>NC_134314.1:10399804-11040004 GCF_964195595.1 Calonectris borealis
TATATTTTCAGAACCTAAGTTGCTTGTTTACCCTGTATATAGTACACTCCATGCCATTAGCCAAGCAAATACCTGCTTTTGTATCTTCTCCCTCAAGTTACCTTAAGCTATTTAGAGTACTTTGGAATCTTTCCCAACAGCTGCTAGCAGGGTGATTATGACACTTTACAAAACCCAAGAAATACCATATTTTCAAAACTGTAACTGGATGATCCTGGAAACATGATAAAGAAAAAAGGATAAGCACATCATATTTGTGTTTTCAGGTTGAACTGGAGGTACCACAGCTGTGCTACTTCGTCCTGAGGACAATGCATTGCTCCCTAAGGGAGACATTTGGTGTTGACACTGAGGGAAGGGCCATGCTGAAAAAATCAAAGAACTCTGAGGACTTTGCAAATGCCATGTCCAAGTAAGCAATATCAATCATCATCAATATTTATAGCCTTAACATGGAACAGGCTGCAATGTTACAGTCCATTCTGACTATGTTTTTCCAGGCATAGAACATATTTCATGATAACATGGTAGATTTATAAGCTGGTTCCAGAGCAAAACTCTCCCTGATGTAATTTAGGGCTAACTTGGCATAGTTCTCAATTGCTAGTAGGGAAGTTTTTTTTCCATCCAGAATTTTCACCTGGAATGTTTTTGTCATTTATATCATCTACATCAGAAAACTGTTGGGTAGTCCCCTAAAAGATTATTGCAAGCGGAATGTTCCTTCTTGTAAGCAAATTCTCAAATGGCTGTGTGCAGCCATTTTAAGATAATTTTCCTTTGCTGACACGGTACAAAGACTGTGCAATAGAAGGGGATTTGAGACTGAACTCCAGATATCCTATCACAATCTTTAATGACCTATGCAACTTATCTTTTCCTTACTTATCTGCTTTCGTAAGTTATTGCTACTACTCCCTCCACCCAACTAGTCTCTAGTGGTTGTCAGTGCCTGTGTTACTCGTGCACTTTCATGCTTGTTTCAGTGCCTCAGTATCCACTCCATCTTGTTTCACAAGCCATAGATCTCCAAACAACTTGAGACAGTGTTAAAATATATTTTTCAGAAAACAATCAAGGTTTTATTTAAAGACTGCAACTAGTAGAAAATCCTTCCCATCGTTTTGTAGGTTATTGCAGTAGTTAATAATTACCTCATTCTAAAAATTTACTTATCTCCTCTCTGAATTTGTGCAATTCCAACTTCCAGCCATTGCTCTTGATATTTGCTTGTCCTTAGATGACGTTGTCTGGTGATATTAGAATGTCCTTGGTTAGAATTTTGCTGCTTTAATAGTAATACTCTCTAATAGTAACAATAAGGAATAGTAAATAATAAGAGACCAAGATAAACATGATGCTTTAGCGATAGCCCAGCAGTTTATTGATAATATGTCCTAACATGATTTCATACTGTTGGGGTTTTTTTGGGGCAGGCATGAGCTAAAATTCAGCATTCAGGATGGAACAAAAGTCAAGCTGTATCCAGAGAAGGATGAACCTCTGAATGTACTGAATCTCAAGAGAGGGATCATCTCAGCTCTACTTGTGCCAACAGAAACAGTAGAAAATGTAAAAACAATTTCAATGGTAGGTGTTTTGAAAGCATTCACTTCATTTCCTTAACAAATGGAAGAAACCTCACCTAGTAGAGTTTTCCTGAACATCGTTTTCAAAAGACCAGGAAATTCAGATGAGAAAGGGTGCCTTTCAGCTAGATCAGAAAATGTCTGACACCATGAACAAAGACACTGATTTCTTTCTTCTTTCTAGGATACTGTATATGGAAAGTGTGACAGTGAAGTTGAATTCAAATCTAGAAAAGGAAATGTTGCAGAAGATATTTCAATTAACAGGGACCTGAAAGCCTGTGACAACTTCAGTCCCATCAGAGATTATGTCAGCCCTATTGCCATTGTAAAGGGACTAGTAAGTATACCATTAAAAATTATATGATGTAACATTCTTCTCTAGATCACTTAAAATTATAAACAACTACTACAACAACTAAATTCTGTATTTATCTTCTAAAAGCTTAAACAGGTTTTCTGCACCCTTGCATTAGATCAGACTGTGGTTTTGTTGGCAGTCAATAGAGAAAAACAGATGCAGAGGAAGAGTGTAATTACCTTCTTTCATGTTCTTCTCATTATTTTTTAAAGGAGGGCTTTTCATAGGTGGAGTTAGTACTATTGATTACACAATAACCTCTCAGATCATATCCAAATTTTTAGTTTTATAAGTCAAAATTTTCAACATTCCAATTTCATGTAAAACATGTAGTCCACCAAAACTCTGATGTGTATATGATGTGCAGGAGGAGAGGGCTCTAAATGCCCTGAAATAAATGGTTTGACATGCTGTTCAGACTACCTGTTAATCCACAATGATCAAATGCAGTTGCTTGCACGAATATTGGCAGATTTCTTCCTGGTATCATGGCATCTGTGCTTTTGAGTGTTTTCCCTCAAAAAAAAAAAATTGGGATTTCATATCATGCTAAAAACACATTTTATAATTTCTGCCATTTCTACAGCTTGTTGTAGAAATGTTTAAAATTTGTGTAATAAGAGTGAAATTTGTGTAATAAGAGCATCAGCTGTTACGAGGGGCCTGAACTACTCTAAAAATTACAAACTGGTTTCTATGAAGGAGTCCTTTGTTGTAGGCAGCAGGGGATCAATCATGAAGTAACTGCTAAGCCAAACACCTCAGTAAGGCCTAAGGGAAAATTTCAGTGGGATGTTTTGCCTGTGAAGAGACTTAAGGCTGAAGATTGATATTGGCAAAATTTTGTCTTTGTGTGAGAATGATTCCAGTTATGCACCTTTGTTTCCAATATGCTGTAACTGTTAATATTACAGTAAAACTGTGGCAGCATTTAAAACTATGTTTGTTTCCTATACTATTCAGTAAAATGACTGCCAAACTATTTATTTTACAGAACGTCCCGTTATCTACCCTTCTAAGGAGCACTCAATTTTGTCATTACAATATTGATGCAAAGAAAAGGCATGTAAGAGATGCTGTCTGCAGTGAAAAACACCTGTTTCTGCCTTCCTCATACAAGTAGGTTGCTCACTATTTATCATTACCCTTTATTTATAAATATTCTTTTTAAATGGTGACGTATCACATTCTGCCCTGACTTCATCCCCAAATGTACATTTTGTTCTCAAGAAGGCAGGAGGCATGGCAAGACCCCTCGAAGGTACTTAGACTCAACTAAAGCACTGAATTTTTCTTTTGTTTGCTAGAAATCGCTATGGTGTGATGACGGAGATCAACCAGACGCTGAAGCTTGAAGATACCCCAAGGATCAGTAACAAAAATTTTGATGGAGGTATAGCTGCAATTCTCAATAATGCAAATACAGGGCCAAAATATAAATACAGGTTAAATACAGGAACAATTTTTTTTTAAAAAACAGTGAATTAATTACAGATGCAGTTGAGGGGACCAAAACAATTCATAATTTTTAATGAATTTGATCAATTTAGTCAGTAAAAAGGTTAGGGTATAAAACAGGAAAACCTGAAAAGTTTAAAAACACTGTAATTTTAAATAGTCTTTGTCTTTTCATTTTCATTTTGAAATTATTCTTTATAATTAAAAATTTATAATTTGCTTGGAAATTAATTTTAATCTTATTGGAAATTATTTTAGTGAACCCTTTTTAGCTAACCATAATTTCTTATGCAACTTTTAGCTTCAGCTGTCAAATGTAAACAGTCCATGATTACTATATATTTGGTTGTGAAACACACTTTTTTGACATGCAGTTGTTATTCCTAGTGATAACATATTTCTTCTAAGATATATTTATTAAAAGTTGAAAAAGCAAACTATGCTAATATGAAAGGTGTTAAGGAATCGTCTTCATGAAAATTTAAAAGAATTTATGTAAATAGGTATTATTCAACTTTTGGGAGAATTACATTTAAATTCCACTCCATTATTTTTAGAAACTGTTCAGCTGTTAAACTTCAACAGTTAATCATATAAAATAAACTACAGAGTTTGTATTTATACTGAATGTATGACAGAAGATAAAAGTGAACATAGCTCCTTGATAAAGTCATCAAGAATGTCATTTTTTTAATTGCTAGGTGAACTGGAAGAGAAGGGACTTGCACTGGAAAGTACAGATACCAAATTTCCCAGGCAGGGGGATGCTGTTCTGAAAATCCTTCAGGAACTGCAGAAACTTACAGCCTCCCAGCAGAACCAGCAGAGAGCAAGACTCTTCTACAAATTTGTTTCTGGACTCAGAAGTTTACATAACACCACTCTCGGCTCTCTTGTACCAAAGATGATGGAAACTTCAAGGTATGTTACAACAGTTCATTGTGCATGTCAATGCCATAGGAAATCCATTCTAAAGTTGATGACTTGCTGCAAGTGGTTTTAAATTACAGGTTAATGAGATGTAAAGAGTGTCTTTCAGAAAGGTAAGTATCATCAGAATTATCTAGAGAGAAAGATAAGGAAGAGAGAGTAAAACCTGTGTATTTCACATTTTTCCATCAGAGATGCTCAGTTGTTAATTGGAACTTGAACATTAAATATATGAGAACAGTATAAGAATTCAAATAGATCTGAAAGTTCTAGCCTTCTATGAAGAACGAATATTGTTTTGATCATTCCCCCATCAAATCTTCCAAACTTATTGGAGAAGCTGAACTATAAATTAGAGTATAACACAGCCCAGTACAGGGTTTTTCTCCCCACCACCATCCCAAGTGCGTATGCCAGATGCAATCCTGTGGATATGTTATTATAGCCAAATATCTTTCATGCAGTTTTGCTCAAGGACAATGACTGTAATTCCAAACTCCCAAGTCTGACTTACAGCAAAGAACACAGTTTTGAAAGTGAGATTTTTGGAGACATGGAAGGGCACAATTCTTTGGTCTGACCCTGCCCTCCACTCCCCACCCTTACTCTTCTGTCCTAGCTGGACTTGAGTCAATTTACATATACTTTATGTCCTCAGTCTGCAGAGGGACTAGAGCCTCAGTCTGGTTCAATATATTATATTAGAATACTTAAAGTTGTGGAGAAGTGTGTTGTGTAGAAAAAAAAGATATGTCTGTGTAATGATAGTATTGTTAATACTTTCTTGTTGTTCATAGCTAATCATGTTATTAGTATAAGTTGTAAAACGAAAAAGCTTCTTTTTGATAAGCAATTGTGTGATTTGCTTCCAGTCATGCATAAGCATACACCATTTACATTAAAACACCTTAATAAACCTGTCAAATATTTATTTCAAACATGCAACGTGCAGCAATAACTGCAAACAAGGAATTGATTAATCAAAGTCATCTCTTTTCCTTTCAGTTCCGTCACAGTTCAGGCCCTGACTCAGTGCGGGACTCCAGAGTGCTATGGTGCAGTCCTTCAAATACTGAGAACTGGAAACGTGAATCCACTTGTGGTAGACCTGGTCACATATACCCTGGGACTATTGCCTTCTCCAACTCCCAAAAGAATACGAGAAATTCTTAACATGGCCCAGTATCAGCCAAGTAGAGGTTCTTTTTATGGCTTGAGTCATTCTGTTACTAAGTAAGTAATGATAGCATGTAATTGTACAAAATAACCTCAAGAAAACATTACAATGCTTAGAGTAAACCCTAAGAGTAGTCACTTTTTGAGGATTTTTTGTTATTCTCATGGATTTGCTCTTTGGGAATAAAAAATAAATAGACATTTCCCATTTTATCCTTTTGTTTCTGATGTGTTCCTCTATTTCTTTAGGTTCTACAATGAGAAGATGATTGTGACAGAGGAAATAACAGATGTTGCAGACTTCATGGTATCACTGCTTGGCACTGATTGTTCTGGGGAAGATGAACTCACATACCTCACACTTCGGGTATTTTTACTTCCTTCTTTCCTTATGCAGGCTATTATTTTAAATCGTAGTGCATATATTACTCTACTTCTCTTGGTGGAGAAAAAATGTTTATCATCTTTCTGTTTTCATCACTGACAGGCTATTGGAAACATGGGTGCAGTAATGGAGGAAGCTAAACCCAACCTGAAATCTTATCTTAAGACATGTATCAGAAATGAAGCTGCATCACCTTCAGTTCAGAAAGCAGCTATCCAGGCATTCAGGAAAATGACTGTTACTGAAGAGGTAAATTGGGTCACAAGAGTCAGCATAAACTGTCTTCAGTTCGCCTTGACTGTTAACAGAAGTTATTGAAAGTGCAAAAACATTCTCATTATTTCATAGTTTTGTTATCTCCCTTTTAGCTGTCTCCAGCTTTTTTAGAACTCCTTTAGTTAGTTGAGTTTCCATACACATATCTGAGAAGTTCTGCAGACTTCTGACTTAGTGAGTGTTACTCCTTTGAAATGCAGTTGCTTTGTATAGATAGTCTCAGTTTAAATGGGAAGTTTGGATCTGTTCCTGTTAGAGTATCTTAAATGGACTTCTACTTATTTAAAGGTGGTTTTAGCTAATGAATTAGTCCAGATTTAATGGATTTAACTAAGAAAAAATCATATACTGGCATTTTATTGTCATTGTTATTAATAGTACTGGTTAGATTTATGTTTACATTACAGTGACATTAAAGCGCCTCCTACAGAATGGGTGTCATTATACAGAGCACTTCAGCTTAGAATAGTGAAATAGTTTCACTATCAACAAGTTTCTACTCTAAGAGACATGCTCTTGTTTCCAGACAAGGCTTGACAAGGCTTAACAAGTCTGGGAGTCTGGAAACACTTGAAGCTCATGTCCTCAGATTCAGTTTAATTTAAAGCATTTAATTTTTTTTATTATTATTTATTTTCAAACTATGTTTTTAATTTTCCTTTAAATTTCCTCCAGCAGAAGATTTTGATCACCTTCTTTTCCTAAATTGAATTATCTTTCTTCCAAAATTTGAGAATTTGTCTGCAGACCAGAACACTTCTGATTCCCAACAATCAAACTCAGTATTCTAGACAAAAAAGTAACCTGCCAGGTATAGGATAAGAAAATCAGTTTTAATAAAACCGTAATTTCTATGACTTTTTCTATCAAAAGAAACTTTATCAAAATACCTTCAATGAAACATTTTTTGTCAGTTATAGAAATAAGATATAGAAACAGTTATGCAGTCCTGACAAAATTACATCCTGGAAATTATTTCACCCTATATATTCCCAAAAGAGTTTAGCGATATCGTCTACTAGCCAGCTCATCAGCGCAAACCTTTCTCTATTTACATAGGACCGTTCAGCACTTCTGAAAGCGTTCCAAGAAGGGGACTCACCTACAGACAAACGTCTAGCAGCCTATCTCATACTGATGAAAAATCCTTCCCCAAGTGATCTCGCAAAGATTTTGAGAGTTCTCACAAAGGAGAAGAACGAGCAAGTGAAAAGCTTTATTGCTTCACACATTGCCAACATCCTAGACTCTGAAGAAGTAGGCATTGAAGAGTAAGTAAAATTTAGTTATATACTGGTCTTCTAGGAAGAACAAAGTTCTGACCATAATTGCAGTGGTAGTTATTCAGCAGTGCATTTGTGCTTGGTTTTTTGTTTCTTGTTTGTTTTCTTTGTTTGAACGGGCACATTAGCTGAGTAAATCTATGCCTTTGTCAGAGCAGTGCCAGCTTACAGTCTTTCCCTTAAGTCTTATTTCTACTGTTAATATGTGCAGAGTGCTAGCCATTTACAATCACCTCAGTTGTATGAATGTCTGCAAAGGACACAAGAAATCGCTCAACTAGACTGAGTTTTTTTATTTTATACTAATCATATTTGCATTGCTATCCTCTTTCCTAGTCTAAAAAGCCGAGTTGAAGAATCTCTGAAAGGAAGCCAGGTTCCAACAGCCAAAGATTTCAGAAAGTTCTCACAAAATTATCAGATTTCCAAAAGAGTTTCTGTACCTGGAGTTGATCCTGTCTCTGCCAAAGTAGAGGGAAATGTGGTATTTGATCCAAACAGCTATGTTCCTAAAGAGACGATGCTAAAAACCACCTTGAACGTGTATGGATTTGGCCCAAGCGATATCTTTGAGGTACAACAGTTATCAAAAACTTTTGCTAGTATTGAGCTGTTTTCTTTCTCATTACTGTTTTCTTATAACAACTTTCTCTGAATAATGTATTGTTTTTACAAGCTTTGGGAGAAATCTAAAGACTGCTATGTTTACAAGGGAACTTTCACTTGATCTCAATGGGCTTTAGAGCAAGCCATCCATTATGTGATGTCACTTGCCACTGACTGGATGGACGACCCTGTTGGAGCTATTGAAGGCCTCAGCTAGGGTAAAATGAACCCATCTGTAACAAATTGACTTCATGCTAATGAATCATTACTGGCACACTGAAGTACTCATAGTAGATTTTAAGTGAGATACAGCCTATGCGTAGGTTTTTTGTTGGACCTCACCACAGAGATAAAATTAATTGTAAGACCTAGTATTCTGTATCTTCCCTTAAGAATCATAGACTTGTAGAATACACTTTAAATGCATTGTTTGTTTCCTGGAAAGACTGTTTGTTGTAGAGCTCCAAAGAGGTGGAGAAACTGTCTCAGTTATTGCGTTGTCCTGTTCATTTCAGCTTGGCTTGGATGGAAAGGGGTTTGAACCAACACTGGAAGCTTTGTTTGGAGAGAAGGGATTTTTCCCAGACACTGCAAGCAAGGCCTTGTACTGGGTTGACGGCAGAGTGCCAGAGCAGGTTTCCAAGGCGCTTTTTGACTATTTTGGTTACTCCCAGGATGGCAAGCAGGATCAGGTACAGCTTGAAAACATTCTGTGTGGCACGGCATTCCCATCTTTATACAATAATTACAGCACTTCCCTCTTTATTGTATATAAGCCTTCTCCTCTCTGATAAGCTAAAATAGAAATCCTTAATGCTATTTGACAATGTTTTTTTCTTAATTGTATGTGGGAGGGGCCTTTGTCTGGAGACAAATCTGTGAGAAGTGCATGTGCAGATTAGCTGACGTTCACTAAGAACTGTTCCAGATATATGATCTTACAGATTTCTCATAAATCTGTTTTACTACTTTCTGACTGAATTTTCAGGATATCATGAAAGGAATAATGCTTAACCTTGAAAAATTGATGAAAGAATTGGGCAACAAGGAAGCTCCTGAAGGAAGAGCATATCTGAGAATCCTGGGAGAAGAACTTGGGTACATGAAACTCAATGATTTCAAATTGCTGGGAAGCATGATTTTAAAGAGTGTTAAAACTCTTCAGACTATTCCCGAAATGGTATGTTTCTGGTGCACCAATGTGTGTTATTAATTTGGGTTTTTTCTACAAGATTTTTTTAAGATTTAGGTTGTGTTTATCTATTATGTAAAGAATGGTTATTTGATACCATATGAAAATAACATTATTTAAAATAAAATATCCAGTTTAGTCTGAAGGACTCTGAGAAACCCATGAAGAGTCCTTAATAACCAAGTGGAGTCCTCCTGGAAGATGGGTGAGAGGAAGGAGAAAGGGAAGGTTCAGATCTTATTATATGATTGAGATATCTGCTGGAACAATGCCCAAAACCTTAGTGTTGGCCATTATGTTATACTACTAAATTTCTAATTATGAAAATGTATATTAATATTAAGCAATAATTTGTCATGTTAAAAAGAAAAGAATATGTCGTTTAGGAATATTTGGTAAAACCCTTCTTTCGTTGAAGTAAACAAATGCTTTGCCATTGACTTTGGGGAAGCCAGAATGCTACACGTTATCTAAACCAATTCACCTTTGTATGTGTATGTCAAGGTAGATGATCTGCGTGTATCAAGGCAGGTGATAAAATCTAGTATTCATTTAAAGCTGAGATTTTGATAAACAGTCCTTACTACATTTTTTGAAGCAAGGAAACTGTAGAAATTAGATTCTGTACTCTATATGAAATTAATTTTTATACATTTACAATCATTCCACGATCAATTTTTAAAGTACGAAATGTAAGTATTTCAAAGTGTAGATTTGTTAGTGTTCATTTCCTTGTTTGATTCACAGATTGCACAAGCCATCTCAAAAGGTATTGACAAGGATTTATTTCTCCACTACATGTTCATGGACAATGAATTTGAGCTCCCAACTGGAGCAGGTTTGCAACTGAAGTTTGCCTTGTCTGGAATAGCAACACCTGGGGCCAAAGTAGCTATGAAGCTTCATCAAAAAAGCGTAAGTCTCAACAGCTGTCTATATTTTGTCTCCTCCTAATAATCTACAATCTCATTTAGGGATAAAACAGTAACACCAGAAGAATTTTAAAGAATACAAAATACTCTTGAAATAAAAAAACCAACTTACTTATTAGAGGTCTCCAGTTAATTTGTGGATGGCATTTACATTAAAGTAAGAAGTAATACATATAACAAATTAAGTATGAGACATAATAAAATTTATGAATTAAAAGTATTTAATGACCCTTTCAAAAATAACCCTTTTAATCTCTGTTTATTTCTCTCTCCTTGTTATCAAATGAGAACAGTACAAAAGCTACAGCATGTGAATTTGCTATTCAAACTAAACAGTTAATAAAAAATTTTGATGTGGCCAATTCAAAATGAAAATTTTGATTTTCAGTTAAAAGAAATATTGAAAATTGAGTTAAATGAAACATTTTTTGATCTGAAAAGAAACATTTTAAAATTGTAACAATTAAAGAGCATGTGACACAAAATCAATTATCTGGTTAAAATAAAAAAAAGTAAATTAAATATTTCCATTCTTTTTTACAGTTTTAATAACTATTTTGTTCTAATTTAGTCAATATTTTATATAAATTTCTCAATAGTTTCAGTTCACCTAAACTTTTAATTTTCCACCGTATGCATGATTTAAGTAAAAATAAAAAAATAACTCCTCAAATTTAGTACTGTTTGCCTTTTAGTTACCTTGGGAATCTTTTCCAGATTTTTGCATTCTGTCCCTTCTTTCTGTAATGGCCAAACCAAAAGCTTGAAAACAAGCTGTTTTCTGTTTAGAGAAATTCAAATCTTGGATCCATTTCTTTTTTTGTCAAATAGTTTACTCTTTTTTTTTTTTAAATTGCTATTTGTTTTTACAATGGAATACTGGCTCATGTCTTCAGATTTAAAAATACAGGCAAGTAGTTCCATGTATAAAATCTTTCTGAAGGATGAGTATTTTTACATTAAAGTAGGTAAGGTTCCTTGGTGTTATCATCTTGCTGTATTTGTTACATTACAGTTACCACTACGTGGTCTTTCTGCTTATGTGACTGGGGAATCAAATTTTTTGAATAGCAAAATCAATTATATAAAACCTACCTGTAGATTATCAAGAATATTACATTTGTTTTATAAAACCAGTAAGAAGTGTATTGGGCAAATAAATAGACCATTTTGTTTTTATTAAATAGATGCAAGCAGAACTCATTGCTAAACCTTCAGTAGCAATTGAGTTTGTAACACATCTGGGAATAAACATGCCTGAATTCGCTAGAAGTGGCGTGGAGATGAATTCTAATATATTCCATGAGTCTGGAATTGAAGCACATGTTAGTATGAAAGCTGGACAGCTGAAATTCAGCATTCCTGCTCCGAAGACTCCAACAAAGCTCCTCAGTATCAGGTAGAATGAGAACTTTCAAGGCTATGTTCTTCCCTTCTCTTCTTGGTTTTTATTGTGATGGAATTGAGAGGCTAGGGCAGGCATGGAGAAATTTTCAGTTCAGAAAATTCCCAGACGTTGTAAAACTGGGATAACTTCTTTTGTAAGATAAGCAAATAGCCCATATAAGTGGTGACTGGGAGTCATGCCTTACAGATTCTTTAATTTTTCACTATTTTCTGAAATTTTCAACAACATTCTTACTATTTCTGTTATTTTGTTTTCTTTCACATAAAATTATTATAATAGCAATGCCTTTTTTAGATTGAATTTAAATGAACTACTTGCGTTAATTTTAGAGAGGGTAAATGGCTCAATACACAGAATTATAATTATCAGTAATAATACTTATAATAATAAACCACTTAACCGTTTAACCACCAAATGTTATTTCATTAAGCCCCTACCTTAATAAGTGATTTTTATTCAGAAAATAAGCTTGTTAATAGGACAATGTCTGAACACCTGTCCTGGGAATAAATGGCTCACTTTTCTGTTCCAGCAATACACTACATTTGGTATCTCCATCCAAAACTGAAGAGATTCCACCTCTGATTGAGAACCGAGAAACCTGGACTTCTTGCAAGCCTTTCATTGCTGGTCTAAATTTCTGCACCAAATTATTGTACTCTAATGCCAGTGCCACAGAGGCAGCTCCATATTATCCCTTGACTGGAGAAGCCAGGTAAGCCATATTAGCATTAACTATATTTATTTTGTGTTCACTAAACTTCCGTCTTAGGGCTTAGTATCTACAGTACCCTCTCACATAAAGCTTACCTTTAAAAATCTTTAAAAACAGACTAACAGGAACAGCACAAAAAGAGAGCTATTGAGAACGGTATGATTTCTTCTGTTTGTGGTAGTGGACAAAATAGTTATTTACAAGACATTTGTTTACTCCTTCTTTAGATTTGAAGTTGAAATAGTGTCCACAGGCGAAGTGAAGGAATACTCTGCAAGTGCAAACTATGACCTGCAGAGAGAGGGAAATAACCTGGTAGACACCTTAAAGTTTGCTCTCCAGGCAGAAGGTAAGATTCTGAAAAAGCAATATGGTTTAGCTCAGTTTTGAACTGTGTCATTTAATGGGAAAAAGATTTGTATGAATAAATCATAATAGAATTCTTTACAGTATAAAATAGAATAGCATTTTCACACCCAAACAGGCCAACACTTTAACTTGCATTTCATTTCATGTATGCAACCCCAGTGCAAGATTTTCATGATCAGAGGCTGATTTTGTATACCAAAAATGCTTCCGCATGATTTAAATAAAAGTGTGATGTTGGTGAATGGAAGCAAGGAAGAGGAGAAGTTAATGGGTTCTATATAAGCCAGAGAAAAATACCATTTCTGATGAAATATGGAAATAAAGCATACAATTGAGAAGAACTGCATAAACAGCAAATTTTTCAAAGGGAGAATCTGTGGGATGGCAAGTTTACATAACAAAAGTAGTGACAGGATTAGTGGATCAGCCCATGGTGTGTTTAGAAGATGAGGAGAAACAAGATGACCCAGTTTCTGATTCAGACTCATCAAAGGTTGTGTTAGATCTTCAGGGTGATATACTTTCCAGTTGACCCTTTTTTATTCTGCTTTTAAGAAAAGTCAAAACAGATTCCATAGTTGTGAATAACCAAAGTACATTATATTTTCCAGGTGTAAAGCAGCATGAGGCCACATTGACCTTCAGGTACAACAGAGACAGAAAGATTTTGACCAGTGATGTCCACATTCCAGACGTTGATGTTGACTTTGGTACAAACTTCAGAATTACTGATGAATCCCTTCCTGGGAAAAAAGCATATACCTTTGTCTTAGACTTTAACAACAAGAAGATTTCTGAAGTTACCCTTACTGGCCAGATAAGGTAACTTAGAAAACCACTTAGACTTTTACAGATAACTTTGAATAAGATAGCTGAAGGTTTTATTGAAGGTAGAAAATTTTGGGAAATTTTATCCCATTTGGGAGAAATTGCATATATATAGAAACATAAAACGTTGTCATTCAAATGGTCTTTAAAAACCCTTGAAGTATTTTATTTGTAATCCATCATGTATACATCAAATAAATACATCTAGTACACCAACTGATCTTTCCTACTATATGTATATCTATAATTTGTATTACAAGTTCCTTGAGCTAGTTCTTCCATGTTTGCCTACACACGACTACAAGAATGACATTGTACTAGTGTTATTGCAGGTGTGATAATCCAAGGATATAAACAAGGCAAGGCTTGTTCAGAGAGGTATTATCTTTTACAGGATATGTTCAGCTCTAAAAAAAGTTATTACATCTCCCCATGAAGAAATCTAATGGCACTCAATAAGCAACAAAACCAAAAATGACTGAGAGTTTCCTGTAAAAATTCCCACGCTTCACGATGAGAATATTTCCGGGAACATCTACAGGGGAGCTAACAAAAATGTTCAGCCTGCCAGGGTTTCTAAAATTGTCTGCCTCACAAGCCCATAGTGAAATGAGCTGATCACATTCTTTAATAAACCTCAATCTTCCATGGAATTCTGTGATCTTGATGGTGCCCCGGGGAGTCTTTGTCTTTGCTGTTCATGCAGAATTGCCTCTGATATCAGTGGGAGCTTTGGACAGATGTCAGGGACCTCAATTCCCTTTCATTTGCACTAACATAATATTAGAAGTTTGCTCAAGTCAACAAAGTAATAGAGAGATAAAATAAATGTGAATAAAGGAAAATGAAGCCCAGTGGCATAATATATTTTGTCAAGTGTTTTGTTTCTATGTAATTCATGGCCACAGTCTTTATCCTTAGTAAAGAATTCAGCTTGATTAAGGAGTTCAGAATTTGATTCAGGTACAACTTTACAGGTACATATTTCCATCCATTATGAAATTAATATGGAATTATTATTGTGTGTATCTGCACAGTAGCATTATAATAATTTACCATAGATTTCCCAAAGTAACTAGAGAAGCTGAAAACATTCGTTGAATTGGAACAGAGTTTACAAATTTGATTCAATCTATTTTTTATGACACCTATTATGCCTTTACTATAGATTTAAATGCTGGAATTGCTCCTGAAACATCAGTGAAAAAGTAGAGTGAAATGGTTTATATTCACATTTACTTTTTGCTTTCACAGATATGCTGGAATGGAAGAGGCAATGTTACGAGGCACCGTTTCTGTTCCTCGCCTGCAAACCGAACTTAGAACTGAAGCATTGGTTAATTATTCACCAACCAAAGGATATCTTCAGATGAGCTCAGCTGCAACAACTCATGGAAACTCTATTTCAGAAACAGTTCTTCTCAGATATGGTAGGGGCAAAAACATGATCCATGTGTACAACCTATAAATTTAAACATCTTGTTACATTAGTTTTTAGTATATCCCTAAATAGAATAAGAATATTACTAATTTTACCCTTTTCTTTTAAATTCATGATTTTCAGATTCTGAGAAAGTTGAGCTAGAGTGGAATTCAGGTGCCAGTGCTGCTGTGAAAAAAATGTCTTCTGGCTTCCCAGTTGACTTTTCAGACTACCCAAAAACTTTAGAGAAGCATGCCAATGAACTGCTGGATCAGAAAGTGGCTCATACAGATATGACACTGCGACATATTGTGTCACAATTTATCGTGGTATGTTTCAACCTACAGTAGATATTACAGCTTGACCATATAGCCCTGGTGAATTCTTGCCTCCCCCATGGAAGTCAAAATGGGAACTACTTGTAAAAGCACTCATCAGATTAAATAAAATGTGTATTTCCAACTTTGATCGAACTAGTCACTGTATCAGATAACTTGGGCTCAGTACATGGATAGTTCACTGGCTTTCAGATAACTTACTGGGAAGATAACTAAAACTTGTTATTTACTTTGAAAAACTTGTCTCCTCATTGCAGGCAACTAACACCTGGCTGCAAAAGGCATCGAAAGATGTCCCCTATGCCCAGACTCTGCAAGACAAACTCAGTAGACTGCAGGAACTGAACATTCAGAAAATTAACCTGCCTGTTATCACCATTCCTGAAGAACTTTTCCTGAAAAGGTAGGGAGAGAAATTAGGATAGTCACACAGAAAACTGAAAATAGATATTTGGTCATATTTTTGAGTTATTTTATTTTACTTTGTTTTATAAAACAGCATGGAATTGCTGTAAACATTAGAATAAAGTTGGAATCATAACAAGGAATTTTAAGACCAGAGAGATGAAATTATATGGAGGAAATGATGCATGTCGTTAATACAGATTTGACTTTACAGCAGTCACTTCTGCAGTATATGAATAAATCCTGAAGCATTGTATTAAATAGTAATGAGAACGGAACAAAAATACAGTGTTCAATAATCTTTACTCTAAGTCACAGAATTAATGAAGCCAGGGTTCCCATAGATTGTGTCCTGCATCCCTACGGACCCTTTGTCTTTGCCCATAACCCTAATATCTCTACTTTTTCCTGTGCAGTCCTATTGGACAGTTCTTCCCATTCCCCTACACATACTGGTTGACCTCCACCAATATAGTACCCTGGCCTCTTCCCATGTCGGACTCCATCTGTCACTTGCTCAGAGCCAACGCATGCCGTGGTTGTACACATATGGACTGGATGCCTGCACTAGTTTGGGCCCATGTCCTCCACTTAAGAGAGAGTTTCACAGAACTTGCATGAATGTAATTACCCTTGAGGCTTTTATCCTTCTGTCAAATTTGATAGAAATCATCCAATATGTTAAAAATTTCTAAAAAGTAAGATTTGACAAACAAAAGGAGAGACTGGATTTGCCAGGATTTGCTCTCATTCCAGTTCCTAGCACATACTGTTCTTGCCATGTAGTGTTCATATCACATTGCTGCTTTGCCTATGCATACGAATTCATGGAACAGTGTTGCTTGGTAGTACCTTCAGAATACACCCACAGCTACCACTGTGATAAATAGAAACATGTCTGTATAGTTTTACCATGAGGTAGGGAAATATTGATGGCTGGAATGAATGTAAAGGACAACAGAAGCTAGTGTAAGATTGGATTACAAAAACAGATGGGAAACAGTCTTGCATTTTATCTCTCTTAGCGCTGTTTTTCCATGTACTATCTTTCACTGTGGTAATAGGAAACTGTATGTTAATGACACACATCTCTATTGCTTCCATTGTGTTCCTAAGCTAAGTATAAGCAAGGGAGAAACTGGTTTTTTTCTCCTATGTTCTTATCAGCAGTGCATATTATAATAATAATAATAGGAATTTCTACTGCTCTGTGATGTTGCTTTTGCTTTTTTAACCATTTGATATACAGGAACAAATTTCAAAAATGTTTCCTTAATTTTCATCTTAGGATGTAGCTCTAAGTGTAAAAAAGAAGATTTTGTAACGTAAAAGACCAGTTAGGCAAACAAGAAAAGCATCTTTGCCAGCTTATTGTTCATGCACGAATTAAGGCTGAGTTTCCTCCTGTTTTGCCTTTTCATAATGACACTTTTTCCCCACAAGCTTTTCAGCTGACAATCCATTTTTTCCAGTCCTAGCTCCTGGTCAAATGGTTAGATTCTTATTTATTTTTATTCAGAATAAAATAAATGCTGAATATTTGGATGAAACTTTTGAAACACTTATCATCAGAAAGATAAATTCTTTATAATTTAGGTTCTTACAACTTCTAATGTTAATAAGACTTTTCATGCATTTCTATAAGAATACATAACTTTTTTTAAGAAGAATATGATTGCCTTTTTCTGGTACTCAGCATGCCACATTGCATAAGTGCGGCAGTGGTTTTGGAGGATTTTTTTTTTCCTATATGTCAGCTATTTTCATTCAGATTCCTTCATTTTGAGGATCATTTTCATGCCAATACATCTTTTCATTAATGTTCACAAAGCAGATTTGGATTCTCAGAGTAGAAAATCAAATGCAAGATTCATAACAGTTGTGTATTTAGCCCTTTGAATGACACTCTTCACTTGTGAGCTAAAGTTAGTTAAGCTCTGAACAAAGAATCAGGAACCTTTGAATTCTAATCCAAAGTCTTACAGAAAGAATGTGTTTCTGGACTACTTGACCTATGAGTCTCCCTGATTCTGAAATAAGGGGAAAAAACACTGATAGAATCCGCTGATATCAAAAGTGCTTTCAGTAAATTCTGATACATGAGTGCTTAAAAAATGCTGATAATAACAGATGATTATTACATTTCTCTCTAAACCTAAAGTCAGGACATTGATATAAGCATGTAAGCTCAGTATCATGGGAATAGTAGGAATCATGGAAATTTCTGTATATGCTTCACGGATTTACAGTTTCTAATAGAGTCACTTTTATTTTCTAGTGAAGGCCGGATCAGATACAGCTTAAATAAAAACAGTTTTCTAATTAATATCCCGTTGCCATTTGGTGGAAGATCATCCCATGACATAAGGGTGCCACAGACTGTTAAAACACCTCCTCTGGTAATGGAGTCAATGGGAATAAGTGTGCCATCCCAGGAATACAGAATCCCAACATTTACTGTTCCAGAATCCTATCCTCTTCGTGTGCCTTTACTTGGCGCTTTAGAGGTCTCTGCTAATGTGTACAGCAACTATTACAACTGGACAGCAGCGTACACTTTGGCTAATAGCACCACAGAGAAAGCATCCAGCATAAGAAGTACTTATACCACGAATGCTGATTCAGTTTTTGAGCTACTTTCCTACAGTGTGAAAGGTAAGAATGTGTGCTAATACTGCAACGTTGGCAAAACTATTTTAATGACTTTATTTTCCATGTATCAGGTACAGCACATTCATTTTCCTGTTGCTTATTTGAAGAAAGGTGTTGTATAATCTCAAATCACTTTCTCTTTGTTTTTAAAGATATTATGTGAGTCTGTTTATTCAGGCCCTAAAGGTGAAGTCAATTTAATTCAATAAAGACTTTTAAGGTCCATATTTTCCTGGATACTCCCTACTGAAGAACAAGTCCTTCAAAACTGAAGGCATGATTCTACAAACACTGGTGTATCTGGCAAGTCAAGTGTTTTAAAAATCAGGTGTGCAGGCATATGTGTAGGTATGCCCACAGTTTATTTCTTGCTCTATTTTTATATAGAGAGAGATATATAATTTTTTTGTTGTTTATATATGTCCATACACTGCCATAACTACATAGCAGTTATCTGGGACTCAGACTGGATAGGTCTTAAGACTGGTATTTTTAAGTTAGGTCCTCTAAAATTGCAGTTTGAGTTCTCAGATTGCAAAAGGACAAGCTAACTTCAGTCTTTTCTAAACTCCCAACCATAAATGAAGCATGAAAAAGAAAACATGAAAAAACAGGAATGTTAGATATAGGTTATTCTTGAGAGTCCAGCTTCTTAATCTAAGTTTAAATAATGACATAACTTCGTGTTGTTTCCACATAATTATGTTAGTAGAGTAGTATAGAGATTTAATTTATTCATAGCTCAAAACTTTAGCCGCAAATATCAAAATAATAACAATTTTTATAGAAATATTCAGGATTTACCAAAACATTTTGGCCTTTAAAGCAAAATGGTGTAATAACAGTAATTGCAGTTCAAGCAGTAACATAAAAGCTTAGTGGCATCAGACAAAGTCTTAAAGACAAAAAGGTATAAATTACACTGTTATCTTTTGTCTCTTTTTCCCTATTTCAGGTTCCGGAGAAGCATCATATAATAGAAATGGATTCACCTGTGCATATGAAAATCACCTGAAGCACAGACTCTTAACATCAGTTTTTAAGTTGTCCAGGACAAAGAGTTACGAACCTAGTCCAGTTGCAAACTACACCATATCACTTATGGCATCCAGTACTCTGGGTCCTCAGCTTTCATTTTCCGGTGATATTGTTTCTGAAAAGACAAATAACGTGAATATCAATAACGTCAAGATGGAAGGGCAGCTGGAAGTGGCTTCTGTCTTTGCAAGAAGCATTTACACTCTGTCAAGCTCATACAATGAAAAGAGACGGGTTGTAGAAGGAAAATCAAATCTCAAGTTGGATTCTTCTTACCTTCAGGCTACTAATCAGATATCTGGTAGATACAGTGATGATTTATTTTCCATTACTTCAGTTTCTGATGTACAAAGCGGACTATTAAAGAACACAGCTTCACTGAAGTATGAAAACAGCCAGCTGAAAATGACATCTGAAACAAATGGGAGGTATCGACATATTGCAGGTGTCAATAAGCTTGAATTAATTTTGTCAAAGAAGATGGCAGCACTTCGATCTGAGTACCAAGCCACTTACAAGCAGACCCAGTATTATGCCTTGTTTGCAGGTTCTCTCAATTCCCAGGATCTTGTTTTCAACACTGATGTCTCTATGACTGATCAAAGGAATCGAGCGGCACATAAGTCATCACTCAATGTAAATCAGTATGGTCTAGCCAGCAGTGCAACCACGAATGTGCAGTTTAGTCCATTGACAATGCAGAGTGAAATGAATGCCAAACTTGATACTGCTGGAGGCTCCATGTCACTATCCTCTTCTGGGCGCTATGGTAAAAACAATGCAAAATTCAATCTAGGTGGAAGAGTGAGCCTAACAGAAATAACGCTGGGAAGTGAATATCAGAGTACAGTTCTGGGTATGGACAACAAACATGTTTTAAACTTCAGAGTTAATAGAGAAGGACTCAAGTTTTCCAATAATTTGCAAGGATCGTTCAAAGAGATTAAGTTGGAGTACACAAATGACTTGAATATTCCTGGCTTATCCTTAACATTTGCTTCGAAGTTAGACAACAGCTTCAGCTTTGACAAGTTCCACAAGCATGTTTTTGACCTACAGCTGCAGCCTAGCTCACTTACAGCTAAACTGAGCAATAATATTAAATACACTAAAACAGAAGTTTCCAACAAAGCAGAACTGCTCCTCGAGCCTCTGAAGCTGAACTTGGGTGGCAATGTCAGAGGAGCCTATGGAGCAGATGAAATAAGGCATACCTACACCATTACATATGCTGATCTAGCTGCAAACTTTAAAACAGATACAGTCGCAAATGTTCAAGGTGCAGCAGTGAGTCACAGAGTTAATCTGAATGTGGCAGGACTTGCTTCCTCAGTTACTATGAACACAAACTGTGACTCCAAATCTCTCCGTTTCAGCAATGCTGTGCGTTCCACTATGGCCCCATTTGCTATCACTGCTGACATACATACCAATGGTAATGGAAAGCTGATTGCTATGGGTGAACACTCAGGAGACCTTTACAGCAAATTCTTGTTTAAAGCAGAGCCTCTTGCTTTCACTTTCTCCCATGATTACAGAGGATCTACCAGTCATAACTTGATGTCTAGAGGAAGATACACTACCTTGCTTGATAACAAAGTTCATATGCTTTTTACTCCATCAGAGCAGTCAAGTGCTTGGAAATTGAAAAGTCAGCTAAACAATAATGTATATTCACAAGATCTCAGTGCTTACAATGATGCAGAAAAGACTGGTGTGGAACTTAGTGGAAGAGCTTTAGCAGATCTCTCTGTAATGGATACATCAGTCGTACTACCATTCACATCTGAAGAAGTTAATTTAATTGATGTATTGGGCCTCAGGGGCACTATGTCAGAGCCTCAAGAATTCAGCATCTCTGGCTCTGTGAAGTATGACAAAAATAAAGATATGCATGTTATTAACCTACCATTCTTGGAACATTTGCCAGTTTACTTCGAACAAATCAGAGGCACCATTCTATCCACACTGCAGGCCATACAAAGTTACCTGAAGAACATTAACATAGAACAACATATGAGAAAATACAAAGCAACTTTGGATAAACTCCCACAGCACATTAATGATTACATGGACAAATTAGATATGAAAGGCAGAGTTAGCAGCATGAAAAATAACTTGGTTGCTTTCACAAAGGACTACAGAATAACATCCGATGATCTGCAAATTATGCTGGAAAAAGCCATGGACAATCTTCGAGAAATACTGTCTCAGCTGCAGGTGTATCTGATACAAATTGAGCAATACATCAAAGATCATTATGAGCAGTATGACATTAAAGTACTTATTGCACAGCTTCTTGACCAAATAGTTGAAACAATGACAGCTTTAGATAACAAATACAAGATAAGAATGACCGTAGTTGACACTATTCAAAAATTGCAATTTTTTTTTCGCCAGTATTATCCTAGCAAAATTGGAAGCAGCACTTTGGCTTGGATTAAAAATGTAGATGATGAGTACAGGATTACAGCTAGGATACAGGAAAACCTAGAACAACTCAAGATTCACATTCAGAATATTGATGTCAGACGCATTGCAGAAAATTTGAAACAGCAAATTAAAATGTTTGATGCTAAAGAAGTTTTAGAAAAATTGAAGCATTCATTACCAATTGAAAAAATTAATGAAGTTCTTGAACAAATCAAAGACTTTATTCTAAATTGGATGGAGGAGTATGAAGTATCTGAGAAGATTAGTGCTTTCCGAGGTCATATGCACAAACTGATTGTAAAATATGAAATTGATAAGCAGGTGTATTTTTTAATGGACAGCATGATAGAACTGCTTAACCAGTACAGAATAAAAGAAACTGTCCAGAAACTGATCATCTACCTGAAAAATATTGATGTGAAGTCATGCTTTGATAAAGTTGTTGCTTTTATTGATGGTGCTGTCAAGAAAGTGCAAACCTTTGATTATGAAATGATGATAAAGGAAGTCAACAAGTTCCTTGACATGGTTATTAAAAAGCTCAAGTCTTTTGACTATAACCGGTTTGTCGATGACACAAATAACAAAATCCGAGAAGTAACACAGAAAATAAATACGGAACTCAGAAATCTAGAACTTCCACAGAAAGCAGAAGCACTGAAACAGTATATGAGAGATTTTAGAGCTGTGATTTCAAAATACATGGAACAACTAAGGGACACCAAGCTTGCTGCTATAATTAACTGGTTCAAGGAGCTCATAAACTCAACAACATTTGCTAATCTGAAAGCCAAGGTAAATGAACAGCTGGAAGACCTGCGAGAGAGGATTTCTGAAATGGATATTTCCCAGGAATTCCAGTGGTATCTTCAGAAGATAAGCCAATTCTACAGTTCTGTTGTCATATACATTTCTGACCAGTGGAACATAGCTTTTAAGAAAATCATTGCTTTGGCTGAAGAGTATGATCTAAAAAATTGGGCTGAAAATTTAAACCAGTTTGTTGAAACAGGATTTAAAGTCCCTGAAATCAGAACTGTTATAGTCACTATACCTGCCTTTGAGGTTAGTCTCCGAAGTCTTCGGGAAGCAACATTTCGAACACCAGACTTCATTGTTCCACTGACTGATCTGCATATCCCCTCCTATGAGATAAATATCAAGAGACTAAAGGATATGAAAATCCCAATGAAATTTACTACCCCAGAATTTATAGTTCTAAATACCTTTAAAGTTCCTTCCTATACAATTGACTTGAATGAGATTAAACTTCAGATTGTGAGAACAATAGACAAACTCATGTCTGGTGAATTTCAGTTGCCAGCAATTGAGTTGTATTTTAAAGACCTGAAAATGAGAGATATGCCTTTTTCCGACATTTCTTTCCCAGAAATACAAATGCCTCAGTTTCAAATACCAGAATTATTGATTCCAAAGCTAAATCTAAATGAGCTCCAGATTTCTAACATGAAGATACCAGAGTTCCAGCTTCCACGTATCCCACATACTGTGACTGTCCCTACATTTGGCAAATTGGCTGGTGCTTTCAGAGTCACCTCTCCATTCTTTACACTGTCTACACAAGCTGAGGTTCATAATACTACAATATCTGCAAACAGTCCAGAATTTGTGACCTCCCTTTCAGCTCAAACAACGTCCAAATTAGACTTCCTAGTTTTTAGTGTTACTGCAGATTCACGTCTCTTGGCCCCTGAGATGAAGCAGCTGAACCTTAAAAATTCCATGAAGGTCAACCACAGGTTCCTTAAAGTTGATCACACCAATGAAGTGGTATTTTTAGGGACTTCAGTAGAAGGTGAAGCTGAAACAAGAGCAAACTTATATACAACAAAAAATTCAATAGAACTACAGAATAATTTAATGGTCAAGTTGCAAAGAAAAATTTGGGTGCAGAGTGGAACGGCATATTCCCACAGACTGAATATTCCACAAGCTGATTTCTCCAGCCAGGCTGATCTGGTCAATAATATGACAACAGAGGTGGAAGCAGGACATATATCATTTACGTCCACTGGCAAAGGAAACTGGAAATGGGCTTCTCCTAATTTCTCCGATGAAGGCACTCATGATTCACATGCCACTTTCAGGGTTGAGGGCCCCATTATTACATTTTCTGCCAACAACAGAATAAATGATAAGTACCTGAAAGTCAACCAAGCTATGAGGTATGAATGTGGTTTCCTAAATTATGCAACACTTCAGATTCAGTCTGAAATTGAGTCACAGCGCGTGGGACGTAGCGTTCTGAATGTAAAAGGCACAGGACAGCTTGGAGGAATGAAAGTAGAATTAACAGGCTCTCACAACGCTCGGCTCAATGGACGGATCACTGGAACTGTAAATAATGAGGTTTCCTTCTTGGCACAGCCTTTTGAAATTCATCTATTAACAAACAATGATGGAAATGTGAAAATCAGCTTCCCAATGAAACTGACTGGCAAAATTGACTTCCTGAATAACTACGGTTTTGCACTCAGTTCCTCTGTTCAGCGGGTCAGCTGGCAAGCTATTGGCAGGTTCAATCAGTACAGATATTCCCATAATATGTCTGCTGGCAACAATGACGACAAAATTGAAGCTCATGTCGAAATGAATGGAGATGCCAACCTGGACTTCCTAAATATTCCTCTAACCATTCCTCAGCTTCAGGTTCCCTATGCTGGAATCAAAACTCCTCAGCTAAAAGACTATTCACTGTGGGAACAGGTAGGCCTGAAGGATTTATTGAAGACAACGAGACAATCCTTTGATTTAAATTTGAATGCTCGGTATGAGAAAAACAAAGACATGCATGTAATCCCACTTCCTTTAGCAACAGTGCATGAAGCACTTAATAAATACATCATTTTCTTCAACAAGCATTTTGAGAGAGGAAAAAACACTGCTTTAGATGTTCTCACAAAGTCATATAATGAAGCCAAAACAAAATTTGACAAATACAAAATACAGACATCACTGAACAAACTACCACGGACCTTCAGGATTCCAGGATACACCATTCCAATTGTGAATATTGAGGTTTCTCCTTTTACTGCTGAGATGCCAGCCTTTGGTTACATGCTCCCAAAAGAAATAAGCACAACAGGATTCACAGTCCCATTTATTGGCTTTTCAGTACCATCTTACACACTAGTCTTGCCTTCTCTGGAGCTTCCAGTCCTTCATGTCCCACAGGATCTACGCACTCTAAAGCTTCCTAGATTCAGAATCAATAGTCCGTCAAACCACATCTTAATTCCTGCCATGGGAAACATTACTTATGACTTCTCATTTAAATCCAGCGTGATCACTTTAACTACAAATGCTGGGCTGTTCAATCAGTCAGATATTGCTGGGCAACTCAGTGTCTCATCCTCTTCTGTCATTGATGCACTGCAATTTAAGCTGGATGGTTCAACAAGTTTGACAAGAAAAAGGGGGTTGAAGCTGGCCACAGCATTGTCCCTGAGCAATAACAAATTTCTAGGGGGAAATCATGACAGCACTATTAGTCTCACAAAGAGGAACATGGAAGCTTCAGTGGCAACAAATGCAGAAATCAACACACCAGTTTTAAAAATGAATTTTAGCCAAGAACTTTCTGGAAATACTAAATCTAAACCGACTCTTTCCTCAGGACTAAAATTAATGTATGATTTTAATACTCCTAAATATGGCACCAGCGCTAAGGGAGGAATTGCTCACAAACTTGCTTTAGAGAGCCTTACATCTTATATATCAGTAGAAACTTCTACAAATGGGGATATTGATGGAGTATTTTACACTGGAACTGCATTTTCTGGAAGTCTAGACCATGAGGCAAACACCTATCTGAATGCTAATGGAGCTCGGTCATCTCTCAAGCTTGAGGCTCACTCCAAAGCAGATGGACTCTGGAACAGTGAAATGAAAGAAATACTTGCAGTTGAAGCATCTACCCGACGTGTTTATGCAGTCTGGGAGCACAATGGGAAGAACTATGCACGATATAGACCTCTTTTCACAACAACGGGGGCTCAGAGATGCAAAGCAACCTTAGAGCTGGCTCCTTGGGGTATATCAGCAGATCTTCAAATTCAAGCCAGTCAGCCAAATTCCTTCCTGGACACAGCCTCAGTTAATCAAGTTGTTGTAATGAAAATCAGTACTGCAAACCAGAAAGTTGGCTGGAAGGGTGAAGGCCAAATTCAGTCATTCTCTCTCAGTCATGATATGCAGTTATCAAATGAAAAATCAAAGGCAAAGTTTGATATTTCTGGATCTTTGGAAGGACACATGGACTTCCTTAAAAACATAAAGTGTCCCATTGCTGAGAAGAGCTTATGGGATATCTTGAAGTTGGACGTCACTACCAGCGCTGACAGAAAACAGTACTTAAATGGTTCAGCATCCCTCGTGTACACAAAGAGTGATGATGGTTACTTTTTCCCCATACCAGTGAATAAGCTGACCAATGGCTTCACTTTCAGTATTCCTGAGTTACATCTAAAAGCTCCAAACCCTGTTCTCAGCACTCCAGAGTTCAGAGTTCCTTTCACCACTCTCCAGGTGCCAGCATACACCATTGACTTGCGCAACATAAAAATTCCACAGACGCTAAACACAATGCCATTTGATGTCAATTTACCCACACTGCCAAAACTAAGATTCCCCAAAGTGGATGTGGGAGCCAATTATATTACATTAGAAGAATATAAGATACCATATTTTGAGGTGACAATACCTGAGTACCAAATAACTGTGTCCCAATTCACTCTTCCTAAGAGTATTTCTCTTGGCAGTTTCCATGTAGATCTGGATGAAGTAGCTAACAAGATTGCAGATTTTGATCTGCCTACAATTACAATTCCTGAACAGCAAATTGAGATCCCCCCTCTCAAAATATCCTTGCCTGCTGGAATTTACATCCCATCATTTGGTGCCTTGACTGGATCTTTCAAAGTTGCTTCCCCTTTGTACAATGTCACCTGGAGAACAGACTTAACAAACAAAAAGGACTCTTTCGAACAATCCATTGACTCTACCTGCAGCTCAACATTGCAGTTCCTAGAGTATGACTTGAATGGTAAGACATTAAAATTCCATATGCCACAATTTGGGGGGAAATACTGTATACTGGGTTTTTCCCATTTTTTTTTCCCTAGGACTTTGCATGTGAAGGTGTTGCTGTCTATTTAGCATTGACATTAGATTATACTTCTTTTATCATCAGCAGCATTTTTTCATAAATCATTATCAGAGTCTCAGTCAGTCACCCTGAAGGCTAATGACTAGATACATGTATAACTAATGGCATACTGTGAAAAAAATGGAAAAGATCTCTTTTCTGTGTAGCAGTTTCTTACTTTAAATTGCGAACAACATAACATTCCCCCATTACTTATGATAATACATGTAAAGGAGAGAAGGCAGGCTGACTTTTTATCTGATTCAGTTCAGATAAAGAAATACCTATCTTTTTCCTTAGGAACTAAGCATATTTGATTTCAAAAAGTATTTCAACTCAGAAACTCTGGAGTCCCATAGAGCATTGAGTTCTAGACTTTATAATAATACTAAAAATATACATCAGAATGAAATTCTAAACTCTCAAGAAATTAGAATCCCCATTTGTGATCTGCATGAATGCGAAATGTTATATCCATACTGTTCTAAATATAGAGAAAAATTGAATCTTAAAATGCTCCAGTTGAACAAATATTTTCGTATCTTTCTATTTGGGGCATTATGGGATTCAGTTTCTTGATGCATAATTTTACATGCTACTGAAACACCCCACAACTGGCCATCTAACATACAACTGGATATTTGGTATTGCTTGTTGGTAAGTTCTGGAAATACACACATTTGTAATCTTTTTCACAGTTGTTTCAAACTATAAATATGAAGAAGGGATGTTTGTTATGAAGACAACGGGCAGCTTTTCACATCGTGACATGAGCGCAAACTACAAGGAAGATCTTACTGTTTCAGGAGTTAGGTAAAGATTTGCTCTAATAATATAATTTATAATAGACAAAATTGCCACGGATGTATTGTTGCTTTGATCTCTAATGCCCCGGAATGCTTTGCTGTAATTAATAAGAACCTATGTAACTACCCTGTCATTATCAGCTGTGCCTTTTTCCCTTCTTGAGATAGCTGGAAAGCTGTTCCCTCTCAGCATTTCTAGAATAGCTTTTCTCAGCAGCCCCATTTCAGAAAACTGCTGAGATACAAACACAGTATTTTATAATCAGCGCAGTTCTAGATCTGACCATCAACATAGGGTCATGGGTTTTTTTTCCACTGGATCCCTCTGTCACCACAAGCCGTTAAAGAGTAATTTTTATTCACAAGTACCGGCACTAGGGATTACAGATTTGGCCTTCTAACTGCCTGTTTTGATCTGCAAATGTTGTGTTGATATATTCAAGGGAGAGAGTCTGTGAGGGCAAGTACAAATGGAGATAAAAAATACTGCCTGTACTTGTGTTGGTGGAAAAAATTGCAGTCAGCTTGTAGAAGTCTGTAGAAAGCTGACAGTGGTACAGCTGCAGATTTTGTTTTGCTGCCCTAATTTAATGAAAATTCTGAACAGAGCTCAATGTAGTTTTATCTAAAACAGGAAAATCGGAGTGGTGTGAGGTTTTGAATGTGTTAGGCTAAATCCTAAGAAATGTGGATAGTAAAACCCTACATTTTCTTTTGATGACAAAGGCATTGTTTACATACATATGTATAAAATAGGTGGTATTGTATTTAGACATACTGCATTGGGCTGGTGCTTTGTGCATTCCTTCATAGCTGTGTATTCACTGTTGTAGAGTCATGGACAACACTGCATCACTAGACATCATCAGCCCAACTTTTACAGACATTCATATGCGTTATCAAGAGACTGACAGGAGCTTATCCAGCTCAGTATCTTCACCGTCTGCTGGGACTTTGGGCTATGTCATTGAAATGGATGCTGACATTCTCACGGCGAAAGTTTACTACCGAACTCGGGTAAGCTTGATATGAGCAATAAAAAGCACACCTCTGGGTGTGGTCAGAGGAAAAGTTCCCGTTTAAAGTTTGTGCGTGTTTATGTTAAGACATAAATTAATCACCCTTTGTCCAAAGAAAAAATATATTATTGGTAATTAAAGTTTTTGTTTCCTACACTGGCCTTTCCAATACTAAAAGTAGCACCTGTGTGATGAGGCTGTTTCCACACAGTTGATTTTGCCCTCTCCTATGATCCAGAAGACACACCCACTGAAAGTGAAGAAAGTACAAAGCCAGTTTTAGATCAGCCACCCATCAGGTTTAATGTATACCCATCAGGCTACTTATAATTGCTACAGAAGTGGCCATTATAGGAATTAGGCCACTGGAAGAGGTCAGACCATCCGTAGAGTGTCTTTTTAAATCCGTTAATATATCACAATGTATTATGAGAATTAAAAACCTTACTAGATTTGCTAACAAAACATGCTATTATTATTGGCATACTACAACAATTTCAAACTTAAAATCTTACCTTCCAAAATTATATACTAATTTAGGAATCAAAAGCAACTCATAATTCACTATTTACTACTGAAAACTGGAAAATTTGTTCGTAAATAGATTCTCATTCGATGATCTTTAACTACTCTGAGTAACCCTCTAATTTCTCTAATTGATTTAAATGACTAGAAAATGAAATCCTCTAATATTTTCATATTAAGAAAATGCTCTTTGAATTCACTTTAAAAGATTTCAAGAATGAGTAGAAGGCTGATTTTCCAAAGTTATTCACATGCCTTATGAGACATGATAGGCATTTAATAGAAAGGAAGGAAAAATCTTATTTGCAGTCAAATTTTTAAAAAGACCAGACTAAGTTATGTTCTGGTCCTGCTGTTTGAAGAGGCACAAAGTAGCTTGATACAATATAATTTCTTCCAAAATAACCGTTCAAGATGAGAGCAAACGCACAGTAAACAAAAAATTGTAGTGTATTTCTCCTAATATATAATAAAATTAAAGATGCAAAATGAGACTATTGAAATACACTTATAAATAATATCGGATTTGTTTTATATACAAGCTACCTTTTTCTTATCCTGTTCTATATTTTCAGTCTGCTCCTCAGAAGGACATTGACATATTGAAAAGTGAGATATCCTTCAAGAAACCTGACCTGATTCAAATGAAATTCAACTGGAAAGAAGATGCTGCCAAAGACTTGCTGTTGGGTCTGAAAGAAAAAGTGCCTAAAATGACAAATGCAGTCTATAGGTATGTTAATCGGTATCATAAAGAGCATATGGGACTGGAAATTAGTGCTGCCACCTTAAAGATGAAGAATATCATGCAGAATAATGCTGACAAAGCATACACATTGGCTGTAAAACAAATAGATCAAATAGATGCTCAGCTTCGCACAGCTGCCAATGAGGCCTCTGACAAATATCAGGAGATGAAGTTCAAAGCTAAACAGCTGTATCAAAAAGCAGCAGATCAAGCTGAACAGTTTGACTATGGAAGAATAAAAGCAAAGCTTTTGGATGCTACAATTGACATAATAGAAGAGTATCACAGGAGAATAAAACACCTAATTGACTCAGCCATTGAATTCCTGAAGACAACAAAATTCCAGGTCCCTGGGCTGTCTGAAAAGTACACTGGTGAAGAAATATACCTTATGACTACAGAGAAGGTAGCAAAAAATGCTGATTTATGCCTTTCAAAACTTCAGGAGTACTTTGATGCCTTGATTGCAGCTATCAATGAGCTGGAAGTCAGAGTTCCTGCTTCTGAAACAATTCTTAGAGGTCGTAATGTACTTGATCAAATTAAAGAAATGCTGAAACATTTGCAGGAAAAAATCAGGCAGACATTTACTACTCTCCAGGAAGCTGACTTTGCAGGAAGGCTTAAGCAACTGAAACAAGTAGTGCAACAAGTTTTTCAGAAGGTAGAAGGAATGGTTAGAAACTTGCAATCCAAAAATTTTGGAGACATCAAAGTCCAAACGCAACAGCTGTACAAAGATGCAATGGCTTCAGACTATGCACAGAAACTGAGATCCTTGGCAGAAGATGTTAAAAAATACATTTCTCAGTTTAAAGATTTTAGCCAGAAGACATTCCAGGACCTTTCAGAAAAGCTGCACCAGCTGCTCCTCTATGTAAAGGCGTTGAGGGAGGAATATTTTGATCCAACTACACTTGGATGGTCAGTGAAATACTATGAGGTGGAAGACAAGGTACTAGGATGGCTGAAGAATCTAATAGATACACTAGTGGACTGGCACAACAAGTATGTTGGAGATCTTGCTGACTCGGTTACACATCTGACAGACCAAATAAGAGAATTGGTGGAAAACTACAGCCAGGAATATTATGACCTTATAACTGATGTTGAAGGAAAAGCAAAACAGAAGCTCATGGAGCTCTCATCTGCTGCTCAGGAAAAAATCCGATATTGGTCTGCAGCTGCTAAGAGGAAAATCGATGAACATAACAAGCAAATCAAAGAAAAACTCCAGGAGATCTATGGGCGGCTTAGTCACTCCCAAGAAAAGCTAATCAGTGAGGCCAAAAGGTTAATTGATCTAACTATAGAAAATTACTCTGCATTCCTGCAATATATCTCAGAGCTTCTTCGTTGGTTTGAGCAAATAACAGCTGAGAGCATAAAGCCATATATAGCTGTTCGTCAGGGAGAGCTTAGAATAGATGTGCCCAAGCCATTTGACTGGCAGTCCATTTACCAAATGCCCCAAAAAAGCAGAGAGGCACTCAGAAAAAAAGTGGAACTAACACGCACACTGATTCAGCAAGGCATTGAGCAAGGCTCCAGGAAATGGGAAGAAATGCAAAGATTCATTGATGAACAACTTGCCACTGAGCAACTGAGTCTTCAGCAGATTATGGAAAATATACATCAGCGCATGGAGACCTGAATGGACATGCAGAAGAGGAGAAGTAATAAGTTTGTACCACAATGTATTTAAAAATAACAGCAATCAGCATACTGGAGCTTCGGGTAGATACTGTTTGAATCTATATTTGTAAATGAAAACTGAATAATCTACACTAGGTTATTTTAATGAGCTTAATAAGCCAATAAATGAGTTCTTTATTACATTTTTGTGTCATTCATTACAGCTACTTTTACTTGGACCATAGGGCTTAATCCAACAATTGTCAAGGTCAATGGGAAGTCTTTGCTTTGATTTCACTGTATGTTGGATCAAGCCAATAATGTGCAATACATATTGTAAATAGTCACAAAAGCTATGGAAAACACAGAGTAAACAGGTTTTAAGATAAAGGTCACATTCATAAGCCAGTTGAAGAACGACTTGGAAACACATTTATTTCCCAGCATAGAAATACCTTCATTGATAAGCTTGGGAGAAAAAGAAGAGGAAAAGAGCATGTACAAAAATACGAAGAAAAAAATTAATGAATTCTGGAAATAACATCAAAAAGTGAAAAAGAACATAGAAATATAAACATATATAGAAATCTGACTCCTGGAAAACTGCAGATAATAATACCAATGTTCTGTTAAGAAAAATAAATTTATGCATGTATCAGTTTTCAGAAAACTACGCCAAGAATTTTAGATGGGTTTTCTTTCTACTGGCTAATTTATGGTTCAGAAATACAGGGTTTTCTTACCTGTTTCCCCATGATATTTCTGGTTTCACATCAAATTGTCTAACTTTTATGTATCACGAGTTTAGTTAACTGTCAAAGTTTCACTGACATCACTGTATATGATGGGAGTCAAAAAGTTTTCCCCTCAGTCTCCTAGGCTGAAGCCTAGACCTCATTTAAATGAATTCTCGATTTAAAGATGAATTTAAATAATGTTGAAGAATTCACTCACAAAATAGGACTACTTTTGAGTGGAAAAATGCGTGGACCTGTATGGTTTATTTTCAGCTGTTGGAATACTATATAGATAGTCCTTGAGAAAGGCATGCTCGGGCTGAAATAATGTTACCTCTTTGCGAATAAACTCTTTAACAAACGACACGAGAAATGTTGTGTACATGTCTGTTTTGATACAATCAGTTCACTCTGTAATATGGTTGTTGCTTGTTCATTTATGGGAAAACAGAGAGTCTGGTTTCATCCCATGGTATGATTCGTTACATATATGAAGCAACGGAGCACCAGTTTACAAATACCCGAATAAGTTTTGTGGCAGCAGATACAATTTACAGCACAGAGCAGCACCGCGCCAAGACGCTAGCGCAGGTCCTGGAAACGAGAGAGCCCAGTGCCCGTGTTGAGTTTTTGCAGCAAAAACGCTCCCACCTCCACAACTGGTCCACACCGATCTAGCAAGGTCTCAGAGCAAGTTGGGCTATACGACTTTGATATCCCTATTGCCAGATAATATTATTACCCGAGTAGGTCTGCTAGTAATGATTTTTCTCAAATGAGCTACATTAACCCCAAAATCGGAATCTGAGAAGCACAGGAGTATACACTCACCTATCTAGCCCTCAGCAGAGTGCAGGCATCTCTTAGAAAGTAAGATAAATCCGTTTTCTCTTTAGAGCTTTCAGCCATCACAAATGCAGCAATACTACTCAAAGATGTGGATTAGTCCCCTGTGAACTGTAAAATAGGGAGTTTTCATTCTGAATAGAACTAATCTGCGTATGTCACCCTGCCTGGGGGAACCAGAGGTATAAAAATCCCTGTTTACATGCCCTACTGAGTATCCCAGTAAATAAAGATGTTGGCTGCAGAGCCCTTTCACCTTCATTCACAAGGAAACTGAAGCCTATGGGTCATCTGATCTTTATTTGATGTCAGATTGCACAACTCTTTTCCCTGAATTTCACAAATGTTTAAGCACAACCAGATTTCTCAGACACTGTCTGATTCTTGCTTCCCTTCATCATGACAAACAGCCCCATGAAACAAAGGACAATAGAAGAAATTATAAAAGTTACGGGAGAAGAGAGATTTAAAGTTTTGTTTTCTTTTGTTTTCCCCCTCATGGCTATTTATTTCTGTCCATCACCCATAGTTCTTGGGAGGGTTATAAATTCCAAAAAAGGATTTACTTACAAGGAATGGGTTAACTGAATAATAAATATGCCAAATAGCATAAATACTGGCTCTCTTTGGCAAGAGCGAAGCTTCCCAAGAGCGAACACAATAGTTTGCACACTAAACTGTGGTTAGAAGTTAGAGGAGATTTCCAAGTCTCATAGCAGCGTTGCCGCCAATTGGATTAAAGCTCTCAATCCTGTAATCGATGTGACAGCCATCTTGCAGTCATCCCACAGTTGGTTTTGGGAGGGCCTGGAAGCAGAACATTGCTCTCAAAAACGAGATCTTGCTGGAACTTAGCTGCTGTTAAATCCCCACAGCAGAGAGGTCATCTCAAGCACCCCTTTGAAACGCCGGCAATGTTTTGACACAGGAAGGGGGGTGTGTGTGCATAGGTGCGTCCCACAAGCATGTACAACCAGGTGTAACTTTATTTTCCACGGCTTTTCCTGTGGTATGTTTGTTGGTTTGTTTTTCTTTCAGGTTCAAGCAAATTTTAGCCTTATTTTCCAACTAATATGTTACGGAAATGTAGACAAAACCACAATTATTCCAATTATGCTGCAATTCACTCCACTTATGAAACGTTTGCAATATAATCATTTGAAATATTACTAGTTCTATTTTGGCCTCTTTTTCAGTCTAGTTTATATATTAAGAAATATTGTATTTCATTAAATTGAATTGTGTGGGAGATAACTGGGAATCAGCAACTATCTGGGGCTCAGTGACACTGTTTCTTTTTTTTTTTTTTCCTATAGTCTTCATCATCTGAATTCTCATAAATGCCAGAGGGGCTTTTCTTTATAATTTATAGCAAGTATCAGACATAGAGCAGAACTGGTTGTAAAAGTTTAATTAAGTGAAACATTTTAACAAGAAATTCAGAGAACAATATGCCCTGCTCTAACTAAGTGATTGTAGAAATAACATTGACAAGAAACGTGTGTGTTCCTAAATGAAAAACTTTTGCAGACGTAGGACAGCAAAAATGTTCCAGAATTTTAGATTATGCAACTAACTAGAGCTGATCTTTTATTAAGTGATTTAAAAGTACATCTATAATTTGCTGCGTATACAGAGATTCTACACACGCATCCACAAGCACACACACCATACAGTGCATCATCCACCTCTGGCTCTAGATTATGCCATTGATACTTTTAGAGCAACTGTCATTATGGCCTACTGATACCTTACAAAGTTTATATTGAAACATTTAGTTGTTCAGTAAGTGACACCAAATTTTGTACTACTCTTCTGCTGGCAGATTTATTGCTCAGGTGGGAAAGCAGAATTTATTAAAGGCCATACGGACATACAGGATTGCTTGTATTCCATTTCTACGCAGCCAAATCCTGGCCCAAATGAAATCGATGGCAAAATGTCTATTGGCCTCAGCAGGAGTAGGCTTTGGCCAGTTAGGTGTATAACTTGAGAAGTACTTTGGGATCCTGTAGGACAAAGGCTATATTATTATCTATAAAAATCTACACAAAAATATCTTTGAAAAACCATGCAGACAGGAAAATTAATCACTAACAAATTCAAGACAGGCCAGAATGAAGGTTGCCTGTGCAACACTAACCAGAGCCTCTTTATGTATTTTTACCCAGTTTTACCTAGTATCACAGAGAAAGTCTGCCAGGGCCAAGAATTCTGGGTTCTGATCCCATGCCTTAAACATGGAAATATCCATATACCTCTCATCACCCTTTCCCTCATTTCGTTATCCATCCAAGGCCTTAGATGGGACCTTGTAGAACAAAAGCGTATGTTGGAGGTTTGCAAGACCCGACTGGGCAAAGTCTTGAGCAACCCAGCCTGAGTTGAAGGTTGCCTCTGCTTTGAGCAGGAGGTTGCACAAGAGACCTCCCAAGTCCCTTCCAACCTGAGTTACTCTGTGATTCTCTGTGACTAAGCTGATATGGCTTTAGGTTGCCATACTTAACACCATACTTACCCTTTGGTAAGTGGTTTATGAGCAATTGGTTTCATCATCATTCTAACATATCATTATACAAACACGGAGAAGTTTTATGGTATCCTTGTGTGCAAATGCATTAACATTCTGACTGCAACCATGGGGCATAGGCCCAGTACCAAACTGAGATGTAACCACCAATCTGAATACTTTCTGTCACTAGTCTACCACTGTTCTGGCAGCATCGAACATCACACACGTACATACCAGTGTATTTCTGATAAAACCTTTATATCCACCATTCAACAATCCAGTTAGAGGACTGCCAGAAGTTTTGAATGCTATTGAACTGGTATGATGAAAGCACGTTTCAATAGAGGGAAATTGAAATAGTGTGGTCAAGGCAAACTAGATCACGTCCATCCATCTTTTATCTCCAGTTCAAGCAACCTGATAACCGGTCATGGTTGAACTAAGGGGAAGTAGTGTCGGGGCAAGTTTACTAGGAAGCTTAACTTCTGTCTTTAGATTGACAGATATTACAACAGCTCTTCCACCATGTTTCTATTCCAGCTGTCTTCTCTCCAGGAAATCGCTTCATCCTTAACCATACATAAAACAAACAAAACCCCTAGCAAACTGCATGGTTCCCAGGGCATTACCTGCCAGCTATCTGATATTATTCTTCGGTATAATACATAATTTCCTTTGACCCTCAGTGCCTGTGATACTCACTTGTATCAACCTGAACCATCTTCTGCAGAAATCTGCCTTAATTTCTCTTTAATGTTTCTGGGTTCCAGCCCCACCAGAATTTGTGAGTCCAGGGGATTTCAAACCTGCTTTAACCTATAGTGTTGGAAACCTTTTCTTTCACCTACGCTTGCACAAGAAGCAACACCTCACCGTTTCTCTTACTGATGAGAATGTCTCTGCAGTGGGGATGGGCCAAGGCCCGTCCTTGCCTTTACCTTCCTTAAAGTATTTTTTCTCTGTGAGCTTGCCATGCATTTGGATATGTAATTGTGTTCACAGCCAGCCAGTCAGTTCTGTAACACTGGGTATGTACCTACATGAGTATAAGTTTGCAAAAACAAGTGGGTAGTATAGGTAACAATGTGGGACAAATCCTTCATGGCTAATACTATTATTCCCCACAACCCTATCTTGTACTCTTTATATCTGGTTCATACTCACTTTGCAAGCATCCTAAATTCCTCTGAAGCATTCCAGCAATTGAAATCTTCTCAGCCAGTCCTGCATCTTTCCTCTTCTGTGTTATTCATGTCAGTTTAGACAGAAGTACCCCTCTGCCTTACCAAACCATGGACACTTTCCCAGCATGCAGGAACTGACCACAAAAGCATGCTATGATTCTTACCATTTATATTCTGACAGTGTGATTTTAGTAGCTGTTAGGAGAATAAACAGCAACATTAGATCTTCTCAGAATGGCTGGAGAAGGGTCATCTGCTAGTCTGGACATTGGCAGAGTGAGAGGATCAAGCACACTGAGCAGCAGTACCACCACCAACTTATGGAAGTAGCAAAGGTCATGGGAGATGCTTACACCACGCTTCTGTTGTGAAGAATTTGCCAGGTGTTTGCTGTAAGCAGAGACCCACCACAAGTTATAACCTATTTTGATTTCCCAGCAAATGATATCAAGAGGACATGCTAGAAACATTCTTGAATTTATGGATAAATCTATACTGCCTTTGGGACTCAAGGAGCAAGTTCTGGTCTCTGAACAAGTGATATGAACTAGCTCAAACGTTATATAGCCTGTAGGAAACAGGACTTGGAACAACTCTCTACTCAGTGTCCAAGTTTCCTTAAAGAGGGAACTTTTGGTTGTTTCTGACTGGAGCCAAAAGCCGTATGCAGTATAGATGTCTGGGGGACCTGAGACTTAGTCTGAAGCAAGGAGTGAACCAAATGGACAGCAGAGACAGCATACAGAATGAAAATGCATACAGAATGAAAATGCTCACTGCATCTACCCTACAAATGGCATGGTTAGATACTTAGAGGAAGCCACTGGGGTGAGTAAAGATGGTCTCAATCAAAGAGATGCATGGGGAAAAGTAACAGACCTGCAACTCTTTGAGTGCTGCCTGCCACTTCTATAATTAACTCTATGGAAGTTATACTGAAAGAGGCTGGGGACTCCTGGGTTTCTGGGCAACCTGGTTATTCTTACAGAGGTAATATTCTGCTCTGGTTTGTGTAGAGCTTTGGCTAAGGATAGAAAGCAAATAGTTAGCCTCCATAACATACTTTTCCTCTCCTAGCACTACCTCTGCCACAGTTAAGATAAATTCCAATATTGTTGCCAAGTAGAGGAAAACAGTGAACATACACCTACTCGTTATTTTGCAGTAGTATCTTTTCTGGTATTTACTATGATTACAGGACTTTATTTCTAAAAAGCTTGATAGTGTTTTTATTCAGAACTGTTTTCTGTAGAAAGTTTTATGGATACCCTTGTATGCAACTCTACCACAGCTCTGAAAGCACCAGTAATTATAGCTCTATTGGTAGGTTTCATGTATGAAAAATTTTTGTGCTGGAACCCGCAGAAATCACTCTATCTACTAATATACTGTTTTGTCACCGGTGTCTTAAACATCCCCACATGGCACCCACCAGTGACTCTGAAATGCCATTTGTTTCTTTTCCTTCTAAAGCCTTTAATATTCTTAAGTTTTAAATCAGTGGCTAGCCTGAGAGGCAGTTAAGATCCAAAGCCAGTAACAAGAAGCTATTAGACCCTGTCATGGTTTAGACCCTGTCGGTTGCCAGCCGGCAACTAAGACCCACGCAGCCACTCCCTCATTCCCCCCCACTGGGATGGGAGACAAAATCGAAAGGGTAAAAGTGAAAAAACTCGTGGGTTGAGATAAAGACAGTTTAATACGATAAGCAAAAGCCGCGCGCGCAAGCAAAGCAAAGCAAGGAATTCATTAACTGCTTCCCATCGGCAGGCAGGTGTTCAGCCATCTCCAGGAAAGCAGGGCTCCGTCACACGTAACGGTTACTTGGGAAGACAAACGCCATCACTCTGAATGTCCCCCTCTTCCTTTTTCTTCTCCCAGCCTTATATGCTGAGCATGACGTCATATAGTATGGAATACCCCATTGGCCAGCTGGGCCAGCCATCCTGGCCATGCTCCCTCCCAGCCCCCCATGCACCTGGCAGAGCACGGGAAGCTGAAAAGTCCTTGACTATCTAAACATTACTTAGCAACAACTAAAACATCAGTGTGTCATCAACATTGTTCTCATACTACATCCAAAACCCAGCACTATACCAGTTAATAGGAAGAAAATCAACTCCATCCCAGCCGAAACCAGGACAGACCCCTATGCTAAGGCAATTGAATCAACCTTCTGCATTTAGCCAGAAAATCCCCGTTTCCCACGTACATGCTCATTCCCTCACACTTCACACTCCCATTGAGTCTGCATCACATCGTGCTGCAAAAAAGGAAGAAAAGTGGAGAGGTGGTATCACTGTCTCTGAAGATCAGCATAGGTGTTAATTTATTTCAAGATCACTACCTTTGAATGTTCTCAATGAGACATTAATTAAAAAAAGGTCTAACAAACACTTTCGTGTTGTGTGACACTTCAGTCAGACCTTTCACATCGTTAGCAGGCAGTTTGTCTCCCCATAATGCTCTTTCTCGGTTGTTACTGTATTTGTTTCTTCAATAAGCCTTTGTTTTTCTCTATGGTAATGACTGGCTTACAACTACTTACAAACAATACGGAACGTTATGCAAAAGCATTTCATCTTAAAGTTGCAGAACAGAAAACCAGCCAAATTTGAAGGAACACACATCCCTCACACATAGCCCATATACCCAAAGCTATGGAGTCAAATGCATTACAGCAGTACAAACCCCACCTCGTCTCTCTCTCAGACACATCTGTCTATATGTGCACACATCCATGCAAACACACGCACATGTACAATGTACATTACTGTCAAGTTAAAAGCCTAAAGCTAATCCTTAATCCTTAGGTCATCCCCTTTATTTCAGCACATCGAGCCAGCCAAGTCTTCCGAAGATGCCTGTCAGCAGTTAGCTGACGTAACTCTTCCCACTCAGGTCCCATTAATTCAGCAGCTTCACCAACAGTGTTCCACCAAGTTCATCATCTAAAGCTTCAAATTTTGTTTAAACACAAAATCAAAAACTTACATTTTTTAAATGTTGCAGTGAGGCAGTTTGACTTATTTTTTTTCTCCTTTTAGCTGAAATGCGCTGATGAATTTGATGTACAATTTTGTGAAGTGATACAGTTGATCTTATTCAACATTGGCCAGTTCCTTCTCCAAAAGATTTGAACTGAAATTTTCTAGTCGTTTTAGAAACACACTTTTGTTTTTAAAAAGTTTGTTGATATTTTGGTAGCCCAGTAACAACCGGGTGACTTCTTTGTGGCCATGTGTACGTGGGTGTCATCTGGACTTCTGTGTCTTCCCTCTTAAGGTTTCCACTGAATGTCACTATCTTTCTGCTTTTTGCTAATCTTAATATATACCCCATGTCTGATTACCCTTACAATGTATTACCCATTACAGAGACAGGATCTAGTTTTAATAGCTCACGTTCTGGATTGGGGTTCAGTTCCTAGGCCAGTTTTGGATCCACTGCATGATTCGGTCACCTCATTTTCTCATATATTAGTTTTCCAGCAGTAAAATGGGAATTATACTTCTCTACTTTTCAATGGATTTTTCAGAATAAAACTAACTCATGACCTGGAGATAATCTAATAACTCTAATGGTGCTGAAGACCATGAAGTAGATAGACACACTGTAATGGCACCAAGAAATCAAGATACATGTATTGACTTCTCTCTCCCATCATCATGTTTATTGTTTTAGAAACTTGGAGTTGATTTCATGTGCTAAATCACTCAGAAACACTCTAGTCCACCCCAAAACCATCATACATACCAGGCATCAAACATATAACACTCTCATACAGATAAATGATCCGAGGAATGGACTCAACGGCTGCTAGCAGTTAATTTATATCGTGGTTTTGCCATAAACTTTTAACTTTGGAAATAATCTGCCACCCGTTTCAATTTTTGGCTGCCACATAATGCACCTTTGTGAAGTCACTCTTCTGTCTAATAGAGATGTTTCTTTTTACGGGTGAACGTTTGTTTAAAAATAACAAATAGTTATCTCATTTACCGTTCACAAAAAGCATGCCACTTAACCGTATGTAACCAAGCCCCATTTCATCTGGTTTAATGTTTAGCAAGGCATGCAAACTAGTCGATATTACAGGGAGAAGATGATTTATTTAATAAAATTACATTACTTTTTTTTTCCATTAAAAAACCAAATAATTGCAACAAAAAAGTGTTTAAAGTAGAAAAGCATAGCCTGCAAAGATTGATACCGAAAAGTCAGCACATACTGGAAAGTCTGATGCTAAGCTCAGCTGCCTCTTCACCCCGTCTCCGCTTCTGCTCTGTATCTGGTGTGCAGCCAGTCTCTGTTTCTGAAGTCGAGTACTCCCATAGTGATTACTGATATCCACCATAATGTAGTTAGCAGATAGCCCATTTGTTTCGCTGTGGGTAAGGTTGCAACAGGGCTTTTTTAAGCACACTTTTTTCTGTTGGGGAGGGTAAAGTTTAAGATATATATAGATATAATATGTAATATGCAATGTATAATATATACATTTACATGTTATATCTACCTATCTGTATTCTCCTTGTGGACAAGAAGTTGAACAGGAGTCAGCAGTGTGGTCTTTTGCCCAAGAAGGCTAACCGCGTACTGGGCAGTTGCAGCTAGCAGGTCAGGGAAGAGATCCTTCTCCTCTATTTGGCATTTGTGAGACCGCATCGGGATTACTGTGTCTGGCTTGGGGATCCCCAGTGCAAGAGAGCCATGGACATATTGGGGGGGGCAGGGCTGGAGCACACTGCGTGCAGACAAGAGGGAGATAGATGGGTTTGTTGAGTCTTGAGAGGAAAAGGCTAAGGGGAGGCATTATTGCTGCCTTCTATAACCTGTTGCATGGTTATAGAGAAGACAGGGTCAAGCTCCTCTCAGAGTGAAAAGACAAAAAGCAATAGATAAAAGCCATATGAAGGAAAAAAAAGTCACCCTGTGAGTGATCAAACACCAGCACAGATCCCAGAGAGGTTGTGGAATCTCCTTCTTTGGAGATGTTCAGAACTCAGAGGGCACAGTCCCAGGCAACTTCATCTGACTTGAAAGTTCAATGTAACTTCAAAGTTAGCCCTACTTTGTGTAGGGTGTTGGATCAGAAGATCTCCAGACGTACCTTCCACCACAAATTACTCGATTTCATGATAAGACCTAAGCCCTGTAAGCACCCCAAAAAAGTGAAAGGCTGTGAGTTCACTCCTATTTAATGGCAGAGATTCCTCAAAGGAAAGCTTAGTTATGAATGCCCCAGCCCCAGGAAAATCTTCCAGTGGAACTCACAATCAACCATGCAACACAAATGTGTATTAAATCTGGCTTCAGCACTTCTTGTGCTCCCAAAACTATTTAGTGTAATGTAAGTGGAGGAAGTTCATGTTTCCCACTCACATTGGAAGTCACAGAAAATTGCCCTAGATGACATTTTGTGGTCATCAACTCCCTGCTTTGCTGCTGTTGTTTACCTTCAACACATGTAGCAACTGTTTTTGGGAAAAGATAAGCCAATAAATGTGATCTTTTGTTTTGATGCATTCCTCTTACTCATTAGATGCCTTTTTGAGATTAATCTAAGAATGTTGCTCTTGCAGTCAACCAGATAAGGCTTCTTTTTTCTTTTGGGGAAGGGAAGGGTGGGATGTCTACAATTTTTTTGGCTAGAGCAACACTGATACTTTATGCAATTGGGCCTTTGTTCTTAAAATAAACACACAAACTTGGCTTAAAATAAGAAGTAGTAGAATTTGTTTGTTATTAGAATGCACTTGTGATTAGCAGAACCATTAATCAGCAGCTGTCCTTTTGCACTGTGTGAGATGACCACACTTTCCCCACATATTTAGGAGGACAAGAATGGCATGTGTTATGATGCTAAGGATGTCAGAAATGTTGAGGATGCCTTTTAAATTACATTTACTGCTCTGTGTTTCTCCAACCAAAGAGGCACTGTAAGAAAGCAAGGAGACTCTGAGCAAGACAAGCAGCCTATGCCCAATTAATTTCGTCTCAGAGCTTGTCTTCTAATACCAGGTTGTGAAGCATAGGTTTTTTGGGACAGTGCCCTCTGGGAAAAAATCACACAAAAAAGACCATTCATGCACACATGCATGTCTTTCTAGGAGTGTCTGTAGCACTGCAATATGTACACCAATTGCAATATGCACACCAGAGTTCGGGAACCTTTTTCAGAGGGCTGTAATTGCTTCAATCCTTTGTATTCAAAGTTGTTTATGTCCTTTTCATGTCCCTTCAGATACTGCCCTAGAAGTGTGTGGTAGAAAGCCATGGGGGATTTCTCCATAAACCTTTCTTTCTTAAACCCTTTGTGTAAGCCACTGATCTGGCTGCCAAAAGGCACAGTGAGTGACTGTCAGACCATGCCCCTGTTTGTTAAATATTTTCACAGAATCAGAATCACAGAATGGTTGAGGTTGGAAGGGACCTCTGGAGGTCGTCTTGTCCAACCCCCCTGCTCAAGCAGGGCCACCGAGAGCCAGTTGCCCAGCACCATGTCCAATTGGCTTTTGAATATCTCCAAGGAGGGAGACTCCACAACCTTCCTGGGCAACCTGTGCCAGTATTCAGTCACCCCTGCAATAAAAAGTGTTTCCTGATATTCAGAGGGAACCACCTGTGTTTCAGTTGTGCCCATTGCCTCTGGTCCTGTCAGTTAAAGAGGATGCAACAATTCTGCAGTGAACCAAGGAGATGGAAGCTAACTCATGTATTTGTTCCAGTGTCCAACTGAAGTGCACAGCACAAGACAGACCCTGGCAGATCTCTGGGTCATGTCAGGGAGAGAAAGATGTGAGTCTTGCGGTTCACACTGAAACATCCTCAGTGCCATCAGTAACTCGCGGATGCAGGGTTTGGAAGTGGACGTGTCTTTAATTCCAAAGGTGTGAAATATTACCTTCAGTCAACTTGACAAGCATTTTTCTTCCAGAATTTAGCCTTTAAACCCACAAATCTCAACAGCAAGCAGCAGCACTAGTCCTTAAAATGGGACAGTGGATAGGACCTGTTGCTTTTAATTCTCTTTTAGCCTATGCTGAGCTGCTGTTCTTTAAATTGCTGCTACAGCTACTTAATTTCCCTCCCCAGCATTATCAGTTGTTGTTTATTGTTATTATTTGATTATTTCTTCTTGCTTGAGTGATAGAAGATAATAGCCATGTCACAGTGATGCACCAGCCCTGGTGACGTCATGGCCATGTCACAGCTGGCAGCCACCAGCTCCTGGCAGCACCCTGGTGATGCAGCAGCCACGTCACAGCAGGCAGAACATTGGTGGTGGCCATGTCACAGGCAGGTTGGTAACACAGCTGGCTCCAGTGGGTATAAAAAGGGCTGTGCCAGCTCAGGCTGGCAGACAAGTTGGCAGGCTGGCGGGGTGAGCAAGGGTGGGAAGGGGAGGGCAGGGCAGAGCCAGGTGGCTGCTCCCCCTTTGTGGCTTTTCCTGTGCATTACAGCTGGACACACAGACAGGGATGCAACCAGACCATAGTATGCTCCTTCTGGAGAGCTGTCAAAGCTCTACATGACAAATAGGTACCCCACCTGTACCCCATCATGGTCTTACAGGGAGCTGGAAGCTCTCCAGAGCCATGGGCAGAGGGAGCTTGCCACCCTTTTACCCTGGGTAGCCAAGGGCTGTCTGGGCCCCACATGATCTCCTGGCACTATCCCTGGTGATGAAATGGCTTTGCCACAGCAGACAGAATACTGGGGGTGACCCATGTCACAGTGGACATGGGTGGTCCGGGAGGGGTGTCTCCTGTTTGTCAGGGACAGCCTTGGCATGAGGCTGAGAGACCACCAGGCAAGGAGGCAAAGGCTCTCCATGGAGATGGAGGGTGGCTGCTCCGGTTGCTGATTCTCCTGTCTTTGAAAGCCGCATCCCTGGATGTGGAAATGATGAGACCACAGCCTTTGCCACTTAGCCAAAGAGCGTTGCAACATTCTAAAAGGAAAATGACCTAAGATATAAGGAAACACAACAGAGCCCCAGTCAGTACCGCATCATAGTCCTACTCCTACCAGCAGCTGGAGGTTCCTCACAGCCATGGACAAGGGAGCACTGCACCACCTACCATCTCTGTACCCTACCATAGTCCTACAGGTATCTGGAAACTGTTCACAATAAATCTGCCTGGCACAACTGAACAGACATTAAACTGTTTAAAGCTAATTTGTCTCTAAAAGCAATGTGATTGCAATTGGAGAAAATACCATTGCTCTATAGATTTTAGGGTGCAAAACTCTTGTGCAATACCAGTCAGAAAAGCACAGATTCAGGAAAAGCATTGCAGCCCATGGAAGTCAAGTAGTAGCTTTAAGAAAGGGGTATTATCCAAAAGGTCACTCATGATTAAGGGCATCCTGTGCTGAAGAGTGAGACAGCGACTGCTCCAGTGAGAGCTCTGGCCTTAGAAAAGGCCTTATAAATACATGGATGTAATTGGAGGAGGAAGAATTTTCTTAAACCGGTCTTTTCCCCATATTCAGTACATGCACTTACCTCACATCGTGGCTTAATCTTCACTGGTCTAAAACACCTGAAGTACATTACTTTTGGCAGCTCTACAGTGGGGTCAGCAACTTCCAGCAAGAGCCAGTAACAAAGAGCTCAGGTGCAATAACATCTTAAATCACCACAGCTGCTTGTTTGGCATATGTCAGTCACAGGTCCAAGTGGATGAGTATAAAAACCTGAAGGTTACATCTATATTAGTAAACTAAACAGTGTCAGGGCCATCAAGCCATCTGGACAATCTGACTGCATCCATAATATTACACTCTCTTAACCTCTAGAACAGGACAGCCGCCTGCATGTTGCCTACTGGCAATGGTCCTTGGCCTGTACTAACTCACAAACCATACATAGGAATTGGTTGGGAGATTGTTAGTTGATCTGGGCCAAAACCACACCAAGGACCGTTCTAACAATTGAATAGCGTGGATGAGTAAGTGATTGTGCCCATGCCTTGACACTGTTTAATTTACCAGAATACATGTACCCATAGTTTTCCGAATGTGTCACTGATCCATCTGCTGTCCCTACATATTTTGGTCTCTGAATTTAGATATTTAAAACATGTGCAGCCTGACAGTACCTCTTTACTCTACACAGTCATAATTGGTGTGTTGGCATGCTGTGCCCAAACTTTCCTCCATAAATATACATTTTTTGATGACTGCGAATGAATACATCTCTGCTTGGAATAAAACCCCCCATGTCTGGTCAAGCCAAGCATACTTTCAGAACTGGAGTAGTCTGGAATGCACATCTGGAATGTGCGACAGCGTTAAGGGATCCTGAATACCAGAAGAGCAACAAGTTGGGCTTCTGAAGCACAGCACTTACTATATTTGTTGCACAGGCTTTGATTTTCTCTGGTTGTCAGGCCTCTACGGTCACTCTGTGCTGTGAAGTGTCTTGGTGCTTTTTAACCTATCAAGTTTTGGTAGAATTCAGCAAGGTCTCACACAAACATATGCCAAAGGTAGACTTCTTGTACAACACCTCTCCTGGAAATGTGAGGTCTTTTCTACAACCATCCTAAATGCAAAACCACTCTTAGAAACCTCTGAAAATGTACGCCCAAGCGGGTTGCGTATGTGCAGACCTACTCAGACATTTCAGCCTCCCACCATAGTTCTTTAAGGTCATATACACCACAGTCCCTCCTGTAGCTGCAGATGTTGCCCAAGCGAAAAAAGGCAACGGGTCTCCACATCCTCTCCACCCCCAGCATGTTTCTCATGCTCCCTGCCTCAGCCTGGAGAGTGGGGAAGTTTGGCTTGCAGGCCAGGGAGGGTCCTGAGCACAGATAATGTTGTGATTATCAAAATTCCCCACCTCAACACCAGAAGTACCGAGGGGGGGTATACCGTGCCTTTTCAGGACTCAGGGGGGCTCTTGGTGGCCCTGAAAATCATATATGATCACAGAAAAAGAAAATTCATCCTCAGACCCTCAAAGTTTTCCAGATAATCAAAATAACACAGAAGTGTTTTGCCCAAAGGTTTTTGTGTTTACTACCAAAACCACCACTGGTTTGAGCACTGCCTGTTCTACCTCTCACTGCTTCTACCTTTCCCGTGGAGAAGAGCACGGGGCGTTATAACTTAGGGGCAGTAAATGCAGAAACCTGAGAATCGGCAAAACAAGCCCAAAACATAACTTTCCCCCTTTAAGTTGTTGGCTGCTTCTTTGCTTTAACCTGCTTTCCTTCCAAATACAACATGTTTTTTTGGAACATTAACATGCAACATGCTTTGTTATCATTTAGTTAGTTCTTTCTTATTACAGATCCCTAAGCAGATCTCAGTTCTTTATAGATGAAAAAAAAATCACCTTTTGCAGAAAAGCCATGAGCCACAGATTGCTCCCCACCTCCCTGCAAGAAAGTTTCAGGAGCAGGAAGATTCTACCATTTTAAAAAGTTTTTTTCCCAGTTGTTTTGACAATGATTATTTTTAATGTGGTGTCAATAAATCCATTCAGATTTGGAGCAATGTTGGCTTGAATAAACAAAAATTTCAAAAATAACCTTTCTCCTGTATATGTTCCAATAAACAGGGTCATGTTATACTCAATAGTAATTATGAGGTGACCCTATAATTTATTGTCCAGTGATTCATGTTATTCTATAGACTTTAGGTCATACACTTCATTTCAAGCTGAAAGTGCTGCAAAGGATATATTAGGCTCTGGAGGAAACAGGGAAAGAATATAGTGTACACTCCATATTGGTATCATGGGAGACCTGGCTGTGAGAAAGCACTTTCCAGCAAAACATGCTGAAATTACTGCAATGAACCTGAGCTGAAGAAGCAAATGGAGTGCACGTTTCCCTACTGACTTGAGAGAGGGAGGTCCTCAGCTTGTCGGCAGAAGCAATGACTAGAATTAAAACTCCCTAAGTTCTTTGTCTGTTCAGCGCTAGACAGAAGATTAAGCGTAATAACATTAACATGATTTTGCTTCGCAACACGATTTATGATGATGTGACACTGTATAATAAGAACTGAAATACCTCATTCTCTCATAAAATTTTCTTCAGCCTACCTGAAAACACTTTCTGTAAGAGGCAAATAGACGTTAATTTGAGAGGTGGGAAACAGGCATGAGCAACTCAAAGTGGACTAAGTGTCCCACAACCACTTAGAAGCCCAGAAATCCAACTGGGAGTATATGGGTGAAGGCACATACTATACCCTTCTGATTTCTTGAGCAACTTTTTTCTGTATCCAACCTGTATCCCTTAGAGGAATCAGTGCTCCTGAAGGAACCTAGACAACCTCTCTCTGCTCAGTTGACTCTGACAAAAACCCGAACTTACCTCTTTGAGAATCAAAGCTGGCAGTAGGAGGAAGGAAACCCTTCACTAAACTGGGAAATCTAGTTTGCCCATCTTGATTTGCTCGATTTTGGCATTTACTGATTCTATGTTTTGCGTTTGCTTTTAATTAACAGCAGAGAGAAGTGTCTTGCTCCAGGAAAACATGCCTCTTTACTGAGGATGAACAGGTCCCTCCACAGCTGATTCTCTCTCCACAAACACTAAGCACAACCAACCCTCCCTTTGCCTCCTAAACTCTCGACAATGAAAACGAGCCTTTTTTCCGTGTCAGTCCCAGCTGGCCCGTCCCGTCTGCGGGCTGCCAGACACTGCTGGAAGGAATTGCCTGCGGAATCAGGTCAATGGCTCTGGCAGGATCAGTTCATCCCAGTTGGTATCTTCCTGGCCATCTCACACCTCGTATCACATCACCAATGTGCTGGTGTCCAATACATGGCAGGGAGAAGGCTGAGAAGTCCCCCTGAGGATGGCAGCTGCAGTGGGCCCCAGACGGAGCAGTTCATCCAGCCTAACCCTGCTCCCACCCCACAGCTTGCAGAGCTCAAGAGAGGTGAGCTGTACGCTCTTCCCTGCTCTCAGGGGTTTCCCAGACACTGCCAGAGATTTATACAGTGGGAAGTGCATGTGCTTTACAGTTCATATGCATGAAGGATGATACATCCCCTTCAGGTTGGGTTAAGGCCACAAACTCAGATCAGCTTTACTGTACACATGCCCACGTTGCTCACTGCATGATGACGAAGGAATAGAAAGAGATCATCTCCAAGTACTTCCAGAGGAGTCACTGAGCCACCAAAACAAGATACTTGGGCACCAGTGCCATGCAGCATGGAAACACTTCTGCAGTGTCTGGAGGATTGTCTTCTTCCCTCTGTTCTTTCAACAGCATTTTCTACCAATCCACTTACCCGACTATCTGCGATTTCTTTCATGTGCTCATCTCCACCTGTGCAGCAGGCAATGACCAGAGGACTTCTGCCTGTGTATTGGCAGAGCCCTCAGTTGGCCGCAGGATGCACCACGGTTAGTGGTTGCTCTCCAGAAACAAGTTGCTATGCTACTGTAATATTATTGCTTATATCCCAGTGTTACAGTGTGGAATACAAGGTGAGGAGAAACATGAAGTAATAACTTAATAATAAGGACTGTCCTTTGCTGTGTAAAATTCACTTCCATCTCTTCCAGATTTATCACTTCCAGACAGATTTACTTTTCCCTCTTCAAAAGGTCAAGGAGTTTAGGGCAGGTGTGAGAGCTGCTGCACAAAACAGCCAAAGGGTTATATAGTGCACCTTTTAGTGGGTGGTCCCACCAAATATTTTTGCATGGGACCTTCAAGTTGGCCCTAACATGGTTTCCAAAACAAGGTCAAGCGAATGCATTGGAAACTACTGCTGCCATCATTCAAGGAGCGAACAGGATCAAAACATTGAAACTGTGGAGTAAAATGTACCATATGTTACTGCTGTAACCACATCCAGCTTTACCTCTGCGGCTTTATTAGCCCAAAAGATCCAGGCAGCACGCGGAACGCCTTGGCCGAAATGCGCCGGTCAGTCAGACGATGGCACTACAGACCCAGCTCCACCGGCTGCCTCCTGCGCTCATTAAAACGTCTGCTCGGCCGTTCATTATTCTGGTTTCATTCTCCATCCCGGTTTTCCCCTGGTTACCTGGTTGGAAACTGTACCCCCTGATAATTCATACGCTCGCGCAGACAGCCCATGGCAAACGTTGCTAAGAGAGGGACTGCCACCTGTTAAGAATCCGTGGTTTGGGGATGCAGTGAAGTGTGCTCCTTTCCCACACTAGTATTTTAAAAGGTTATAGATCATGTGTGCATAATAGGCAGAACATTAGGTCACTTGTCTCACTTACAACAATAATCCATTTTGATATGGGTCAGGTTGACACAAAGGGTCCACCCATACTAGATCTATTGACGAAACTGATCCCTTTCCCCCAAACTAATGAAATTTTCAACTAATGGGTACTTAAGTTAATAAAGTGTGCCACACATCTGCTAGAAGCCATTTGTAAAATAAAGCACTGGAGTTCAATTTTGAGATCATTGACATAATGTTTGAGTGGCATCCCACAGGGACCCAGCATGGCACCAAATTAAGGAGAGTAACACAATAAACGTGTGAGAAATAGCGTTAGTATATAAACAGTAAGTAGGAGCTTCTCTTTCTTTAAAGGAAGCGTAATACTACTTGGGGTTCATACCATCACTAATGAATTGAACGGGACAAATCCTGATCTCCCCTTGCAGCCAATGAGCATTTGGACAATGACTTCAATAGGACCAGGATTTAACCTGGGGAATTATTTTGACGGAAATTGGCAACAAGCTGGTTCGTATAGCTAAAACGTATCTTTTCACTGAACTTGTGCATGGCTAAAATTCTCCACTCCACTCTATTTTGTCCTTTCTTTTGTGGAGGAAATTGGAGGGAAAAAACATTTCATCAGAGCCCGAGAGATTTATTTTTTAATTCCTGAAGTTACCTAGCTTGATACAGTTCAAGCTAAACATCTCTTAGCAGTAACAAAGCTCTCCTTTTCTACAGCCCTTGGGGATTAGACACAGGAATCGTTCTAGAATACCAGCTGAATTTTAATAGGCCGCTCTCCTATGCCACTCACTGCAAACCAAGGAGCAGCCTGGAATATCAGTGACTTTTTTATCATCTCCCGTGGCATTGCTTTTTTTTAAAAAGGTGCTTTTAAAAAATGGCATTATTATAGTTGACCAACATTTTTGCCTGAAAAACATTTTCCATTTAAAAATGACATTGAAAAATGGAAAACCAGAAAGTTTTGACAGTATTATTCATAATCAATTTTCTTTTTAAAAGGTAAACCAAACTTCTGAAAAAAACTCAACAGATTTTTTTTGAACAAAGAAAAATCATCTTTTTGTAGCATTTTGAACAAGGAAACTAGAAAAATTGCTACATTAGTAAAACTAAAATTTTAATTCGAAAACAGTGAAAAGGATTTACAGCTCTATTTACTAGTTACTCTCTTTCTCAGATTTTATATAGAGAAAAGATATGCCAACTTTATAAGCAAGACCTTTCAAACTCCTCGTTAACATATTCCTAAAGCAGTTTTTCAGTTAAATAAGCAGATGCCAGGTGATGGACTGGTTATGCTGAAGAAGCAGCAGAGTTTATGCCTTGACTTTGCCACAGGTTAATATTTACTGCCCCATTGCAGATGGGACAAAACTTGGTCATAGACAAGAGCTGCAGGCCTGCCTTTGCTCTGCAGATCCCAGAGTACAACCCTTCAAAATGCTGTTAAACTGTGGTTGCATTTACAACAAATATTGGAAATGATTCAATGTATATTTTTTCCTAATAAAGTCCCACCCTTTTTAATCTGCTTCATTCAGACCCCACATAGATTAACATTGTAAACATGCTTCTTTCCCTCTTTTCCATCAGTTGTCCTCCGTTTCAGCTTTTAGCTTTGGAAAACAGGAAACAAATACCCGTCCAAGTTCCTGGGCTGAGCCTAAATCTGGCCTTAATCTAAATGTGGTTGAAGCCCCCTTAACCACCCCACACTGGCACACGTTCCCTCTCATCCCTCAGCACATACATATGCTGTTCCAAGAATAATGTTTCTCACAATATTTCTAAGCTTTCAACACAGAGTCTAATTGTCTTTTACAGCACATAAACGGGGGGGTGCGGGGGGGAATAGCTGGGGATGTGCAGAGGAAGATCCCACTCGAACATCACTGCTGTGAGGCTGTTTTTTCCAAGCTGGTTCACTCCAGGATACGTTCATGCAATAATGCCATTTCCCAAAGCAGATCGTTTCTCTGTTCATGATCTTATATCATGCAAATATATGGAGCCTTCTGCGTGGGTTTTGAACCACATCCTGCTTTTCTCAATAAAAATAACTCAACTCGAGTGGACTCAGGTGTCTGTTGTGTCTGCCGTGGCTGCCCACGGCTGACCGTGTGGGTGGGTGGACACGGCGTGAGGTTTAACTTTGGTCAGGGCAACGTCCACACTCGCTTGGGTCACTCAGCTGCCAACCTGACCTGTTTTACCCTGCTCTCAAATATCACCCTATGGCTTCGCCTCTCCAGGCTTGAGTGGCTGTCAGTGCAAAGTGCTAAATACTTGTTTTACTGAACCCCTCACCAGCTGAATTTGGCAACCTTGTGTCGTCCGGCTCTGTCATCGTGAACACCATGGGCTGTTTGGGAGGGCGAATCTGGAAGCCCAACAGAAGCGAGGTTGCAGCAGCTCCCTGCCCCAGGTCTGACCAGTGTTGAGGCTCAGCATGCATTCCCGGTAGGCACACATACACAAACACACACAGACACACGCAAAACACGCACAAACACAAACAGTTCCCCTTCCCTGGCTGATCAGGATGAAGGTCTGTTGGTGGAAAATATAAGTGTATATACATACGGCCCTTAGGGACATGGTGTAGTGGGCATGGTGGTGTTGGGTTGACGGTTGGACACGATGATCTTAGAGGTCTTTTCCAACCTGTATGATTCTATGATTCTATGATTCTATATTTGCAATGCATATCCCTCCATCAGCTGAGCTCAGACACTCAGTCAGCCCAGTAGCTGCCTGTGATCCCAGTGTCCCCAGTTGCTGGCACCTGGACATACAAGCCCCCAAGGCAGCAGCCCCACTCTAGCTGCTGGTACAGACCATCTCATGAACACACACGTAAGCATGAACAGGCACACACATGCACTCGTGCATGCCCAGCTCTCCAGCAGCTGGCCAGGACTCCCCTGGCCCCTCCAGTAGCCAACTCACCCATGGTTTGGCTCTCAGAGACCCACACCACCCTGGCTCCCAGGCCGTTTCACCTACTCATCAGCTAGTCCAGCCTGACCTGCACCAGCACTGGCACTGGCACTCGCACACCCGCACTTACTCCAGTTGCTGGCACTACGGACACACAGACCCTCTGACCAACAGTCTGACGCCGGGTGCTGGCACTCAGAGCCCTGTATACACACATGGACACCACCTCACCCAGGAAAAGATTTATAAATGGAGTTTAATGAGAAGACAGGCCAGGCCGCAGTGATCAGCTGCCAGATGAGCATACTGACTAGCAAATTATTTACATGTAACCGACCCCTTTTAACGCCTTATCCCTCTATTTTCCCACACTTGTTCCTCCTCAAATCACCTTAATCCCTCCCTTTCCCCACCTTTGGTTTGTCTCCTAAACACCTCGTCATGTCTGGTGCAATCCCAAAACTCTCTTCCCCTGCTTCCCACAACCCTAGGGTCACCCCCCCCTCCACCCAAAAGGTGCTCCAACTCATCGTGTTGGGTGTCACACATGGACATTGGGGCTGAGGCTTTCCTGGGACATCCCTGGGAGGGGCCTGGACAGGGTGTCCCTTCTTCTGAGTCCTTGATTTGGGTTTCCACCCAACTTTGTGCCTCCAGGCTCCTCTGGGCTTGTGAAGATGGCCTTTGATGGACTGGTGGGTCCTGGGATGGACCTGTGAGGAGCCAGAGCTGGGTGTGGTTTGGGCTTCCCTCTCACCGTGGCCTCTCTGTGCTCCTTTGCAGGTGTGCAGATAGGCTTTTATCACATCAGCTAACGTGAACAGCATGTAGTCTTAATGAGTTCAAACATGCTGTTCTAAATGACGACCAATAATGAAGTCCAGGGGGTTTGGGGATCTCAGAAGCTTGACGTTTTTTCAGCTGTATCTCTGGCATTAATAAAAAATATTCTGGCTCTTTATAAAGCCGGCCACAATTACCCTGTTACAGAATGTTTCAATTGCAGGGGTCAAATTTCAGAGTAGTCTGAGTATCACAAATTTTTGTAGTGGAAGAAACAAAACCACAGAGATGTGCTAACCTCACCTACCGAGCAGATCAATGGTAGGGACAGGAATATAGTCCCGGCTTCCCAGGTCCCAGGAAGGGAGGAAGACTAACCCAACATATATTTTAAATCTCCTATTTGACCTCTCCTGAAATTCTGCGTGTTCATTTCTAGCCAGCAAGGCTCTCCTGCTTTTCAGTCTGATTAGACTAAGCCATTTTGATGCCACATGAAAGCTGATGTACTTCTCCTGGATTGGAGAATTAGTTATTGGTTTGGTTTTTTTCTCTGCAGATGGATCGTCTGTCAATTTTTCCTAAGCGCATTGGCAATACTGCCCTTCTTGGACTCACCATTAAAAAGAAAAGAGAAAAAAAGAGAATGAAAGAAAAGAAAAAAGGAAAAAAAAGAATCCAACTTGACTTGTGACTTGCTCACAGGACTTACACTTTGAGTTAATTTCAACACATCACTTATTTGTTGAGATACTGAGCAATTTCATTTTTGTGAGAAGAGAAGAAGGAAGGAATTAAAAAATCATGAAAATTAAAGACATTTCCCTCCCTTTCCAAGACTGCCACTTACTCAGCTCCCATTCGGTGAGAGCTAAGGAGAGACTGGGCTGGAGGCAGCTGTGCCAAAAGGCAGAAAGGCGGCTGTGCGGGCACGCTGGGGAGAGGAAGGGAGGAGGGTGGGAGAGGGAACTGGGCAGGTTTCTGAGGGTTTATCATGGTGCATTTGGGGCAATACTTGTGAGGTGAGAAAAAACAGCCACGATGCTGGTTATAATTTTGGGGTGTGGGGTGGGAGCCTGGGCAGACCGTGCTGCAGTGTGTCTGGCTGGGTGGTGAGCAGGTTGGAGCAGTGGGCGAGGGGGTTCGGACAACCCACCCTCCTCCCCATCTTACTGCAGATGCCAGAGGGGCTCACCTGCCCGGCCACAGGGCCAGCGGCTGGAGCAGCCTGGGGGGCTGAGCTGAGTGTAGAGGCCAGCACCCAGGACCTGGCTGGTGGGACAGGACAGGCAGCTCGGCATGGCTGCCTGCACCCCCAGCTCCAGCTGCGGCCCCCGAAAGCCCTGACTTGGGGACTTATGTACTTTGGGTGAAGGGTGTGGGGGGGGTCCTCTTCCTATATGTTATTCTGTTTCCCTTCTCTCACTTTTTTCTCGCTCCCTCCCTCCCTCCACTGAAGTTACTCCTGCCCCTTTAATCCCTGCTTCGTGGCTGAATTGCCAGACGTTTTGGTTCAGTCTTCCCTGGGGCTTGTGCATGTGATGGAGTGAGGATCCTCAGATGTTAACCCATGTCTTGATTGCTGGTGGGTAAATCCATTGGCCAAAAATACGTAACGTAAACACACATATATATGTGTATATTATACCCACCTCGTTGGGTTTTATGCAGAAACAGCACCTGCCACTATTTAGTTCCATTTTTTTATCTAAAATATTCTGTCCTTTACCCACATATGCTTCTTCCTGTGTATTCCTGGACACTTCTGAAATGTTAAGGACAATCCAAAATCTTCTTTGGCCAAAGAGAGGAAAAGATTGCGATTATCACAGCAGATATTTGACCATTCCCTCAAAGCCTGAGTCAGCCAGATTGGCCAGGCACTTGACAGTCGCGTTCCTGTAGAGGTAAATCTGTGCCTCCATACAACATCGCAATCCAGTCCACATCCGACACATGCTGGTGGCCACTGCAGACGAAATGCCAAGGGATGAACAGAACCTAGCTGCTTTCTGATCCAAAGATCTCACTTAGCGCTTCCAGTAGTATAAAACCATTAATGGCAGTGGAAGTAGCCCTGGCTGAAGTAAGTGCACGTAATAGTTGGCAGCTTTCATGGACAAAAGGCCCTTCTTTTACTCCCATTTCACATTCAGACCTCCATTGACTTTGATTTATACCATTACAAATGAGAGGAGAAGCCACCCTACAGGTTATAGTTCTGCACTCTCTACCGATGTGTGACTCCAGCTGGTGTCTTTGGGGATGAAACTGCTGCAACTAAGGACATGGTGGGACTGCCCTTTACCTATTTGGACTGATCCTGGCACCCGAGGCAAGGGAAAGTAATCTCCTCTCCCAGGCTGCAGAGTCAGCAGGTTAAGTTTTAGCAAAATCATCTTGAAATTGCCAAGTAGAGCTGATTAAAAAAAAATGAAACCTTCTCTATTTCAAATGTTTTAATTTTGAACTATTTCTCTTTTCCATTTTCTTGATTCCTCCCCATGTTTCTAATTCAAAAAGCATTATGGGAACAGCCACCAACATTTTTCATTTATCAAATACAGGGGTTTTGACACATGATATATTTTAACATAAATTTCCTTATGCTTTCTATAAAAATGTATTTAAATAATATTGGGGAGATCACAAATTATTTCATGGTCAACTCATGCCAAAAGTCTACTTGCCCATGCTATCTTTTGGAGGTAAGAAATTGCCATCATATCTATTATCAACTCTTCCTTTTTAGGGAAACACCTGCAGAATCTGCACAGGGAAATCTGGCAGAACTCCACTTCAACCTCCTTGTGTCTCAGTGTTACTATTACAGCCTGAGGTTAAATTCTGCTGGCAACACACATTTATGTTCTGGAAGCAATTTTTTGTTAACACCTATGGTAGCTCTTAGCGTCAAGTTACTTAACATGACAATTAGCAGGAATCACAGCAGTGGTGCTCTCTTTTATGCCAAATTCCTACCAAGAAACCTAAACGGGAATTAGCTACATCAAATGAAGAGAAGAAACACCATCTAAGCATCCTTTGGAATGAGGAAAAAAGTGCCAGACCCCATGAATCCTGCTATAAATTTATTTGTGCTGTTGATTTTATGTGAGTAATGCTTAGACATTACATATGCTGTATATATGTCAGTGCATGTTTTAAAATAGAACTAAAAATTCTCTTTAGTCCCTCTTTTCTCCAAGATGGGGTAAGTTTTTGCGTATCTGCAACTTTGACTTGGTACCTACACCCTTACACCATTTTTCTTCTGAAAGGTCTCATTTTTCCAATCAAGGAGTATTTGCTGTTAGCTTAGCAAAAGAACCTTAAGTGCCTCCTGACAGATAATGTTTTCAAGTTCAGCTCTCACCTCTCTGGACAAATGAAGTATGGACATCAGACACCCAAAAAGTGATTGAGATGTTTTTCTTGTGCACTTCAAAATTTGTCCCCTGCACATCAAATCAAACGGAGTTTCAGTGAGCTAACTGTACAACACCAATAGCACATACTGCAGACCTCTGGAGTAGTGTTAATTACCGCACTGCGAACCGAACACAAGCTGAAATCCCTCTGCAAACCCATTCCGTGTACCTAGCACGACACTTTTGAGTAAAAAGCTGCCTGGAATGACCACACTTCAAATTATGCGGCCACGATGTACTGCTGCACAGAGGCAAGAGAGGAATCCAGATGAGAGCCTTTTAAGGATAAAGTTTCAGCCTTAAATTATCAGTCTGTTTATGTGGTAGCAGGCACAAGCAAATTGGAAGTGGGAAAGAAGATGAGTTCAAGGGATCGGTAGCTGGACCCCATGAGGCAATCATGGCCCTGACCCTCAAACATATCTTGGTACCTACATATCTTTGTAAATTTTGATCTCAGCGTCAACATAAGAAGACAGAATCTGTGCTGCGAAGAGGATTAATTCATAAATTTCCTAATTAGACATGCATATTTCTAAAGAGAATTCGACATGCATATTTCTAAAGAGAAATCACAAATTTCTTAGAGAAGAAGAGCAGAGGGACAGACACGTTCTGCTGCAGGGGAACTGGAATCAGATTATGCAAGCAGCATCAGCAAACTCGATCTGTAATTGTCATCTCCCTGGTGGGCCACACCATCAAGCATCTCCGAGGTCTGTCATGGTCTCTTTGCTCTGTGGCGAATAAGGATATTCATCAAAAAGCTCCAGGTTCCCAGCTCTCGCACATGGGTGGCTTCACTTGGGAGTGAAAGGATACAACTGTATTGGAAAAAAGCCACATTATAAATCCAGCAAAGGAAGGGATTTTGTAATAAACAGGGAATATCAGAGACAAATGAGAAATAAAAAAGTAAAGAGCCCCCTCCAGTGTCACCACATACGTGATTAATGAGACTTGAGGAATTTGCCAATAGACTCTCCAAGCAACTGAGTTTTGTTTCAATGGTATGCAGTCAGGTTGTATTTGTATTCAGAAATCCCAGCTGTACTCGATACCCAGGACTATTCCATATATGTGAAAAGAATTACACGCAACTCAGCTAAGAAAAAAAAGGAATCGCCATGCAAACATAGGATATTTTTAAGGCCAGGGTATTGCTATGGGCATTTTTGCTATCTAAGTTTCTCCCCTTCTTCCTTTAAGTGGAATGCAGGGAAATTAGGAAGAGCTGAAGTTATTAAAAAGTTATAAGTTTACAGTGGTCTTCAGAAAAGCTCCGTTTGGATGGTACAAAATGAAATGAATGTACTTTTTAAAAGAATACAATAAAATGTGGGAAAAATGAAGATAATGAGGTTCTGTCTGACTGAATTTTGTCTTGTTATCTAACTCGCATGCTTAACTTCTGCTTGAACCTGATCTCACTGTCAGTGGAAAGAAGACACACTTTCCCCAGGTACTTTATTTTTCAGACTGCTGGCTTCAGATCTGAAAAGTCCCCTGTGCATCTTGCACATTGGTCATCTTTCCATGTGTTGGAGGCCACACACTGGGTCTTTGAGATTGTGGCAGTAAGACTGAAGACTAATCGACTTCACATCTGTAGAAAACTTAAGGAAAGAAACCTGAATAAATATTTCAAGGGGTGGATAAAGTAGCATTTATACAATTCTGGTCCATTTCTAATACCCACTGAGATCCCTGGCTGTTTCAGTGTGAAGCCAGAAGTAAACTAAAGCTGAGCTCCTTTCCCATTCATAGTTGTTCTGTCTCTATTTAAAAACAATCTTTTAAAACATTTAAACCATATGGTCTCTTTATAGATAGTTTACATTTTTCTGCAGTCAAAAATGTATCGATAGCTCCTTATTAACTGATAATATGATATCATGATAATATCTTAATAGTGGGATAAGAATTAATATATAAACTAGGAACAGTACCTAGCCTAAAAATCAAGAATCCACATCTTAGGACAATCCAGAAAGGGCTACGGTGGTTGTATGGGGTTTGGATGGAATGTCCTACGAGGAAAGATTATGTTTAGTCTGGCAAGGATTCACTTGAGAAGTGGTTTGACGATAGTATACAAAACACAGACAACTGAGATCTGGACAAAAGACAGAGGTATTAGAGAACCTAATTTCTTCAAATGCTGTAAGATGATTAAAGTAAAAAAAACAACCAGATCTTATTCTAACAGACAACTGCTGGTCTTGTGTAGCCCTTTAGCCTTTTAAAAATAACCAGGAGAATTGCAGAACAATTAGTAGAACAAATATTTGTTCTTACGAAAAGCATATTGAATAGATTTGGAACACAGGATGCAAGTAATTATTAGAATCAAAATAGGCTAATGTTCTCCCGATGCTATTTGTAAAGCAATTTGAGTTTCATTATTAGAATGTGTATTTAACATATCATTTTGAATCTCATTACATGCTATTTGGACTAAACTTAATAGGATTATTATTTTTGGCATTCATGGTCATGCAATATCCATAAACAATGTTTCCGAACCCTTTAATACAAGAAACAGACATACGGTGTCAAGAAATGAGCAGACCTTTCTGCATTTTTAACAGCACACTTATAACATGCTTTTCATTCCTATATTTCTAGGAATATTTGTGAATGTGTCACTGTTAAAGTATTACTTGTCCATCTCTCTGCTTATCTACTCTGTCTTCTACACATCAGAATAACCATGGCTTGATTAAAAACCTTATTATATTATTTATTGCCCCCAGTTACGGTTCATTTTGAATTTTTTTCTAGCACATTTCTGGAGGATTACTTAATGCTTATGAGGTGATAGAGAAAAAACATTAGCACTCATCTTGTTTTAAAAGTACAAGAAAAGGAAACAACACAAATCTTATTTCTCACGTACGAGAAGTCAAATTGTCTCCTCCCCATATCTAGCATATCTTCTAATATACACTGCAAAGCCCCCATGACTGTCCGTGGGCTGCACTACAGTGTCTGCACAATGAGACAATGTTAACAGAGATATTTGAGGTCAACCTTGAATAGCCCAAAGCCAGAACAAGGTGAAAGCTGCCCTTTCAGATATGAAACCACCATGCACGTAGCAACAAAGCTTAGTGTTCTTCCTATTTATCCACTGGGGAACATATCCATCACTTCTTCCAAGCAACGGGGCAGAAAATAAGGAAGCAGAGAGCTAGAGAGCAGGAGCAAGAAACAAGGGACTCTTTCCTGTGCTTGAGGTCTGCAGCCACCTGTGAGATCAAACACAGGAGGAAAGCTGTGACAAAATGAACTCATACATGAAAATTGGGCCTGGCTTCCATTTTAGGCTGGATGTCCATCATGTGCTGATGTTACAAATGGTCAGAGAGCTTCAAGATGAACATTTATGAATGGATATGTAGACACAGAATCACAGAATCACAGAATGGTCTTGGTTGGAAGGGACCTTTAAAGACCATCTAGTCTAACCCTTCTGCCATGGGCAGGGGCATCTTTCACTAGATCAGGTTGCTCAAAGCCCCATCCAACCTGAACCTTCCAATGATGGGACATCCACTACTTCTCTGGGCAACCTGTTCTGGTGTCTCACCACTCTCATCATAAAAAATTTCTTCCTTATGTCCAATCTAAACCTACCCTCTTCCAGTTTAAAACCATTGCCCCTTGTCCTGCCACTACACGCCTTGGTAAAAAGTTTCTTTCCATCTTTCTTATGAGCCCTCTTTATATAATGAAAGGCTGCAATAAGGTCTCCCCCAAGCCTTCTCCAGAACTTTAAAAGCTTGCTTTCTCCATACCCCACCAATCTCTCCATCGCCCATCCCATAGCACCTCTTTTGAGAAAGGCTGAAAAATCACTTCTGTCACTTGCTTCTGCATCATGGCAAGTATCTAACTCGGCCAGCTGGGAATTTGCCACGTTCCATTGGAGATGCCAAAGAAGAACACAGGACTTGGACAGAATAAACCTTTTGTAATATGCCACCAAGTAACGTTTAGTGGTTTGATCCCTGTGAAGTCAGTCATGATTGCCCTAATAATTTGTGCTGAAGGGAGGGAATGAACCTCATGACTGGACGTCAGATGGAGCCCTCTTGACAAGAGGTTGTATTTTTGCTTGGTTTATCCATATTATTTAACTCAGTGTGATGTCTCTGGTATCCACAAACATCTGACAATGGATTTTGTGTGGGAGAAGGAAAGAAAAAAACCTGAATATGCATGAGAATATGGTGATTTTAACCATTAATATGGAGTCAGGAAGAAGTTCGGAAGAGGAACTGAAAACACCTCAGTAAATAGTTGGTGCTGCCTGACATAATGTATACCAGGCCCATCTAAGTGATTTGCTTCTGAGTTTTTTTCCTTTAATCTTGCCTTGACTGAGTCTTTCTGCTAAATTACAAGCTTTTTGGGAGAGGGAGTGTGCAAATGTTTAAGGAACACCTACTGCAAGAGGGTCACAATTATGACTTGGTAGCATGTAAGAAATAATGAAGAAACGAAGAATGAGAATTGGGCTCTTGAAATGGCATTGTTCAACCTTCAGTATCCCACAAAGATACAATTGAAAGTAACTAAATAGTAGGCTTAGTCCCACAGGTCTGAAAGAATTCCTGAAAGAATTTCCAGCCTCTTCAAAACAACAAAGGAAGCTGCCAGTCTGGCATGTAAGGATAGATTGGTGCCTGGTGGAAGTAAATTCCTCGTCGGAGGCAAACATTTCAATTACATAGCAGGAAATCCTATAGCGAAGGAGTTTCTGCCACATTCAGGAAGATTATAAGGGCTCGACTCTACGCCTTGCACAGCAGAGAATGCTGAGAACATTTCTCTGACTTCTCTGAGCAAGAAAAAGGGTGATACTGTTCATTTACTGCCTTTCATCCTTAAACAGGTCCTGTGATACGAGATTGTACCCAGGTATCAGTGAAATGTACTTCATGGTGAAACTGCGTGCAAGTAAACAGGAAGCAGCGGGAAGAGATGCCATCTCCTCTGCAACTACAGAGGAGTCAGCCTGCAATTATGCAACCAGAAACTGGCCAAGGATGCGAAGTTTAGTAATTTGTTGTTTCCCACAGTTTGTTAATACCTCCTCCAAGATCAGAGCTTTACAACAAATGTTGTTTTCATCAGAAAATTTTGATTTCTTTATACCAAAATTTAGACTTTTGTAATTCGGTGCGAGTTTTCAATTATGTTTCAAAAAATGTGTGTGATTTTAACTTCTTGTTGTATTTCAGCACAGTGAGAAACTGAAATATTAAGAATTACCACAGAACTATGTTGTGCTCAGCTCATGCTTTTGTCTTACATCTGAGACATCCCTTTCAGAACTGAATGCTAACTCATTCAGTAACTCATTGGATTAATAGGCTTCCTACTGAATTCTCATGTGATTTTGGGAAGCACTTCATTATTTGAAAGAGTCCTTTTCCAACACTCTTTTGGCATAAATTTGCTTAACTAATTAAATACGACAGAAACCAAGGCAAAAAATAGATCATAGATTCATGAGATTTATGGACAAAAGGAGAACATTGTGATAATCCTGTCTGACTCCGTGGTGCAAATATGGACTAGCATGGGAAAAAAGGACAAAGACACAGAAAATGGGTTAAAGACAAAAGTTTGCAATGGCTTACTTCTCTTTTTCCATTTAGCACCAAAGTTGGAGATAAATCAAAAAAGGCATCTGATCATTACTTGGGAAAAGTTGTAATCAAGCTTGCTATTAAATATGCATTTTTGCTCTGAATGAGAACAGGATAGTGCTCGTAAGAGGTGTTTCAATATGAAGTGCTTGTCTATAAACAGTTTTATACTATTGGGACTAAATCCACAGAAAATTATGACCAGCAAAATTGGTGCAGCCCCATAGTGTAAAAGGAGATGTCTTGAGGTGTGCATAATGCTGTTTATACTGCATGACATTTAACAGCATAATGCTGTTTATACTGCATGACATTCAGAGGTTTTTGTCTCTGTATCTGTCCATTCACCCAGTGGATGCCATAATGACTATAGGTCCACATATACTCCCAATACCACTGTGTCCTGGCATTGCTAGTCCCACTAAAGCTGCAGCACGGAGTACGGTGAGTTTGGGAAAAGGGCTGCCACAGCGTCAACGTGCCTGGCAACTCTGTCTTGTCTTCTCCCGATTTCTCAAGGCTCCTTATTCCGAGTGCGAATAGACAAATGGTATGGAAGAGAAGGGGTCCAGATTTATTCTGTATCTCTGCAAGGTGAAATTTTTAGCTGTACAGCTCTGTTCACAATCAAACTCTTCTTTGAGCTTTCAAGATGCTAGTTTGGAGGAAGGCAGAGAAATGGAAATTTGGGGGAATATATCATGCAGTTAATGTTAATTTAAATGACCTAAGGGGAAGGTGAGTGAAAGTAAGAAGAACAGATACAACAAAAGCATAAATGTTGATCAGAAGCAGAAAGGCTTTGGCATATTTATGAATATGATTAAAAATGGCTTTTATACTGTGCTTAAATACTGAGAACATTTGTGCTTAGAAACTTAAGAAGGCAAAAACATCATTAAAATAGATTTTGAAACAACATTCATATCACACAAAGTGTATAAACTTTAATAACCTCTTCATATCAAACCTGTTTTGTAAAAGAAACCACTCAGAGGTAACGGAATCTCCATGACAAGGAGTATATCTCTGCATGAGAGAAAACAGTATCGCATTTACAGAAAACTCTTGGAGTAAGCCACTCTCTGCCTGGCCAAATCCTGCCTTGAGAAGCAAGGAGGCATGTAGAGAATCAAGGGTGTTTGAAGGCACTGGATGGCTCAAGGCTGGTTCCCAGGGATGGATTTAAATAATAACATTGAACAATGCCCACTGACAGTGAACACAACTGAGCCCCTGGGGTCTGCTCGGGAGACAGGCGATGCTGTACTGAAGGTAAACGCAGCCTGAACAACTCAGGCTAACCCTCAGTAAAAAACAGCTAATATGCCAGAAATCCAGGAGCCTGGGTTTTATGTATGTTGGTAATGTAGGAGAAAGCAAAAAGCATGAGGCTGCCAAAAGGCATAAAATAGAAGTCACAGTTTGCTGAGCAGTCGGGACTATTTTCACACTTTACCTTTTGTTACAACAACCCATTCTTACCATGTTTCACTAGATTATAAAGCAGGCTTTCCCCCACGAGGAGTGTTTTTCTTTCATCTCCAGCTTGGACCACTGCACCCAAACCCACTGCTGAACTCATGGGACACTGGACTCAATTGCACGGCCACAACTGAGCACCAAGTTCATATCATCATCTGGATCAGAAGTGACTATAGCCAGATATAAAGGCGATCCCACCCAAACTAACTTTTTCCAGCCTTTACCACATCCATCTTGCATCCTCCTACAGGTTTATTTTCTAATGACTACTTGTAGCTATACGCTAAGCAAATATATTTGCTCATCCTACTCCTCATTTGAAATTCAAACACAAAGAGTGCATTCCCAGAAGACTTCATAAATAACGAGGAAGGTCAAAAAGTGAGTCCATCTTAAGACCTGCCTCACTCTCCCCACGGGGGGAAATGACCCCTTGCTGATTGAAGCAGTTTAGAGAAACCTGCTTCTGCTACCCTGGGACCTGCAGAGGGGTACCCTATTCATAACACAAGCCCAGCTTTTACAAGAACTGGCAAGACACTAGAGAGCTCGACGGCCTTCAAAGTGGACACACTCGGCGTTTGCAGTTTACGTTGCCGTTCAGTGAGAAAGAAACACAAGTCAGTCATTTTCAAATGAAGCCACCAAATCAAAGAGCTTGTGTTTTATACGCTTCCACAGACAGTTGTGATCCCCCAAAGGACTCATTTCTTGGTGGGGGCTTTTTGAAAGGCACACTCTGAGTGTTATATTTCGTTTTCTGCTAGTGCAGTATATGCTGGTGTTTTTTAATAGGCAGCAAATAGTGAAGTGTAACTTAAAGTTCTGCTTGCCATGGCTAAGATCTTAGAAATTATAGCATCCACAGGGTCACCTCTTCTTGCTTGAAGAGGGTACTCTGGGATGTGTGGCAAGTTGTTATTTTTTGACAATTTTGTGTTTTGGAGTCTTGGGGTTTTTTTTGTTAAACACAGATAATGGTCTATTAGAAGCTAGACCTGGGGAGCCTTTCAGAGTGCTATTCTGTAGATAAATGAATTATTTGGAAAAGTTAGGTTTATTCATGTAAAATATTTATTTTGATAGAATGTTTGCTCATGTTTTTGAAGAGAGAAAAATATATTTTAGTCCATAGCACGGATTTGTAACGTTGGTTCTCAAAGAAGGCAGCTCCAGTTTCGTTAAGCTGGTATAACTTGGTCAAAGAGCTGGTCTAGAGTCTGGCATCAAATATCCTGAATGTCCATTTCACAGACTGATCTTGGAAGAACAGAACCTGTAAATGAAATGTCTCAAAGACCATTTCTTATAAGCCAGTAAAAAATGAAAATAAACCTATGAAGCAGCTTAGAAATATTTTTCGAAGAGGAGGGGGACAAAAAGAAATCAGGAAAAAGTCTGTTTTTTTCACAAAGTATGCCTCCCTACCTGTTTCCTATTACTCAAACTCAGATTCAAGCCATCTCATTGCAGGCATTTAGCTCCAGCAACCAAGACAGAGGAGCCCACATGTCTTTATGTTCCTCCTGTGCCAGTGGATGGAAAGAAGGTTCCAGAGCGTGGTGCAGCTTCTGAATGGTCCCCTGTAAGAGTCTTTCTTCACTGACTGTTAGGGATCTAGAGGCTCCTAGTTGTTAAATGGCTCTGGATATGCAGGATGCATCTAGGTTGCAGAACTCAGTCAAGCATTTGAAACGTCAACCTCATTTCAAAATTGCCAATACTCGAAATCAAAATAAGTAGAAATTGTTCTCATAAGTTCTCAAAAACCTGTTAGCCTTTGAGCTCATGCAGACTTTACTAGCAGAGAAAAACAACTGAGAGCTCAAGCCTACGATCAGTAGCTTAACAGGTTATCATATGTGACTCTCCACCAATGCTCTTATGGTAATGAGGATACACAGGCATGAAAATGAGGGCATTCTTTCTCCTTTACATGATTTTCACCTTCCTTTCAATCTTACACTACAGCTATATTTAGCCAGTAGCTAGCTTGCAAATAGAACTTAAACCAAATATTAAACATATATCATCCATCAAACAGTTTAAATAGACTGCAGTTAGGTTGCCAGGTGACAAGTATGCACATATAGATGTATATAAGCCCTATATATAATAAAAGAAAGTGATGCCAACTTAGTTTTTAATCTCTCAGATTGCATAGTAATGACAGTGGAAGATTATTTTGAATGTACATTCAGTTCCTCATAGTTCATCAGCATTCGTGGATGGTAACCCTGCTGTATTGCTAGGGGGTTTTCTCTTTTTCCTGGAGTCTGATGGAATGAGTATCTTATTGACATTTATGAGGCAACTTTTCTTTTCCTTACTTAAAAGCTGTCTTCCATGCAGGATTGACCATGCCAAAATACACACCTGATTTATGTGGTGGATTTGTTGTAGCACAATTGCCACTACACATAGTCATAAATGATGCAAGAAACCCATTAATATCTCTAAGTCAGCATTCAAAGCTGTTTATTTAGATGTAGCCAAAGCCATGAGGTGCCTGGATAGATCCCAGCCTGGACAATGAGTTCAGCCATAGCTCTGCCAAAGACAAACTCCTTCTTTGCTTCCAGGTGCTTGTCTACCACAGAAATTACTTAACACCTAAGCTGTCATTCAGTGACGTTATGAAAACATCCCAGTTTCTTTAGCCCTTGTCTGCAGAGTGTGGATGGCACCAGCTTAGTCCATCAAAGCGGTGGAGTGAGATTTTCCACTGTGCTCACTTCATTGGACTGGTGTGTAATTATGTTCAGAGGAAAATAAATCTTTCCCGAATAATCATTTAGCTCAACAAGCTTTAATCCAGCAGAGCATGCTGGCATCACCTACTTATATAATAAATACATGTCTAATAAATAAATGTCTAAAGGAGGCTTCATGGCAATAGAATCACATTAACAGGGGTCAGGGTTTTACATCAATGCCTATTAGAGCCCTCTCCAAAGCAGTAGGCTGCTTTTCAGGTCTACTGTGGAGGTTTTGCTTTCTTATACAAGCGAATGTGGTTCACCTCAAGGGAAGAGAAAACAGATCATTTGCTCGTTCGCAGTAGGCCTGCACGGCACACTGCTAATCATGAAGGACTCATGGAAACACACCAGGTGGAAGGCACCACAATCTAATCCAGCAGACCTTTCCCTGGAGCTGGCTCTGGGGACCAAGGCCTTCAGAGAATAATAAAACGGTGAGGGAAAATGCAAAAACAAAATGCAGAAAGATTAATTAAATAAAGGGCATCCTTCCAAAAAAACTGTAACAACTCTGTGAAATGTGTTTTCAACACCACAATACTCCTTCTCTGTTTTGTTTCACAGCAAAACCATTACATCTAAGTGTTGCCTTTGAAACTCCAGAGAAAGACACTGATGAATGTTACACAGCAGACCAGAGGCTGCCAAAACTAACAGATTTCTGTTTAGAGACCCTAAGAGTGAAATCCCTGTGAAGTAGCAGAGCTTGAAGAGTAATTAGCCACAACCATAACAAAACAGTGAGCTACTCACCACTCAAATCTCTATGACTTCTCTGTTGTTATAACTGACATTGATCTTGCAGGTTGCTGAGAACAGACTCTTCATGAAAAAACTTGCTTAGCATAAAAACAGCCAAACGAATAAGATGCAAAAAGGTCATTTGTTATGATATACAAAAAAATTGTCAACATTAGTGAGCACCGTTTCACCTGTTCCCACCCTTTGAAGACTTAAGGCAAAATTAATCTAAATACAATCCCACTCATCCTGGTAGAGACAACACCAGGGGTAACTGTGGCCCAGGAGTTATCATTTCATCTCAAAGGCTTTTTTCTGCATTCTCATTAGCTGGGCAAAAGGAACTTTCTCATCAATTTTTTTATACCTTGCTTAGGAGAATTTTTGTTAACCTATTCCTATTTTTGCCCTAAAAAAAGGAAACAATCAACAGAAGTCCAGTTTGCATACCAAATGGACGGACATTTCGTTTGCTGTGCTTTCTGCATCTGCTGTGTGCGCAATGGCAGAGCAGTAAAGTGCCCATAGTTGGTTTACAGTGATCCCACATTGGAAGTTACACTTCCAATAAAGCATCTGAGAAAAACCTTACAAAAATCTCATAAAACCCAGAACTACCTTTTTGATTCTCATCACATATTTTGATTCTCATCACATATTAATAATAATTAATCATTAGTAAGGTAGGGGTTTCTTATTTCTGTGCTTCTGCACTGTTTTATTGATTATTTTCTCCATAAAGTTGTTTGTAAACTACTAGGCACCTGCTTTTCACTTTCCAAATAATTGATTGATCAAAAATAATACTAAAATAAAAATGTAATAAATCTGAAATTTAAACCCTATAGTAATGTGAATTGAGTAAAATGAGTCCAGGTTGACTAAAGTAATAGGGATCTGATGTTTAGATATGACTGATCATTATTTTCCCTAACCTTCAGTGAAGCAGAACCTCACAAGAGAACACCTTTACATTTTGCAGAAACCCAGTGCGAGATTTTCTAACACTTACATGGAGTCTTTATCTCCATGGACTTCTAAGGGAGACACCTTAAGAATCATAAAAATAGCCAGATCTACTTAAGTTGTCATAGGCTTTTTGTAGAGATGAAAATCTAACAGCAGGGTAGTATTTTATTGAATTTAGTCTACTTTTTATTGTAGATATTTCAGCAAATTGCCATTTTGACTATCCTGGCCACCCTTTTGACAATTCAGTTTTTCTGTAATTTCAACACATCAGGAGAGCAAACTTGGAAAAACGCCTTTCCCACCAAAACTACCCACAAATTGCAGAATCAACACTGAACTATTTTGTAGTGATTATTCCAGCGACAGGATTTGAACTTAACATCCTCTGATCCAGTGGCCTGAGATAATTTATTCACTCTTTATGAAAATAAAACCCAGTAATGTCCAAAGGAATTAACCTCTTCTCTAGGCTGAAACAATTATACAAAATGGTTTCCTTGTCAGCCGCAGGAACAGTAGTCCTTTTGACATCACCATTTTTTCTAACACTGTGAAACAGCAGTCTAAATGGAAATGTTAGGATTCAGCATTATAGCCTCAGACTTGCTGACTCGGAAGTGTCAGTATTACTGTACGATTTAGTTAAAGCACCATCTTTCTTTCTGAACTGTTATTCTGTTTTATATAGCAGTTATTTGTATACTGTGACCTCTGCAATAGCATGCATAAAAATCCAGGTTTCTGAAAAGTCTGGTTTCAGGTCTTTTTGAAGTGGAAAGAGAACTTTGTGCACTATCTAAAGAAGTTTGCCACTTAGAATCATAGAATCATTAAGATTGGAAAAGACCTCTAAGATCATCGAGTCCAACCGTCAACCCAACACACCATGCCCACTACACCATGTCCCTAAGCGCCTCATCTACACGTCTTTTAAATACTTCCAGGGATGGTGACTCAACCACTTCCCTGGGCAGCCTGTTCCAAGGCCTGAACACTCTTTCAGTAAAGAAATTTCTCCTAATGTCCAATCTAAACCTCCCTTGGCGCAACTTGAGGCCATTTCCTCTCGTCCTATCGCTAGTTACTTGGGAGAAGAGACCAACACCCACCTCACTACAACCTCCTTTCAGGTAGTTGTAGAGCGCGATGAGGTCTCCCCTCAGCCTCCTCTTCTCCAGACTAAACAGTCCCAGTTCCCTCAGCCGCTCCTCATCAGACTTGTGCTCCAGGCCCTTCACCAGCTTCGTTGCCCTCCTCTGGACACGCTCCAGCACCTCCATGTCCTTCTTGTAGTGCGGGGCCCAAAACTGAACACAGGATTCGAGGTGCGGCCTCACCAGTGCCGAGTACAGGGGCACGATCACCTCCCTGCTCCTGCTGGCCACACTAGTTCTGATACAGGCCAGGATGCCGTTGGCCTTCTTGGCCACCTGGGCACACTGCTGGCTCATGTTCAGCCGGCTGTCGACCAGCACCCCCAGGTCCTTTTCCTCCGGGCAGCTTTCCAGCCGCTCTTCCCCAAGCCTGTAGCGTTGCCTGGGGTTGTTGTGGCCGAAGTGCAGGACCCGGCACTTGGCCTTGTTGAACCTCATACAGTTGGCCTCGGCCCATCGATCCAGCCTGTCCAGGTCCCTCTGCAGAGCCTTCCTACCCTCCAGCAGATCAACATTCCCACCCAGCTTGGTGTCGTCTGCAAACTTACTGAGGGAGCACTCGATCCCCTCGTCCAGATCATTGATAAAGATATTGAACAGGACCGGCCCCAGTACTGAGCCCTGGGGAACACCGCTCGTGACCGGCCACCAGCTGGATTTAACTCAGTTGACCACAACTCTCTGGGCTCGGCCGTCCAGCCAGTTTTTTACCCAGCGAAGAGTGTACCTGTCTAGGCCGTGAGCCGCCAGCTTCTCTAGGAGACATAGTTACACAAGTTTCTGTAATCAGACTGTGATAAATCCTGTCACTTGTTTTGGAACTGATTTTGACATTCCAAGGCTTTGCCATCACAGATAGATGTGGGGACGTCCCTTAAGCAATATCTAGAGACTTTAGCATAAAATTGGCAAGATCTGGAGCCCTGGCTGTCCCGTTAGCACAGGGTTTATCAGTGGTAATAATTCCTGAGCACAGGTGTGTGACCTAGACAGCATGGTGGCAAAATATCTCCGTCTCTTCCATGTTACTGCTCCTATTTTACAACACAGTGACTTTCTATACTACATATTTCACTCCTCCTCCTGCTGAAAACAGCAAGAGCATGAACTGGTCCCTCACTGTTGATAATCCCCTTTTCAGCTGCCTTTAATCAGTAGCTGGGTTATCCCATTAATCTTCACTGTGAGAGAGGAGCCATCCAACCTTCCAGCTCACAACTCATTTCCTCCGGATCCCAGCAGACCACCAGTCCTTCCAGGAGCTTCTTCCTCTGATTTCTCTTGGTAATTTCTCATAGCAACTTTTTCTTAACATAGCATACCGGACAACAAGGAATAGCTCCAGCAGGACTGTAGAGAACAGCAATAATGTTGCTGGGAAGAGATGTGTGACCGGGTTATTTAAAAACCTTTCTGAATCTCCATGTTCAGTAAAGATGAATTTAAGCTGTGACAGGAACAAGGTCTGTTTTTATATGAAGACACAATCAGCACCTGTGCAGTCTAGAACTTGTTGATCTAGCTGTAAAAAAAGGAGCAAAGATGTAATTATTCTTTAAATCTACAGGAGCAACACAAGCATGAGGAAAATAAATCTGCTTGAAGCTGAAGCAAATGTTGACTGAAGAATAAATGGATAAAAACTCTCTATAAATAAATTCAGGTAGCAAATTAAAAACAAACAAACAACTTCTTAATCTTTGGAGTGGAGCAATGTTGAAATGGGGAGAGTGGAATACAAATAATTTCTACCTCCACTCAGGTTTCTAATTTTATTAACAGAGCTCTCTGATGGGATTGCCAATGACTTCAGTGGGCTTGGTAGTGTCTCTTCCAGGCCTTTTTCGTACTCCTTCACCCAGATCCACTACTTCTACAGTCAGCACCCGGCTCCCCTGTGCAGCCTAGAAAGGAGGGAGCTGATGGCAAGAAAGAAGTCTCCCCATTTTTTTCATACTGTTTTGCCACCCGCTTGTCATATGGCATTGCTGAGTGCCTCTTCTCATTTGATATAATTTTTGGTCATGTTTTGCAGTAAATATGTCAAAACCTCTTCTACAAAAAGAGAGTTGAGACACGGTTGTCGCTGGTTTGTGTAACAACAACAACTGACCCTGCCTCTGCCAATTTCTGTTTCCACAAAATAGGAAAACAGAGAACGCTTCCAAAAGGACAGAAAAGCGGCTTTATTACAGCTTAATTTTCTGTTAGCTAGGTAATTACATTTCCAAAATCTTTCTGAAACCTACCCATATTGCAGTTCTCAATTATCTAGCCAGAGGACACTGGAAAGTGATAATTGGGTGTTAAACACTGGCCATGTTCCTGCAGATAGCCCTCCTGCCAGCCCTTTAACACTTACTCTGGTGCTAAAGCTATGAATGATGTGTTTTTCAACAGCATTTAGGTGCTAATAAATTATCAAACAATTTGAAAGCAAGGGCCTGCCTAGATGGGAGAGTTCACTACTGAAGCCATGGGCAGTGATCTCCCTGACCTGCAGCAACCGGAGCCATCTCATCTAGGGAAGGGGAGGACAGGCGTGTTGAAGTTGCTGTATTGCCACAGCAGCAGAGGCACTCCTGGACAAGTCCAGGGTGAGTGTCCCACACTTCCAAATGCCTTTTTTTTCAAATGGAAAGATAACTTATTTGTGGGATTAAATCTTGAGATCCACCTCGTGTGTGTCCAGAGTTCTATACTGCCAGACGGGGTTACCCCATGCAGACACAGTCGTCTAGACAGGTAAATTCCACTTGTCCTCTTCTCTCATTATTAAATGCTCCTTAAATACGACTTACTTAAATCCTTTCTGAAGCAATACTAAGCCAGAAATGCTACCCGCCAGCCAGTAAAAGGATGTCAAAAGTTATAATTCTTCTGGACTATGTATGTTACATTCACCTCCCTAGCTTATAGCAAATAAATTCTCCACTAGAAATAATGTTTATGTGGATTTACAGTTTAAATCTAGAGCACCAAAAGTACTTCAGCATCTAACTTCCATCTGGTTGCTAGCACACGTTTTGGAGGTACTAACAGAGTAGACATAAAGATGTCATGTCAAAACTGCCCCTCTGGTGCTAGGTACACCAAGTCCTGTCCCAGGACTGGAAATTACTTACCACTTTATGCTTCTTTGCCTATATGCCTCATACCTAGGTAGAATTTGCTGTGGAAGAGACACGTCCTCGATAAGTGATCTACAGTATGTGATACCAACTTCACTGGCAGGATTAGAAATGTGCTCAACTGGGCTAAAACATGATTATCTGTGGCTAGATAGATAAATATCCACATGCACATACCTTCACGTACATTTTCCTGACAAGTGCTTGCTATGCTCTGAAACTGTTTTTTCACTCAATGGTGGTATTAATCAGGGATCACCACAATGCAGCATTATGGCTTCATAGGAGGTAAAAATCTAACAGGAATGAGATAAAGGCAAGACCCAAAGCGATACATAACATAGGTATGCCTAAAATAGGTATCTATTTTTTGCCTTAGGTATTTCAGGGCATCCTACCTGAGGAGGCTTCAGGCTTCGGCAGGTCCTGCCTCTTACATGCCAACCCCCTGTGAGTACCCTGGTGTACTGGAACTGGCTGGGTTGGAGGTAACTTTCTTCATAGCCACCCGTATGGTGCTGTGCTTCGAACTGGTGGCTAAACAGTGCTGATAACACACCGGTGTTTTTAATATTTGTGAACAGAGCTTGCACAGCATCAAGGCTTTCTCTCTTTCCCACTCTGCCCCCCAGCAAGTAGGCTGGGGGTGCACAAGAAGCTGGGAGGGGACACAGCTGGGACAGCTGACCCCAGCTGACCAAAGAGATATCCCATACCATATGACATTGTGCTCAGCCATAAAAGCTCAGGGAAAGGAGAAGGAATGGGAGGCAGACTTTCGTGGTTATGGCATTTGTCTTCCTAAATAACCGTTACGTGTGACAAAGCCCTGCTTTCCTCGAAATGGCTGAACATCTGCCTGCTGATGGGAAATAGTGAACAGATTCCTCTTTTTGCTTTGCTTGTGCACACAGTTTTTGCTTTCCCTATTAAACCATCATTATCTCGAGCTGTGAGTCTTTTTGCCTTCTACTTTCTCTCCATCCTGCTGGGGGAGAGTGAGCGAGTGGGTGGGTGGGCATTTGGCTGTTGGCCTGGGGCAACCCACCACACCTGGACACCTAAGGACAGCACTAGATATCTATATTTAGGCATAAAACTTGGTCTCCTACTGTTCACCCTTCAAGAAAGTTTTGTGTCAGTGTAACAGGTATACCAAAACTGAAAGAGAGCAGAAAGAAATGGAAATGAAGCATAGCCACAAAAACTTAGCAAATACACATTGTCCATTTTGTATGGTTACCCCCAATGTGAAGAATATGACGGGACAGAGGCTTATGCATGCCTTCCATTCACGTATTGCCTGAATCCAGCCCTGTCCATGATATTCCTTTCCTGATACTGTGTTTGCTCTAAGCTCTTGACCATCTAACAGGACTGAAAAAAGAAGGTGCAACCCGCTCTCTGCACTCACTGCCCTGAGAAGTGCTGGCCTTGTTCATTACTGAGTTTATCTGGGGATTCCATTTTAATGGCTAGCCCAAGGAGAATTGCTCACTTATCTTCTTCTGGAAGAAACCGAGCCAAATGCCATACAAATGTACATTTGTACTCTATAGCGGCATTGTCTTTGATAATCAAGGTTCTCTGCTGGCAACCAAACACCTCACATACTGCAAGTATTCTGTGAAGAAATGAAAACAAACAGTTAAGGAAAAATCACTTAAGAAAAAATTTCAGCAAAACTGGACCAAATGGTTTAAGGCTCATCTTTCTCTGTAAATAAAGTGGCGAAGAGAATGAGATGTTTCAGTGAAGTGCTCAGCTTCAGCAGAGGTACAGATGAATGAAACCAATGTATGCACAACTAGAAAATGTTGAGTAGGGAAATTTTTCCTTTCTTCTTATCCCCCTTGTACATGCATTCCTCATGAAAAGTGCTGTTTTGTTATGGCAAAGGGATTTTCATAGCAATTTGGGTATATTCATCTATCCCTTAACAGAAGGAAATGCTTGAGGTACAATATAACTTGTACCATTGTATTGGAGTGGTCCAGTCAGTAAGTTTTGTGCAAAGGCACTGAATGATTCGGGATGTATACACTCTGACAAAGAAGAACCTTTTCCCATCCTCTGTGAGAAAGGCTTTAGAATCCAGTACCTGTATTCTCATTTATATTATAGATATTTTATATCCTCTATGCCAATGTAAAAAGACCCCGAAATAAGTATAATAGGTGTCTTATGGCCTCTTTACATTGCCAGAACACTTCATAGGCATTTTGAGGAATATTTTATAAGATAGAGACTGAATCCTCATCGCTGTTAAGTTTTAAGAACAAGCATCTGCCAGGGATTACACAGCTAGAGCTGGTCTGGCCTCAAGGGAGAACAGACGAGATGACATTTTCCAGCTACAGAGTTTGTGGCATCTTGCATTTTTCATACAGAGAACACGCAGCTGTACTTGGGTTTCCTTCTTATACTTGCACACACCTACAGTGCTACTTACAGAACAAGTATTTCAAGAAGCTGGAAAGGGAAGCTGGATGGCATCAGCGACACTTTCTGATTTTCATTAAATAGCCATCACTCTTTCTAATCACCTTGCTCTGAATCAGGTACTATGGGAGGTATTTGCAGATAACTTCTGATTGACTTTCTATTATCATTTAAAAAGGTGATAAAACGGCTGGAATCATAGTAAGTGAAACCGTCAGGAACCAGCTTTCTGCAACCCATTGATAAGAAATTTTGTTAACCACACATGTACGGCAGATAAAACAAAAAATGAAAAATGTGTTTAAAGTTGTGGAGTGAAGGTGTTCCTGATGGTTTTTCATAGCTGAACAGGATAGTACAGAAAAGGAAGAGAATTCAGTGAAAAATGGCAGAGATGGGTAGCAAAGTTGCTGACCTATTAAGTCAAAGAAAAAAAAGCTAATTTAACCTGAACAATGATCTGGACCTTGCATTTTACACCTTTTCTGCAGTTTCCACTATTAAAATAATGCTAATATGTTACCCAAAATGGAACTCTGCTTGTGGATTTAAGTTGCAAAGACATTTTGAATTATTTCAATCGTTCAGAAAAAAAAAAAAATCTTTAAATGAAACCCTGTATCAGGTTTGGAGTTGAACTCCGGGTTTTAGTCCAGAGGCTAAAAATAACAATTTTATCTACCAGGCTAGGGTTTCAGAAAGCATTGCCAATTTATGATAATTGTTGATTAGAAACCCATACCATGAAAAGGCTGTTAAATTTCCATCTGTGAATATATTCATAACCTTCATAGGAAAAGGCACTAAGCAATATGGTCTAGCATTGGATTCAGCTCTGCTTTGGGCAGGGGATGGGACCACATGACCTCTATGTCTAAATTATTCTGTCAGTCTATGAGTGGTAAAATATAATTTCTAAGCTGCTGCTTTTTATTTATTGTAATTGGGAAGAAATTTATGAACTTCGCTTGCCCTTTGGCTTGCAAACTCCTAATCAAACTTGCTATTCAGAAGTATTGCGTTCTCTCATGATTGTTGATGTTAGGGACAGGATTTGCGTGAGTCACTTGTGATTTTGGGTATCTTCTTTTTCAAAACCTTTTAAGGGGCAACTACCTGTATGTATGGCCAGCGGAGCACTGTGAACTTGAGAGGTGGCCCAGTCCCTGATGGCGACAGCTAGTCAACAAGTTAAAAGGTATCAACGGAGCTGCTGCAATTCTCCAGGCATGCACTCTTCCCTATTGCAAATATAACGTGATTCAGCTTTAAATGCTCTGTCCCTGCAAGCCAGGCTGCATTACCTTGCCCTTTCCATGTGCTAACAGTATGTTCACAGTCAGTGGGAGCACCTCAGATGTATTGTAGCTTGTCAAGGAACAGTGACGTGATGATCTATCTGAGCCTTCCTGTGCCTCTTTCTGAACTTTGACTACCTTCGTTATTAGTCTCCTTTATTATTAATCTACTTAAGAAAGCAAGAAAGAGTGACTGAGTAATCACTGAAAGGTGATTAACTCCCAGAGCAGTTCTTCAGAAGGTCTAATGAAGCCCGAGCATCAGTCAGATTAGCAATTTGGCACACCCGTGGCTCCAGGGTGCAGTTCAGCCCCCCTTGAAATCTGTGAAAAGACTCTGGGAACTGGATGATGCCCTAAATGAACAAGGGCTGTTGTTCCACAGATTGAGTGACATTAAGTATTCCCAAAGGTTTTTTTTTTATTAGATTAGAATCAGTTCTTAAATCACTAAATTGTGTGGAAACTTCCCATTCCAGAAGTAAGCAAATATTCAAGAGTATATATATTTTACTTAGCAGCTACCACAGAAAAATATACAAAGTGGGAATCTGTTAAATACAAAACCTAACTGGATGTAAAAATGTGTTCCCTTGACAGGTCTGTTTCTTTAATAGAGTTTCATTAAAGAGGGCACCATTGTTTTATGGAATATTCTGTGGTTTAATATATAAAATATGCAGCCGTTTAATATATCTCAGAAAGTTCAGGTTTGCATTGTATTTTAATTTTTCGTCAGTGTAAGTTTCTCTCTAATAATTCTCTGTAAAAAGGCTTCACTTTGCTTCACCGCTTGTAAAATGCTTTCTTTGATTAGGTTTATTACCTCTGAGTTAATTTGTATTTATCTAATTCAGATAGGTGACACTAAAGGTATAGCTCATTAATTAAGAGTTGAACAGATTCTTGGGGCTGGATTCTTATAAAGCGTAAGTTTAGGGACACACTAGTAGGGGCCAAAGGGGGTCAAAAGGGTGAAAGCTGAGAGATATTTGTTGAGTTTTGTGAAATATTTTAGTTGTTTCATTCCTTTTGCCTAGTGGACTGGTAACGATGAGAGTAAAACTGGAGCAGGCTCTGACACACTGAAAGGAAAGGAATTCCCTTAAAGCAAAAAGAATAAGATTCAGAAAAGCCAAGGTGTTTTAACTTCATGTCTGCTATAGTCACCCAATCCAAAACCTGAGCACAAAGAGGAACCTGCAGCTCTGAAGATACACGTAATAACAGTATCTGCAGAAAGGCCAAAAAAGTAGGTGAAAGTGAAATGTTTCCTGGCTTAGTCCAAGAGATGATGCTCCTCTGCCAGACTGAAAGGATGTGAAATCAGCCAGGCCCTTTTTATGTTAAACATAGTTTACTATATATAGGGAATTATATGTATAAGGGAATTCACAAATATGGAAATATATGTCTACTGTATACATATATGTGTATTAGGCACTTGTAATGCAAATGCATAGTTACAGGAATTAGGACTGAGTAGAATACTCCTGGAAACCAGGAGCAGCTTTATTTTCATTGTTATCCTGGTTGATTCATCATTTAAAATAAGTTTAAACAGATAACATAAATCAGCCTAAGTGCTGCAATTGTTTCTGCAACTCTCTGTGCATGCTGTCAGCTTACACATTAGCAAAAGGGTGTGAAGGACTGTATATAGCTGGCACATTTCAGGGATGATGGAGAGGATACAACGCTATATGTCTATTTTAGAAATGCTCAATTTCACCTGAGAAATAAGTATTTACAGTGCAAATGCGCTTCCACCCTGACAAATCTCTGCCCATATTCAGAGTAGAAGCGAGACGAACATTTCACACAGTCAGAACAACTTATGTTTGAAACAGCTTTTGTAGGACAGACCCTCCATCCTTTGATTCAAGACTGAAGGTCTTCTCAGCAGTAAGCCTTAGATCACAGATGGGTAGCACAACTGATCCAGGCCTGACCCGAGTAATTTTTTATAGTGTTCTTTGTAGCATATCATACAATGTGGTCACAGTAGTCTCTTCAGGTCTTGAAGGAGCAAACCAGAAGGATATACGCAATATGTTTCAGGACACTTGGACACAGGGCCTCTGTGTCAGTCCTGTCCACTCACAAGGTGAAAGAGCTTAAAACATTATCAGAAAAAAAAGGGACCGATTCGCCCAATGCACTGTTACAAAATTCTTAGGTTTGCACAGTATCGAGCAAAGCTGCCAAATTGAAAAGGATACCAATTTAAATTTAACTTAGTTTATTAAATAACTTGGCAATATTTCAGACAACATACCTGCCCTCTTGTTTCTCTTTCTTTGTTCTGGGGGTTTAAGATCACAGTTTGCTTCATTTGACCTTCAGCTTGTCTAAATTCCAATTAACACTAATGGAGGTATGCTAATGTACTCCAGCTTGGACCTGACTCACCGAAAGATTTGGGGATTTTTCACAGAAGTGGTTTGTTTCCCCTACAAACAGAAAAGGCCGATTGTGGAAGAGCAAAGTGAAACCGCCGCACCGCTTCCACACAGTGCTGTCAAATAAATTAACGTTCCCGTCCCAGAAGGCGAATTTGGTGTGCAGACCTGTGAACGCAATCGGTGCCCATTAACGCAAACAGAGGGACGGCGGGGGAATTGTGACTTGCCTGCTAGCGACCATAACCAATTATTCTCCTCGCTTTCCCACCGGTTCTCCACTCATGTCCTGGTACTTCTTTACAGCTGTGATGTTTTCAGCCTCTGCTTGCCTCGTAGCGTTAAATGGCTCGACGACATTCTACATTAATAGGTTCCTTTGTGAAGAATGCAGGGTATAATTTTCACACTGCAAGGAATATTATAGGTATAGCCTGGCATGCACAGGCGTACGAGTGTCTCAAACCACTCTTCCACACTCCCCTTCCTACATGACAGGGCAATAAGCCAGTATAAGCATATGTCTACTGTATGGATGGCTTTCATGAGAAGAGGAGACAGTGTAGATCAACCATGATATAGCTGGTGAGGATGTCAATTTTTCTAGCCAGAGCAGCATTCAATAACTGAGACTTGTTCATTGTAGTAGCAGAACATCACAGCCTCTCTCACATCACATTGCGGAGCATGATGCTGCTGTTAAACACATAACAAATGGTACAAATGCTTCCATCAGCCCTACGAATACTCCATACCCATTTCAACCTCACATATCATTGCAGCAGCAATAGTTTGCATGCATTGTAAACCCATGCTGGCTAGTTCTAGTGTTAATCACTGATTCACTAATTTATTTAATAGAAGCAGAGTTCGGGTCCATGATGAGCTCTGATAAACTTCAGAAGCCCTAAAAACCCAGACTGTGAAAGAGTGAATTTTATCTTACATACAGAATAGGTTATAAACATTTTCAGATCCACAATGTCAGTACTGCAGTCAGTTCCCTTGTGTGACTCCACTCACCGATTTCTTGTGTGGAAACAGTAAAACAACAAATCTTAAGCTCAGCTTGTGTTGGGATACTCCAAGTATCTCAGCTAGATTTCTTTTGCCCTGTGAAAAACTTGGTTATGTACACTGTAACATGTTGACAACATACAATTACTTTCTGATCACTTGACTGTACTGTACCATAGCAATAATAGCACTGGAAGATGCCAAAATCAGTGTTTCTGAGACTTATAAATATTGTGGGATTTTTCTCATTATTGAACTTCAAGTTTTGTGAAGACAGTCCCTCGACTAAAGCAGCAATAAGCCTCCATTAGCAACAGCTGAATGACACTGTTGGTCTTTCATTCATATACTTGTTCTGATGCTCTTACTCCGCGAACTCTTTGTACCACTGTTAATCTGTCACCTGGAAATGACACCACACAAGCTACTTACATCACTGACAGTGCTCAAAAGCAAAGTCAGCCACAGACAACTTCTACAGGAAAATTCATTAAGGTTGTCACATGGAATATCAACTATGTCATGTTCAGGCTCTTTTTCCACTGATTAATTCCAAATTTGTTTTAAATATATGCTGAGAAGACAACAGCAGAATTAGATGCTAATTCAACAGAAATCTAAGCATGTAGTTATCTTCCACTGCCCGAGTAACATGACTGAAGTCATGATGAATTGTGTGCTGAATTTGCTTCGCTTTGATGAAGCCATATCTGTGGAACAAAATCTAGTCTGCTGCACTAAGGGGATGCAGTAAGTAGTTTTTACCCACAAAAGAGGACTTACAAGATCTGATCCCTCATTCTGCTCTGAGCTACAGTATGACTCCTAGCTTAACCACAGAGCAGAGGAACAGCAAACTGCCCAACCAGAAGATGTTGGCAAAGACCCAACCATTATCTTCAAACACAGTTTTTTGGAAGTGGTGAGTTCACTTTTCTCCTATGCAAAATGGGGTCTCCTGACTCCATTTGCTTCTACCATTCCCATGCAAACATATTGGTCCAGGACAACTAGATAGGGTCTTCTTTGGGGAAACATAGCAAAGACAATAGTCAAAGATATCCCCCAGTAGGATACCCATCACTTTCAGTGACCTTAGCTCTCACAAGTCATGAAAATTGTTTGATATTTGCCACCACAATTACTTACTTACTTATTGCCACCAGTTATTTACTCTTTTTCTGCACTACAACTCTGCCTTCACCCCATGTTTGTCATGTGTGGAAGGATTGCTACCTCCTCTAGCCCAGGTTTACACAAAGCTTGGAGGACACAACCATATTCAGTTCATAGCTCCTGCTTAGGCACTTAACTATTGAAATTCAGAATAAAATAATAACAAGGACATTTTGCAATCCAAGGTAAGTGCCTAATCTCAAATAGTAAGTGGGGCTCCTTGTAGGTCAGTGGAAAGAAAGACTTTAATACCTAACTGCCAAATGCCTGAGTGAAGGCATGAATTCTCCCACAGAACTTCTTAAACATCTATGTAAAATCCAGACCTCACTGCAGAGGCCAAACTTATATTAATTTCAGCAGCGCCAAGATTTCACCCTCAGTTTTAAGTTCCAGCAGGGTAGAAAGCCAACTTTGGAGAAAGTGATGGAACTGGGAAAAAGGAGAAATTAGAAAGTTGGGGGTGCAATAACAATTAAAATGAATAATGATTTTCAACTGAGGTAGAACTGGGAAAAACTGTCAATACTGACAGTGCTGTTTCAGCTGGGATTTGATTCTACTTATTTTATGAAGAATACTTTAGCAGAACAAAGGCAATTTAGCAGTGTCTTTTCTGAAAACTGTCTCCAAGTTTGTCCAAAGACAAAGCCTGTTCTTCCTTTTCTTACATGTTTTTTTTACCTATTTACCTATTTTTGCCTTCTACTCCCTAACACTTTCCCAAGTTGCTCAGCTTGGTTCTTCACTCTCCCCATAGTATGAAAGCTTTATTGTTCCCTGCGAATGCTCCATCACTTACCCCTCCCAGCTCCGCGTTTTGGCACAAATGGCCTCTTTTGAGCTTCTGTGTGAAGACCACCTGCAGCAGACCTTGAAATGACTAACGTGGAGGCAGGCTGAGATCAGCTTAAACCTGAGTTTCAAATGCACTCTACAACTCTTGCTGTTTCCTACTCCCCAAAACGACTTCATTTCCTACACCAACTGCTAAAGCAATAGTCCCGAAAGAGGGAGCAATAATTTACAGTAACTCTTCTTAATAGATGAACATTAATTTTATTTATTGTACCAAGAACCAAATTTACTAGGGACATAGTCCATGATTGGCATTTTGAAGGAAATATGGTAAATTACTCAAATCTATGGATATAGCTGTAGAGATTTATAAAACATTGCCTTCAATAGTTAGAACATGATATATGACTAGGGCTGAGGTCATGTCCAATGCTCATTTTGCTCATTTACTTTTGCAGGTGGAGTTGAAATAGTTGCCAATTCACAAAATGAAGGGCTTTTTTTGATAATAATATATTGAAAAGTAGATTTGTGAAGACAGACTAAATAAAACCTGTTACTTAATAGCAAACACATAAACTCAGAAACAATAAAAAATATTTTTGATTTTTTATCCTTGAAAAAGAAAAAAAAATCTACCAATGGTCTGATCTTATGAAGGCTCAGTACTAGTCAAAGGACACATTACTTGACTAGTCCCATGCCTGGCAGAGAGTGCCGAAAGGGACTACTCACAGTAGTTAAGCACCGTGGCTGATGATGTTTACAGGGTCAGTAACAATAGCTCAGTTCTCTGGCTATTCTCTTAATCAGGTAAGAAATACATTTAAATCAATGAAATTGCTCAGGATTAACAATAAATTGCCTGAGTGCAGAATCAGCCCCAATAGGAAAATTTCTTATAGTTCATTGTGCAACTAAGCAGATAAGAAAAAGCTGCTGTTTTCAAACATCTCAGGCACACAACAGCCAGACACACGCACCAACGCACGTGCTGCGGAAATGAAATTAGCAAGTGGTGTCATTTGTTTTAGCATATGATCACATCTGACAGGCATGAGCTTGTCTCTGATGTGTTCTCTTGTTGGTGCTGGAAAGAAGAAAAATGTGAAGCCAGTTAGGAATGTTTCTGAATGTGATGCTCTCCTTTTTTCCCCTTTCTTTCTTTTTCCTTTCTTTCAGTAAAAACACTGGAGATGTTTAAAATCCCTAAATCATACAAGGCATATTTTTAATATCTTGTACTAGGGATAACCTTTTTAATAGAACTGGAAATCCCCATATACCATATCTAGGTGTATCCAGATGGATTGCTTCCATATGAAGACATTTTCTTTTGCCATTTTTCATTCTATTGTACGTATCTGTAACGTATGCTTTTTATAATGAAGGGCTACTCTTAATAACCTTGTATTTATTTTATTTTATTTTTTTTTAGAAAGAGCAGATGTGATGAAGTGAATGAGAGCTATTGGTTTAATAAAGCACAGTCATCTTCCCTCAGATGTTACAATAAACCAGATTAGATAGAGCTCTAATGGAGAAAGCTCCAATGTTACTTCTGCTGTTGATAAATGGTCTGAAATTTCATTTTCTCTGCTCTGAGTATCTTGCATACGTGCTTGTGTTTAACTGTTTAGAATCTGGCACTGTAACAACATGAAAGAGAAGAACCCCAGGATCTCAAAATAGCTCGTTATACACATGATGATTCCTACCTGATAGGGAGAAGTGAAAGGTGACAAATCCTTCCCTCTCAATTAAATTCCTTTCATGAGAGTCTTTAGTACATTTCTGACTATAATGTCAGTCAAGCAATAACAGAAAACTCAGTGTCATTATGGAAAAAAGACATTAAAACCTTTTTAGGGGTAGAGAGAGGGGATATGCGAATATGCTTCAAAGAGAGGGTCTTGTTTTCCTTTTATTCCCTCAGTATTTCCATGAAACCTAAGGCAATGACATCACAACAAAACAAGGTTGCCAAGATATACTATACAAAAACATGTTTTCACATGGTTACATTTTCTGCAAATTATAGTTCTTGGAGTATAAATCAGAATAATTGTTTAAATCAGAGTGACTGTTGAAACAGATTTACAGAGATCAAATCAAAAATGTAATAATTCTTGTGGTTTCACTAATGCTCAGAGCACCAAATACTTCTGAAAATTTTGGTTGTCAGGTATATATAGTGTTTACATTAACATGCTGCTTGAACAGAGAAAATATATATTTTAAGATGAAAATGTGAATCCAGGGTTACAAGAATGTTTCTGAAACAGCTAAGTCATCTTGTTTCAAGTAAAACCAGATGTTTGCTTAAAGTGAAAGGCAATCATTTCTTTTAATTATGTTCACTGGTTAGGCCACCAGGAATATCCATATGTGCACACAATGATCCGATTAAAATCAAAGACCTTACGATGGAGAAAGCAATCAACAACTGAAAGACCACCAAATGACATGCGAGGCACTGACCTGGATTCCACTACCTCCATTCATTCATTTTCACTCAGCAAGTCAAACAGGAGAGACTGCTGGAGTCCGCCGAGGTCCCCTGGGTGAGCCACGTCCCCAGACCCTGGAGGTATCTTCAGGAGCGATGGCCTCCTAAACAGTTGCTCCAAATTGATGAACCTGGACTAAACACATTTCTCAACTTTGCACAGGGTCGATACCTGCAAAAAACGATCAGCATGCAGTAAGGAAACACCTGCATCATGCTGCTTTGGTCATTTCAGCCTTCAGGATGTGTGACATTGTGGTGAGTCTAGTGGAAGAGAGAAAAACATGGAAACTCATAAAGTGAATGAATATTTCATTCATGAATACTTCACCAGAAGAGAAGTAGATGGATAAATGGATCAAACAAGTGGATTTTCATGTCCTCCTGAACCCCTGCCTGAGGATGCCATGTGACTTTGCTTAGCAGAGACCGTAAGCACAAAACATTAGCATGAGGCTTCTTAAAGAACCCATACTCTAACAGCTCTTCCTGTCCTGGATGTCTCATACGCACATATCACCTGAATTTTTATCAGTCAGTCACTGCTGTGAAGCTTTACAACACTTTTCATGGTTTGAAATTTCTGTTCAAAACTGTGTTGCTCATAAATACAAAGATCTATTCTTAGTCCTCCTGTGAAGAAATACCAATAGCTCTGACCTGTGGGAGGAGATGCACCTTCTGCTGGTTTACAGACCAATAAACCATCTTCTGGGAACAGACGCCTGCCTCTAGAAGGACCTCCTCAGCTCCTCTGTGCTCCTACCAGCAGACAAGTACAGCTCTATAATAATCTATTTCAATGACAACTATGTATTGTATATCAAAAATCATGCATTACATTTATTTACTATATAATATGCACATAATATTTGCATAAACACACATGCACGCAAGCACCGCATGTATGCATGTAATACGTTGCAGATGGATATAAAATAACATCATATCCTCTGATTTTTTTATAATATTCTTTCTGGAGCTGAACATTTTCTCCAGGAAGACTTGGCCAGTTAATTACTTCTTCTGTACATAGTTTTCAATTGGTACTACTTCAGCTTAAAGGTACAGGACCCTTTTTTTCTGTGGCACACATCTTTTCCAATGAGCCTACTTTTACCTTTTTCTGGAGGATACTCAATTTTCTGGTGATCTTTTATGTCAAACAGTTTCTTCACCAGTTTATGAAAGAGAAAAGAAAAGAAAAAAAAAAGAAGGAAAGAAAACTTTGCTTCAGTAAAAGATGTTCTCTAGCCACATGCATTTATCAGAAAAGCTGGCATTTTCAGGCCAGACTGAATACATAATCAGGTGATAAAATGTCTTTACAAAAAACTGGATAAAATATATGGCTCCACTGAAGCCATTAGGATTTTCAACCCTAATTTCAATGAGCCCAAGAAACATCCCTTCCTATTTTTCCATGCTACTTCTGTCATGGTGGGGTAGTTTATTTTACACGTACAGTTTCTGTGGTGATGGTGTTCTCCTCTCCTGTTTGTGCATGATCTGGGCTCAATTGCTGTATTGTTTTGCTCTTGTTTTCTAGTCCACTCTTTTCAGCAAAGCCCCTCGCTGAAGGAGAGATCCTTTCCTTCCATCCTCACTGCTCTGCGAGACAACCTTTCCCTCACCCAAACACAAATCTTAGAGTAAGTCAGCCTCTACGGTGTCCTTTGATAAACATGTATATATATATATATATATATATATATATGTATATGTAGACACCCATCTCCATGACAATTTTATTTTGGTCTTGTGAGTCCTGCGGCTGTGTACAGTCTTTTAAATGTTCCTCTTTCACATGGCTTTACTTAACTGTCAGTGTTCTCACAGGGCCCTTAGTGCATTGCGTCCAGTCCCTTAAAGCTCCTCTCATTGTTTTGACTAATAAGCAGTTACATTAAAACTTTGGGCCAGGATATTTAGAGGGAAAAAATCATGCAAACCCTGCAAATTTAGCAGCAGACACTTGATCTTTGCTGATTAGCTTGTAGATGATGTTGCCAGCAATATCTTCTCCAAGGCATACTCCTGTTTTGAAATATAACATCTTCACCGGTTTTCAACATGAGACAGGAACCAAAACTAGTTAGCATTGGAGTGGATGACCTCCAAGTACCTCTGGCACTGCTCGATGGAAAGTAGATGGCATTAATGCTGATATAGAAGAGCAGCAGGCAGGCTAATTTGTAACCCAGCAGGATCCCAAAATATGTCCAAAATATTATTTATGACTAAAAGTTATAAAATAGAGTGAAGGCAGATTTTATTGTTTACTTATCCAAGTAGTAAAATATACAAGCACAGCAAATATAAACAACAGCAAAAGAAGCTGAGCAAAGGCAAGCTTTCAGCTAGCTTAATCGTCTCTAAATTCTCAATATCATCCCATGACGGATGGCTGCTGGAGTCTGCGAAGGACTATACCAAATCCTGTTCCCTGTTCCACGCAGACCACCCCTATCGAGGACACTTCCATCCAACCGTATTATCACATATCCTGCCTTGAAACAGAAAATTTCATTTCCTCGTCACCATTTGGTGAGTCTTATGCTGGAAAAGGGCCTACTGCCTACCTTTCTCTGGACCAGGTTTTGCAGATGGATTGTTCTTTTCCAGTGTCTTTGAAGGAACAGTCAAGAATGTCTTCCTTCCTTACTATGCTGGTCTGGGTGAGTTTTTCTAGTCTAGTTTTTATACCCTTTCCATCACTAAATTCTAAACATTTACGAGTGGTATGTTAAGTGATACAAGCAATATCTGTTACATATACTGTGAGTTCCTGCTCATTCTCATTTATTATTCTTCTTTTCCATACTGCTTCGGAAGCAGTATATACTTCCTTCTGTACTTTCCATACCACACCACTAAGTATGCTACTGCTTATCTGAGAGTGGCTCAGGAAAAGGACATAGAATCAGAGGATAACATTAAAAAGGGTCACAAATTATATAAATAGAACATTTAATATATCTATATGGCCACGCACGGTCCATATATTCACCATGACAGACACGTGCCTATCTGGTTTTAAATCCTCCAGTGACCAGGAGCCTACAGCCTCTCCAGAAAATTTGTTCCTTTCCTGGACTGTGGCTTTTTTTCCTAATATGTAACAAAATTGTCCCTTGCTGCGAGTTAAACTGGTTACTTCTTGTTCTATGCATCATGGCTGTGAAGAGCAGATTATTCCACTTTCCTGTACTTTAAAGACTCCTAAAAAACCAAACACTTGTTTTTGAAGCCCCTTGACTATATGGGCTGGATTCAGCATATCTGGAATGACTTTTAATTAACAGAATTAATACCATATGACTTACTTGATCAATCTGAACCAATCATTCCCTTTCAAACTAGGCTGAAAAAAACATTTCTAGAACTTGCAGACAAATTGTATTTTGGATGGAAATGTCACTGTAAAGTATCAGAAGTTTGCAAAATGAACCCATTTTTACAACTACTTCGTGAACTTGGAAAAAGTGAGGCTTAAATGAGAAAAGTCCAATATTTGTCTTTTCCTCTCCCACTTCTCCTTTCATTTAGCCAGAAAATGAACTCAGTGTTCAACAAAAGTATGTTTTATATCAAATAATATCTAATTACTACATTTGTTAAATAAAGATTAATAATTAAGCAGCCTGAAATGCAATCACTGTTATAGTTTACAGATAAGAGAAAAGCATTTGAAAGGATCTTAAGTAAACTACAAAAACATGGGCTAATCTTATGAACAAATGAAAATCCATAATCCTCCTTAGGCCATGGTCTGCTGGTAATGTATTCGCAATTAAACTACTACATGATTTATGGAAGTCAAAAAGGAAATTACTCAAAAACATCTACACTGAACGCTTGTAACTAGCTCCCAAAGGACAGGACTTTAACCATCGCCATGGCTCAGCTGAGAAGATCTTTGACTTGTTTTGCAAAATGTTTGCTTGACTTCTTCAACTTCCATCGGTTAAATGTGCTTAGCTCAGTAAGATAACTGGCACACAAGGTTACGCAAGACTTGTAATTACAGTATCAATCCTTATAAGATATTTTGTAACAAATGGAGGAGTCTATTTTTATTCTATTTTCATATTCCTTGAGGAAAATGTTCAGACTAATTAATTTCCATTAACATCTAGAACTCAGCACACCAATAAATATAATTATGATCTCTTTCCATTTTTAAAATTTTAGACTATTTCAGTCTGTTCTAGTTATTAAAAGATCTATTCAGGATATGAATATTAGTGACAAAGATAAAAATGAAAACTTTTTTCACAAAGAATCAGAATTCCAAAGTTGTTTTAATTTTAAAATCTTTACAATAGACTGCTTTTACCATGTTTTTAAAAAGCCAACATTGTTTAAAGTTGCCATATTAAAACATATTGAGACCATTTTGATGCAATATGTAGGTTATAGTAAAAAAGAATTCATGAACCCTTAAAAAAAGTATTTGTGAGTTTTCTTTAGTCATGATAATCCACCAGAAATCTCGATGGGACAAAATGCGGTAACACAAGGTAAGAAAAAAAGCAACTTGCAATCATGAATACAGGTTGCTCTCAACTTGTTGATCCCGCTTTAATCATAATTTTTTTAATAGGAAAGCTGGGAATTAAATGTTAATTTTTTGGTATTGAGGAACAAGATGTGGTTCAAGGCTTATGTCAAAGTAAGCCCTTGATTCGTGCATATTCACCTGTACTTTTTTGTCTCCACTGTACAAGAAATCCATTGTGGCAAGTAGCAGAGCTGATTCACAATGCTGGCAGCGTTAGTCTTAGCCTGAGAGATGGAACTGATTTTATGAGTGAAAAAATAACACTGACCTTGGGGAAAAAATGCAAACAAAAATACAGGATTCCATGACATTTCCTGACCTAAAAAAATGAGAAGTCATAGTCTTCCACTAAGTCCTTTCCTGCTTATTGGTAAGTGCAGATATGCATTTTAAGGACTACTGTAACTGATGGTGGTGATTTAGCTGGGATCTGAAATGATTGCACTTTTAAACTTCATCCGTACATCCGTACAGCGAACATACAGGATCCACAAATCACTAGTATAGAATCATAGAATCATAGAATAGTTTGGGTTGGAAGGGACCTTTAAAGGTCATCTAGTCCAACCCCCCGGCCATGGGCAGGAACATCTTCAACTAGATCAGGTTGCTCAGAGCCCCGTCCAACCTGACCTTGAATGTTCACAGGGATGGGGCATCTACCACCTCTCTGGGCAACCTGTGCCAGTGTTTCACCACCTTCATCGTAAAAAATTCCTTCCTTCTATCTAGTCTGAATCTATCCTCTTTTAGTTTAAAAACATTTTCCCTTGTCCTGTCGCAACAGGCCCTGCTAAAAAGTCTGTCCCCATCTTCCTTATAAGCCCCCTTTAAGTACTGAAAGGCTGCAATAAGGTCTCCCTGGAGCCTTCTCTTCTCCAGGCTGAATAACCCCAACTCTCTCAGCCTTTCCTCGTAGAAAAGGCGTTCCATCCCCCTGATCATTTTCATGGCCTCCTCTGGACGCGCTCCAACAGGTCCATGTCTTTCTTGTGCTGAGGGCTCCAGAGCTGGACACAGTACTGCAGGTTTTGTAGTACTTACAGTCTATTTGATCTTCACAATGCTATTGGGAAAACTGAGTACTAACAAATAACAAATGCATTTAAAAATCAACAAAAAGTCTTGTTCGGTAAAAATCTACACCGAATGAGATTCTAATTCATCTTTCCTTTTAAAAGCTGTAAATGTCACAGAGCTGGCTCTGCTCTGTGATCTGCAGATGACTTTCGGGTAGTACCTGGAGAAGGAGAGGCAGTGAGGGGCTGCAGAACCCAGCTGCAGTTGGGAAGGGGCTTAATGGTCCTCTCTAAATACCAAGCGAGCCAAGAGATGGTGAGACCCCAGTTCTGCAAATGCAGACCAAGAGACCTGCAGGCAGAATCTTATCAGCTGCAACCTCCCAGTCCATTGATGCTACTCACAGACCACTTCCATGTTGCAGTCAAAAAATGATCACAGTATCATATCAACATACCCAAGAGAACTTGAAGAAACCGTGCACATTCTGATTGCAGCCTGGCAGTAGCAGTCCAGGCTGTATATACCTGGTGGGTTTAAGGTGTGGGGGTGGGAGGTAAAGGGAAGAAGCAGTCCTCCACACACTCCCCATCCCTCCAAACAGCCTGGAATTTGAGTGAGAAGACAAGAAGATGTCTGTTGGTGGAATTGCCACCATCACTATCACAGTTGCATCTGCCCTGGACTTGAAAACAGCAGCATTATAATAAATTTCAAGGAATTTCCGGCATTTCTCGCTTGAAGGGATAAAGAACCTGCTTGGGATAGGAGATGTGAGTGCAGGGAAGGGTTTTATTTGGCCTGTAGTCATTTTATTTTGTCATACATCCCAGCTTGCCAATAAATTTAACCTTGTCCACCAAATTCAACCACATTTGTCAGCAGAACAGACAGTTCATGCATATTAAGCTCCTAAAAGATTTGGGAAATAGACTACTGGATTCAGAAAAGACCGCAGGTACGCATCCCCACTGTCAGAAAAGCTGCTGCGTCTGCACGGTGACGTTACTAGACACCAGAGAAGCCATTCAGAAAGATTCCCCCCAAAGCAAAGCTTATTCAGGTCTGGTCTTCATGGGAACAATTTGCATTTTGTTTTTGTGTATTGGTTGCTTGCTCAGGGTCTTCTGAGGGAGCTGGATGCTTAAATCGTTTCTCACTTGTGGTGAAATACTTTTTCTGAATACAAGACCTTGAAGAAATGTCCCAGATTTTCTGGGAAACAACTTTCTGGATGGTGGTAGAATTATCACATCCAGTTGACTGGTATTATTTTGTCACCAAGGCACACATACTTTGTCCCCCAAGAAGTCTGTCTGTTTGGAATAAATAAGAAACAACACTTTGTTTTAAGGGAAACAAAGGAGAAATCCCATTCTCCTTTCTGTACCATGCATTTATCTCTTAAGTGCTCTCAGATATACAGTTTAAATTTTAAAAAATCCAACTTAATAAAGTTGCAGTTCTTTTTTTTCCTTTTAAGCTCACAAAACTCTACATAGAGAACTAATATCACCCTGAAACACAGCCTTAGGACAAATAATATGCAGTAGGTTTCTATAATCTGTCCAACTCTATTTATGTAAGAAAATTTCCATTTCTACAATTGCATTGGAAATTGGCATTATATATTTTATAAGTTTCAGACGACTGAAAATGAGGGTTTGAAGAGACCATTTCACACCAAAAGATTTTTGAAAGATGCATGTTCTGCTGGATGCATGTTCTGCTGAATGTCTGTATACAGCATTTCTTATCCAAACAATGTACATGGACTCTTTCGTCAAGTTTTTCAGTCCTTCTGGAATTTTTGCAATTTCCTGAAAGGTAAACAATTTTTTTCCCAAAGGAAGTGGCTGAATTGCAACAAACTCACTGTTTGCCAAATCAAGTGGTGAAGTCAGATAGTAGATCATACATACTGGATGAAATCTCTTTCCATTATTTCTGCTTTGCTGTGATGTCTTTTTAGATGAGGTACACTTACGATAAGAAGAGTCTGTAAAAAATTCTGTTCTAAGGTAGATTTCATTCTAAGCATTATGTTCTAAATATCAACACATTACAAGATCAGGTTACTTAAATTTCTAAGCTTTAAACATAAGAATTTGTCATAAATCTTGAAAGAAATACAAGCAGTTCCTTGTCATCAAAAGTATCTCTCAATTACCTTCATTTTCATCTTTCCTGACTTACACATTCTTAGCCTAGTAACCAATTAATACACAAAGGTAACTTCTAACAGCTTGAAACCAGCTTAGGAGCTTTTCCTTTGCAGAAAATATACCAGTTTATGAATTATCAAATTATGAAACATAGTACTTCAGCATTTTATGCAATTAAATTTACAAAATATTTCCTTCAATTATGTAATTTTGAAAATCTTTTGGAACATGAGAAAAAATAAATAATTTTATTATCTCTCTTTTTAAGCCCAGGATGTTTCTTCTACAGTGCATTTTGTTGTATTGTGCAATTTATAAAAAGTGCAACTTGCTAGAAACAATGTTCTTTCTCATTTTGCACTGTGTGCATACAAGCTGGCATTTCACAAAATTAACAGGCTGCAAATGGCAATAAAGTGTCAAAGTTTAAATAATTTTTTTTTTAATGTTTCACATATTCAGGTACTCTTAGGTGTCTTGAAAATAATTATACAGGCTCTGATTCTTCCATTATAGTAGTTGAGGATGTTTATCTCAAATTTCTGGATATCTCTGTGGTTTGAGGCATACATGACTGTATGAAAAAACAGGTCCTTCCCAACCACGTCTGTAGGTGTCCTCACAACTGAAAGAGAAGCACATAACTGGGAGTACAAGAAGCTCTCATCCTACCAGGATGCTCCACTAGCTTTCTGCAAGTCCCAGGCAATACATACGAGACTGTCGCAAGGAGCGGATCTACGAGAGCCACGTTGGATAACAACACAACACACCTCTATTGCTTCCACAGCGATGGGGACTGGGTATTTCTTAACAACAAAAGTTTCAGCAGGGAGGGAGGGGTTCCCCTTAAACATTATGCTAGGATAATTGCTACAGCCCATTTCGTTTCATGCTTTCTTACATCTAACAGCCCAATATGCACATCTGATTCATTTCTGTGTAGACCACTTAATAAAAGCACTTTTTTCACATTTTTTTTTCACAGCAGTTTTTACTGACATATGGAGGATCATCTCCCATTTTCTTCTGGAAAGAACAGCCTCTTTTTTTCAGGAACTCACTGATAAAACATTATGACCCAAACAGTGACACTGATGTTATATCCCTAACAGATATTTCAATCCACGAAAATCCATAAATAATACTTAGATGCAAACTTCAGTCATTATCACTCCTGCTCTTTACTTCCAGTCTTGTAGTCTTCCAGTACATGTGGTCTCTGGGCTCAGACTGTGACCCAAGCAGATGGTTTTAGCCATTAAGATAAATGTATGGAATAAAATAATTGTTAGTATTGAAGCAGTGAGTATATAAGTAAATCAAGCTGCAACTATTTTAGACAGAATTATTCTGGAAATACATTTCAAGCTTATCTTTTGATATTCTAGAGGCAGCGGAATTAATGTCTGCATAAAGTATGTGAAGAAATCTAGGATCCTTTGGTTTTAAAGTATCCAGCAGCATTGATTTATGCATGTGAGTATTTACAAATTGTTAAAACCCAACTATTTATCTTCCTTCTGAAAAAAGGACTTGCTTGCAGGTGAGTTTTTCAGTAACTGATTTACTCTTTGGTGCTCTTCTTTGACTCCATCTCATTGCTCTTCATAGATCTTTGCACTGTGGACATCAAAATAAGGCTCCAGGGTGGTTTGTACCAAATTTCAGGAGCTATTGATGACTGAATGCTTCCCTTTTATATATTCAAATATCACGTTCACCTTTGTATCCATTAGTCCACATGGGGAGTCTGTTTGCAGCTGTTTATCCACCATGATTTTCCATCCTTTTTAAAGATATGACCTTCTTTTTCACCTGATAATGATTCTCTGCTTAAAATTATTTATTGGGATCTATTGCTTAGACAGATTACATCTATTTAATATGTTATGTTGATTCCATGCCCTTTCCATCTCTTAATGAAAGAACATCAACAAAAATTAAAATATATAACACTGACCTTTTTCTCTTATCATCAGTGTAATATGTTGCTGTAATTTTATTGCTACATCGAAGTATTTTAACATCTATTTTCATAAGCAAATGCTGGTTGTCTTTAATTAAATTTATTATCAATGAGGTTGAGTAATATATATTCCATGCTTTTGTCTGAAATCAGCATCCCCCTGACAATCCTGTAATCACCAGCATCACCATATTTATTCCTTTTATGTATAGGCTCGGCACTATCTTTCTTCCAACTGTGGTGTTTCAAAAGTCTTGAAATACTCACTGAAAGTGAACAGTATTGATTCTAAAATCTTCCTTGGGCAGCTATTTTAAAACTCTCAAATGGAAAAAATATGGATCTAATGCTGATCGTTATTTAAGAACTTTGATTATTAGTAGATAATAATATTTTTATATAATGTAAATGTATTATCTACCTTCTTCAATTCAGAACAAAAATATTTATTAAACACAGATTTTTTTTATGCATTGTTATTCACTGTTCTAAAAATGGATCAATAACGCTGCTCATTTTCTTCTTTTTCTCCAAAAAGTGCTTTCTTCATATTGCCCTTAACACTTAAGCCAGATTTCCTCTTCACAGTGTCAGTTTTCTACAGCTTCCAACATAAAAAAATCAGCAAAACCCACATTATAAATTGTTTTCTTGCTACACCTGTTATAGATATAGGTATTGTTACTGCTGCTTTCATTGGTAAGCATTTTGGTTCTTTTAAACAAGCTTTTCAGTTGTGGGATTACGCTGTTTAGGGTTTGAAGTAAACAGTTTTTAATTACCATTCACATTTTTCTGATTAAATTTTTCCTCCCAGATGATTTGATTCATAATTGTTTTCAGCTTTGTGAAATTGATCCTTTTAAAGCACAAAGGGGATGCACACACGCACACGCACATGCGCACACACACATGCTGCAGGCATTAAGACACGCGTGTGTGTGTGTGAGCATTTAGGAGTGCGTGCGGGTGTGTGTCTGTATGTGTATTGTACAGCCTTGCACAGATGGTTAGGATTTTATTATGTTTATACAAAGCAACTATAACCAAGTCACAAACACTTGAGCTGAACCACAAGTACTGGGAAATTCTTCTACTAACTTGATGTCCAACGCAGAGTTGTCCTGCACTGTACGCAACACTTTCTGACTTAGACAATCAACACGTACAATATTTTGAAATTCCCAGGACATTCAATACTGGCAGCATGCAGCCGCCAGCCAGCATTTCCCAGCCTCCTGAAGTCCCCCAAAAGAAATCCTCCATCCTTCCCTAGCCACCGAAGATCGGTGCTCTTTATTTGATTCGGTCGTACTGACCAATACTGACAATAATTTAGAAATAGATTACCATGAATTGCAGCATAGCAGAATATAAATTCAAATTACAGATCTCTCTGTTATTGAATTATAATCACATTAATACTAAATAAGATGGTCAGAAAATGTTGAAGAGGCAGAGATTCAGAAGTTAAAATAAGCAGATGATTTCCATGGGCAGACATCAAAAAGCCAATCTGATCAAATCTGACCAAAAGTTATATGCTCTGTGGTGTCAGAATAATTTCATATTACAAACTAGAAATAAATACATCTGTCTTATACAGATAGGGGTAATTTAGCATTAGTGGTATCTGATTTTCCTATCGGTACTGGAATAAAAGTTTTTACCTTTGATGAACTTGAAAGAGAAGGGTTGGGCTTATGCTACTGTTTATTTTGGCATTGTTTCTACAGCCATACATAAGGGTACCTCAGCAGTTACCCAAGATCTGTTCTGAAACCCAGGGAGAGGTTGCATTGCCTAAACAGAAGGATTCGGTGACATTTTAGGCACTGAGTTGTGTCCTACTGACTCTGCAGAAGGCAGTAGAATTTCCTGAAGTCCTGAGACCTATCTCCCAGCTCCACCCAGATACCTTGGATATCTTGGATACTTTGAGGCACCTCAAATGCCCCTGGGCACCCACGTTTAGGCAACAGAATCCCACTCGTAGCCTCTACCTTTAGGTTGGATGGACAGGATTTCTTTCTTAACAGGTTGGCCATTTGCTAAGAATTTTCAAAGTAAAATGTGAGTTTCACATTTAAACAATCTCTTTTTTTTATTTGTGTTCACTCTCCTTTGTTATTGATATGATCATGTATTTTATACACTTCATACTATGCCATGTATGAATTAATATCTTATCTGTATTATACTGATCCTCACTTTCTTACCAGTTCTTGTGTTTCAGAATTTAAGTAAAAGTCTGATCTTAGTGTTTCTGATGCAAAAATTTGCATTGTTCTCAGTTCAGATCGGGAGGCAGGGGTGTCAGCATTTCTAGCTTTCCTTCCTTCCCTTCTTCTGTAGCTTAGTGCCTCCTAACTGGGTTCACTGTGAAGTTCCCAAGAACTTCACAAGTTCTCCTTCTGCAGTGGTGCATGTCTGAAGTACATCCTTCTTTCTCCACCAAAAGTAATCAAATACTTCATTAAAATGCAAGAACTTTGCAAAAATCGGAAGTGGGTTGGACAAGACAAGATATCCAGTCTTGTCTCCATCCCATGCAAGAGCAGGGTATTTTCCACTGAGACATGACAACCAGGGAGTACCTTCAGCAATGTCCCTTTTTTCCAGACTCTCTTCCTGCTTGAACATGAGCACATGATCCCTTTTCATGGAGCTATGCAGAACACTGCCTGATCCTGATGCTTTCAATTTCACAAACCTAATTTTTTATATCTACTATCTATCTATCTATCATCGATCTCATTTGGTTGCCTGGTCATCAGTTCTCCTTTCTTGAATAAATAATAATGAGTAATGATGAATAATGATAATAATAAATAACAAATTCTCCAAAATCTATCACACCCTCTTTAATGCCTAATTGTCAAAACACTTTTCAACTCCTCATTAATCTCTGCAGTATAACCAGTACTTGTCCTTCCAAAACCGAAATCTTTTCATTTTGCAGAGCCAAGAAGGGGAATTAAGGACCACAACTGCTCATCAGAGGAACCATATACGTGTCTTTTTAGCAGGACCTGTTGTGATAGGACAAGGGGTAATGGTTTTAAAGTAAAAGAAGGTAGATTCAGACTAGATAGAAGGAAGAAATTTTTTACGATGAGGGTGGTGAAACACTGGCACAGGTTGCCCAGAGAGGTGGTAGATGCCCCATCCCTGCGAACATTCAAGGTCAGGTTGGACGGGGCTCTGAGCAACCTGATCTAGTTGAAGATGTTCCTGCCCATGGCAGGGGGGTTGGACTAGATGACCTTTAAAGGTCTCTTCCAACCCAAACCATTCTATGATTCTATGTCAGATGTGCTTTTAGCCCACTGTGATTTTGAAATAAAATATTTCTTTAATGGATCATTTTTAATAGATGTTAGTGTGCTCAGAGGCAAATGTACCCATGTTAAACATACATTTGCAGCATAATCTTCTTAGTGAGGGGCCAGGTAAAAATTAATAGATTCATTTAAATGTGCTGTCTTGGTATCACTCAACAGTCATCAGAAAAAGATGAAGGAATCTCCAGGGAGGGTTCATTCCACTCCTTTCAGGATGGAATTAAACAGCTTTCTAATGTGTCTATTTCCCTACAGGGAGCATGTAGCTGTATATGTCAGACCTCAGCATTTAGACAGCTGAAGTTAACTGAAAAGAATCCCACCCTAAACATTGAAGTGAGAAATCCCCTTTTCTATGTATCATTATAAATGGCCATTAAAAATAAAATATATCTAGCCTCTGCCTTTGTTAAGAGCTTGATTTACAACAGCCCTTAGGACATTATCTACTGATTATGATGACAGATTAATCAAGCAAAGTGTGTTAACAAAATTTATGGCACAGCATATCACATCTCCAATGTTAGGAAAATGGAGAAAAGAATAGTATGCCTTAATCTCCTATTTGAACACAGTTTTCATTTGGGCTTCTCTGATGCTCTAATATTTATAAAAACAAATAATAAAACAGGTTGTATTTACCATAATGATTATGTAGCAGCTTGCATAGTGGTTAAAATTAATGTTCTCATTAACTGTGTCAAAGATCAAGCTATTACGTATAAGCATTCAGATGCAGTGATGACAGGCACAGTATATGATCTCAAATGGACCTGTATTGGTTGAGTCAGTGCATTCACTGATGTCTTGAACCATAACTAGAGCTTCTGGGACCTGCCGATACACGAGTAGAACTTGTTACCATCAGTAGTAATTGAGAAGAGACACTCAGTCAGCTAATATCTCCACAGGGAACTACCACACCTTTCTTGAAAGCAAAACTATCTGAAGGCTCCCAGTCTCTGAAGATGAACTTTAACAGAACACAAAACATTAAACTGTGAAAAGATGTTAAATAGTAAAAAAAAGTTCAAAATAAATCTTACCCTAAACCCATTGTATTCTAACATGGCAAGTTCTCTTCTTCCATTTTACTCTGTAACTGTTCAGCATTTTCCTGATTTGAATAAACCCTACCCATTTCTTTGGGAAAGGCTTCTCCTTTCTTAAACTCGCCTGTGTATTTGTTCCCAGCTCCTCTTTGTAGTCACCACCGTGCCCTAAACATATAGGCTTGCCTGTCCCATCACATACTGCAGAACGTCTCCCCGGCAAGCATCTCAGCTGACCTCCAGGGAAGCCTAACTTCGCTCTCCCTTGGGGAAGCACATTGCAGCAACCTCAGCAAAGCAAACGGGCTGCCCTCCTAGCAAAGCAAAATGTTAACATGTGGAAAAAAGTTTAGGCAAGCAAGTTTTTGTAGCACCAACAATAGCATGCACAAGTTGTGAAACTCCGGCAGTGCCGCGCTGCACCTGAGACCCCATGGGACACTCTCAGCAGCCTCTCTTCTACGTGAGCAGAATTTGTGCCTACGTTCCCACTGTTATGCTGTTCACGACACAATGCTCCTCCCTTGTTAAATACCAGCTTGCTCCTCATCTCCTCGGAAGGACAGGTTAGCACTGCACACGATGCAAAGATAGGAATTGGCTGCAGAATGACAGGCTATGTGCCTAGATCTAAACACCTGCACCTGTAATCCTCTGCCTTTCTCTGTTTCATCTCCCAGGGGTGCTTTAGGCCTTATTTCTTGGTCCACGTTAGCTATTGTCTGTCTCTCCAAAGTGCTTCTCTCCATAAGTCAATGGGGTGAGGATAGCTACTGTATTCTAGTGTGACCTTCCCCTTAAAGGACTGACCAGAAATTCAAAAAGTCAATAAAAACACAGTGATTTTGATTAAACTCTCATTGGATAACACATTTCCGCTTGTTTTCTAGAAAGAGGGCACTACATTACAAAAGCATGGAATAAGTGACTGCTCCAAGTGTGCTCCATCCTAGTCTTCAAGAATATTTGAATAGCTACAAAAACGGATATCCTTCTCAGTGATCTAAATCCGAGCGTAATATCAATCATGGTTTTTCCACTGAACTACTCTGTGATCTTGTGCAATCAATTTCACTCTCTGGGCCCGTTTCCAACCTTTTCTTTCCTTCTTCTTTTTATCTGCTTATCTATACATCTGGCTTTTCATTTGTGTTTGAGCAATGCTTGGTACCTTTTGGCCCTGATGCTGGGTGGGGCTCCTACGAGCTACTGTGGTATTATCATCCTCATCATCCTCAACCACGCGTGCTGGGTTTTGACCGCGTGTCCCACAATATGCCTGAATATCAACGTGGACTCTGTGAAAGGCGTTAGACACGGCCCTGATACACATGAACATTTCTCCCCCTGAAATCTCTGGGAGTTATGTGTACATCTGAGGGCAGAGTTCGGGCCTTAAAGTTTAAGTACAAGCATCTGGGCACAATTTTCTCCAGTGAACAGGATTCCAAGTTTCTGTAACATCTGCTGTGGGAACTATAAGTACTTTATATTAATGTTTTACACTGTGTTAGCTATAATCACCTTTTTAATGGGAAAAAATGCAGTCATCTCCACCTGGTGATTCCAGTGATGTGGACACCTGTCTGCTAGGAATTGGACTGAGACCTTCATTTCACACAAGCAATTGAAGGGCTATCAGACGGTAACGGCCTTAGGTTATAATTTGCAAGTGGCCCACGCATGCTGGATTTTTTCCAGCAGAACATCATTTTCAGATAAGCTCTTTTTTCTCTGTAGGGATTCAGCTGGTTCTATCACTTCATATTTTTGCAAACTGTTTGGCTAAGAGATAACAAATGCATTCACACATAGGAAAGGAAAGAATCCTTTAGCAGTGCTGTTTGCGCAGAAATCAGAACAATGCTGTAGCATCTATTATGATTCTTTTAATCTGTTTCCTACTTATATATGTAAATATATATCTACTAATGATGGTTTTCCAATAACATCAGTGTTGGAAAACATATCCTCTTAGCTGTTTGTGGTTTCCTGATATTTGTTGTCAATCTCATTATGTACGTGGTCCTGATTAAGGAGAAGCACTTGACTACATTTTATACTTAAAGCTAATTTTTCTCATCTATCTAATTAAGAGAAAAGTGAAAAGAAGCATAGTCACACAGCCCACACTCAGGTGTATGTTGCCATTTGTAGACTGCTATCAACACTTGAGTCAATCAGATTAAAAGAAGCTGGAATAAATCTGCACTGTCACGTTTTAACCACAGTTGTAAAATGTCGTTATAATAAAAGATATGCTGTAGTTGAACTATAGATGGAGTTATAAAGAGCTAGGTATGTACTCGGATACATTTTAACTAAAAATAAATCCTGCAAGAACGTTTCTATTCGAGGAGGAATATTTTACCTCTCCTGCTCCTATGGTTACTTTAGTTCCAAAACCACCCAAAAGGCATTATTTTCAGCTGCATTTTTTAACTAGTTCTTACTGCCTGGCCTGTGGAAAATGAATTGAAGAAAAAGTAAAATTTAGTGGTAAACTTTTCCCATAGTTTCCCATTTTAAATGTGACACACTGTTGATAACCAACATACCATTCCCTATGAAAAGGAAGAACATGTTTAGGAAAACTGATGGGGATTCAGTCTATTTCAGTACCAAAGTGAATCAAGTCCCAGATCCCTGTCTGATTGATACAGTACCAGGCCGTACCCTGGTCTGGTGTCAGCATCAAGAGAAGGGGGTTCTGAACTTACAAAGACAGCTATATGGTTATATACATGTATTCTACACATAAAGAGAATCTGTAAGACGGAATGTGTACATAAATCCCAGCATCCTATTAAAAAGCCACGCAGGAGTCTTTTTACCACCAGAAAAGGAGAAACCACTGAGCAACTTTCATCTCTTCTGAATGAAACTGAGTATGAACCTCCTGGAGATAAAATCACCCTCATTCAGAAGAATGGTGCACAAGGGTGTGCCACGTGTCTGCAAAACCCCAGGGAGATACTCCTCTCTTCCTCTACAGTTGTATCTCTCAGGTTGCAGCACCTAAATGCAATTTTGCCTTCTTGGATGAACACTAATAAATTATTCGAGTTTTTTAATCATGCACCGTGTGTTTGCTAAGTTGTAAATCCAAGCGACAGAAGTACTTCTAATACTTGTCCCTGAATCAGGGGTTAGCAGGCGAGATACCAATATTACTGAAAAGGGCTGGTTTGCTAAAGCCAACTTAAAGTCAATATGGGAGTATAATTTTCCTCTACTTGTGATTTTCTTCGCACTGATTCCAGCTCCAAGCATTGAGATGCACTGATGAATGCATGTTTTTACTGGATAAGCAAGTAGGGAAGTCACAGACAAAAAAATTCCACAGAACCTTTATTTTTACCATACTTAAGTTGTTGCTAAGGAGTAGGTTTTCTTCCATGCAAAATAAAATGAAATTGAATAGACTGAAATTCTCCAGCTTAAACTGCATGTTATTAACACTGGCTAAGAAAAGTCCTAATTTTCTGGCACCTTCAAGCAGTATGCCTTCAAAAGGAAAAATTAATAACTTGCTTCTTACCACAAGAATGGACCATAAGTGGTATTGCTAGTCAACAGCTTTAAGCTCTTCGGTTGTCTGGATGTGAATGGCCTATAAGAATCTTTCTGGGTTCACCAACATTGTGGGAACCTTCCACTTACACTTGGCTTGGGAAGTGTGAATTCTTATTTTGCAAAGAGCCTGGGGATCTCGCCAAAGCTAATATTCTGGGGTCCATATGTGTTAAGTGATCGGCAATTCTGGAATATGGCAAATATGGCATCAGGGAGTCAAATGGGGGAAGCCTCTCGGAGACACTTCAGCCACGGAAAGGAATTTGGTTTTTTTCAAGAATAACTTTAAAGCAGAGAAATGGCCAAGAACAGATCATTTGAATTTTGGAAAAATTTAAGACAAGAACTTTTGTCCAGGCTATGTGCATCACAAGCTGTCTTGGGGGTGCTTTTTACAGCAATTTTCTGTGTTGCTCTAAGTGATATGCATTTTCCTTAACATTGACTGTGTAAAATGAAATGTCACTGCACTCAGGATTGTGACCGCTGAGACCACAATAATATGCATTTTTACTAAACCTTTTCTACACGCATTGGAATGACCATATGCCAGCTAATGCAAGAATCCTGACAGTGATAAAGCACCAAATATTTACAGATGGTAGTTGCCCATTCATTACATATCAAGAATGCAAATAATTGTTGTGTATTTCTAATGTTTTAACAGAATCTGGCTAGCACTGCAAAAAACCTAAAAAAATCTTATCCTTTTTTCTTTCACATTTGTCCACCAAAGTTCTAGATATTATCTCATACATAATTCTAGGGCTTATAGTTGGAAACACATATTCCTAACCTCAGTTTCTGAATTGATGCTCCCATTGATGTGAATGCATGCAGTGATGAGTAGGTTTTTAAGCATTATTAAACACATATTCTAAAATACCTTTGAGACATTAATGTAGTTGACTTTATAGAAGTGGCCAAAATTAGGATAAATTAATCCAGCCTACAGCATACATATAACAGCTCTGCTGAATATCCTCAAAATATGACTTAAATGATTCCATCTCATTTACATAGCAGTTAATTTAATCACACATATTAATATGCAGATTATTTTCAATGAAGCTTGATAACAATATCCACTATAGAGACCACTGCTTTCCTGGCTTCCAGGAAAGGTGAACTGTTCTTAGAAAAACACCAACAAACATTAACACTGTCTCTGGGATCATTCCATGAAATTATTTTGATCTCCCTTTGTTTAGTGTATGGATTTTAGTACATTGCTGTATCGCTCTGCTAAACCAAAATCCCATGTAACGTCATAAATCTTCAGATAAGTAAAACTGGTATTAAACATTAAATACTACACATATAAAATATCTAAAAGAACCTGGTCAGAACATACCGGACTTTGACACTTCTTCAATATACGTTTGATAGTTCAATGCTAGAAAAAACCAATTAGCATTGAAGTTTCAGTTCACTTGATCTGTGGTGACTGTTTAGAGTGAAAAGTAAATATCCCAGTGGTTCTTGATGACTGCAGCTTTCTTAACAACTGATGTCCTCTATGTAATATACAATGGCATTGGCTTAGCAAGATTTGAACACATATAATTCCATTAAAATGTATGGCTTCATCGAACAAAAATCACGCCTGTCTCCTTAGTGAACTCCCTCTCCAGAAGTGAAGAATACTTCTACTAAGGAAACAGTGGGTGGTTTTTAAGAGAGGTTGATGTAAACATGGTAACAAGAGGAAGGGCCAGCAAGCAGATGGTCTTCTGACTTCTCATTTTAGAGCTACTGTAGCAGGTGTTGAAAAAGCCTTCCATCCTCCTGATGTAAAAATGTGGGGAAAACAACCCTTTAGGAAAACCACAGAAGAGAGTAATGACTGTATATTCTGTCATCTATCAGTGGGAAACATTCAAAAGTGCAATTCCTTTCATGGAACTGATTAATATTTCAAACAAATGTGTACCACACAAAGGAGATGTGGCTATTCACAGTGGCTATAAATTACTGCAGATTACTCCGGAGAAAGGTCTGGGAAATGAACACCACTTTTCACAAGGGCCAGGATGTTGGCATGAAAATAGTTTGTATTTACATTCTAGCATTTTCATAACATCAGATCAAGCCATTTCAAAGCAAGTGTTCTTCTTCTGATTTTGTTGGATTGCAGCCTTTTGTGTTTTCCTTGGAGGCCTCCGGGCCACTCACCACAATCCAAGTGCATGTACGAACACACATACACATACACACACACACAGAGCGAGGCAAAACCAAAAGCACGCTGCATCCAGTTGTTAGAGAACATGTAATTATCTGTCATGCAATAGCTATGAATATTCAAATAAAGAAAAAAAAAATTTCAGCTAATTCCTTTCTTCCTTCTGTTTTTATATTTACTTGGGAAAAGGGGAAGAATGCAAAGAGGTTGAGGAAAGACGGAATACGTTCAGAGCTATAATCCAAAGAGGAGTTCTCCCTTTTCAAGTCTAAAAACCAACTGAGATTCTAAATTTCTCCTCTCTTTCCTCTGCAAAACACTACTTTATGGTCGTCATCCCCCTTTCTGAGATCTAACATACACTCATGAGGTCAGCTGGCTGGAGAGAAGACACAGTTCCTTCATTTTATTGACTCCATAAATAGTCAAATAAGAATGATTGTGCTCAAGTTTCAGGGAACATCTAGTTCACAGCAGACAGGCTCAGTGGATTAACATTATAAATCACATCCTTTACTCTTCTTCATCACAGTATTTCTATGGTTAATCTTGTAATTTGAGTATCTCTCTCTACCAGAACTGAATATCTGAATAGGAAGGGTGCTGTTCATCTAACAGTCTAGATGACCAATTTTATCAGTATTCATTTAAATCAATTACAAAAATATAAAATCATAGTGTTCTGTACTTATTCCAGTCACTGGGTTTCACTCACTTCTGTTCATCAGATTTTCAGAAATAATCTCAGATTTTGAAAGGGTCTGGTTTTGCATATCCAATTTGAAAAACTTATTTTTTGTATTTTGTGAACATGCTGATGTATTTGCCGTTTTTGTTAACTGCAATTGAGTTACAGCTGATTGAGGCCTCAACAACAAATAATTTTTTTAAAAATTAAATTAATTAGATTAAATGAATTTAAACTAAACGAATCTGAGGCATCAAAAATTAGTAGTCATGTCTAAAACCTTTTAGAAACAAGGACCATACTCCTCAGAACTAGTACTTACTTTGCTGTACAGAGAAGAATAGAACACACCAACTAAAAATAATGACTCATTGGAATTTCTTTTCTTAGTATGAATCATGAGTATTTTATATGAAAAGAGTGGAATTACACGAATGTAGATATATCTGGTGTAAATAAAGGGGAAAAAAGTCCAAAATCAGTAACAAAATATATGTCCTTCTGCACTTAGAAACCTCAAGTACTAATAATCTGTGAGGGAGAAGAAGATAAGTTTCCATTAGATTTATCTCCTGGTTGTAATCATAGACTCATAGAATAATTTAGGTTGGAAAGAACCTCTGGAGACCTCTAATCCAAAGAGAATCCCCTATTCAAAGTAGGGTCAACTCAGATCAGGCTGCTCAGGCCCTTGTCCAGTCAAGCTTTGAGTATTCCCAAGGTTGGAGGTCGGACAATCTGTTCATGGTGAAAAACTATTTCTTAATATGTAGTTGGAATTTCCTGTAGTTTTTCACCTCAGAACTTAATCACTGAGGATCTCTGAGAAGAGTCTGGCCCTGCCTTCTCTATACTATCGCATTAGGTAGTTGTAGGCAGCAGAAAGACCCTGGTTCCCCTTCACTGGACTTGCTCCAGTATGTCCATGTCTTTCATGTACTGGGGAGCCCAGAACTGGATGCAGTACTCCAGATCTGGTGACACAAATGCCAGATAGAAGGGAATAGTCACTAGGTTAAAAGATATTCTGTCTTATCCTTTTCTGCAAGACTGTTCAGAGAAGAACAAAGAAATGATAAGAAATTGAATTCTAGGAAAGCATTGACTATTAAAGTCAGGTGAAGAATGAACATGATAGTAGGATAAAAAATATTTGAAGGATATAAACAATGGAGGAGAAATACTAATTTAGGAATTTATGATATGGGATATATTTGAAAAAGTTATTATTTAAGATGGTCATCCGCAAGAACAGGTTGTTGGAATTAAAGGGCCTAGAAGTCTCCAGCCTAGTAAGAGAGAAGGTCCATCTCTTTCAGCACAGCAAAATAAATGGGACAATAAAGACTGGATCCAGTGCTTTCTGAAGACAGTGGAAAACATACATCAGAAATAACAGGATTAGAACTGTAAGGAAGAAACATTCTCAGTCCTGAGATGAACTGGCATATCACAACTCGGCATGGGTCCTTACAGCTAAATATTCAAACCCTACCCCTTTTGATGGCCTCATCATATGTCCAATTGTGAATGGCTCCTGGCCCGCAGCAAGCCCAAACTATACCCAGGTACTGTCTGGAAAAATGCTATCTAGCCCAGAACTGTGTCAACAACTCAACAATATGGGTGATTGCATGCCAGTGCTTGAGCTGATGTCCTGGATCTGTTTGGTCTGCTAATGTAGCCAAAGCATCCTGTGGATCATCTCAAGAATCCTTTTCCCTACCTTCCCCAGGTGCTTAAATCCAGAAACACTTAGTACCAGAGTTTAACGAATGTAAGTCATGAAGACCTCAAAGTAAAAATCAAAAGCTATGTCCCACAAATAAGCAATTTCTGTCCTTCTGCCAGGAAGAGTAAATAAATAAATAAATAAATAAACCAGACAGAATGTTCCAAAGATCTACAAATCAGTATTTTATTGGATGAAGCAGAAAAATGTGTTTCAGTGAGGCAAAGAGTGTATTAGTAACAGTCCTTATCTTCCATCAGAGAACAGCTAGCTGGAGCGTCCCTGAAGGAAAGAGAGACATCCATGTGGCGGCCAAAGTCCAAAACATCTTCAGCTTTATGGGGGGAAGAGAGCATCTTTAACTCCCGTCTAGACCTAACCAGCAATCTGTGAAGTTGCATCATCTACTTCCTGCGCAATGCACCACTTGCCATAAGAACAGATGTCCTGGGTCAGATCAAAGGTCCATCTAGTCCAAAATCTTTTCTCTGACAGTGGCCAGTAGCAAAAATGTTAATAAATAGGAATGGACGAAAATCAAAAGCAGGGATCTGAAGAGCCATGAACTTTGAAATCCAAATCCTCAGTCAGGTCCTAAATTATTCAGAGAGTTTCTATCCCTAAAACATGTCCAGTCAATCCCCTCCCACCACCGCAAACTCTATCTGAAGGCACTGAATTTGGTGTGTGTCAGTGGGTGTGAGTGGAAAGAGGCAGGAAGCAAAGAGATGAATTCCACAGCTTGAACTCCATGCTTTGTAATAAACATTGCTTTTAAAACATCGTGGAATTGGCCCAAGAGAGTTGAATCGTTCTGCTGTTTGTTTCAATAATCTATTAAAGACATACATACTTGCATATTCTCTCACTCTCCGTCTTTTCATTTTCTGACCAGCTGGATAAATGTTGATAACATAGTAAATATTCCTATTTTTAAAAAAGCTCCATACCTCAATGATGTGCATTTATAGGATTATTGGACTTCTTCATGACATAATATAAACTCTTCTGCCAAAGGATGGACTTGATGTGAAGGCCAAATTTTAACTGGAAACACCCTTGTTTTTGCAGCAGCAGAATGCCACACACTGTGTGGGAAGACTCTTGTCCAAGTTGGCCTTGCAGGGATTACTGAAATATGAATGCTGTTCCTAAAGAAGTGCACTTGAAAATACTCTGATCACTTTTATAGTTGTGGATTAGTTTGATTAAAAATACACATAGGCATCCATCCTCTGGATAACTGGAGTACGTAGCGGAAACAGGATGCCAGAGATGCGTAGATTCTCCCAAACCGGTGTTTCTGATGCTGTTATTTACATTATAACCATCATCACAGAGTTTCATTTTCAATGATCACACCCATAAATCAAAGCCAAGTGTGCTCAGTTTGTTCACCGCTGCCAGTAATGAATCTCAGTCTTAACTTCAAGCATGAATTTTCTTCTCAGAATAAACCAACAAAATTCTCCTGTTTCAAACTCAGTTACGATCGCAATCTTTTGCACCTGCAGCGATAAAGGGGCCTAAGAAAGCCATTTTTCCTTGAGAAAGCAGCGCCTACTATGGCAAAGGGAGGGAAGATCCGTTTACATGAGTGACCAAGGAATAGGCAGGCATGGGCAGGGACAGGTCTCTGACTCCCCTTACCCCAAATGGCCCAAACAGGTTGGCCATAGGATCAACAGGAGCATGTAAGAGTCCATTTTTTCACACAGAAAGAGGTAACTTCTCTTCCTTCTGAGCAGGAATAAGCTTTCAGTCCTCTAATTGCCACATGTACACACTCCTGTAAGGATAGCGTTGGTTCATGGCCTGGAAGATGCCTTAGCATTGAGGTTTCAATTCTTTGCTCATCAAAAGGCACCTTCCAACAGCTTCTCCTTTCACTGTTTCAATTCTCCTGCAGCTTTCAGGTCTAAGAGACCGACAACCAGACACAGGAAAGCATTTCAACGAAATGTTTACTAATGCAAAAAAACTAGCAGCAAGCCATGCATTTTTATGTAATGCCCATGAACTCAAATCAATGAAAATTTCAGTTCCTCTATAAACGTTTCAGCCAGCTCTGAGCAATATACAGCTGACATTTCCTTTACTGCAGGAAGCACTAACCAGCAACACAGGTTTCGGTCCAAACTATTACGTTAATAGAGCAACAACAGAGCGCTGTGCCATCTAGCTGACTTCTGGAGGTCACCTGGCAGGTGCCACGCCTGGCAAGGCAGTTTGCACTGATGCTGCTTATGTCGCAAAGACAGAAAACTCAGAAGTCACCAGGGGTAAACTATGAAGCCAACAGGCAAAGGAGAAGGACTTCTGCTCTAAAGGTCTAAGCAAAGCACTGATGGTTCTGTTTGAGTCTCTAAAAGTTTACTGTCCCCCACATTTTTGAATTTTCAGTAGAAGCTAAAGCTTTTCAGCCCTATCCTTAACCACTCTATAAAAACAGTGGGGGATTGACTTGGCTTGACTTACGTGAAGGGAACGGGGCTAGCTTTCCAACCTGGCAGTGTCTCTCCTTCGCTTGGCGAAGCCAAGTGGGCTGCCAGCAAGCCCCAGGTGTGTGCCACATGAGCAGGTGAAGAAAATAAAAAATGTTTATGTGCATTGCGATGACAGTTCTGAGTCCATATAAAGCATAATACATGACAAGGAGTGTGGTTATCCCAAGATACTAACATTCCTCATGTGCACAAACAGGCAGAAATCCAAAGGCACTATGCCTTCATCTTCTTGGAAAATTCATTGGACTGTTGCTCTTTTGCATGGATTTTTATTTTATTTTTTTAAAGTTGTTTTCTCTGCTAAACTTTTTTTTTTTATAATACATTTAAATTTTTCTCAAAATAAGCAGCAAGGAAGCGCTTTACAAGAAGACAGGATCTCATACTGCATTTACACAACTGCATCAATTTAAGTGAGATCAGAATCAAGCACAGACAGGTCCTTTCAAAACCACTAATTAAACCACCCTTTGAAACCAAAGTTTAAATTGGAACTGTCCCTGTGATGAAACCCCTGATGCTTATATAGCTCAAACAAGAAATATCTAACGCACAGCTTCCTTTGAGACAGTAACGAAGCTGGTGAGGGGCCTGGAGCACAAGTCTGATGAGGAGCGGCTGAGGGAACTGGGGTTGTTCAGTCTGGAGAAGAGGAGGCTGAGGGGGAGACCTTCTTGCTCTCTACAACTACCTGAAAGGAGGTTGTAGCGACGTGGGTGTTGGTCTCTTCTCCCAAGTAACAAGCGATAGGACAAGAGGAAACAGCCTCAGGTTGCACCAGGGAAGGTTTAGATTGGACATTAGGAGAAATTTCTTCACTGAAAGGGTTGTCAAGCATTGGAACAGGCTGCCCAGGGATGTGGTGGAGTCACCATCCCGGGAGGTATTTAAAAGACGTGTGGATGTGGCACTTAGGGACATGGTTTAGTGGTAGACTTGGCAGTGCTAGGTTAACAGTTGGACTTGATGATCTTAAAGGTCTTTTCCAACCTAAACGACTCTATGATTCTATTCTATGATTCTATGTGACACTCCACCAACTTATAGGAAGTGTCCCAAGTTGATAGTCTGTTGATAAAAAGCCTATGTACAACCAAAGCCAAGTGAACTTTATGATAAAAAAGGAACCTTCTTGCCCTGTGTTCCCATGAGAGGAGGCAAGAGTTTTTTTCTTTAAAGAACCATTCTGATTGTATATTTGTGCTGTATCTTGAACAAAACCTCTTCTCTTGGGCAAATGGGAATTTATATTATATGAACACCAACATCTATCCACTAACGCACATTCTATCAAATTAAAAGAGTGATTTTAAAAATGTATGGTAGACATGGCAGAAATACAACAACCAGCAGACCAGACCTCCAGAGTCTCTTTGGTACTTACATGACTCTATGAACAGTGAGAGAGGAAGAGATAAAGATGCTTTACATGTGACATGAGGAGATGCAGCCTCATATATTAAACCTCAGGATATTTTATATACCAAACTATTTCAGTTTGGTACATGCTGAAACTTTCTGTTAAGGTTAACATAAGAAAATCACAAATCCAACTAATTCAGATTCTAAAATGGGGTTTTGGAGTTGAAGATAATGTTTGTTGTTAGGTATAGAAGAATCTTTCTTTTTTTTATCTTAAAGTATATGGTGAAATTTTTTGAAAGTATCCAAAACAGTCATACACCTGCTTGATTCAATGCCTGTTTCCAGTATGCTTGTTGGCATGGGGGTGTGTGTATGTGCGTGAGCGAAAGCAAGAGAGAGTGCGAAAGAGCATGTGTATGTGTATGTTTTTCTCTTATCTAAGCGGGGACATAAATTTCAACCACAAGAATGGGATCAAACTAGGTTTAACTTGAACAACAGAAAACAAGACTGGCCTCTTAAGATTTTATTACCATCTTCACTTTTAAAAAAGGAATATCCTTTAAATTGTAATCTACAAAGTAAATGGAGTATATATATCTAGAACTGTATCTGTTTTAGAAACATGAAACAGCCCTACACTTCAGGTTGGGAGGTAGAGAGCTGGTGGCTTCCAACCAAATGAGTTACTAGCTACATTCTGTTTCCTGAACGTGCACTGGCTGCTCTGCTCTGTGGATTGTTACCAGCTTCAGCATTTTTTAAATATTTCCCATTACCCTTTATTTGATATTTTATGCTTCCCCTCATAAACCCTTTAAGCAGATTAATTGTGCCTGTGATGTTTGTTTGTAAGTACAGCTGCTCTTCCTTCTAGTTTGTTTTATAATTGTGATGTCTCAAAGATATCCTCATAAAACTGACGGGTGGATCTGCAAACAACCAGAGTTTTATCAGAAAGGAAATCCAGATTCAAGTTATTGGAGAAAACATTTGAGTAATGCTCAATGTTTAAAAAAAAAAAGCACAAAAGAAAATAAGAAAAATCCATAACTTCAGCTACATGTTTATTACATATACTAAATGCTGTTAATCCTGTAGTTTACTTTCTTCAGAATGCACACATTTCTGTTCTGGTAAAGTAGGATGTCTTAGAACAAATAATAAAACCAACCTCAAGAGTCTAAGAGTAATACTAATTGGTTCAGGGGCTGTCATGCTGTACCTCCAACAAGTGCTATATTTCAGGATTCTTTTGGTTATTAGTTGGAAAGGGTGGGTGAGGTTTCAGACCAAAGCAATTGCTAACTATAAAACCAGATCAAATAAAGGCTTCAGTTTGAAAGAGCACCTTTAAAGTCCATTTGTGAGATACACTGTTCAGCTGTTAAATGTCTTGTAAGTTTTCCAAGAACTTTGGTGAGCTTTCTTCATAAAATCTATATTATTTTCATTGAAGATTAATGATAGGCTTATTAAAAAATCAAAAACTTGGAGAGGTTTTCTGTGATTATGAGCAAGGGTCATCACACTACATTACTTTGGAATGTTTTTATAAGCTTTGTCACTAAAACTACACTTTAAAAAAATCTATAGACCAACTTTTTCAAGTCTGTTTTTCATTTTTAAAGGATGTAATCTATTTTTTCTCTTTCATTTACAAGTACGTGCACAACAGCAAAATATCATTCTCAGTTCCATCCACACAGTGTCATTGGATCTAATTTCATTATCATCTGTAACTGAGCAACCATGGTCAAATCGACGTGGCTACGCAGGTATAAGACAGGGAGGATTCTGCCTGTAAACTAGCACAGGTCTGCACATTGCAAATGAAGACAGAGCATGTACAGAGGGAAAACAGACCCTGACCCTCCACTTCGTGGCACATTGGGTCTGACCCAATGCAGGATAAAGGGTGCAGAGTCCCATATGGCTGCCAGAGTGGATTTGTGTTTCAGGATGCAAAACTTTCATAAAACAAACAAGAAACCTTTGGAGCTACTACAGGTAGTAAAGAATGCCACGGGAAGCAACCAACGTGAACCAGGGAACGAACAGCCCTGGTTGCCCCTTGACAGACGATCAGGGCGCAGTGCTTTCAGCGCCTGCTGCAGTACTTCGCTTTCTTTTCCTGCGGAGTAGGAAGTTGTATCGACTGCTGTCATCTGGTAGAGTCAAGCAACAAAACAGAGATGTCCAGGACGGGGGTCTGGTTAGTGACCTGACTTCTCCTTGTTCCCTGCCTCCATGACGAGGAGAGGATTACTTTGTCTTTTACCAGGCAGCTGTCTACAACTGTTGTCTCTATCTGTTTAAATGGACTCAGGAATCAGAAAGTGTTTTAGGTAAAAGCATAAGCCAAGTTTCCCTCAATGCCCAGTTTGAGATATTCTAAAAGAAGCTGAAAGTCAAGAAAGTCAGCTCCTCTAGGACATGCAAAACGGGCACTCAAAATGTAATTAGCTACCTGAAAGTCCTGGTCACAGTGGCCTGGGTTCATGCCGTTCTGGGGCAGCACGGTCATGAATGGGATTGGTTTTGCCTTTGCCCATCAGTCAGTGCAGACAGGTATCTGCAGAAAGCAGTTCAGGTCTTAGAGAGCAATTCAGATGCTGAAGGAGACCAAATTACTCCTGGTGGTGCCTATTTCTCCAGCAACTAGAAAGAGAACAAACTGTGGCTGTGATCCTAACTCAGACACCTTAATTTGGTTACCTGAATCCAGGCCTCTGTGTTTAAACGTATGTAACTTAAGTAACCACCTGTAATGGTATGCATATTTTTAAACAACTTCTGAAAGCGCAGTCATCAATCATTGCTACAGAGCGCAACATTCGACAAAGAATATAATTTAAAATAAAGACTTCTATCATTTTTACCCAGAGGAAAATTAGGACTGAAATGGTAGAAGCACAGTGGATCATTTTGGGCAATTCCTATAAGCAATGGTGACAGGATACCATGCCCTGTTGCTAAGTGAGCTTGAAATGAAGGAAGAAGCATAAACATCCTAAAACATTTTTCTACAAAAAAAAAAGCAGCAGTGCTGGAATCTTTTCGCTCTCTGAGAAAACCCTGTAGTCATCAAGATACCCCTGCAAACAGCCCTTCCCAGTTAGCCAAAATCAAGGAGAGGAAAGTTGTTAAAGATATTTGAAAGAGGAAAAACACAGATGTAAACTGTGGTTATGTAAAATCTGTGCTGTGTTTTAGAGGACACAAAAATTTTGTTAGCTTAATAATTAATAAAAACCTTATCTATGAGATTAAAATTCCTGAACATACCCCCACTGTCACGCCTGCCTTATGCAAGGATCTCTCTCCCCCACTGTGAGGAATTGTGTGCGGTTTTCATCCTTTACCTTTCCCTATCCACGTTGCCTTTCTTCCTCTCCACGTACCAGGTTTTCCCTCTCCTCCCCAAGCCATGCCGCTCGTGCGTGCGCTCCCCTCTTCCTCCTCTCCTCCAACCAAACACCCTGTGATGCTCAGCTCCGTCTGACCCAGCAGCCCGCGTGCCCCTTCTCTGGCCGGTGGCAATCGCACAGTGGAAGCTGGAAATAAAATCATCTCCGTTACACAACTGGTTCTTCAGTCTCTTCCTTCTGTTCATAACTGCTAGGTACTTCGCAGCAAAGACAGCAAGGAACAGTTTGTAAAATGCCCAGTACCTGCCTGTTTTTTACATGAAATCAGTAACATTCTGTCTACTCACTCCAAGCAAATTTCTTGAAATTTTGGAATTCGTTAGATACAGCATTTACATATTAGCATAAGAAAGATGGAAGCAGAAAAATGACATCAGCTAGAGGAGCAACACCTTATGAATGTTAAACCTCGATTCACACACAATTATTTGCATAACAGGCCTAGAGATACAGAACAAATTTGTTGCCTTTTATGAAGCATGGCTCAAACAATTGACAAATCTTATTCTAAAAACTCTAAATGCACACGAAACAAAAATGCCACTATTTCCACTTCAGAGATATTTAACTGAAACAAGGAAGACAAAAGCTAAGGTCACACAGCTTTCCTTAATTAAAGGAAATTAATTAAAACTGAAGGAAAAAAAAGGAAATTAAAACTGAATTAAGGAGTGCCTGGGCATGTGCCTAGCACCAGAACACGGTTGTTTGCACCATCACCCTGTCAGAGGGTCCCTGGTATAGTTTTGGTCTGGCTAATACTCCTCCAAAACTGTTCCCAAGCACACTTTTGGGGATTAACATGGGTCAGGGACTATTGCCTGTAAGTAGTTTTATTATGATGTCCTGCTCTGGACAGCAGGAGAGTTGAAGGGTGGATGTGAGCTAGGCCATGCCAGCTGGTCTGGGTGATAGAAAATGGGTGCCAGCAGCATTTGTTTTCCCAGTTAGAGGCACGGCTGCAAAGAAGCAGTGACAGGCATAGGACTTGAACAGATGCAGCTCTCTATACATCTGAAATATGCAGCTGTATTCACTTTCAAGTCTAAAATGCACACCTCTGACCAAAAACTAAGTGTTCTGTTGCTTCCCAAATGCAAAACACCAAATAAAAACTGAGATAAACTCTCACACTTTGGCTAGTCTTCTAATTACCTGCTAATAATTATGCCATAGAGTTCTCCATCAGCGTGGCTATTGCAATTGACAATTCATAATGACACGCGTATTTCCTAATACTTCCATGCTGACATTCAGTGATGTTCAATCTGCAGAAGTTTTTCCTGTCTCCATCGCTGCCAAGTTAGGAGCAAATTCCCAACAGGTTCCTAGAGACTGCAAAAGGCAGGCAATTGTACAGTTCTGTGGAAGAGGTGCTGGGGTCCTATACCTTTGCAGCCACCTTCATGGTCTTGGTGACACTAATTCCTGCAAAAGTGACAATAGCCTGTGGTCGTCATGCCAATTTAGTCATTATGGTGGTGGACTCTGAAAGCTAGAAGGCAACCTATTATTAACCCTAGTCACATAGAGCAGCAATCATTTTGAGTTACTACCAACCTAAGCCAGATTTGAACTGCTGACCAAGAAGTGAAAGGCTTTGTATCCTATTACCAATATCCTAAATCATCCAGCCTCCCCTGCAACTATATTTTTTGGATTATTATGTAGGAACAATAATAGAATACCCCATAAACAGGTTCTTTAGATATTCAAACATGTCAGGTTGTACTTTCTACATTTTCAGATAATTGTGGAGTAAATATTTGTTAAATGAAGTATTTTACATCTGTCTTGGACCAAAGCGATCTTTCTGTCAGTAATACCACTGAACACTTGTAAAAGTATGCCGGCCATTACAGAGTTATGCACTCTTGGCAAATACAGTCTTTGAACTCATGTTACTGTGCTGCCAATAAAAAATATGTTCTTTTTTATCAACTGGATGTCTTTCAATTATACAATCATTGTCTGACAGAAAAGCAGTTGAAATAGATTTTAAAAAATCCTTTTTTTTAATTTCACACCAGTTGGCAAAAGGTTGACGTTTGTTTGCCTAACTCTCAAAGAGACATTTGGTGTAGTTCAACAGTACAGAGAAAATACTGTATAAAGATCAAAAGGAAAAAAAAGCATGTACACTTTCCTATGAAAGACAACACATGGTCCTTGCAGAAGGAAATGCTTCATTTCTTTCCCATACATCAGAGCTAGTCCTTCACCTCATCATTATGTTCATCTGCAGTCAAAGTGAATGGTGCTGGAGCTGGAGGCCTGGGCTGACCAATGTTTTCATAACCCATTTTAATCCTGTAGAACACCAAAAGCAAACATCTAAAAAGCAACTGTGCTTGTAACCCCAGTCTGTTAGAATAAAATAGCTGGTTCAGTCTAAACTGCCGTTATACAGACACTCATATATGCAGCCTAATTCAGACTACACTTAAAATTGCTAAATTATCTTTCCTATCACTGTAATCACTGAAACTTAGTGAAATTACTTTTCAAGGAGATAATAGCATTCAAAACACCCACCACCACCTATTCAGAACCACACATGACAGCATGGATGCATTTTGTGTTCCACCATGCTACCACACTTTATCCATTCCAACACAACCTCCCACATACCCAATATCTGCACAAACTTTACTTCATCCCTAGGTTTACAACCAACAAAATACACTTCCAATACTAAAGACATGCTGAGGTGTCCCCATCTCTGAAATACATGCAGCTCCATCATTTTTTACAAGCAATGCTAATTTTTTTGTTTGCACTCTGAAAGTTAGTTTAAGCTACGTCCCTTCTATGAAGAAAGGACGCGCTTTTAATTGTCATCCATGTAATCACCCTCTCTGTCTACTCTTCTTTCTGTGTGCAATTATGCTAGTAATTGCCTGACTGACATGTGATTGCACGGATATGGAATGCACTTGATAACCCTTTATTGTAATTTGTTTTTCTTTTTTAGTGAGGGAATGTCTCTTTCTCTTTATGGGTCATTTCTCTTTGCACTGCCCAAGAGCACCAAGAAACTCTTTTCTGCCACATGTATTTTCCTACTTACTTTCCGCATTGTATCACTTTGAAATTTTCCCTTTCCATGTGCAAGGTCCTACCTCATTTTTTCGCCCCAACTCACACCACTTAGTCAATACTTTTTCATCAGCCACCTGCCTCAGTGTTGTTCAGGTTCCTTTTTTCTCCTTGCATCCTCCTCTATACAGCTACTATAATTATCTTTTCAATGATCCGATTAGCAGAAGGTGTGAAGACACCGCAGGTCCTGCCCACTTGTGCTAGATGGATTTGTTAGTCAAATCAGATACTCTGCTCTTCCTTTCAGTCTTGTTCTCAGATAGAACATGCGCATTGATAACTTTCCCACATGGTGTCTATTTTTCACCCTACCTTTGAGCCCCTATCAGCTGTTTCTTTTTCAGTGTATACAGACAGTTAAGTATGCTGCAGTGGCCCACTAGCATGGGAAATACTAATTCCAAAATACCAACCAGCTCTCACATTTTAATCCTGCTGAAGGGAAAGCTTCACTGATGGGCTGCTCTATCCACTTTTTGACCTCTCCCAGCAAGAATTACTTAGGGTCTTCTGTCTCCTGGGAAGATGATGCTGTTTCAAGGGTAGTGAAGGTAGAGAGAAAGAGGAAGGAAAGTCTCCAGAAGCCCAAGACAGCTGCCTCTCTTCCCACCTCTGCTGTGATGCATGGGAAAACTATACTTCTTTCTTCATCCCACTGTCTTTTGCTCATGGCAACATTCCCTAGAGAAAGGAATAGTTACTTGATCCACCTATAGGTGTGGGAGAGGAAGATGCTATAGCTGAAACGGAGGTAAGTCTGAAGGAAGGATGGGCAGAAGGAGTAGGCTGAATATACTTGGGATTGCTAGGAGACATGTATGTTAAGGAGACTATATGATCAAAACTGCTTCACACAAAGATTTGGATTCACTGAGGGCTGAAATATATATCCTTTATGTCTTTAGCGTTGTCTTTAGATAACTCTGATATCAAAATTTCTAACCCTGACAGAATATTTTTGTGGTTCTGACTCAGGATTTTAAAAACTCTGGACCCAGGTACCTCTTTATATGAGAGAGAGAGATTTGAAGGTGTCATAACCATTCTGGAACACACGTAGCACATGACAACTCCCAGGCAGCAGTAGACACTCTAGAAATCAGCATTTACAGAGAGCTATTCACCTAAGCCCCAAGTCCTCCTTTGAATATGCCTGTCTATTTCTATTGCATATATCAGAAACTGTAGGGCAACTAAAAACTGCAGGGCAACTTTTGGCAATTGGATTCCTAAATTAAGCACATCAGTAAAATGCCTGTAATTAGACAAGATGAAGCTAAACCCTAGAGTAACAGTCATCCATGAAGAATGATTAATCCCACCTACCTAAGATACCCACATTACCTCTGACCCTGCCTATTTTGCTGTCTTGTTTAGACAGAGAGTATAGATTACTATATTTATATTTGAAATATTCATCTTAAATTGTCTTGTTGACAGGAGAAATAGACTCCTTCAAAGAATGATTCACTTAACTTAAAGGTCTGTTTTGGTAATTGCATCCTAAAAGTCTCTGTTCCTCTCCACTGACTACAGGAGATGATTTTTGATGATTTGCTCAGACTTGTCTGCATTATAGCTACCTACATTTGGCTATATGAATGCTGTCCGAGGTATCTACATCCTTTGACAGGAGGCTTGTGGAATTTAAAAAGCCAGAATCACATCACCTGATCCTCCTCAAATAACATACTGCAGCTCTAGCAATAAATCTACAGCCATAAAGGGCCCAGCTCCAAACTTTTCCTCATTCTTATAACTTCTCCGTAACTAAAAAACTTTTCCATCCTTGTAATATACTCATGTCATGAATCACCGGAGATCCTACCATTCTTGTTTCTTTTATGGCATTTGCTGTGAGGCAGGCTCCCTGATAGTACAGACTCTGTTCTGCACAGCTCAGTGGTCCAAATGGATGCCGTGGTCACCTACATGATTAGACCAAACAGTTAATTAATGATTAGGCATGTTCCTTCTACAGTAACTCAGCACAAAAGCTCAAATACACCGTGGAAAATAGAAAAAGTATCACATTGTGTTCTGATCCGTTATGTCTTCTATGGGCACTTTCCATACTTTACTCATTAGATATGAGATGCCCTGATGATGGAAAGAGGAAAGATACAAATGCAAAGCATAATCCTGCCAGGTGCTGAAAGGTGTTGGGCATCCAGTGAGGTTTTATAGGCTAATGATTACTATGGACATTCTGCATCCATCAAGACTAAGTTCATATGAAATGTGCTTTATCTGTATCTGTATAACTTGTGTGCACACGGCCATCAGGTTCCAGGGGAACAGAATCTCCCCAAGAAATTGTCTTTCCAAGAAACACACAGTAGAAATGCTACTTCAAGTCTTCCATATCTGTCATTTTGAATAGTGAATTGACCTGAATAAATTTAATGTTTATGAGATATACAATCTGTGGAATGGGGTTTCTTTTCACTTTATCATTGAAAAAGTTTTATTATACTCTGGCTTGCAACGTCAACCCTCAAATAAAGGCAAAATGTGCCAATTTTTGAATTAAAAATATTAATTATGAGCAACAATTCAGGTGAATTTTTTAATGTATTTTACCAATGAAAACAAAGGAGAGCAAAAGTCATGTAAATGGACATTTTTTAACATTGATATACTTCTGACCGTTCGCCAACTTTAATAATCCAACCTCTGTTTAAATTAAAATATCGTGTCAGCTTTTAATACAAACCCTACATGAGTTGCAAATTCATAATATGTGTTAAGTCTAAAAAAATCATCATCTATCATTGCACTATTTCAACAGTGGCAGCTGGGTGTTTTTAAAAGGTTCCTATGAACACAGATCTTAGTTTAAATGTAATATTATGTTATATTACTCACACTTGAACTGACCTTCATAAATATCAAATCCTTACAATTATAAGTCCTGACATTTAATACTTTCCTGCAGACTAAGTGGGACCATGTTACATTATAAGGTCACTTGTCATTTGCAGCTTTTAGAGAAACTTATCATTTTAATGAAGACACTAACTCAGACACATACAGTAATGAAATTGTGGACAAACATACTTCAGATTGGCTCAAGGGTGCATATTCTCGCGGCACCATGCAGCACTGAAACACTTTAAAAATGCATTGCTAGTTCACTGCCCATCTGTATTAACAAGCAGCATATGCTTTGCATTGTTACCATAGGAAATGACTTCTTAAGTGGTCCTAGTGAACACAGAAGGGTTAACCCTTCCTGCTCTCCTGGGATGAAACTGATAGGCTTCCCCAAAGGGCTGCTCTTCCCCAAGCCGTAAGCAGGGAAGTTGCTGTTGCTCACTTAACCATTCAGGCAAGCAACTGGGCAAAACATCAGATTGATCCAAGAATGTGTTGAACCCATAAGCCTAAATTATACCACTTCACTTAACTTTAAGTGCTTTACTGAGCCACCTACACTCTAGGCTCCCTCTAGAGTGAATCGCAGGTTAGAGGCACCTCTGGGCAGCAATGCAACCCAGCTAAGAGTGGAACACCTTGAATAAAAAACTGGAAATTCTAGCAAAAGCAAAGGCAAAACATGGTTAAGTTCAACGCATGCACATGTCATCTTACTTTGACCCCAGACCTGTTGCAATGCCTGTAATATTCAGGTCCAGATGACCACGGAACAACAATGGAAGAAAGAGAGAATGTTTTCTTTCTTGTGTGTTCCACAATCGAGTTCCTGCAGATCTTCCTAATATAAACTCACAACCACGTTTCTGATACTGTATTTGCATTTGCTTTTGTATTTGTGGGAGAAAATAACAAGTATGTTATGCTATGGGCGATGAAGAATATGGTAGAACCACAAATACATATAACCAACACACTAGAGCTAGAAATGTCATGCTAGATTGCCTCTGTCTTCAAGCTGCCTTTCCACAGCAGACATTATAACCTTTGTGAAACTTTCTGCTATCCACCTGCTTTTTTATAGATCAACTTTCAAACAATATTAACCTTCACTTAGCAAAAAGCCCCGCAAAAGCCCCCAAAACACAGCTATTAAATAAATGTATGGTATGAGAAGAGAGAGAGAGAGAAAATACCTAAAGAGAAGAATGAGAGATCACTATTTTTCACACCATTTTCTTTGCTTTCCAGACTTTCATCTATCACCAATAACAAGAGTGGAATGGATAACAAAACAGCCTATAAAGATGTCAGAGATGTGTCTCCTGCATGAAAGCGGTATCATTCTTTTCACATTAGCATGGCCTGTATACTAATAGGATTTCCAGATGTGCTTAAATTGGTGATAGAAAAACTTAAATCAGTCCAGAAATGGAGTCACATCAATGTGCAGACATGATAATTGTTTCATATAGTGATCAAAGTGGTGATCATTATCATTTGAATAACGTAGAGCACCCAGTCCAACAGATACTTTTGGAAACATCTTGGACCCATATATATCCCATTGACTTGCACCTGAATGACTTCTTAAATAAGGGTGCCAGTCATCCTGGGATCACTCTAACGTCAGTGGAGAGAAAGAAGTGCCTCTAGGCTACTTTATACATGGACCCACGGCCTGAACACATGCACTACAGCTTGACCATGCAAATTATTAAGTCGCTAGTCCGTGGAGTATGCTGACCCAGATCAACTTGTACCCTCCCAGACAATTTCAGAATTACCATAGGCCAAGGACCTTTTGCCATGGGCAGTTTCAGCATGGTTATCTTGTTTTGGAGAATAAGAGAATTGGATAACATGGATATTATCAAAGACTACCAGCTGGCCTAAAGGCCAAAGAGGGAACCTTGGCATTATGTAATTTACTAGTATACATAGCCCTAGGAGGGCAGTTCAGAGAGGATGGTTGCTGACTTTTCCCTGGAATTGTCTAACCCCTCATCAGAGACGCCCACACTGATCACTATCCCAACTTAAGGGCTTTAGATAAGTAATATAAGAAGACCACTGACAAACAACGAAAGTATAGTCTATAATCAGGTCTAACACATCTGGCAGCTGTCATCTTCCAGAACTGGGACAGAAAACCACGAGCAATTTCAAGCACAAAATCCGTTTCAGAGCATCATCTAACTGCAGTCCTGAAACTGCCAAAAGAAATCTCAGGGAAGATCCATTTTTCAGTGTTTTTTATTTTCCCACTTAACGAGACGCCTTTTGTGAATCTCACAAAAGGGCTGCCTACCATTCACCTTTACATATCTCAGCAACTTTGGCACACCCACCAATATTTTGAATACCACTCCTATGTATAACTTCGAAATATTGCAACGCTGGGCACTATAATGACTCCTTCCCGTTCTGGATCTGGTCCTGAGCATCCAACAGCAAAAAATCAAGTAAGGACGATTTATTACCCAATGGCATGGCTTGACCAGAAGCCCAATAGGGACAACTGACTGGCTCCTTTCTTATGACCTTCTTTTCCCATAGGAGCTAATTGAACTGATCAGGTAGAAAGTAGGCCTATGTTCCTACACTCATCTAAACCTCCAAAGGGAACTACTCACGAAAGGAAAAGGTGTGCCTTTTCTTCACGGATGACATATCACTGAAGACAGGGTGCACTGACTGGGAAAGCCCTAGGAGTTCGTGGTTACAGCGTTATCCCTCAACACTTCATTCTTAACAATGTACAAGGCACGATCTAGCCCTCAGTGTGCTGTACTGTGCTGTGTTAAAATAATGAGGAGAGATTGCACATTTCAAGTCCTATAGGTGATTGATACCTGTGTAATTTTATACCGCTGCCAATAAAGCAAGCAAGTCCTGTGTCTGAAACAGTTTTCAGATGAACGTGTATATGGCTACTATGTAAGGAAACCATATCCAAAAAAGCTGGATATGTATTAAATTTTGAATGTTTTATGTTGTACGTTAAAAAATACTGTCATTCCAGATAAAAAAGGGTCTGATCTTCAAGTACTCACCAGGTTCTAAATGGAGGTAAACTGTAACATTTATATGAAGAATAACAGTGCGTTGAAACAGAAGACAGGTAACTTGATGCTGCAGTGTTTACTGCAGTATTTGTTACAACAAATCTAAGGTTCTCATTCTCCCCTAGGAGTTACATACCTCCCATAAATTTGAAAAGACTCATTAAAACCCCAACTCAGAATAAAACCAATCAAAATAGCCAAAGGAACTGAAACAAGATGCCTTAGGCTGGAATAATTACACTATAGCTTCTATTGCAGACTTCCTGATAACTCTGTAGTTAATTCCATTTCTCACAGTCTTCCACTATTATTTATATCTGAAGGTGTGAGCTTTGTGCAAATAAAGCAATTCAGTGTTTATATATTTAGAATCATAGAATCATTAAGGTTGGAAAAGACCTCTAAGATCATCGAGTCCAACCGTCAACCCAACACCACCATGCCCACTACACCATGTCCCTAAGCGCCTCATCTACACGTCTTTTAAATACCTCCAGGGATGGTGACTCCACCACTTCCCTGGGCAGCCTCTTCCAAGGCCTGATCACTCTTTCAGTAAAGAAATTTTTCCTAATGTCCAACCTAAACCTCCCTTGGTGCAACTTGAGGCCATTTCCTCTCGTCCTATCGCTAGTTACTTGGGAGAAGAGACCAACACCCACCTCGCTACAACCTCCTTTCAGGTAGCTGTAGAGTGCGATGAGGTCTCCCCTCAGCCTCCTCTTCTCCAGATTAATCAGCTGTACTTTACCATCAGTATTTGTGTCAGACATGAAATCTGAATTGCACTCATAGGCAGGTTGAAGAAGAATGGGGAGATCCAAGAAGTGATAGATTCTCCCCCCCACAAAAAAAAGAACAGAGAAACCAAAGACTGAAGAAGAGGAGGCAGGACGGTTGTGATAAAACATATAATGCTCATACAATGGGTATGACCCTCAGCAGTAATCCTTTTCTTTTTTTTTTTTAACCATCAGACAAGGAAGAGCAACAATGAGTACATAACTAAAACTTCAAATTCCTTCAGCTTTTGCATGGCAAGCCCTCTAAGTCTGCTATTGCTAATTATCATTACACGAGTCATCAGACTCTGAAGGTGAACAAAATTTCTTCTTTTGGTTCCAATCCAAAATCAAATATGGGTATAGCCTAATGATAGCTTAATGACAGTCCTACTTACAATGAGATTGGTTCATCAAAAAAGTTTATCCAGTGTTTTATACCTTCAGAATGTCTCAAAACTATCTCCATCAACAAAACTCTTTGCCTGGCAGTCATAACGCTGAATTACTGAAAATGCCATCAGCAGGATGACAGAATAATATTTGTGCTTAAACAAATGTGTGTTTTTCTGGATCAGCGCATGAAAACGTACAAAATGGACTTTAAGCTTAACCCTGCGTATCCTACTCTCTCTTCTTTTATTTTCCCCTTAAGTAGTGATGCTGTGAGATGATGTGAGATCTTGCATTTCCATTCACAGCAGAGGACTCCGTGGTGTACTCTGACTTGTGACCCTTATCCTTGCCACACATCCTTGCTTAGGAGCATGATCACTTTGGACAGCCTGCTGTGCCCCACACTGGGATTTACAGTAGCACAGACTAAATATTATCCATTTAAACTTATACCTAGAGATCCCAAGCAAGCAAAGCTGGAGACATTTCCTTCTCAGCTCCTAATATCAGAATAAACTAACATGAACTTTATATATATATATATATATAAAAAAAAAAAAGTATTGTTGATCCCTCCTTTATGGGCTACACTGGTGGCAGTGTTTTCTGTTTCTAATCGCCATGGCCTTTATGATACTGTACTTAATGAATTATGCTCCTTAGGAGGAGGTCAGTGAAAGAATTAAGCTAAAAACCCCTAACAGTGTTGTTGGCCAGGAGCCAGCTCTTTCGAGGCTGTGTTTCTGCATGAGGTCTACCACAGCTGGAGCGAAACGACTTGCAGGTGGCTCAGTGGGCAACAGATCACACAGTACTGCTCTGTCCGCCCCTCGACAGCAAGGAGGGAGTCACCTATGCCTGCCGTTGGTGGCTGAAAATGAGCAGGAAACGTCTGACAATCTTGATTAAGAACTCCCAAGCATTGAACTTTCCATGAGGAAAAGGCACACTCAGATCTCTCGGCTTTGACATTCCAACTTCCAATTTAAATACTGTTTGGGCTCCAGGAGAAAATGCTAACGCTTACCCTTATGATGTTAGGCTGTGGATGCCTTAATACAGATGATGTGCATGGCCCAGTCAGCGCACCAAAGGCTGGGTAATGAAGTTGGTATGCTCCGTTTCCCCCCAACTTTCATTCATAGAGAATTTATAGGTTTTATTTTAAAAGTAGCTGAAACATAGTAAGTAATTTTCTGGAGTGTTTTTAAACTATTAATTTCTAAATTACATGAACAGATGCATATGCACAGTGGAAAATAGCATCAAGTAGCTTGGGGGAACAGAGGAGCTCAAAGACCCGGCCAAATAAAGTTAGGTTCCACTAACAGCCTGCTTGGACAACTCCTTTCACGTCCCTGGGAACTCCACCACTCGTCTGTTCAGCTTCACTTTCTTGCAGATTAATCATTTGTGGTTTTAAAAATATATAAATCTTAAATATCTACAGAAATTGAGGAACAGAAGACTTTTGCACACCTCAGCGGACAAAAACTACTGTCCATTTGCTGCAGGACTCATTTGAGGCTCCTTAGCAAAGCAGGCACATTGTGGCAGCGGAGGACGAAGGGCTGGAGTGACCCTCCTATAAGCAGGCTGGGAGAGCTGGGCTGTGGGGCAAAGACCAGGGAGCTTGGGGATGGTGCTCGCAACGAATACTTTCTCACGAACATCTCTCCGTCAGTAGCCACAGGTAGGTAGGTGCCGGGTGTCACCACAGCAGCGGCAACTCTGCTCCTGGGCACCTTGGAAGGCTCCTCATAAGCAAAAGCAGACAGCAAACACGGCATACATCAAAACTGACTGCAATGTTGTTATGGGAAGGTACACAGGACCTCAGATTTACATGTGCTCATCAAATCTGCTGCTGCTTTCAGCGACTCCACTGTTTCTCAGCTACCATTCTGAGAATTTTATGGGGTTCTAGAAGTACTGTGGCTTGGAAGCAACACCGCTAGTGACCAGAAAGCTGGTGCTTTTCTCCAGAAAATACTAAGTCAATCCCATTCTAGAAATTTGAATGCAGTGTGAGGGACAAGCATGCTGAGTCCTTCGTGCTGGGAGTCCTTGGGTTTGGTGGGAGGATAAGGCAGATCTCTAAATTTGGGATCAGCAAAATCGGCTGAGCCTCCCTGAGCATATTCAGCTCTGTGCTCCAGTTACAGTGTCAGGTTGGCACTGAGGTCGTGATCCAAAAAAAGAAAAGACCTTAATGATTTCTGCCATACTTTTCTAATTCTTAAAATGGCTGCTACTCCTCCTTCAAAAGTAAAAAGTGAATGGCTTGATTTGTGGCCTCCTGTTCTTTACCAGCCCTCCGTACTAGTTACATTTATCAAATCAGGAATGAGAAACAATAGCATGTGACTAAGGTGACAGAAAACGGTCAAGAAAAACCCCAAAACACACACAAGAAATGAACAGAGGTTACAAATAAGCATGAGGAGAGTTGATATTTTGTCACTGAATAGAACTACCAAGCGAGTTAACTAAGAGATAACTAAGTCTGTGTGCAAAGAAGTAGCTAAAAGTATATAGAAAACAACATACTTAGGCAAACTTTAACGAGCACCCTGTTCTGATTCCTCATTTACCCACTAAGTCTCACAACGTCTACAACACAGTTTCTTCTTCACTTCCTTTGTGCAAAGCCATGCGAATTCACAGGGACCCAACCCAAAGTCCCACACCTCCAGGAATTTTATTATATCGCAGACATGCCGACACGATCTGGGGAGAGTCACACAGAGCCAGAAGCAGCTAACGCTGGTAGGCGTACCCTCAACTATCTTCACACTCATCTCGTACTGCAGTACTTGTAGTACTTATGGACAGGACAGGCTCTGGGATTAATGACCAGAAAGAGTCAGTGGCACAGCGTGTACAGCAAAGAGCCCTCAGCTCTTCCCATCTGGTCTCTAATCCTCATTCCTGCACCCTTGATCATTAAGTCTTAATTTATTGCAGTTTAAACAAAAAAATGTCAAGTGAGTAACATACAAGCTCATGTTCCTGGTAGCTCTCATTCCCTATAAATTCCCACTACACCTAGGAAACTGTGGTTTGATTTTCTGTATTGCTAATTGGTGAGCGCAGCCAAAGAAATTCCTAGCAGGTTTTAATCTCTTGAATTTATTTACCACCATGGAAGGGGAAGGGGGCCATTCCTCTGGGAAGGAGGGAGAAACTGGAAGGATTACATTATTTTGACCTTACATTTGAGCTGACATCTAGCACAGTACTAAATCAATGACTTGGCACAGGAGACGGGATTAGCACGGGTGGGTTACAAGCAGTTTGCAGGACTGCAGCTGTCCTGTGGCTACCAGTGGATGTCAGTAGAGGCTCCACTTGCAAAGGAGCCAAATGGAACGAGACAAAGGAAAGAAAACCCTCCAGGTTCTCTTAGTATAGGCAGCGCACAATGCACAAGTACTCCAAAATGGCTAGTCTCTCCCAGCTAATGATTTAGGACTACTAGCGAGCAGTAGTACATTAACGGATGTAGCTAAACCGATCGGGCTGCTTGTAATTCTTTGTGCTTTCACCTTTCAAAAGCACTATTTTTTCAGTTAATTTAAAAACAATGAACAAAGTCAGGAGGCCCACTGTTGGAATAGTAGTGATGCTGGACGACAGATTAAAAAGAAGCAAAACATATATCATCTGCTCCCTCTCCTCTGGCAGAACGGCCACTGCTCCAGGAACACTTACATGCAGCAATAAAAAGCAAAGCTCTCTAATTATTGCTTTGCAGGGGTTGGACTGTAACCTTCTAGTAAAGCAAACAATCTGAACAAGCTAAACTCTTAACAATTTTATCTAGAACAAACAAACAAACAAACAAGCAGTACACAAATGGAAAGGATTTCCTTTGCTAAATTATAGTCCATTACCTCGTACAAGCAAAATCTGACCTCGCTTCCCCAGTGAACGTTCCTGGCAGTGGAATCACTGATAAGAGTGACTGAACTCCCCATTCAGGGACAGATTCTGATGCCATCGCTCACGCTGAAAAACACTGTTCTTATGGGCAACGAGGCGCTACCGAAGCAGGGAACAGGAATCTCAAGAGTTTAAAGAGATTTCATCCAAGAAAAGTGGTGGAAAAATCCCATCACCATAAGACTTTTCTTCAAAGTAAATGTGGACTTTTCAGGTCTTTCTATCCCAAAGTAATGCAAGTTAAGGTCATTTATCGGATAGGAACTATAAAGTTCTGTCAGTGGATGAAAGCTTTCCTAGTCCCAGCTGATAGAAAGCAGTATCCTGTGACATAAGGATTGAGAATCCCTCTTCATTATTCTAGCTTGGGTGGATGCTGTTTGGCTTAACATTTTCTGCTCTTCCAGACTGCCCAGTCTGTAAATACAAATTATTATAGCTCATGTGGTCACTAGAGCTGGTCAAGTGTTTCAAGAAAATATTTTTTCATCGGAAAAATGCCAATCCTAGAAACTGACATGTTTCATGGGAACATACAAATTTTAACAAACTTTTGTTGGGAAAAGTTTCCTCGGTCCAGAATGGAATTTTTGGTCAAAACCACAGAGAGAGAGGGAGAAAGACCTACCTCATAATAACAAATACCACAGTGATCATCTTTCCTCATAAATCAATCCTTTGAGGCTTCTAACTATTTTTCAGCCTGGTTTCCTACACAAACGAAAGTTACATGATTGCAAGATTTGTCTGTTTATCTCTCAGTCCTCCCTTAAAAACATTTGAAGCCATTGGCTAAATTCAGTATTTACAGCGGTTACTCTGCACTGTTTGGGAGTTTTGGAGAAATCAGGGGCTGAGGAGAGGAGAGGGATGCAGCTACTCTGCCCACTGTGGGAAAGGCTTCAGCATGAGAACAGACGTGATGTTTTCTTGCTAGCTTGGGAAAGAGTCCGGCAGATGTGAGGTAGGGAATTGGAGATGCTCCAAAGACACTGCGGAGAGAGGCGATCACAGACAAAACGAAGGAAGAATCTGAGATAATTGCAGTGGATGGGTGATGAGAAGAAGAGGCACACAACTCATCTGCAGGAAACTTGAATTCTCTATTAGTTCTTCCCAGAACAACTTGCATTATTTTTCTGTAGGCTGTCAGCATTTTCCTGATGATGCTGTTTTCAGAACTGAGCAGCACAGGGGAGAAAGCACAGAGAAGTACAAAGAAGATCTGCTACTTTTCTCTTTTTTGAGCCCAAAACTAATTTTCTGTATCTTTCAGCACTGCTGCTTCACAGGCATCCCTATCTGCCTCAGGCGCTTTCTGTTTTTCCCCATGTCTTTTCGCTTGATCTTATATCATTGGTGTTCAAGACTATATCTCAGGTGCCCTGAAAACATTAGTTTCTGCTTTTCTTGTTCCTTTGACTTCTTCTAATATGAGAAGACTCTCACGTCTGAACTGTGTTTCTCCACAATTATTTCCCTTCTCCCTTTCTGTAGCTGTAGGAATACACTCATCACAGATTATGAGGCATGAAGATGCATCAGTCAGGGGTATGGTGGTCTTTTAGACAGGTGAAGCAGGACTTGAGAGACAAGTCTCACTGGAGGAAAAAAGTAACGAGCTTTTGATTTACTGAGAATGAGGAAGCTTCCATGGAAAAATACTGGAGAACGCTATTAAAAATGAGCAGGTGTATTGCTGTAACTAAAACTCTTCTGACACCAGTTTAGGCACAGAAGAGGGAAATTAGCTTCAATTCACCCTCTGAGTATTTATGGTTATGAACAGATTTTGCAAAACCAGGCTGAGCTTCCCACAGCCACAGGACACACTCTCTTCAGGGTCTGAACTAGCTTATTTAAAAGTGTGATTGACATGTATTGGCATCTTCAGAGAAACCCAAATAAATATAAAATAGCTCTAGAGCCTACTCCCTACTGGTTCAACTGAAAATATTTTATGATTGGAACAGGCTTTTTTCTTGTAGCCCTCAGCACTAGAGTGGGTGCACTGTCCCTCTTAACTAAATTTATCAAAGGGATGTGCAAACCCAAAATAACAAGAAGAGAAAACCAGCATTGTTCATAATGAGTTATTTTATAGGGTGTTTCCCATCTCTAGCTTCAGTGTTCTGGTAATTTAACACATGGAATAATACCAGCTAGTAATTTTGGCTTTGAATGTTGTTATTTTATGTCTTATGAGAAGTTAATTACATCTTAGACACAGTCAAAAAGGAAAAAAAATCCCTGAGATATGGGGCAGATTTCTTTATATTGCTGCTTTCTATTCATTCAGCACCGTGCTAGACCAAGCAGAACTGAAAATGAGGGGGAAAAAAAGTGGACACAGCAGGTGTAACAGAGCGCTCAGACCACAAAAGGGTGCTATCATTTTATAACATGAGCTAGCCCTCCATAGCGACCTGCAAAGAATGCGGCCTTTGAAATAGCTTCACTAGAATTAGTAGCCTTTCAGGAAATATTACTATTGTTCTGAATTCCACTTCAAAATTTAATTTGCCCCCTGTTATTTTCAGGCAAATTCCAGCAGAGCTTTACTCTATGACATCTGTGTAGGTGCATAAGAAACATTGTCTTGACTCAAGGAATTCATATGCCTTTGTACGCAGAGTGATCTATTTATCATGTGTGTGTTTATCTGCTCACGAAGAGAGAGCTCGTGCAGATATAATTCACATGTGTGTGTTATATATTGAAATCATATGCATTCTATAACTACATTGTATCATACTATGAAATGCCTAATTAACTAGAAAGTATTGAATTGTTAACTGGGAAGTATTGAAATGTTAACTAGTAACTATTGAAATGTGAAACTTCAGAGTTTGGTCTTAAAAACATGCATACCAATACTGCAGTATAGAAGAAACATGACGTGATGCAGCTTTCATACAAACAATGCCAGAAAAGCAATTGCCTACTGACTAGAAGTCAGACTTCAATTCTGAACACTCTTGCTTTGAGGAGTGTAAATCAGGCACTTCTGAGCTGAATCCACTTGTGGCTATCTCAGACAAAGGCAGCCAGATGTGATACAAGGATGGCTCGGTTGTCTTTCCATCATTATGCCAGGAAGGAGGCGAGTCTAGCTGGTTACGTCAGTGTGGCTATCAGAAGGTATGGTTGGCCTCCAGAGACCTGCTCAAGCATGTTTTAGGAGCAGCTAGCAAGGTACCCGTGCTGACGTGGCTGCAGTCCCACCGGTGAAGTGCAGGAAGCCAGGGCAGCCAGAGCCCCTGTGGGTGCCCAGTGTCCCCCCTTCCTGAAGGTCAGGCATGTCCCTGCAAACTGGCGTCGCACCTGCAAGCTGCAGCGAAGACATGGCTGGGATTTCAAAGCCAGATGCTGTAACTGATTTAAATGAGTGGATTGCATACGCATTGCTAATTCGCAGTGGCTCCAGTTGCAGATGACATGGCCTTTTACTTTGCTCAGATTTTCCCCAAGCTTATAGGGAAAAAAAACCCCACCTAGATTTGTAACCCATTAGCAACCATCTCTTAAAAACTATTTATTTAGTTTATGAAACTAACCCCTTTTAATAAGATGAAAAATATGAGGTGTAGGATACAATTGGGGAAACACACGAATAAATTGTCATATTTCTGCATTGAAGGTTGTCAAATGTTTAGTTAAATATGTCAATAAAAATGACAGTAACGGTCTGGATCATCTGTGTAATTCTGAAATTTATAAACATAAAACTGATTTTTTTGATTGGATTCTGATGAGCTTAGCTAAACAGTCAAATTTCTCCATCTAAACAAAAAGGTGAACAGATCTTTCATTTATTCTGCTTTGATATAGTATATATTGTATGTTTCTTTAGAGAAATATTGAGCAAATACCACTTTGTTTAAAGTCATTGTGTAATAAGATTACTGGATTTGTATTTTTGTGTCATGCCAACGTTACTTTTTGCTATCTGAAACAATCTTCAAAAGGAAATGCGGACGTCTCTTCCACCCAGCTGTACAACTTTTCAAGCTATGACTGGCTACCAGCAGTCATGCAGAGTTATTTCATGCTGCCATGCCTGACAAGACGTAACAAAATATGGCAGAACACAAGACACGTCAGAAATTCAGGAGCTGAAATACACACCAGCTCTCTGCAAAATCTAACCAAGTAGCAAATATGTGACCAACTAGTTGACGGCCAATTTGGAAAGGAACGTATACCACTTCCTTCCCTCTCTATACAATTAGTGGGTGAGAGGGGTCTGTCAGCAGGGGAAGAAAAATGTGAAACTCAGGGCAAGAAAGTCCACGAGAGCTGCCTCCACGGCCTCCGCTTTGTTTTGGGTTTTGGTTTTCTTTATTTTCTTTTTTTCCTCTGGGTAGATAAATTAATAGCTCATGGCATTTTCTTTTTTTCTGTGGAAAATGTGGGTCCAGAGAGACCGGACATTTTATGACTTCTAATCAATTCCAACAAATTGTTAATTAACGGAAAAGAACTGGAAAACACCCTAGAAGTTGAAAGATTTCTGGTTTCCCATTTGAAGTGACTTTTAGTTTTGAAATGTATTTCAAATGTATTTTTTCAAATGTCAAAAAGTAAAATGCCTTAGGAATCAAAATAATTCATTTCAAGTGAAACAAGGCCTTTTTTTAGTCAAAATATTTTCAATTTTTTCTGTTTGAATAAAAAGCAAAATAATTTAAACTGCCTTGACTGACAATTATTTCTCTTCTATGTTTTCTGAACTGCCAAGCTAAACCAAAATTTATTATTTTCACTGCAATGTACTAAAATATGCATAAATCTATCTAGCTTTTTGTTGGATGTCAGTCAGGAAAAGCAGGTGGAAATTCAAACGCAGTCTGTACAGGGAAAAAACCATGAGGTCGAGCTTAACCAATAATAGGTGATAGATAATGTACATTAATTTTGGGAAGCATAACTTGGAAAAGAGCTTTTTCTCAAAAGAGCTTGCTAGAATTATTGATAGCAATGCTAAAAAAGAGAGCACTTACAAGCTTTTTATGGTTTGATCAGAATTTAAATGAAATCACAGTATGACAAAAAGCACTAGATATACATATATGTATTTTAATTACACTCTAGTTTCAACTTTTGCTATAAAGTTTTGCTGTAGCACAAGCAAAGGGTAAATTTCCAGACACCTGGGGAGCCGTGCTTAGCCCTGCTCCCTGTCTCTTGTAATAAGGTCATTTCTCACTCGTCACTCCAATAATACTGCTATAACTGCAATAAAGCTTGTAATAATCAGGGTAGATAAAAAACAAAAGCTAATTTTTAATAGCTTAAATTATCTTTTCTTTTTCTTCACTGGATATAGAAGATATTTACAAGTTTAGCAATGGTTATATCTCCTGCCTAAAGTGGCTTGCTTTGACTTGGCAAAACTATGAAGAACTTTTACTAGTGGAACTACCTCTTTTTAGTTTCTGACATTTGTGTGTCTGACCAATTTTCATTCTGACATATGTGGCAGAATATGTATGGTGTGCACATGTACAGCCTGATTGTAATAACTTCGATGATAAATGTTCATGTAACAGCTGAGTTTTTAGGATCTGCTTGCCACTGTCTTTGGGATCCCAGCTAACCTTACGAGATGTCTTCCTTGTGCAGTGGACTGCAAGGCAGACATCTCCTAGACTCTGATAGATCCAGAATCTGCGTCAGCGTAGCAGTGTCAGGGCAGGGCAATGGACAAGAAGATAAGCCCTGCTTCTCAGCGGCAGACACACACACAGTTTTAATGCGACTGACCACAATTCTCATGGGGCTAGGCTATACAACGCTTATATCAGATGGTGTCGGTGCTAGTTTAGGTGACTCTAGACATTGTTCCAATGACTTTATACATGCCCTGTGAAAGACACAACTTCAGTTCTTGTGTCTGAGCTTCCTCTTTGTGTAGGCTTTGCTCCTGATTTTAAAAGAGCACTCTTTTTATCTGTAGTGTCTACTGCAGAGACACAGCAGTTAATGCCAACCCAAAATGCTTCATGTTGGACATACAAGCCCATTCCCAAAAGCAGTTGGGCTGTATGAGTGCTGCTCCCTGTTAAAGCTACTAAGGTCTCCCCCTCCGTAACATACTTTAGCTCAGCTGTAGCACCAGAGTGTTGTGACAAGGCTGCTTTCAGTCGGCCCGAGGCAAAACAATGGCAGAGGCCTTCGAACACTTTGCTGGTACACAACCAGGGTCCAGCCCTCAGAAACGTCCCTTGGCAATGACTGATTTACTACCATGGGCATAGCCACGGAGTTCAACTTGCTGCAGCCTTGCAGCACAGATGCAACCGATCTCACACATCTAATCCATTAGACAAATGTGAAGTCAGTTTGTACATCTGCAGTGGCCATTTGCTCAGGATATCTGAGCACAGGGCAGCTTCAACTGGAGCTATCGAGCTTCTCCAACAAGCCTGCCAATTGCCTGGAATTCCTAGACTAACGGCCAAAAAAGCAGCAGGACAGTAGATGATGTATAAAGATTTGCTGCCAAATATGGTGGAGTTGGCACCTGTGACTTTGGCTCAGTACTGCAGTTCCCACTGTGAAGATCAGTGATTATTGCTTTAATAAGCAGTTCTTAAGTGAGGTACCTGATATCTGTTGTTGCAAGAGATGGAGTGCCAAAGGCACAAAAGATGGGGAAGCTATAAAAAAACCCTAATCCTTGGGGATCACCATTCAACTTACCTTGGGTTTTATTATTCTTGAAAAAAATTCTTTGAGTTATTTCACCAAAAAAACAGTACACACAAAGAGATTTCTCAGTGGGTTGCTTATTAGTTGAGATTTTACAAGTTGCCAAGAGTGCCCAGATTTACAAGAACCAAAACTGCAGAAGGTCTCCAAAACTTGATACTAACCTGTTTGCAATAGCACAACACTGTTCTCCAAAGCAAGACATCACCATGGGGTTGGTTCATAACTCACAGATGCCAGCAGGACTCTGAAAAGATTCTTATTCAAAAACCTCCATTAAAGCCTATGTCTCTTTGAACATCAAAAGTGGACACACATTTATGTAAACATATTATAGGTAGGTCAATTCTGTGAGGTGTGTGTGTAGTTTGTCTAAGTTACATTAACATTAAAAGAAGGAAAGGGAAGACAATGTGATGTTCAGCAACAGGTCGGTTGCTGTTTTATCTTTAGAATGGAAACATCAATTGCACAGTCCGAGACTTGGCAATAATTAATCCAGATGTAAAGAAAGAACCTTTGTCTTTGTGTGCTGTGCTTTTGAATAAATGTACATTAGTGAACTATTTTATATATGACTCATAGTGTTGTAATTGGTCGCATATTCTTCAGTTAATATAGATACAATTAGAACATCAAGTTTGGAGACAAGGGTAAAAGGTCAGTGTTGTAGAACACCCTGTCCTTAAAATCAGAGGTTGGATCTCCTAAGATTACCCCAAATACCGTGTCTTTCTGAAGCACAGAAGGTCACATTCTGTAGTCAAGTAAAATCTCATAACGATGTGACTTGTGGCATATGTAACTATTATTCCTGGTCCTATGCAAAAGTCTCCAAAGAATGTTTCCATTACTAAATGGGGAACAGAAGTTTACAAAGGTAGGTTTGTCTCCGGCTTACCAGCAGATGGAGTTGGAACCAGGGTCTTGATATGCATCGTCATTAACATGAATAACGTTCCTTTCTGGAATAGCAGCACATAGCTGTTTTACTAGTGACATCTCAATTTATAATAGAACAAGTATGCAAGATAGAAGTGGAGAGAGATTTTTATTCAAATGCAAGTGAGAAAACACACTTGAGAAGCCTGGAATCTGTGCTGAAATGTCTAACGCAATTTGGAAAAGGTAAGAAAAAGGACAAATATGGCTTTTTCCATTCACAAGCAACTGACGGCGTTATGAAAGTGATGTGTAAGGCTTTAAACTACTTCCAGAGAAAGTAAGCTATGACAAAAAAAGCACTGTGCCAAAGAATACATTGTTACAGATCCTCTTTACATACAGTTAATTATTATAGCGAGTTTCTCTCTGACTTATCTACATTAATAAACTCAATGACAAAGATGTTACTCGGACAGTTTGGGACTGAAAACTTTAAGAAGTCATTTAATGAAATCAAGAAGTGAAGAAGATATGAAAAAAACCTTACATTTCCCCTTCTTCCCTCTCAGTTGACAATGCTTCGGCTGTAGGTATAGATGCTTCTCACCTAAAATAATAATGGAACAAAGAGGCTAATTGCTTCCACTTTAATGAAACACATGAAACAAGACTCACGCTCTGACTATTGCATTTTGGTATGAGGACATTCCAGGAGTCTTTACATTGGAAGAAGCTGTTCTGATTGCAGACCACAAACCTCTCGTTAAAATTCTTGGAGTAGAAACTGATTATCTGGCTGATACATTACAGAAGTGGACATTAAGGCAAACTTGTTATCATTATGATATCATGGCTGAGTTATCTGAAAAACAAAGTAAAGCTGTTCTTTTCCTGTTGACTATTAGAGATGAAAAGGTTGCTGCAAAGAATCCTTCCACTTACTCCTCCCGCCTCCCTCCCCTTTTGGGGAAGTGGGACCATGTACTTTAGAATGAGTCACAGCAGAAATGGAAGAAGTCCCTCAGCATGATTTCCTGCTGCCCTGCAGCTTATGTAGGCTTTAAAACCTGGGCAAAGTAGGTGAGAATAGTTGCCATCTGGACTGGCAGTTTTTTACACTCACTCTGTACAAATGGTTGCAAGGTGTTGGGCAGTGAAGCAGCAAGAACATCCAGTTCACAAAGATTCAGGAATTTGTGTACAAATCAGTCAAGCCACCCTGCTCACCAGCAGCCCCCAAATGAACTCAGTCAGAATCACTGCAGCACCATCTCCCTCCAGATGTTCTGGTAAACAGGTAGGAGCAGAGTCAGGGACAAACACAGAAGTCAGTTAATTCTCAGTGGCCCACCTGGGTACCAATTTTGATGTCAGGGTGACTGGAACTGCTGCTATGAAGGTGAGAAAGGCTTTCTTTTGAGCACTAAGAGGCTTAACCACACCTGAAAGGACACTTGTGTGATCACCTAAACCTTTTGCTTAGTGTCCGCTTCCCAGATGCTTTACCTGGCTACAGGGAATGCACCTAGGAGCATGCTGTCACTAGGCGGAACAGCAAACTAAGTGGGATGTGACAAAATTCCATGGAAAGACAAGTCAGCTTGTCATTTACAGGGAAATTAAACAGATGTACTCAAGATTATGATGGAGTCAAGCCTTTAACAAGCCTGTGAAATAATTTGGAAACTACATGCCTCTCTGTTTTCACTTCCATTCTACCTCTCATCTGGTATTGCTCCTTAAAGATAAAGCCTGGAGTGAAAGGTTAGTTTGTCCTACGTGATCAAACATCACCAACACACACACGTGCCTACAACACTTGCTCTGAACACTGGAGCCTTTTGAGCTGCTCCTTGACCCTGGCAATGCTCAGTGGTGCTCCTTTCCAGTGCGCCAAGCATCTAGATTCTTGCCCTGAGGGGCAGGTATACACCTGACTCTCTCACATCTCTGCTCAAATGGGTTTCATAAACTAGATACCTCCCAGTCAGATTTACCTGCAGTGTTTTATCTAGGAGGAACCATGTGGCTGCATCTATACTAGTATCTTAAGCAGCACCAGCACACTGGCATATGTAATGACATTAGTAAGCTACTCTGTGAATTTACTAGAGTACTGCCCAGCATACTTATAGCCCAGGCCAACTAGCACTCTCCTAGATTTCTGGGCACAGCAGGAAGTTAGCAAAAGCCAAGAAACATTCCCAACAGACTGCTTGCATCTGACCATCCTGTTGAATACAAGGACATGGCCAGGCTGTGCCAGCCCCTGCACTGTCACATTTACAAGCTGCGATATCAGCTCAGAGCTCACCTCAGACAGGAACCCAGAACAAATGTTGCAGACCAAAACCTTTCTCGAAAGAGACAAAGAGGAAGAACTCATTTGGTTTTACTCAATTGCTCGGTGGCAGAAGCTCTAAATCAGTGTAGGGGAAATGATCCTTGGAGGACGGGTATTCTCCATCCATACATGACTGTAGGGAATCACGCTCGCTCATGGTCCCTCTTAGCGCAAGAAAGCGTGAGGTCCTGTATGCAAAGTGGTATAAATTCAATCAACCCCATGGGAAAATTGCCCAGCACCTGATCTTTTTAAGTCGCTTCTCAGGGGAGGAGAACGGGTTTCAATCTTTGTACATCTCCCACACCGCAGCGACCTGATCTGCTGCAAGGAGGGCACCATACATACACCATGCTCCAAGAGCAAAAAAAACCCTTCTAACTTATCAGCAAAAAAAGACAGAGCGCTATTTCAACAAAGACAACCAAACTACAGACCCTGAAGGAAGGGATTTATGTTACTAATTTCAGAAACATGCAGGTGTTCAGTATTTGGCAAGCAAAGGCAGCTCAAAGTGCTGCATATAGGGGTCGTCACTCCTGACCATCTCTGTGCAGGGTGCTTGGGCACCTTCTGAAGGCTATGAAGCCCATTCAAGAGACCAGGCTCCTTCAGGTGCATTAAGGGTAGCAGGATGGTGATGTTCTTCTGTGGATCTTAGGCCAAGGCTTATCTGAGATTCAGTCTTTTCTGCAAATACTTCTTCCAAGCTCACTTGGATAATTTGCAGCTCCACATATTTCCATAATACATGCTTTAAAAAATGACGGTCCTATTTCTTTTCTCGTTTATGTGCATACAAACCTGGTGCAACTCCACTGAAGCCAGTGAAGCAAAAGCATACATAAACAATAGGAAAAATCAGGCTCTGCATTTCTTGGTTACAATTCTTGTATGTGACAAATTATTCTGGGGCCCTATTTTGGAAGTATCTAACTTGAAACAGCTTTTCAAACCGGAGTACTTAATACTGTCTAAAGATCAGTCTTCTGTAGGGCTCCCAAATGTGAAGTTCCCAGTATTGCAAGTCACTCTTAAAAATCTTGGCTATTTTTACAAAGGATGTGTCAGGGTCTCAAACAGATGCAAAAGCCATGATCACTCAAATAGTTTGGTGTTTACAGGTTCATCAATCAAAAAGAAACACTTTGATCACCTGACGTGATTCAAACAACATACTTGATATCTGATACCAGACCGAGATCATACAGATCTAATAAACTTTTGGCTCCTGCAAATTTCTTTTAAAAAATATAAAAGAGGATCAGTTATAGAGAAGTTGATTAATATGTACTCCGCTCAAACAGTCTTGAACATCTGTGTATTAAATTCATTTATTAAATTATACCAATCTGTATTTTAATGAGTAAAAGATACTTATTCTGCCATCCATCAAAATAAACTCAGGAAATACTTAACATTATAATCATTTTTCTTGTTTGAACATGAGTTATGAAATATGAATCCCACACTAAGAATGCTGTACTTGCCATTATGATCAAATATGTTTTTACAGGTGCACCAAATATTCTGTTTTCATTTCATTCTCAAACTGTTGAAAATATAAACCATGTTTTATATTTCTTAGGTAGGTAATATTGCCTTTTTCCCCCCACATGGCACCCATTATTAGTGAGTTATTACCATGCCTTTTTTTCAAACACACACTACATATCCTAAAGTTGCTTAGTAATGAAAATACAGATTTATGTAACATCTAGTATCAAATAACATTTAGGGCACACTTTGGTATTGAAAGGTTTGGGGCACTAATAACTTTCAAGTGCATGTTAATATTGCCAGATAAGGTGTATACAATCTGTTGGGTCAAGTTCAGTGTTTTACCACTTTGCTTTTTTTGCCCAAGGAAAGTTAACTTTTAGGAACAACAGGATTTAATACAGGCATGCATTGAATTTTTGTTTCTTATTGTTCTGATAACTGTGATTTTTATTTCCATTTTCTTGGTCTCCTTTTATTAAAAAAACAGAAAAGGAAAAAAACCTGGCAGACAGACAGCAAGCCCAGCTGGGACAGCAGGTGAGCTAAACTGTAGACTTCTTCCCAGTATCAATTTGACACCATATCAAACACTAAGTACAGTCATTAAAAAAATTCTTTCCTTCTATTTGTACAGAGTGAATAGCCAGTTAAAGACAGAGCTTAGCGCTGGAAACCATATTCTCAAAGAAAACAATATTTAGGAGAGTGCAGCGAAGAAAAGCAAGATACGACTGCAAGGCACAGAGCTTCTCAGCTGGTATTGAATCCACATGCCTCTGGTGACTTCAGTGGAGCTACAAGTCCAATACAGAGGTTTGGCACTGGGACTGTAATAAACAGGTAAAACTCACCATATTAGTAGGTGAGATTACAATATTACTTCCAATAAAGAAGTGGGAACTTCTCCATTGGTTTTAATGGGAGTAGGTTCAAACCATGAAAGAACGTATCAGCAATAGAGCCGGCACGCTTTAAAAAAGCAGTCACATTCTGGAAAGCAAATGTAACCACACATTAATCCATTCTTTTGTAAAACAAATCAAGAGAATAGGAAATAATTTGGCATTTTATTGGCAAAGGGGCAAAATCCTTCAACCAAGCCATCACTTCTTACAGGTGCAACCACAATGTAAGTTACCCCCATGCCAAAATTACAGCTGAGGCAATGTCAACCCTTTTCATGGGTACATGGAAAACAGCTGATATGAGGAAAGAGGAAAATGGTATAGAGGAAAACCCGTAAACAGAAGTTCTGTGGTGAGCGAAAGAGAGCAGTAACTGTCATAGCTGATTATGTCCAAACATGGCAATAGGAATGGGAAAATTTACCACTTCTAACTTAAAGACAGTATTTGGAAAACTAATTTTCTTAAAAGAGATCTCATTATTGCCACTGCATTTATGATTTTTACTCCCTATCTAATTAGTCCATATCATACATTCTAAGTAATTTCTTGTTGAAAAACCCACCATTTTTGTCCTGTACCAACAGTTTGTGTAGATCTAGAAAGTGAAGAAAAGCCACTGGTCTGAATTCTCAAAATATACAGGCCAAAGGGCTTGACCAATAGCTAGTACATCATATTCTTAACTACTGTTTGCCTTGAACTTATCATCCTTAGAAAGACATTCAGGATGTCTTGACTGAAAGACTTACAATGATGCAAAGAAGCTATCACATCCTAACCTGAGTTATTATAAATATTACTTATGGGTATTGAAGAATTTTCCACCTTATTTTTAAGCACAATTAATGTAGAATTATATTCCGAATACCAGATTCCATTGAGAACACTTATTCACCAGGCTTCAAAGATAAGAAAAAAAAAAAATACATCTGACAGAAGAACATAGCCACCACCTGACCTACCAGAAGCATCTGGAAATCTAGCGAGTTCCTGTCTATTGCACATCTACTTAAAAAAAGAGTAGACAAATCCCTCCAGCTGGTAAAGCCTACATCCTTTATTGACTTTTTTGTACCATACAGAATAAAATACGGGCATATGTACATGCGTAAAAAAACCACAAAGAGCAGTTTAACTAGAGAAGGCATTTTTCCTGACAGTTGTGTACTTCTTGACTTTATTATTTGAAAAGCACCTTTCCGAACTGCATTCTATAGATAGGTTGGAAATATTTGAAATGTCACATTTATTGTTTAGTTGGGATGATCAACACAGATTCATTATTAAATGCAAATAAATTATTAATGGAATTTTCTTTCCATTTTACCATTTCTAATCAATACATCAAAAGGAAAAACTTCAACTTGAGTTTGTGGAATGATTCCTGTATCCCATTGATCACAATCAATATAGAAATCCACCCTTGTCAGCCACAAACAGAGCTTTAGCAGTCAGGATTCTTATAAACTCCTCAATAATAAACACATAGAAAAAGAAATCTGCATTAAGTAGTAACCCAAAAACTGAGTATAGATCGGGCACATATCAGAGATAATACTTAGTTAAATGCTGAACAAAGTTGTGTCAGAAACATTGAGGATGTTTTAAGTTAATCACTCAAGTCATTGAATTCTTTTGGGGAATGTCCTTCACTGCAGTTCTCTTAGCGTTCAGCTTCAGTTTTGATAATCTTTTTCAGGCCTACAACATGTATGAAAATGTAGCAATTATTTTATGACAAAGCAGGAACCTCACACTCTTCTATAAATTTGTGAAAGTTGGAATAGTTTGGTAATTTCTCCTCCTCGGTCTCCACCCGGATTTGTAAACCAACTGGCATAAACCAACATAACATTTCAGACTAAACCAGTAAAAGAGTCAGTGAGCTACTCTTGGACTACTTCTTACCCTAAATCTGGAAGTTAAATTCTCTGCCTTTACTAAAGAGATTGCTCAACCTTCTGCCATCATAAGGAAACTCAAATAGAGGAAAGCTACACTTCCGAGTGTGGGTGGCTATCCTGTTCATGTGAAGAATTGGCAGCAAGAGTTTTCTCTCTTTTTACTTGACGCCAGATGGCCGCAAAAGATTTTTCATGGGAAGAATTTGTTAATTTAATTAATTTTTAAGACAATAAAATAAAAGAAGGAAATAGCAGTGTCTTTATCGGTGTTCCACAGAAGTAGTGACTGCAACATCTACAGGCAGAGGAATACCGTCAGGGTGTAAGTCCTAGTCCCAAACACTCAAACACATTATCCCCACCCAAGTATGCAACGAACAGTCTTCAGAATCAAAAATGTGTTTTTCTATTTGTAAGCCTATTCCTTTGCCCCGTATGGGCTATCATGAGTATCTGTGAGACATTCTGCATTTTGGTGTCTAGTGGTCATGAAGTAAATGTAAGTTTTGAGCAGAGAGAAAACATAAGCTAAGACTCTTAAGTGAACTGTCTACCACCAAACTATTACATCTATTGGGTTTTGTATTTTTTCTATTTTTCTTCTTTTTAGATTGATGTTCCTAATTACTTCTTTGTCAAAGAGAATTTAATTTCCCCGTTCCCCAACATATACTTTACCAGATTTCCATTCTTCACATAGCTGTTTTAAATTGCCATCTGAGGCCTTTGGCAAGCAATATATTATTGAAACTTTCTAATTATTACATTAAATAGTAAGTTTTTCAAAACCCTCTGAATGCACATAGTTAACACAAGGTGTGGAAAATAAAAATCATGCTAACAGATAAAAAAGTATTATTTAACATGAAAAAAACTCTTAGAACAAATAACTCAGAGCAAAAACACTCAGTTCACATTGAAGAAGATACCTAGCAAGTAGTAATGATGGAAAAACTTTCGTGTAAGAGGCAAATGCAAATTCAATGCAAGTTTACAGAGTTATATGGCTGTAGCAGAGGCAAATATAGCCCTGAACTACATATCTAGGAAAAGGAATGTTCTTTTTCTTTTTATCTCCCGGAGTTTTCCATGGTCCTACCCACCTTGGTCCTTGGAAGTTATTGACAAATTGGAGGGAATTCATAGGCAAGTACGTAAATTGTCCAAGGTTTTATAGCAGTTGATTTAAAATGCATGTGTGAACGTCAGAAGGTTAAGTGCTAAGCAAAGAGAGAACATAGTAACAACGCACATATATTTAAAGTCCTAAACACTGAAGTTGTAACAGAAGTATTTAGGATGGTATTCATAAGTGGAGGAGTAGGATGGCAGCAGGAAAGTGAGAATTCAGGCAAAATTAACTGAGAGACCTATTTAACCACAGAACAGTTTACAAAAGAAAGTAAAGGAAGCTTCGGGACTCTGAATATTTAAATGGAGCAGCCTAATCTATTCAAAGTTATTTTTCAGAGAATAATTTAATTTTTGCAAGGGAATAAATTAGATCACTGATGTTTAACCATTCTGGCTAGATAAGTCACATCTTCTTTCATCAACATTTGGAGACACATATACCTTACCATAAAAGACTTGGTTCACATGTTCAATTTTTATATGTGTATAGGTGCAGAGCTCCCAGAAAGCAGCGAAGGTACTGCACATCTGTGAATCATCTGAACTGCACATGTATTACTTCCACATACCGGAATCCTGGATTCATGCTGGTCTTGGAACCAGCACACTTCCTGCATGTACATTACCCAACAAAAGTCCACCCAGAAGTCTCTGGGAGTTCTTAGTTGGCTGTCAAAGATGATGCCTGAGAATGGGCTACTTCTACTATTAACAGTTGGACAGATTACTCCTGGTTGCCTTTTTCTTCCCAAGGCAACTTGGGGGTATCATGCTTTGAGGGCAACCCCAACTACTTCCTAGCCACCATCTTTCTTGAAGAAAGACCTTATCCTCCCAGCTTTAATGAAAGGAACATTGCTATTGCTGCAGTAGATCAGTTGAAATATTTATTTTTGTTTGTAATATCTATCAGATTTACATCTATCTCTCAGAAGCCATATCTTGTCAAATCTGTCTGCTAATGAGACCATTGTTGTTTATTTCCTGTATGCTGTCTTTTTTATTTACTACACTGAGAAAAGCAATTGGCAAAGAGGAGACACAACAAAGATAATGCAACAGTAGAGAAGATAACCATAATTGATAGGTATTATTTACCAATTTACCATAAAAACCTTTTAAGTGACATATCAACTGAAATTTTGCTTTGGAGACAGTTGAAAATAGTCCCTTAAGACAAAGGAGTAAGAGATTGTTTATAAAAGCTGGTTCTCAGCAGAGGTTTTGGGAAGGAAATAAACATTCTTCACCAGTTGCACAGTATATTGCCTTAGGCAGAGTACATTGATACTAAAACAGTTTGTCTTATTATTCATCTCTCTTCATTTCTGCAGTTGGTTTTGGTGTTGACATGAAAATAAATGAATAACAGAGTATCTAAACAAATGTTTTGTCTAATGGAGATCTTATAAATGACATGCCAGTTACATAAAATGTCAGATTCTCTTCTGTCGCTGTGTTTTGCATCAAAACAAAGTATGTGATTTATGAGGAAAACAATTAAATACAACCAAAAGAGCATGGAAGGACTCTCCCTAAATTCCACAGAGCTTCAAAATGGATTTTTTCTTAAGAAGAAATAAAAGTTACCGACAAAAAAAATTTTAACCTCGGAAAGTCCATGGGGACATTAGGAAACTTACACTACTCTGAAAAGAAAGACCTAGTGGAAGCTCCACGAAGCACTTACAGAGGGGGATGTCAAAGCAAGAAAATCCAAAAAAAGACACACAGAGTAGATGTAGATTAGATTACAATAATGTAATCCATTAATATTTTGTACACAAGACTACAATTCCCCCAAACATACCATTATAGATACGAAAAGTTTCAAAGTGACCAGTATTTCTATCACGTAACTTACAGATTTCTTATGGTGTCAACAGAAGGAAAGAGAGACTACCACAAAGAATGATTAAAAGCATCTAAGTGAGGTTTCTGCCCTGAATTCTTCAGTGGAGTCTAGAGAAGGACTTGCAGGAGCACGAATTTGCAATGCCTAGTCCCATGTATCTCTCCTCTTGCTACAGCTATGAGAGTAAGCACCCATGTCTTTTCTTATAGGGTCCTAAACATCTTGTGGAATACTTTTAACTTCAAATATTCATTAGACTTGAAGTGGAATGGTACAAATTCCTGCACTGTGTCTTGTTGACTGCTCTTCCCAGGTCTTCATTTCTGACTGGTCACCAGCTGGTCTTTCCCACCATCGAGTATTGAATATTACCGATACTCCCAGAATCCTACTCCATTGTGACAGCCCATGGTGCAGCTCATCCACTGATTAATCACTGCTTCGGAATGCATTTCTAATTCCTCCTCTCTTCCAGGGACTTACGCTTGCCCAGACACATGACTACGCTGCACACTGCATGTGTTACAAAAACATCACAAAACTTGGTGCCTATAGTTAGAAGGCCTGAATTCCTGCCGTGAGAACATAAAGGAAATATTTTTGTTTGACAAAACTATGACACTTATAGATCCATTTGGTTTGTGCCACTCAATGCAAAGCATACATTTTATTCTAATCAGTTCCTTTCAGATTCTTTAAAGGAAGGGGACAAGTAGACCACTGGACCAAGCCAGGAAAAAAATTCTTGACCAAGGCAGGAAATGAGGTCAAGTGGCGGGATGCTGAAAACTCTTCTTGGGATGAAACAAAGATTGTTGATCACTACTTTTGTTGGGGCGCATATCCTAGGTTCAAATGTGACTCGATTTCAAACATCTGGTGTTAGGGCCCTGATTGGCCTCATTTGGGCTGTCACCCTTACCTCCTGCCCATGGGCCCAGGAGCCCCAGCTCCCCAGCCTGTGCCTTCGGCTCCTCCATGAGCTGTGTCATAGGTGTACCAGTCTCCATGTCTGACCAGGGACCCTGTTGATTTCGACTCAGACCTGTGGACCCAGTTCCTGGCTTAATCTTGCACCAGCCTGGGGATCACTGGATTGTGTCTGATCCTAGTTACCATTACCAAACCTGATCCTGACCCTGATTCACGCTCCTGGCTTCACCCTGGCCTGCCTTGTCACCATGGACTTGCATGATGATCTGGACTCTTAGATGATCCCAGCTGCCATCCTGAGGACTGCCTTGCTCCCCTGCTTGGAGGCAGTGGGACGGGGCTGGCCCTGCTGGCCATGGCTCCCAGCTACCCAGCCCTTAGGGAACAGTTGACCCTCACTTGCAACCTGATACCTGGCCTTGGAAGAGTGATCCAGTCTTCCCAGCGTAAATGCCTAAGTTCCACTCGGTTCAGGCTCCACTCAAGATGGCACTCTTTGCACAATTGATCAATAGTAGCTGTATTGTTTTCCCCCGTGCTCTACACCCTGCTTGCCATACACAGAATTGCCTTCTGTATAGAAAATTTACCCCCATGTTAAACTTGAGGGGGCTTGATGCCTCATCTTCCATGTTTCAAGAGAACTCTCCTCATCCAGATTGTTCAAAATTTTCCATGCCTACCTTGGAGCTGAGTCAATGTACAAGCAGGTATGCAAAAGTCACAAGACCAGAAGGGCAGAGGAGGGGATGACCAACAATCTCCTTGGAAGGGGCACATAGGTAACAAGGAGCCCAAAAGGCAGAGAACATAAAATAACAGCGAGAGGATTATGGACAGGCCCAATTCCCCAGAACAAGCATTGCATTAGACCATCTCTAGATAAAGGAAATGGAAGCAGTCCAGAGATCAGACATCATCTGTGTTCCCTGTTCCACTCATATTCTAATAGCTAGATGAAGATGAAGGTTGCTTTTGCCTTTTTTCTTCCTTTTCCAAGACATTTGCATTCATAACCACACAGCCAACCAGTTTCAAATGTCTTCAACCTCAAGAAGAGGTGAGTTCCCTAGGCAGTACAATATCATGAAGGAGACTCTCCAGTGACTTGGATAGAGTTTGAGTACCCCTGTTCTACAAAGGGTTAACATGCTTATTTTAAGACAGATGCTATTTAGAAACTGCAGAGAGGAATTTATAATTAATTTATAGGTAACATGTTAATTTAATAAGCTAAACAACTGGAGAAAAATGAGTGCAGGAAATGTCTTACACATTCTAAATTACACTTTTTAAACTCTAAACTGTATTTGCATTCAAAGACACATGACAAAAATTGTATCACACAAATATAAGGTAGAAACCCTCCACACACTTGTAGAGTCATCTGAAACTAACTACTTCTCAAAGAAGAAAGAATCTTGAATTAAGAAAGGTATGAATTATAAACTAATGCATTCCCACTTGTTTTAAAATTTTGTCAAATAAAAGAAGAATTATACCAAACTAAGATGTGGGTAAATTGCTCTCAATTATACCTACCAGTGAGTTAAACCAAAGCAAAACAAAAGTTAAAAAGCCAAATTTAGAGGAATTTTTAATCACAAAGTCAAAATATGGATTTGTTTACCTGGGGAAATTGAGGCATATTCTACTATAACCACTCAATAATAATTCTACCTGTACAGTTTTTAGAAACATGGTCATTTTGTTCTTAAGTAATTTCTAAGAAGATTCATTTATTCTAGAATCATATTGACCAGAGGGCTTTAAATTTTTACTGAGCAACTGCAAAAGAATACTTAATATCAAATAACTATGCTGTATATACCAATAACTAGACATTAGAATGACTGTGGGATTTTGTGTCTACTGGAAAAAAAAAAATCATGGTTGTGTATTCTTACTATGTAAGAATGTCTATTTGAACCGATTTAAGTAGTTGAAATTTCTAATGTTCAGTCACGAGACTCCCCTTTGATTGACCTACTTATGGGATCATTGATAGCCCCATAAATTGTAAGCACATTAAAACCCTGCTCACAAACTGAATAAAAATCTGGATGGAAGAGGCCATATTTCAAGTTTCATTTTAATATAAAAATTGTTACTTTAGAATTCTATAGAATCAGAATAAATACAATGTTGAGCCCTATTGTTTTAAGTAATTTGATTTACTAAGAGATCTGATATAAACTAAAAAAAAAAAATCCTTATTTTACTTCATATTGCTTTTATTTAACTTTAAACTCTACTTTGAATTCATAGAGTACCAAATTTCTTAAGTTGCAAAGCAAGTAAAAATTCAATAAATTAATAAGAAACATGTTATGGATAATTGCCTAATTAAAATTCCTGATGCAGTATGGGTGTTTGTACTGCACTTACCCTAATATTCACCAATTGCACGTGTTCATTAATCTTCTTTTATTTGATTCTGTAGTTTCTCTCTTTTTGTGGGTTACATATTACAAAAATAATATTGCTAGTGCTCATTTACATAATCCGAATATACTGTCTTCCCATGATTTGTGCATTTTTCTTCTCTAGCTTGATAAGGTTATTAAAATTATAGGCCAGAAAATGGCATGATGATTGGCAAAGAGTGTTTTCTGAAAGACTGTGTGCTGGTTAGAACTGAAATTACCATTTGTTTCAAAATGTTCCAGGGAATGATTGCCCACTGAGATAATATAAGTTAAGTAAAGAAAACTTCAAACAGAGTTTAACGACGAAGTTGTATCGTGTACTTAAGGGAAATTCGATGTATTTAATACAGTGCCCTGTGCTACAGAGTGCAATACTAGTCTCTTTAAACAGCTTTTTCTTCCTATTTTTCTAACAGTACCATAAAAAATCATTGTTACAATTCATCATTCCAAACAGTCAAGGCTAGCATTTTATAGAAGCACAAGTAATTATAAGGGAAGGATACGTTATAGAAATAATAAAACCCCAGTATAAAGGTCAAGCTACGTGAAGTAAAAATCTTTAATAAAAGAACCTCTAGTTCTGACCTAGAGACCCTCAAAATCATTATGATCATCCCTACCTCTGTTAAAATTAAATGATAAGGTCAAGAAACATATTCTAATATCTTCAGCATAACTTTTACTTAGAATGCACTCTTGAAAGATCAATTCATAGTGATATCATGGAGATATGTGTACAGAATATCAGAATTTATGAATAGCAACTGCATCCAGTCTATCTCTGACTTTATTTTACTCTTCCTTGTGCTTCTGGTTCTTTACTTTTAAGAACAATTTGGGGCAATATTTAGTTTAGTGTCAGTCTAAAAATTATTGAAACAAATTCACTCTGGATTAACCTTTTTATATACTGTTGCTAGAGCAGTTAGAAGTTCCAACTTTGTCAAACTGAATATTATAAAATCTTGTGAAAACCACAATAACTGTACCAAAGAGTACCCATCTTAGACAGGAGGTGATAAGTTAATGAGCCCAAAAGGCAGAGAACATAAAATAACAGCGAGAGGATTATGGACAGCAATTGCTCAGTGACCATTCATAACTGATCTGCAAAACGGCGTGTGACCAATAAAAAAAGGGATACAAATGTGTATTTGAAGAGAACACAAATGAACACAGTTCTCTGACTAGAAAGGACAACTCATTGACAGCTCACTGTAATATATTCTACATGATTTTACTGCCTTCTAATGTCAACTCTTGTGCAAAGGATTTTCAGACTTTTTTCTTAGCTATTATTTTAGCTTCACTTGTTTCACAGTAAAAGGCAAGGGAAAAATATTCGCAATTTAAGCTATAAAATCTAAGACACTTGTAACAGGAAAGTATCATTCAAACATGATGGAAGATGCTGAACGAGATGGAAGCACATGGATAAGTGAGTAACTGTGAACTTGTAGTCACTTTTTTGCTAAGCTCCTGGAAAAGCAATATCACTTAGGAAGTCAGCTGGATGTCAATGAAGCGCACACTGCTCTGTAATGGATGTGGAAAACTCTAAAGCTGGGATTTTTTGAACATTGCCTAAAAGGTTCAACAGTTGATGAAATCAATGGGAATTCCACATCTCATTCTCAGAATTGGATTTGAAAACCATTACTTTAAGTGCACTTTTCAACTGGAAATCTGAACCATTTATATGACGGAGAATGAAAGTCTTTCCATGTTCTCCTACAGGACTCCCAGGCACTGAGGAGAACATCCTTTCATATTCTCCCCTTCCCTGCATCCACTTCATTCTTCTTGTCCATTCATAGACATAACCTCCATGTTTTTTCTATTTTCCCCATCTTTTTATCTCTATTGCTTATTGTATTCATTAACAGGTGAGCATATATTTTTATTGAACATGCATGCATAAAAAATAACATTAAAAAACATTTTAAAGTCATACACAAAAGTGAGAGCGTGCTAGAAATAAGCTTGCCCATGCAACCTCGACTGATTTATCTTGGGCATACGCATTTTGATACAGGCTTTAATTACATGATCACAAACTTCTTTCCATAGCACCCTAGTCATTTCAGTGCTCAGATTGGACGGTGCTTACTTAATGAACAGCTGTTCAATATTTACTTCATTGTTCAATACATGGTCCCATTGTTCAATGGATGGCCTCATGCCATCTTTGTTGCACACTATTCAAACCCTTCTCTAAAGACATTCTCTAAAGACATTAACTTCCCCATGAGTTTTCTTTTATGATGCTCATCAGTATAGTTTTGAAAGCTTTACAAATATTAATTATATCCACAATATCCATGTGAGATGATGGGGTTTATGCACATCCTACAAATGTGGAACTGAAGCAGGGAGATTACAGTTAATAATATCCATGAATTCTGAGTATCCAATTTTAAATACCTTGGGTTTGATTTACAGCTCCCATTGACCTAAGTTGCAGCTGGGAGTCTTCAGCACTTCTTCAAATTTGTTTCCACAATTTGAGGCTGGATACCAAGAAAATGAAGCACATTCTGTTAGCAGCAACCTATGCAAATTTTGTTTTAAGTTACTTTCCCAATATCACATATCTAAAGCTGAGATGGGAAGAGAATTCAATTGTCTAGACTAGCATCCACATCTTCATTATGAGGCTCTCCCTTTCTCTTATGCTTCTTACTTCTCTTACTCTTGCTTCAGCTTTACTTTCCTTCCCACTTCTGCAACAAATGGGTGATGAAGACAACCTTATCTGTGATACAAACTCCAGAGACATAATCTCCATCCTCTCATCAGGACAGAGATCCTAGAAGTAAAAACATACAGATCTCTAACTAAAAGTTGTGCTGTGATACATAGGCAAGCCTCTGAAGTAGAATTACCTACTCTTTGATGCCCTGAATTTTCAATCCTAATAATGTTTCACTTCCCATTTCCAGTTTTCCCTATTATTAACTCTTTGCCCAGGTAATCTCAATTTCTTCTCTAGTTTTCTCTTTGTTTTCCTTCAGCTCTGCCCTATATCCCTGAGTCCTTGTTTCTCTAGCTATATTGTCTCAGTCCAGCCCTTTTCTTTCTGAAATTCAGCTTTTGTTTCTATTGCATCTGAACATCTGGTTCCTTCTTTATCTTTTTGTGATAGAAGAAGGGTTATAGTTGAAAACAGGTAATTGTCATAAAGAACATAATGCAAGACCAGTTCCCTGCTCTCGTTTTAGTGTCCATATAAGCCAGAAGGTCCATCTTTGTTTCTGTCACTGTGAGCTAGGGCACGCTCAGTCTCTTGGTGAGGGATGGTGCCTACCGAGTAGAGAAAGATCTAGGGACATTGAGATACCTGAGGATGCTTTGGAGTTTTTAATCCATAACACTTAAGGGTTTTTATCTGCAACTTCACTGAAGTAGCCACCAAAGGCATACCTTTTCTTGCCAAACCAACACCCTGAAAATTTTCCTTTTTCTTTCCCTAGGTTTAGAAGCACTGGCACATTTCAAAGCAAGAATTTCAAGAACTTCAGTGACATGGGCAAAAATACATATTTTTTCCTTGCATCATTCCTAGAAATGGCAGAACTATTTCGGCTGGAGCTTTCCAGAAAAGTACAGCCTGGGACAGCAACTTGGCATAGAAAACTTCAGTCAAAACAGTTACAGTTTGGCACTGTTATAAGTAGATGAAATCAAGGTTTCATAATAGGAAGCATTAGGTAATTTTAATAATAGGCAGTTCTATCACCTACAAAACCTTTAAATGTAACAAAATATTATGTGTGCAAACAAATATGAAGAAAAGTCCTATTAAAAAGTGTCCTAGTGAAATGAAAAGGAGAAAAAACAAATGTGAAAAAATATGAAATATCACATCCTGACCCTGAAAAATAAAGACACGTATACTTCTCCACCTTAACACAGCCAGTGTCTTGAGCTTTCTTCACCTCAGTCCAAAACCAGAAGAACACAAAACATAACTTTAATCTGCCAGGAAAAAAAGAAAAGTAAATATTAAGTTAAGAGTCCTTGAGCTTCCTTGCTTCCCTGTATTAAAGCACGGCTAGTCTAGGGTCTAACCTCTGACATTCTTCTGGCTGCTTTACCGTAGCGTAATGAATCTCCAGGTAATGTATTTTCATTTTCTCTATGTATTACAATCTGGTAAAGCCTCTTTTTTCATATCCCTCTCTCATTTTCCCATTCTGCCAATACCCAAAATATTGAAGAACATCTGATTGCCCTGGATTCCAGTCTCGTGGGCCAGGACTTACTTCAAAACTTTAAAATGTCTTTTACTGACTTTTTAACAATTTTATTACAAAACACTGTCCTGGAATGAAATACAGTAGTGATATTCAAGGAATATCAGTTTGGAGTGCTTAAGATAGTTAAAAATCACATTTATTCAATAGTTCCTAGTTTTTAAAGACAAGGGGGTTTTATGACTGCCTAATCTGTCTTGCATAACATACTATAAATCTTCCACAATAATTTCTGCATTACTCACACAATTCTTTTATTTGCTACAGAACACAATCCAGAATCATATTCACTCTGGATTCAAAATCTTCATGTAATGGCAAATATACCACATCTTTGGAACAGTGGATTTAATCATGAAAAATAGACGATCCAGCACTAGCCCTACTTTGGAAGAAAACCCACAAAGTCTGTTCTGTTGTACTGAGCGCAGCAAAGGATTAACTTGAATAAAACTGATCACAGCCTATGCGGATAGTTCAGAATTCTTATCAACTAGCAGAAAATCCCCAGGATGAAGAAAGTTATCTAAATTAAAGGGTTATATAGATATATACAATACAATATAACTTGTAAATATTGCTTCTATTGTTTACCATAATCCCAGGCAGTAAACTCACAGGACCTTGCTGGTTTAAATAAAATGCAAGAAGGAACTGACTGAAGGATACATTTTAATAGCCCTCTGTCAGAGAGAGTTAACACACTTGCACCTCTAACAACAGCATTTTTATTAAATCTTTATTATGTTGTATTAAAAAAAGTCCCCTTAGCCCTCAGGTAGTTGGTTGATGCTGAGTTTTCAAATGAAATATTTATGAAGTTCTTTGTTTAGAAGTTTAATTGTATCTTTAAATGACTTTCATATGTTTATATGCTTTACCCTCCAATATAAATGCCATATGATGCTCTATCATACTGTCCGGAATAGTCATTATGCATTTCACCATCACAACTGTTACATAACAATAAGCAGAAAAAAAGGACAAAAGGATAACTAAGTTAAACCAGATCCTATACATACTTATTTTGTTGGTAACACAGATCGTATCTCCAGCAAAATGTGCTTCTAATCATGTAACATAGCATAGTACTGTAATACTTTCCATATTTAAACTTTTGGTCAATGTATGGTACTATAAAAGATACTAAAATGTACTCTGCACTGACCTTTCAATTTCTCTGCCGTGGGCGGGGGGGGAAGGAGAAGATTCTTATGGATAAAGAACAGGGGTGGAATGAGGAGACCTAAGGTCTATTCCTTAAATGAAATTCAGTTTTGCTTTTATAAGGGCTGTAGAGATCCATCTCTCTTGTGGTACAACATTTAAGGAAAAGCATGGTTTAGAAGATTTATTATCTTCCCATGTAATGGTAGACAATTTTGAAATCACCTTCCTGATTTAGGAAAACACATCAAAGATCCATGTCACTTCATGTGAAAGCGGTGCTGCATTAATTCTGATCCCACTGTCTTGTACAAGGCTCTTCGGGTGTTTCCTGTAGAGCAGATTTTGGACATCTGCTCCAGGCAGTCTCTATGGTTAGTCTTCAAGGGGTTTAGGCCAGCTAGGTGACATGATAGGAGATCCCAAATAAAGTTGTCCACAGTTTTCACATGCAAGACACTCACCCATCACCTGTGCAGCCCCTTCCTGACCCACAGCTAGGCAGTGGTACCACGAAACGGTCTCAATTTTGCTGGGAAAGGTGACACCCTTCTCCATGCCCTGGGCAGGCTGGAGAATCATCGCAGGCAGAAAGTAGAGGAAAGAAAAGGATATGAGGCAAACTTGAAGGAACAAAGGAAACTGTGGATTCATTAGGTGGGATACTTCCTTTGGTAGTTGTCAGAGGGGATGGTGAAGGATATGACATCTATGGTTTATATTAACCATACATCACTCTTATACAATTATAGGTATTAATACAGTATGTTAGTTCACAATGCTACTTGAATACACTCTGCAGACTTCTTATTTGTTGTTCAAGTACTACATTAAAACTCTTTGAGGGGAGTATCAGTTCACAGCTCATGAAAGCCATTAGTTTTGCAAAGCCGGCATAAAACCCCCTGTTGATCCAGAGGACTCTCAGTGTATAACTGAATAACATTCCCTGTCTTTCTAAAATAGCAAATACTGTCTTGCTAAATTTGTCTTCTTCCTAATTTTGTCCTCTTGATGACAATTTTCATTGTAACAAATGGTCCCTAAATCCCATATAAGGATTCTACTCCAGTTATTTAAGGTAGAAAACAGTATTTTCCTATGTAATACATTAGAGTAAAGTCTATGTGAAACAGGAAAAGCTCTGAAAAGTACCTATGAGGACCATTGGTTTCAGAAATGGAGTTAAGGAGGGTTAATTCTTTTTTTAAAGCTGCTACTAGTCTATCACAAAGTCCACTTGCAAGAACTGACAATTTTGCAAGTTTTTATAAAATTGCTCCAGCAACGTGTATGTAATTTTGAAGTCCTGCATGTTAATTGCATTAGCTGAAAATTAATGGAACTCTTCTCATCAAAATGCCTATTTTGGAAAGACAAACTTTTAGCCAGACATGATCAAACTCGATAACCTTTTATGTCACACCAAAAAAACTGACTGCAACTTTTTTCAATATTTTATAGTGTAAACAACATTTTCTGCTATAATTGTACACCCAATTGACAAAAGTATTTCACCAATTTCAGTAACTAGTTAGTTAAATGTATCACACATAAACCAGACATTTTTTCCCCTATTTTGTTCTCATACAAAGGCTGGATTTTATTCTAGTCTCATTGATATAATTCTATTTATTTCACAGTCATTACTTATTAACACCAATGGGAAGAGAAACAGACCCATTAAATCAGAGTTTCCTCTTTTCTCCTTGATGCAACCTGATGCTTTTTGGTTTACCATGGAATGGTTGCATGGTGAGAGAGACAGATTTGCTTGTGTTTTTAATAATGTGTTCTCTCCAGAGAGAGTCAATATTTGCCCTGCCCAGTTTGGCTGGCTTCACTTTAAAAATCCTTATTTCTGGTTTAAAAAGATTGGAGATGGTAGGACATTGCTACCATTGGGGACATGTGACTGAGAGGAACATCGATTTTCGTCAGAGGGAATTATATTATGCAACTTATTTTGCGAAGTGAGCAAGTTCTGCCCTAAAACTAAATAAAGCCCTTTATATCCACTGGAATGTCATCCAAGAACGCGATGCTTAAAACCCTTTCAATTCTCCATGTCAGACTTCATGACCATTTAATCTTAATTTGTTCCTGGGCCAACACTGTCCAATAGCCATTCCTTGTGGGTATTCATCCCTTTCTGATACACTGCTAGACAGCAAGTGTCTACCCCTTGCCTCTGTCTCCTGCACTGAATTAAGCTTGGTACTTCCATCTCATCTGATAAGAATTTAATTCCCCTTATTGTGCTGGACTTTTCTGCTTTCTTGAAAATGCTTACCAGAACAGTACACGCTATTCCAGATAAGGTCTTATCAGAGAGCTGTATCAGGACAAATAGCCTATCTTTATGGAAGAACTGTTTTGGAAGTATTTCAATTGAAATTTAATGGAAATACCATTAAGCTTTGTTTGGCTTTGTAAAAGGTGATACAAAATACTCTGAATCAGTGCAGCTGAAAAAATACAGTCCTCAGTGATGCTTACTGAGAAAAAAAAATTCCCTTTTGAGATGACTTGGTTAATTATTTTGCTTATTTGTGATCCAAAATGAAAAGAAAAAGCAAAAAGCACTGTCATTACTAATTATATACACAATTTATCACTGAATACAGTTCTGTCTCTCTGCTTATTAAGCCTCTCCCAGACATTCTTGTGTTCTGGGCTTCTGAAAAAGCCTTAAGTAAAACTGATGCTACCTAACTGAATCACTGCAGTCTTCTGCAAACCTCTGAGCTCACTGCTGTTTTTTCACCAGTATATCGAAGCTGATTTGGGATTTTAAATATTTCATGCACTGTATGAAACAAAAGAACTTGATTATTCATGCATCACATGGGTTACTCTCTTTTTTATTATGAAAAAAAATTAACAATTTGTACTTCTTGTTATCTTTCATTGTTCTCAGGCAGGAGTCTACCCTGCTGACCTCTCCAGTGCAGTCTTCTGTTAGTGAAATATTATACATGGCATGAATGGGTGAGCAAATGTACCACATGAGAACGCGAAGGATCGCTTTGCCTTTTATTTCTTTCTCCTTCTCTGACTGATCTCTCCTTTGAGAAACTCTTGCGGGCGTTTGCCGGTGCAGTTGCAGTCCTCTGCTGCCCCAATAGCATCTAGGTCTGTCAAAAAGATCCAGGTGGGTTGTGTTGATATTAGCTCAAGAGACAAAGGCTAATTGCCCAGTGATCCTTGGAAGCCATCTGGAAGGAGTCAGCTCCAGCAGTTAGCCAGGAGTGGTGGACAGGAACAGCCCCCAGGAGTTTCACAAAGGAGAGATCAGTCAGAGAAGGAGTCTGCAGCTGTAGAGCAGGGAGGTGCTCTGTTATTGCTTTTGTTCTTTCTTTTTTTTCCTTTTGAAATAAAGTAGATTATTATTCCTTTAAATCAGGCTCACCCATGTTAGCCTTTCGGTTCAGCTCCGAGTGTCACGTTGGAGCTCTATGCTGAAAATAAGGCGGTGATTTTCAAGAAGCCTAAGGACCTTGGACAGACAGAACTCAATTAAAAGCTGGGATATTTTATGTTGGCATGTTTTGAGTGATTTTCGCAGTCATGCAGATGAAACAGAATCTGAGTTTGCCATGAGACCTATGCAATAGCTGAACCACGTTCCCATTCCTCTGGGCTGCTGCTTCTCCTTTGTACTGCAGAGAACAAACAAAAGGGAAGGATCAGGCTGTGCTGTATAAGGCAATGTTCTTCTTCACTCTCTTCCTTCTCCCTCCTTTTCTCCTGTGCCATTTTAAGAATGAGAGGGAAGGTAACCTTAACACCACATCCAGGGTGAAACAGTCACAACCCAGTTTTTGCCCATGGTAGACAGGAAAGGTTCAGCAACAAATCATGAAGTCACAGGCTGAGATCGTGCCTGTGGGCATGTTCAAGCAGGCTTACGGGCTTTCCTCACCACAAAGTCCCTGCCCATGCCCTACCACCTGCCCCAGGGAAGCTTTGCTCAGCAGCTCAGCCCCACCACGCCGTACCGCTCTGATGCACCATGCTCGGCAGAGTGTGTTTCTTCAGGAACAGCTTTGCTGGAATGGATGCTGGAATCTGAACCCGAACTAACACCAGACAGTAGAGGTGGTATCGGGTATTGGTGAATTGCTATTAGTAGTAATAAATAAAATGTAAACATACATGACTTTACAGTGCCTCTGTCTACTGTAAGAACTTTTCCTGGGTGTAGGCATATGGATGGCACAACAGGCTCCCCCATGGGAGATGACACTAACAGCCAGCAATGGCTATTCAATTTCTAGCTTCTTAGCAAAAAGGCAATGAACTTTCCTAGTTAAACTTTTCCCCTCATTTTTGCAAGCCCCAAACCCCTCTCCTGCCCGCAAAGCCCTAATCTTTTTATTTTGGGGAAAAAATAGAAATAGAGAGGAAGAATATTTTTCTGATGGGTTTGTACGGTTAAAATCATAAACAGTAAAGAAATCTACGTGCTAAGGTTCCAACAGAAACAGAGACTTGGCTGACTTAGGTAATCTGAACTTTGCATTAATTAAGTGTTTTGAATTTGATTAGAATAAATTAGCCATCTCATTTGGTCCAGCATTTGCCCCTTTCCAGTCATTTTAAAAACCATATCCAAGATGATCTGGGATCCTAACTAGAGGAACGAGAAGGGAGAGAGGAGGATGGGGAGTTGAGGGCAGAAAGATAAGCAGGGACAAAACAGACAAAACAGTTGCCATCTGTCTAGGATTTGCATTTGGATTGTGTATCTGTCTTACCTTGGGAGAGCTGCACTGACAACACTCCCATCTTAATCCTGAATTCACATATTTTATGCATGTATTTTTTCACTGGAACATATTTATTTTATGAAACTAAGAAACATCAAATAAACATGGTAACAATTATCGGTGCTTTGTTCCTGCTTTTGTTGGATCTTGGAGAGGCACTTGACAATCCAGACCAGGGCTACTTTGACAATGTTTGAAGAACCAGTTCAGCCATAGGTTGATGTCAACTGCACTAATCAGAACTCTATCAGTCGATAACTGTATTCATATGTTGCACTACACTACTCAGATATGCGTAACAAGTTCCATGGGACACACAGGCTATTTGACATTAGCTTTCTTTTCTAGACAATTTATTTTGAAACTATTAATTCAGCTGTGGTGTAACTCTAATTTTTCCTTCAAATACAGATTCACCAGTTCCTGATAACACGCATAGAAGCGTGATTGCCTCGCTCATTTTGAAACCTTGGAGAAGAGTTCATTTTCACAATACCATAGCCTTGTAAGGAGAACGCAGAAGCAGGAGGAACATACCTGGAGTTAAGCTCCCACTTCAGCTACAGAGAGCCTGAATCCTCAGCTCACACTTCCCAGTGCTCTGAACAGCAGGCTATGCACCATGCTTTGTTTGTGCAAGCATGCAAGCATGTACGATTAGAGAGGAAAGGGGGAAGGTGTTGAAATCTTTTCTGTGCCGCAGCCAAGAATTCAAGATTCATGGGGCCAGACAGACACTTAACCAAGTCCGATTGTGTAATCTGCCAGGCGACCCACAGTCCTGGGAAGCCGAAGCAGAAGCTGCTGATCTGAATTCCCCATCTTCTCCCTCGACTTTGTATTTTAAGCGTAGCTGTGGCTGTTATGCTCCATATTGGATTTAACATTGCCTATGCATCAAGCAGCTCGGGCGCCATGCGTTGTTTTATTGTGTAAAAGCTATACAACCTTCTGAGGACATGGTTTCAAAACATTCAGCTGCAGCAAAAGGTGCCTTAAAGCATATGCTGCAGCAGAACTGTAGACACTTAAAGCTTTTACCAGAATATTTAGGACCCCATAACAATCCCGGTTATTATTCTTGGATTTAGACGTTTCACATCAGCTGTGTTCCGGGCAACTTTGTGTTATTCTGGATCTCATCTTAGACAGCCACAGCTGAACAGACCTTTAGCTCCTGCTGTTAACTCCTGCAGTACCCCAGTGCTTTAGGTTTTCTGTTGAGTTGAGCAGAGAGATGTCTGAACTGAGTCCAGTAGTTTCATTACTGTGCCACTTAGGATGTCCAGGAATTTAAACACTGATAGAAAAATTGGGTATGTTGAAATATTTCACTTGTCTTTTGATCATCTAGAATATTTTTCCAAGTGCTATACATAGTTTGAGAAGCAATTTTATGCTAAAAACTGCTGCTTTTTTAATGCAGAAGTGAAACAGAGAACCTGCAAACAGTTTCCTTTCCAAAAAATGGTGTTGTCAGAAAATTGCTATTCAGTTGTGTTAGGATCTTAGTCCTGATGGAGTTTTATCACTTGAAGACTCAATTCATGGGAAGCAGAAGACCCATGTTAGCAGGGGGAATAGAGTACACTGAGCAGAAACTGGTAATAACAGGTCTGTTGATCCAGCAGCGTGAGTTGCCACCTTGGCCCCTCCAATACTGTTGTGATAGTGGCAGAAGAAACAAGGTTTTTTCTTCCAGGTTTTTGACTCAGCCATGTCCCTTTCCCCTCTGTGTGGACCTGGAGCCTGCAGCCAAAGTCCATGGTCCCAGGCGTTTCAAAGAATACATGCTGTTTAGTTTCTATAAAATTATCTAGAGTTACTATTTCATATTGTAAAATACATTTATTTTTACACCACCATGCCTATGACATGGCACGGTCCTAACTACAGCCTTTGTCCTGGCCCAGGGCTTATGTATCAGCAAAGCTATATTTTGCTCAGTAAGCCTTATTCTGGTGTATCTCACTTGGAATTTTGTTTGCAAGACAAAGCTCACAATCCCAGTGCTCTACTTATCTGTATTAAGTTACTTGTCCCGTTGCTACACAATGAGAAAACTTGGTATCAGTCAATTTAAAATGGATTGCTCTGCAATTGTAACAGACCACAAAAAGATTTCTGAACGCTCTGTTTATAATAACAAACAGGAGTTTTCTTTCCACCCAATATTTTCCATGATGTCTACAAAACAACGCTAGTGAGAATGCTAGAGTGCTGAGATCATTGTTTGTCATGATGACCAACATTATTTTACAGTTTCCCTGTGCTCCCCATTCCCCTATAGCTATCTGTTGTCTCTTGTCTTACAACCAGACTGTAAATTCCTCCAGGTATCTTTTTCCTTGTTTTTACAGCACTTAGCACAATAGGATCGCAAGGATCTCAAACATTTCAGTAATACTGCAACCAATAATGAAATCTTTGGTGTTCAGTCCAGTGTGGTTTAGTTGCAAATCTGTAAAGATAGGGGAAGAAAAGAATTATCTTTACCGTTCATCTTTCCCACCTCCTTTCAATGTTGTTCACACAGTTCGTATTATTAGGGTTGGGTTGACTGTGTGGTCACTCCAGCAGTACAGTTTTCTCCAGCTGAGCTGTTTGCCTGCTGTACAAAGCTGAGCTCAATGGGCATTATGATCAGGAGTGACAGGGGCTATGGCATCTGCTGCCTCTCTAGTTATGTTTGTACATAATTTTTTAATTTACTTAATCAAGAATACCCACTCATAATAAATCAACTCAAAGTCATTCCTAAAGATCCTCTTCAGTACCAGAAGTGTGAGATTATACCACCTGACCGATAAGAAAGCATCCACTAACTAGAAGCAGATTTCCACATGGAGTAGCCACAAGAGAAGTTAAATGACTCCCTCTCTTCTACTACAGAGGAAACTTCTCACTTCCGAGACATCAAATGGACAATGCTTGAGAACAGAGAATCTAGAAAAGTCCTAGGTTACACCCGAGGAGGAACAAAAGGCATAGATAGCATTTGTGCAATATAACCGTGCAATTCCCACTCTCTCACTGCTTGTATTAGCGGACAAAAAGATTATTGGAAAATGCATTTGGAGTGGCTGCTGTGAAGGAAAAGGAGAAGAAAGCAGGGCTGATGTAATATCTTGGCAATTGGATGAAGAGGTAGGAATGGGTTTTGAAGTCACAATGGAGAAAGTAATGACAATAATCAGAAGAGAATTAAAAAAATAAGAAAAATAACATCAATCGTGTGAATACAGGCATTGGTGAGCAGGTGCTATTGCAGGTGCTGACAGGTGTGAGGGAAAGTGAGTGGTTATGCTTTGGTTGATTCTGCTGTAAGGATGAAATGTTTTGCTGCGTGTGTAAAAAAATCTGAAGCGGGCCAAAGAGAGGGAGATGGCCAAGGAAGAAGGCTCTGAGGTGCTACCCGAAGAGCTAGGAGGCAGAACAAGGGAAGGAAGAGGGGGAAGGGGACGGGCAAAAGGAGAAGAGGGGAAGGAAGGGGGAAAGGAAGGGGAAAAAGGAAATGCAGAAAGCAGAGAGACAGATACGATCAATCTGCACACCGATCAGTAACGTCAGTGGCCTCAGGAACTCGCTATTAAAAATCACTCCTCTAGATGGAAAGAACTGACGAAAAAGCTCAAAAAGCTTCTCATTTTAGATTTGCTTCTCTATTTTCAAGTCAGATTTTTTCTATATTTTTTCCATATGCTCAAAGTGAGTTTCTTAAATTACTCTGTTTAGAAATAAACACATGGAAACAATAAACATCTAGAACATTAGCTTGCATATTTCCTTAATGTATGCATATTTTTCTCCAATTTTCCACATGAAACGAGACTAATTCACTTAAATTTCTTGGGATCCACCCTCTGTCAAAGTTTCAATGATTTCAGGGTTAGCTCTGAAGTTGATTAATACCTTTGAGAGATAATACATAGAGTTGTGGACTTACAAATTTTAAGTCAGCTGCTCAGCTTGTGCATAGCAGAATACTTATACTGAATTCAAGTGACCTCTGTCAATTTACTCAGATGAGAAATGGCCTATTATTTCTTTTTCTTATAATGAAAAAATACGGGGAATATTATGCATATAGAAGTCACTCCTTCTAAAGGAATACAATCAAGGTTTCTTCAAAGGTTTTTCTAGTTTGGGGTATTTTGTGCCACATTTTTTGTATATTCTTTGAAATTGCGATGTGCTGATTTATACTCTAGAGTTATTAGCAAATGTAAAATTAACTCACCTCTGCTCATGTTCATAGTCTTCCTCTGGATTAATACTGAAAGCAGAACTTAGTTCAATATGAGCGTTCCCTCACTATTTTTTTCTTGCATTCCTGGAGCAAATTGCCCTCAGTGGCAAAAGGAGACGCACATGACAGTACATGATCGTGGCTACTTTTTGTAGCCCCACATGCCCTTCAAAAACTCCCATACCCCATAGCCATCATATGAGGGATGCCAGAGAATACATACCTGTCTGATCCTTCTAATATCTGTTAATGGACTGTTGTCCATTAATTTGACTAATCCTTTTTTGAACCTGCTGACACTGCCTCCACAACATCCTGGGGCAGCACATTTCAGAATTTCATTACCACTTTTAAAAAGAATAACTTTTTCTGGTCTGTTTTCCCTTTTTTTCATTATTATGCCCTGTGACAGTTCAGATTCTGTATAGGTGACTCATCCCAAATTCTCACTGACTACTGTTATGAATTATCTGACCCAATTAAACCAAGAGAGACTATGGCCTGTTTTGCTTTTAATTTTGTAGTGACAACAAAATCCCTGGCTGGAAGGAGAGCCTGGCCCAATTTGCAGGAAGAGGTAAAAAGGAGAGGATGTAAGCACAGCAGCATGCACTCCAGGTACCATGAAATAAGAGAGCAGGTCATGGGCAGCTGAGGAGACCTCTTGATATATCAAATTATTCTCAAGGACTAGTTTAACATATGGTTGGGGTCAAGCAAAGACAAATTTGACAGTCCTTCCCGTCCCTTACGTTTTCATAGAGTTCTTGATGGTACCACTAAAGATTTTATGCTGTTCTAACACAGTGGTCCCCAACCATTACCAGCTCATACGCCACAACACTGGTTAGAAACAACTTGTGTGTACATCCTCTTTTGGACTTTCTGTCTGATTGATTTCAAATGTCTTAATGTCCTGCAAGCATGAACAATACCAAAAGACAAAGAATCCATCATCTTCCAAAGCATGGTATTAAGATTTCGTCTCTTGAATAGCACAGGCCAAATACCTTCTACCAAGCATCATGGAGCACCAGAGCTTGTTTACCAAACCCCATAGTTTATCAACTGACAGCTAGAGTTTATCTGTTAGAAAGACTTCCATTATTTGTTTATTTTACACGATGTCAAACCCATCACAACCCTCACTGCACAACACTCACTGTGAACTGCATCACTGTGAAAATGAAGCTGCATACTTCTATTTTTCTCCTGGTCTTCAAATTCTGTGCTATTGTATTCTTTCATCCCTTTTCTTTGTTACACTGAAGAATGCTGGAATATTAAATATTTTGTTACCTGTACACACAGATATGTTTTAATAAATCTGTTAATTTGGTTTATATATCACTGAACTCCTTTATGCTTTATTTTCCAAATTGTGAACCATTCTTTTGCTCCTTTTTAAATCTTTCAGTTTTATAAAATATGGACCTGGGGAATAGACAGAGCGTGCCAGAAGTGGCTGTATTAAGTGCAGAAGTTACATGAGTGATAGAAAGACAGAAGACTGTCCTCACTTCTGCCCACTATTTGCCAATCTCCATGTCACCTAAGTGTGTGCAACTCTGCACTTCAGTCGTCCCTAGGATAGCTTACTGCTTGTTGCTACGGATTCATCATTATGTATACAACTACTTTAGCAGTGATTTTTCATGTAGGAGATTCCCATTGATGTTTATTTTTAGGCATCCAGTTTATTTTCTTACGCTCCGTTTAAACCAGCATTTTCTTCATATGATACCTTCTTTTTCTGTGATCAACTGCCAGTGGTCCTTATCTTATCTCTCTTAGAATCTTATCTCTCTACTCCACCATACCCGTAAAGGTTGTTTCATGTAAAGGCTATAAAAATGTCAACATGGATTAGCCGCATTCATATTTTTAATTATCCAATCATTTGTGAAGGACCCGCTTTCAACTGAATGGCTCTGCAGTTGCTTCATTCCCTTCACTCATTGCTTTTATTAAAACCGACACGCTATACAACCTTTTTGACAGCCACACAGGAATCACACAAACAGAAGACAAGGAGCTGACAGAATTTCACCCAGGTGTTTTGACATCACCCCATCATATGCCCCTCTCTGGAATACAGAGTTATGACTTTCAGGCGTACTGCAGGATAATCAAGCCTGTCAGATGATGCTCTTTTTCCCGTTGCTGCCTGTACTCTCATAAATCGAAAAGGGATTTGCTCTGTTTGAGATTTACTAAGTGAATTAATTTGGGCAGATAATAATTTTCTATAACTGAGCTACAGCTGAACTTATGAGAATGATCCCACATTTTTATGAGTTTTATAACTTTTATAACTTTTATTTTATTAGATATCATTGTTAATGTCTCAAAATTTAATATTTCAAAAGTTGCCAAGTCCCAAAGTCAAAAGGAACACTTGAAACTTTTAATAAGCAAGCTCTTGTTTGACAACATACCTACCTACACATAAGTATAAGCTTAAGGCAGAAAATTCAAAGTAGGAAAAAGTACTCATTTTCAGAAGTATTCACTGGAACAAATTACACAGCAATATGATATCTTGTTTTCCTCTTGGTATCTTCAGATCAAGACTCTTCCTGCAACTACAGGCTAACCAACCACAAGGTATCACACACAAGAAGGAGTAATTGTTTGAAATTTACCATATATACGCTGCATAATAAAATTATATTGAATAATATAACATTATTCTGGCCATAAATTCCATGAACTTTCTAGGATATACTTATTGCAGTCTATGATAATAACAATTCATTTATTTTGAAATTCACATGTCATTCTGATGCAGTAAAATATATTTTAGAAAGGCAAGCCCAGTAAATCTTGATCTTCAAATTTTTTTGGAAAAAAATTTCTACACAAAAAAGTTGAACATCTTGACACAGTCCAACGATGTTCTGCCAAGTTGTTAAGGTAAAAAAAATATTCCAGCTGGGCAGAGGTGCATGAAGCGTTCTCAGGAAAAAACTTGCTTCTATGACAGTAAAAGAATTCATCAGTTCCCTGTTTTGACGCTTCTATAAAAATAGAACTTTCCCTTTTTTTTCCCAAACTTTCTAAAATCCATTGAATATTTTGCCCAATTTTTTTTGCCCAATCAGATTTATCTATCTGCCCATTTTCTATCCAGCATGTTTCTCTGCTCAGATTGCTTAACTGCTCGACTGTTCCTCAGAGAAGCAGGAACAGGAGACCTCAGCTTTCCCTATGGCCTCCAGTGAGGTAGTGGGTTGATGGATAGGATGTAGATGGACGGTAAAGGTAGGTCTACTTTATTGGATGGTCAGACGGAAAACAGGACTTCTTTTACTCTTGCAGCATGCATGTTTCTCCTGTTTGCAGGAATAGGTCCTGTTTGTACTCAACAGGCGTGGTGATATGGAAATAGCAATCCCCTCCTGACCTATTAGTGAAGAAGCGTGTTCCCAGCTCTCATCACGTTTTAAGCTCTGCAGACCCCAGGCTGCAGTGAGGTAAGCGACCCATTGCAATCGCTCCTCCTAGGAGCTTTGGTTTCTTTTGTGAGATGCAGCATTTATTTTGTGCATGTCAAGAAGCTGGAGGGGATGGTTTGTTAACAGAAACTTACTCTAAGATATGCAAGCTGAATCTCAGCTGAGGAGGAGCGAAGGCTGGAGGCAATAAGGGCTGCATTCTTATGTACATCTCAAGGGAACTGCAAACAATACTCACTAAGGTCTGACAAATTGCAATGAGCAGAGGATTCGGGGCACAGACAATAAATGATTTTTTACCACTTTCCTCCAAATGTAAGTGTGTTCCACAGTTACAGACTTGAAACCAAGCCAGACCAGTGGCTGTGAAGGTACATGCAATAAGACTTGGTCCACTCATGCTGTGTGAAAGGTGTGTGTGATGTGCCATTACTTTCCCCTCTCAATTCTAGCTGGATGTTTCCTTAATTGTTAGCACATAGTTTTTTGTTTTGTTTCTCTTTTGACTACTTTTATTGGGAAATATTCAGATATTTCCCCTGAAATGGAAGCTGGAAATCAACTTGAGATATGGTGAGGTGAATCTCTGTTAGCAGATGATCCCTCCCAGCCCTTTCACATACTCAAAGTAAATGCTGGAGTTGGATGGAATACTTCAGTCCCACAGGTTCAACGCAAAACAGATTTTAATCTACAGTTTGTATTTTTGCTGGTAACACACATTAAGATACTTGATATCTTAATGAGTTGCCATATTCAAAGCACAGAATCGGGAAAAACAGATTTCAGATGTAAGCTAAGTCCCCTGTAAGCATCCCGAAGCAAAATAGCTATTCAGACTGTATGTTTTCCTTTCAGAGAGGCACACATGCAAACGGATCATTGGGCCTCCTCCCAGGCGGTACATACCTCAGGAACTTCAGTCGTGCCTCTCTGTGGAAAGCATCTTAATGGCCCCATTTACAGCACTAATGAAAATGAACCACGACTTGTTCTCTGCCCAACTGACGTGGTAGAGCTTTCATCCATACAACTGTCTTATTCCCCAAACCAGGTGATACCTCTGAACTGTTTTCTGGGAACCACCTCTGGTATACGCCACCCTTCGGTCTAGGTCTGTTCAAGCATCACCTGGAAGACAGCTTCTTGGCACACGTGAAAAGTACACCCAAGACTGTGTGCTGACAAACAATACAGACGATCATGTGGCAGCGCCTGGGCCCATGCCAGCCCTGGTTACTTTATTAGTAGAGATGGAGCCAATGTATCTAGCTCTAATTATTTAACGACAAAGTGTTCAGTAGCCATGAGACCCCAGCCTAGGATACCTTCAGTGCTGCTTTTGGGTGCCTTATCCCATAAGTCTCCAAACAGAAATACTGCAATGAACACGTAAGCAATGTCTAGGACAATGCCCGTTTATCAGGATGAATGGCCAGGGCAGCTGTGCTTCCAGTAGTTTTTGCTGGCGCAAGTAAACCCAGTGGAGCTGTACTGGTCAAAGTGACAGACCATCCATCCAGTCTGCTGTAGAGAAAAGAGATTCAGATGTCTTTTGTCCCTGGCAGTAATTCTTCCATAGTAATACAATGCAGTTGAATGGGTGCTTTCCAAACACAGTCTACACTATTCTCACAAGCCTGGAGAGCTTTTATTTATCTGTGCACAATGTTTGTTTTTTAATTGGACATTATGGAAACTCTGACAGTAATGTAAAAGATGATTAGCAATAAAACAAAATATAAACCAATGGCTTCTAAATTTAATAATAGGCTAAATGTCTACATTCAGACATGGTTAATCAAAACCAGTTTGTAAACTTCATTTTATTCAGGTCAGCCAGTCAACAGTACATGTAATGCATACTATAAAACTGATTTAGGGCTTTTGGACACCCAAGCATCTACATAAACCAAGCAAGGATTAACTAGGTCTGTCTACTCATAAATTATAGCACATTGTTTTTAAGTGAACAGGATAAAAAGCAACATGCCGTGAACCATCTACATCATACTTTTTTCTCCTTTGACCAATTTCCCAGTTACTCTCTCAAATTATCACTCCAGTTCCTTCTTTGTTCATCCCTGTATTGTTTCCATATAACTGTCCAAATCCGCCTGCAAGGCAACTAATCAAAAAAGGCTGAAGCACAAGAACATTGACCACTTGATAGTTTGCCCAGCTTATTAAAAATATGAGTTTGACATCCTGCAGCATGTTTTAACAATTGGTTCGCAAATTACAGCATGGCTAAATACAATTAAATTCATTCCATTGTACACAATAACTATTTAACATATGCTGTGAATCTTGTACACAGATCAGGACTCTGCAGTGTTTTTCTACAGCTGTTAGTCAAGACTTGTTGCCTTGTGCTAGAGTCCCATCAGATCTCATAACATAAACAGGCTTGGGCTGGGTCATAGCTTGGTTGGGATTTTAACAAAACAAAACAAAAACAAAACAAAAACCCCCTCAAAACCCCATTCAGATGGTTTTTGGAAGTGATGGCCTTCCATAAGCAAAGTTCTTCACTCCTCTGTAGTCACTGAAAACCAGTACTGGGTTCAGTCACCACCATGCTTGTAGAGGTGAACCGTCCCTAACCACTGGACCAGTGCCTTGAGCCCTTATCTCAAATACCTGAACACATGCAGAGCTGTAGGCACCTACCGCTTATTCCGATTGCAGGTTTTGCATAACTTTATAGTACTTTTCTCCCCTTTCAGAGCTTGAACCTGCAGCGTACATATTTTATCCAGTACAATATATGTGATAATATATTGGCTCACATGAACTAACAAGATATAGTATCTGTCCCACAGATATTACATGCCACTCCATATGCATCAGATCTGAGAAGCACGTGATATACAACTCTCAGGGGATATGAAACACATGTGGGTCTGATTCGCCACTTTGTTATTCCAACTGTACACCGTTGCAACTCTAACGAAGTTACACCAGTGTAAAACGGTTGTACTGAAGTGGAGGATTAAACCCATATGTCTTTCTATATGAGCCAAATTTATGGGACAAAGTTATTCAAATAAATTCAGTAAACATTCAGACTTCTTCAGAGTCCTATACCTGTTTAGTCCTCAGACAGTACTTTTCCTGCTTCAGGAGAAACTTTACCTTAAAGACAGCAACTGTTATTTGTTAAAAGGATGTCAGTAACAATCTGAGTTATTAAAAAAAAAAGGCAAAAAGATTGAGAAGATTTGTGACCTACAAAACATTTAAAATGAGAAGGCATTTCCTCAAACTCACTCAGCCATGATTAAAACCCCTCTGCCTGCTTATATGCGTACCTCTTTGTATAATTAAAAGCACGACCCATCACCATTTGCAAATTCTTACGACTTCACTGTGCAACTTTTCAAGAGTTTTTTCTGGCCTCTTTCCAGACAGTACACCTGCATATTAGTTTAGCAACATTTTACTGCAATTGAAAATTAACTAATTCTCTTTGATTTGGATTTGTATAAAATTCTGAAAACTTATAAGCTATATGTTTATATACTAAGTCAGATACATTTCAGCGTATTCAAAAAGTTGAAATTTCCTTCTGGTTGAAGAAAAATTATTCAATCAGCCTAAAGAATCAGGCTTCATTTTGTTTCACAATTTTGATTGCTACTTTTAATGCCACACAAAAATACTGAGGTAATGTAATAATGATAATAATAATTATTATTAATAATAATAGTAGTAATAGTAGTGGTAGTACTACTACTACTAGTAGTAGTAATAATAATACTACTTTCTTTGGAAGACATGATAAAAAGAGTGGTGACTTTTTTCTGCTTAAAGTTATTTCTACAATTCACCAAAAATATACTTTCAAGATGTTTCAGTCACTTGAATTCTACATTTGCAGAAAGAAAAAGCTTTTTCTGAAAAACAAAACAAAACAAAACAACCAAGGAAAAAAAATGCAGCCCCCATCCCACTATGTTAAATTCCAGTGCTACTGAACTCAATTTGATTACTTAATGAGTAATTTTTATGTCATATATGTGGTGACTGCAAGATCAGTTTTTTACACCATATATTTCTGGGAAGTTTTACTGTTAAAAACATTCAGCAATATTGTTCCAGTGTCAACCAAAATCATTCTAAAATAATGTGATGAAAAAAAAATTCCTTATGTATTTTAATTTCACACAATTATAGCTCAATTTTTACTATATGTTATGAATTCTTTTCCTCCTGGAAGTGTCTTTGACAAAGGCATCGGTTTATTTGCTTTGTTAAGTATTTAAAAACTATTCTATACCTCCCTATTTATACCTGCAATGTGATTAGATATGGCAATCAATAAATAAACTGTGACCAGTTTTATATTTAGTTATTGTAATATTATATATTAATATAATCACTAACATAGTAACCAAGAAACAGTAGTGACTTCAGTTATTGAGGATCATAAATAATATCTCACAGAAATATTATTCATGAAGTAAGTACGTTAGAACTAGAAGGGCATATCTAAATACCAAAATTTCTATGATATAAATACCTTTCTCTTTTTAAAGAATTATGTCTAGACACTTATTTAGGGTGTGATTTCTCTCATCTAATTCGAATATTAATGAATGTTAGGAAGTTGATTTAGTCACTTAAATTCAGGTGTATACTTAGGTGAAGGTGCTGAACACCACGGGTACAGTAGGGGACCCAATGCACCCACAGAGCTGGCAGCTTTGATGTACCACTTACACTCTTCTGGAGCAGCAGCTGGAGGTCAGACAGGGAACAATTATATTCCCATTATAATCTGAATTTCCAGTTCAAGCAGTTCAGTCAATGGCACTGAAACAGCAGTTCAACTCACCCGGAACACTTAGGGTAGGATTCAGTTACTGGAACATAGGCATCTGCTGCCATTGGGAAGCGTGAGGGTCCTCTGAGAGTAACATCCATTCATCCCATCCTAACAGAGATGTGTAAAATAGGACAGAGGAAGTAACCATTCCTCTTCATTGAAAATAAAGAGACTTTCATAAAGCTGAATTAGATGGTGACCCCTGGGATTCCATTCATTTGCCTACATATAGATGTCTGGTATCATTTTAGATTCCCTATTGTGTCTGAGATGACCACATGGTGATGGACATTCCGCAGCCTTCTTCAGGCCTTCTGCAGCAGCAGCTAGGATGCAACTGAATCAAGGTTTTATGGTGGGATTCAGGTATTAGAGGCCATCTTAGATGCCATGTTAGATATCTGAAACTTCTGCATGGGGCTGACAGGTATTAAACAGAACCTATAGAAAAGTCACATCTTTCACCAGCTGAAAGCCAGGTGGGATCTCACATGTGATGTCTCATGAATCCCATCCATACAGTCTAACACCATTGTTCCATCCCTACTGAGGATTTGAGCGAACATCCGTTAGCTGGTAGAAACACTGGGACTGTTGGTAGGAGTTCTGCTGTATGGGAATTTACTTAACATAATTGACCAGCGAATCCATTTCACCTCCTCCCTAGCCTCCTCTGTGCTCTCTCTGGGATTATTCCTGTTTCTAGCAGTTTTCCCACAGCTCTCTGGAGGATGACTGGTCACTTCACATGCGCTGCTGTTTCCCAGAACATCAATCTCACTAGATGATATTTTGCAGTATTGTGTTCTCATGGACAAGATCTTACAACTAATGCTGCTAGAAATACATGAATTTTGTGTAGTTTCACCTTTAAATCCTATAAACACTGAGTCCAGGATTTGGGTTTTTTCCCCCTACATTTCTGAGACTTCAATATTTTTATATAAGACAATGAAGCACCACTCCAAGCCTAAAATGTTACAGAAATGGGTAAAGATGGCAAACTTTTGGGCTAAGCCCAGCTAGGAAAACAGAAGGAAATATTATGACACATTTCTCATATACCTGAACACGTATCTAACATCTGAATCGAAATAATTTCTACTTAAAGGAGAATTACATTACAGGTACTTTTAATAATACTGCATACAGCATGAGACATCAAAAAATACAAAAGCCTTCATGATGCTTTGGAAAAGCAACCAGAATTTAAATGAGATAAAAGCCAGACATCTTTTAATACTTCTTCAAGTTTTGTCCCTTCTTTTCTTCTTGTTCACAACATGACTCAGAGGGGCAGATCCTCACCTGATATAAAACAGTCAGTCCAGCTTTATCAAAGTCAAAGAACCTACAGTCACACCAAAGGAAAATCTGGCATGGTGCATCTAAACTGCAGATATAACATTAACTGTGACTAATTGTGAATGTTGTAGATGTTTCCTTCCTACGCACAGTTATGTCTACCTGAATATCTTTCTGCTTTTTATTATTAGGCCTAAATAGGACATCAAAGGTTATTTTTTTAAAATCTGCATGGAAAAATGTCTCTCATTTCCATACGACTCTCTAAACTTCTCCTTCTTACTTTAATTTTCTTCTGAGGACTTCAAAACATCTTATTGTCCGCAGTAGAAGAAACATCTGTTGAAGTCATACATAGTTTATTGCCTGAAATCAGTGATAAGAGACAGCATAGAGACTCACCAAAACATTTCATTGCTATCAACGTAAAACAAAATATTACAAAAAGCAAGCTTTTTTTTTTTTTTTTAATAAGAGAAACGTGGGGAAAATTTTGCAAGCCAAACAGACGAGAAAAACTGTGACTTTAATTCATCAAGCCTCACATGACTGGATTTTGCATCCCAGCCAGCTAAGGCCTAACCGCGCTACAAAAAATGTTTTTTAATTAGCTAAGAAAGAGAAACAATTTATGAACAATGGTTCTTCTCTCCACAGGATTTCCTGTTTAGAGGAATTGCTTTCCACACTAGAATTGATTTTTGCTCTTTCTACCTACTGATCTGTTTTACCACTTGCCTAGTGCAGCCTGATATTAATTACTGCTCTTTTTTTTTTTTCTTTGGCATAAAACACCAACAAGGCCCCAACATCACACTTCAGATCTAAGCCAGCCTCCTAGGAGGTGAGGTGGGAAGTGTATGCAGTGAATATAGCACTGGCGTATTTTTTCCCCTTTTTATTAGTCTTCTCCAATTCAGCAACTCTCTGCATTAGGCACAGAGAATTTGAGAAAGACGACCACCTGGCAAGCTTACTGAAACCGACTATCTTACTGGCGAAACCTGGCTATCTTACTGGCATGACAATACACAGGCAAATAATTTGGATTAAAGTCTCTGGTAATGAGGAGGAAGAATTGCAAGGTGATACATCTGAAACTTCATTTCACAAGTTACACTTCTCGTGTAGGAGCAAAGATGACTGCATCATCAGCAAGGACTGATACTTAGCAAGTGTGGTCCCCTTCCAATATTCTGGCAATCTGATACACTTGTCTATTCAATTTCCATCTACTTTGCAGGTCTTCAAGCAGGTTCTAGTTCTACTGCTTTTGTTCAATTATTCTTTACTCTTGTATTTTGATAGGGATCTCCTTTTTAATGGTACCCTACCTACTTTTTCTTTTAGGTGTTGGGTTTTTTTCCCCTTACATCCTAGAAAATTAAAATCTGCCCATTTTCTCATTATCTAGTTTCGTGTTTTCCTTTTGCAGATTCTCTCTACCTTCCTCCATCTTCCTTACCCTTATGCACAATTCTATGTAATTCGCCTTTTCTCCCTCCTGATTCCTACTTTTCTTCCTTTCCTATTAGCACTATCTATTCCATTTTCTTTTCCTTCATATTCATTTTTGCATAGTTTCTTTTATTTTCCATTTCCTTTTCTGTCTTTTTTTTTTTGAGGCTCTCTGCTGTACCTCACTCTCAGTTGTACATACACATTAGCAGTAGAGATCATGGAATAAGGCAACAAATGAAATGAAGCCTACTGGTCAAAGCACTGGGGATCTGGTTGTCTCTTACACATTTCTTTTCCGCATTTCTCTCCAGCTTGACGATCGTTTTATTCCTCAATGTCCTTCACACTTTTCCAAAAGCATCAGTTGTTTTTGCTTGAGGTAAGCACTGTTTATTCAACAAAAAATGCTTTGCTTCTGCATATACAATTGTGAAAAAGGCGCAACTATTAGCTATGGATGAACAGATAGGTTTTGCCTTTTTGTGCCAGATTTCTTAATCCAAGGTTCAGAGGTTTATGACTTGTTTCTTGTAGTTCCAGATCTGCGGTCAGGATGCCCTAGCATTCAGTTGGAAGGATCTATGGCTTCTTTAAATATTTTTTGTATTTTGCTATTTCAGATAACTCTGTAACATTTATGTCAAGCATAGATATTTTAATAAATCCATAGTAGCCATGAGGATCTTCTTTATAGCCTTTTTTCTAAAGCAGGTAAGCATCTGTCTCCTTCAAGGAAGCTGCAGAAGATCAGAAGGATATTAAATATAATAGGGTAAGTCAATGTCAATGATTCAGAGCAGAATTTTTACAAAACATAGTTTAACAAGGTAAGAAGTAATATGTTATAGATATCTACAAAGTAAAAAGCTGACTTTGTAGTAAAGAGTCATCGCTACTTGCTCCTACTCAGAAAAGTTTGTTTCTGCACTTGGCTGCTTCTAGAGATGCTAGAAACAGCACAGAGCTGCTCTGTTTCTATACCTGAGTTTCCAATCTCTTCCCATAGTTGTGGAAGAGAAAAAAAAAGTCTTAGGATACTACTGATTTAAACAGAACAAGATTATGTTCCTCTGCAAAGATTCACACTTTAATGGATCTTGGGTTTTAAGATGCTAATGGATACTTCCAGATTATGTGATGAGCAGAAGCTAAGAGATACTATCAAGATTCATGGAGTCAGAAACTGTAGCTGTATTGTAACTTTACAATGAGATTTTTAAAGTCATACTATTGTGTTTTGTTTTCTAAAAAAAGTAGTAAAGTTTGGCATAATAAGCAGTACGCCATATTTTCCAGTGTAACATGTTGTTGAATTTCTGTAGATGAACTACCTAGAGCTGTACTAACTAAACTGAGCAGCCACATAGTCTTGTTTCTATAACCTTAGTCCTGTATTTTCTAAGTTCCTGAAAATACAGACCTACTATATTTATGTCTATTACGGTGATTATCAAGCACATAATGAGTAACAGCAAATAGATTGGGTCAGCACTCAAAAGGTAATCTAAGGCCACCACACACCCACTTGCTGCTGCAACAGAAAGATATATTTTTGCTGAAGAAACCAAATCCTGAAGGGACTATGAACTTAACAGTAATGGAAGAAATTATTATAAAATGCCAATATATAATTAAATGTAGCATTCTTTTTTTTAAAAAAAAAAAAAACAGGATCATTTCACCAGAGTTAAGACCTGAAAATATAAACTAAATAATTTTTGGCTGCTGGCTATCACCATTTGACAGTTTTTCTACAGCCTGTGTAAAACGGAAAGGTAGTCTCAGTCACGTCCTTAGGACTGCAGGCCATACCAATTCCTTTTGTGCTAAATACTCTTTCCATAGGAACTAAAGATGATCTGTCTCACCTAGCTTTATGGCTCGATGGCAGTTGCCAACACAAAGAAGTTCCACACCATTTCATATATCTTATGGTATCTTGTCTAGCCTCCAGATGGGTCTGTTGTAGATTGCATGCTGCTCCAGGTGGACATCTCAGGTACCGTAGGTCACAGACATCAGACACCTATACTTAGGCAACTGAATAGTTAGCTACATCTTCACTAAGTACCAGGGAATCTTAGATACTCAGCTCACATGCAGATGCATAAATATTGACATATATTTAAGTATAGGCTCTGAATCTGAAATACAGTTCTGAATTTAAAGTTGAATTCTAACCCCTAAATTATGGGGAATTAATCCTACCCTTCATGTTATTCCCAGAGTTTACATCACACAGATGTAAAAAAGCTAAAACTTTAGCTATTGCTATGTCAGGTGCTAGTTTGCAAGCTCTTAGGGTTCAAATCTGTTGCCTAAACTTACACACCTGAGATGGCCTGGAGTATCTGAAACACCCACATGGCAGATACCGCTTAGGAGCGAGAGGAGATCCATGCCTTTCTGCAGTGTCAGTTCGAGGCCACGTGGGCATCTCAAGTAGCATGCTGGGGCAACTGAACTGCACCACAAGCATGATTAGCTCACTGCTCTTCAAGATCAGAGACGAGACACAGCAATAAGGTGATGCCTACTAAAGTTTATGATGCATTTACTGAATAAAAGGATGACTGGAACATTTCTGCTCCTCCTTCAGTGCATTGGCCTCTGTCAGATTTACACAGAGAAAACAGAGGGAAAAAAGCCAAACATAGTTGCAAGGAATCTCAAAATTGAGTAAAAAGTAGGCTACAATAGGAAGAATATTTACATCCTCTGGGTTTGAGATGTGTTAAAACAGTAAAAATAGTGGACAGAATTGTATCAAAGGTTGTGTTTTTACATTTGTTGCCTAAATTATTGTCAGTTGTTTTGGTCAACTAGTGCAGGTATTTGTCAAGTAAGTGCAGCTGATCTTCAGGGTCTGCAGCCCCTTTATAGCTGGTAGCCTCCACTAACTCTTTGGTTATAAGTTTCAGTAAGATATACTGCAAATAAAACAGTTTAGAAAAAGTAAGATAAAACTTCCAGAATTTTCAGACCATTCACCTAATAAGCTCCATACATATGTCAAAATATGATGAGAAGGTTGGCAGTTCATAATATGGCAAGGCACTCTGTTATGTTTAGTTGCATCACACAATGCTCGTTCAAAGAATAGTAACAGTTGCTGTGTTTGATCCAGAGCTGGTAGCCAAAAGGAAGATTTGCTTACGTTATGCTCTTAAGCTAAAGTCTCACCATATTTAAATTGTTTAAATTATTTAAATTATTTAAATTATTTAAATTCATAAATCATTGACTCTGCTGGGGTCAGAATTATGTCTTTGTTAATGAGGATTTATATAGGTGTTTCCTTGATTACTGATGGTTGCCTGCAACAACTGAACTGTTACAGGTAGAGTAGTTATTTCTGCATTTAAACAAGTTAACAATCCCAGTGCCTTATACAATACTGTGCAACAAATTACTAATATTTGGCTTTTCTGGTAACGGCTGAATTCAAGGAATTCATGGAGTTATAGGCATCTTTATTATTTTTGGCTTCTCAATGGACATTTACTTCAAGTTCATATATGGTACACTAATTAAGTGATAGAGGCTTATCTATCTAAGTGCCTCGATATTCATTAAGCTCACAAGTAATCACTGCAATATTCAGAGCTGAGTAAATGCAGGTCGATACAGGATACCTATAATTCACTGAGTTTACCTCTCTGCTTTGGTCAGTCTGGATCGGCTTTAAAGACTACCCTGAACTGATCAGTCATGTTATCAGGATTATTTGCTTTCTGGTAATGTCAAAGAGATCAATGTGGACTGAAACCCCATTACGGCAGGCACTGTGCCTCCTTTCCTTTAATAGCCGATCTCTGCAGCAGTGCTTCCAGACTTCAAAGGCAAGATCATCTAACTCTTCTTGTAAAATAGGCCAAAGTCTACTCAGAGAGTGCAAAAACATGTGTAAAATTGGATACAAACTGACAAGGTCTTAGATGTACTGTAGGTAGTGAAAGAACTCTGAAAACATGAAATACGTGACTGAGGCTGGAACCTATAAAATTGCTGCAGTTTTGCCAGCATAACATTCTCCTACAGAGCTGGAAACACACAAGAAATTTAAACATTATAGAACAAAGCTAGGACAAAATGAACCAAAAAATTTAGGATTTTATGCACTTTATGGTGAATTATATTTTTAGGACCAATCCAACTGACAAATCTCCAGGATTATACAATGAATGGGTTCCTACTTAATTTGAATACTTAATTAGCCAATGTGGTGAGTTGACCCTTGCCTGCAGCCAAACACCCACCCGCCCACTCGCTCGCTCCCCTCTCCTGTGGGACAGGGAGAAAGTAGGAGGAAAGTGAGAAGACTCACGGACTGAGATAATGACAGCTTAACAGGGAAAACAAAAGCTGCGTGCGCAAGCAAAGCAAAATGAGGAATTAATTCACTACTTCCCATCGGCCAGCAGACGTCCAGCCTCCTCCTGGGAAGCAGGGTCTCTGCACCACAATGGTGACTTGGGAAGACAAACGTCGTAACTCTGAACATCCCCCCTTCCTCATTCATTCCCCCAGCTTTTATTTCTGAGCACGAGGTCATATGGTATGGGATATCCCTTTGGTCAGCGGTGGTCAGCTGTCCCAGCTGTGTCCCCTTGCAACTTCTTGCCCTCCCTCCTCATTGGGCATAGGGAAGGGGGGAGAAAGCCTTGGCGCTGTGCAAGCACTGTTCAGCAAGAGCTAAAACATCGATGTGTTACCAACACTGTTTCAGCTACAAATCCAAAGCACAACACCACACGGGCTGCTGTGATGAAAATTAACTCCATCCCAAGCCGACCCAGTACAGCCAAACCAAAGAGAAGTTAGAATTTGTCTGAGTGGCTGGACAGTAAATACATAATAAAGACTAATTCAAGTATAACTGGTAGTTGATGAGTTGTGGAAGGAAGAAGGGTCTACAAGAGTCACCAACTACCAGTAAAGAGGGACTTAATTGAGGATCTCAACAAACCACAGGCTGCAAGAGCTTCCGCGACCCCATAAGAAGGGAGGGGAAGAAAAAGTAAAGTGTTTCATGAAGGTGAAAGATGAGCATCATGTAATAATACAGAACTGGCAATTACACCCATTCTGCGGGGAGAAAACAAAGGGGCTGTAATGCAAGAAGGGTAATTAGAAGAAGTCTAATAAACATATTCTTGAAAACATTACAAAATGAATAGCATGTACCAATTCTTCCTTCTGACGAAGAGGAATTATCCAGCCAGCAAGTCAGGCAAGTCATTTCAAAGTTCTTCTAGTTTTGAGCAGTTTCCATAGATCTAGGCACACTCCCTGCTTTTTGCACTGTTTTACAAGAGAAAGTGGTCATTTTCTTTACATTAGCATTTCCCACAGACCCAACCACAAGTGAGCTCACTCGCCCACTTGTGCAAATGGAAGTGGGTTTTCAAGCCTGGCGTTTTACACGAAAAAGTTTTGGAACCCTCCTTTGGCCTGGAATCCATTCAAGTGTCATAGCGGACAAAAATTTTGCCATTTAAAAAAAAAACACAAAAAATCATCTTTTCTTTGACGCTCTGTACCTCAGATCATTCTCTTCAAGAACTTGGCTTAGCCTGTTGTCAATGCAGATTAAATTTGGTCACTGCTTTGGATTTCTTGCTATGCACAAGAAGTTTTCTCACTATTTTTTGTAAACTCTTCCAAGAATGAGTCTGGCAGGGTGCTGACGATTCTGGCCTGATCCAGAAAAACACTTAAGCCTGTCTTTAAGCACCAGAGTAGTTCTAACCAGATTGAGCTCATAATACTATTGTTTTACAAGATGGTGAAATATCTGTTTACTCATTAAAGTCTGAATATTAAGATTCAAGATTGCTCATTATATCCATTACAGATGTTTTCTCCTCATAAATGACAATCAAAATTTCATTTGTTTGATGTTTATATCTTTGTTCAATTCTCTACTCTATTGGATAACTTGCAGTGAAAAATTCCAGGCTCTTCTTGAACAATTTATTGTTCTTTTCTCTTTCTTCATTATTATTAATGGGAAATTCCAAACTTTGCAGATAAGATTTATATAGTCTTTCAAATGGGTCAGAACAAGGGAATATCAGAAATGTTTAAAAAGCCTGTTTTGCAATTTATGGTTTTATTAAAAAACCCCCAAAGCTTCAATTGCTATAAGAAGTATAAAATTGCCAAAACCTCTGAGACTGATGCACCACAAAGGAATCCGTCTTGCAAACATTTATGTGCCCAATTAATTTTAAGCACATGAGTAGCACACCACATTGTATACTTTCATTAATGACCTAGATAATAGGAGACAGAACATGACTATTACGCTTTCAGATGACACCACGAGAGGAGAATTAACAATGTCATGTCGTAAAAAAATGTTAGGCTTTGTATTTGGTGCATAATAATAGATTTATTTCAGTTTTTAAAGGGATTTTTCTGCTTTTACTTTTAAATTAAATGTAATTAAATTGGGGACCATAATGATCTTTCAACATGAAAAACCTCAGACTGAATATTTTCGAAGAGCTCAGCACTGCATTTAGCACAAATCTATCAATCTGAAAAATCTTGCCCAGCTCTAATCTTAATGACTATCATTTCTTGCAGCAAAACACAGTTACCTCTACATCCTTATTCTCTCTCAGGATCAAAGCTCGTAGGGTCTTGTCTGATACAAGAGATGACAGCAATAAAGTCTTTCTGCCTTTTGCATGACTTTTCTGACTATTTCTATGAATTCAGGATTAGTCATGTTGATTCATAATTTCTCATCTAGAAATTAAATTGCTGTTTCTTACCAGAAGACCACTTTCAAGTTCAAGTTCTGTGTCATTAAGTCATCTCACACCTTTTGAGACTTCAGGGCTGCAAGAACATCCTGAGTAACCCTATCCGCTCACTTGTGATACAGGCTGCATATCACAAATTCCTTCTGCAAACTTTTTACAATCCGTAACAGAAGGGGTAAATTTATTTGCCCCAACTACCTGAAACCTTGCAGGCTGCTCTCTATTCTTGACTCTTGCAAAGGCCATGGGTCTCTTTCTAATGCCAAACCTAAGTTCAAAGGCCATGGGTCTCTTTCTAATGCCAAACCTAAGTTAGACATGGCTTGTTTATATCCAGTTGTCCTTATGCTATTACATAGCTTAATTAGCTCTTTCCCCTCTTTGGTGGTCACTTTTTTGTTACAGCTAGAGATAGCAATTATGCCTTTTTCGAAACAATCTATTTAGATGCTCCGGTAATTAATCATCTTCTCATCTTACTACCATGACTGTCTTCCAGATTGTGCTTATTTTTCTTAAACACATATGACTCAAACTGCATAGTGTTTCAAGCAAGTCAAGCATTTTCTTTCTTGTATGACATTCTGATTCTCCCTGTCCTGGGGATACTTCTCAGCTTTGTGTCAGTGGATTTTACTGCAAATGGCCGTATATTTCTTCTGTACTCATAAATATTTTTTGCCTTGGAGAGTCCATTTAGTCAAGGGAAAATTCATTCAATCTTTTTTTTTTTCTGGATCCTCAAGTTTATTTTTATCTCTGGAAGGAACTGAAGGTAGTGGCTTCCAGATATAAAAACCATTGTGACTTTGGTCATATAAAACTGATAGATATTACCTCTCTTTATAAACTATTACAACAGTCCAGGTTACTTGCATGGGTTGACATTAGAGCACACAGATTAAACCACTAAAGTCTATCAATAGTATGGTATCCTCAGTGATATTTTCCGTTCTAGGATTCTTCATCTTTCTTCACTCACTTTTGGGACAAGGTATGACTTTTCGTAAGACTTTGCTCAAGATTTTTCTCAAGCTTTTAGCTGTGCCTTTTTGAAAAGATGAGGGTTTGTATTTGAGCAGCACTACAATAATTTTGAATAAGCTTAGTATCTAAAAGTGTGCTGTACAGTTTATACTATTAAAAGCTTACTACATTTAGTAGCTCAAAGAGTTCAAATGGAAAGGAGTGAAAAAGACAGAGCCAGACTCTTCTCAGTGTCACCCAATGACAGGATGAGAAGCATTGAAACACAAGAAATTCCATTTCAAAAAAAGAAAAACTTTTGTTTTACTGTGAAGGTGATCAAACACTGGAACAGATAGTCCAGAAAACTCGTGGAGTCTCCATCCTTGGAGATGTTCAAAACCCAACTGGACAGAAAGCCCTGTGCAAGTGGATCTAATTGACCGTACTTTGAGCAGGTGGGTTGGACTAAGCAATCTCCAGAGATCTCTGACAACCTCAGCCGTACTGTGAGTCAGTGACTCTATGAAACCTGACTCTTCATTGCCGATGTTGAAATACCTAACTAGGATGTGGACAACTGTCTTCCAAAAACTACAGCAGTGGAACATTTGGTTGTCTATCTTACATATTGAAGCCGCTCTAACAAGAAACATCAATAGGAAATCCAACAGCAAAGAGAAAAGAGGACTCTGCTGGGATATTAGATGCTGATCCTAGGATAGTTTATATGTTAGACAGTCACTGGACAACATAAAACCAGTTTCTGTATGCCTTAGCAGTGAATACTGAGTAAACTGTAAAGTCAGGCTTCCTCATGCTTCCTCTCCTTCCAGACACTGTAACTTCATCCATAGGTGCACAATGTTAGCTTCATCAACAGAGGGAAGGTATGACCCATCTTACTTCTTCCTTCTCTCTTCACCAGACAGCTTGGTGGGTAGCATATCTTCTTAGACTACGAGATAACTTTCCAGTACCTTCAATCCAATTTGTTAGGTAAACACCTTACCTGGGAAACTGTGAAACTTGTATACAAAAGACATTGCTCCATTGTTTGATGCATAGGGGCTTAAGATATTAAAATCTAAGTGAGTGCTGACTAAGGAAGTCTTTAATTCGACCATGACTAGATGTTTAATATCATAGCCAACTGCTCTTGAGCTTTGTTCTGAGTGATAAGCATAAAAGCTGATAAATCAGTTAAGGGTTTTTTTTTAAATTATTCTTTACTAAGTGTATATAATACAGCAAAGAAACTAAGAGTTCAAGCACCAGTCATAAGTAAGTTAGATAGGAAATATGTGTATATATAATTGTAATTTGTGTCCTGTAAAGATAATCTTTGTTATGGAACAGTGAAAACAAACATAGAATCAAAACCACAAAAAATGGGAAAGAACGGGCAGAGAGGAAAAGATAACAAGTAAAATTAATGTAATCTGCAGTATATTAGTCTGCTATCTGATACTCAACCTAAGAGTGTGTTCTGTAACACTGAGCTAAGACTCAACTGATCTGATTGGAATAAATGGGTCAGTCAGTCAGTTTGTGACAACCTAAAAGTGCAGCCATAATTGGTCTTATATATTCAACGTATTTACACTGAGCAGATTGTCTTCTGTACAAAGCTTCTCACTTCTGATGGAAAATGTTAACATTGCATCATAAGATAGTTAATAATAATAAAGGATATTATTTGCATTGTACGCTTAATATTCTTTACAAACAGTAAAGTAAAATAAAAATAATCAATTTCCCAATTTCTATTTTGTAATATCACTAATCTTCTTGTAGCATAACATTTTACAGAAAATATTTATCTTTTTCAGTTGTTAACTTTTCCTTACTCAAGAATATTTGTCAAAATGTGTCTGGCTAAAGTCAAAAGACCAAGGGTATCAGTGTTCAAAAGTGCTGTGCTGTACAGGCCTGCCAGCTTATTTGGAAACAACTCAAATCTCTAATAGGGCATTGTATAACAACAGCAAAAACCTTCACCTAAAAGTGCTATGTCACCTTTGAAAATAGGACTAAACTCACTTGTCTGGTACCACTAGAGCCTCTAGTGGATTTTTTTTTACATTGCAAAACTATAGTGCAGATATCGAATTCTGTCATTGATAGAACTGTTATTCTACTGGAGAAACAGTGAAATTTCACAGCTTCCAATATAACTGCCTTAGTCTAAATAGTATTATCACGACATGCTCTCCTGAGGACCTCAAATATTTTTCTCTGTATGCAAGACTCTTCACCACTTACTGAGAAGTAACCTTTCACACTATGCTCAGGTTTTGAGGGAAGACTCTATGCCTTTGTCTGGAAACTGGAAGTGCTTTGATGACAAAAATATGCATCTTTATTATAAATATAAGAAGCTGGATTCAGCTGCGCACATATAAGCTGCTCATGTCATTTTAGATGAAGTAGGATTTACTGTCTAGCATGTAGATGCTGCTTGAGAAGACACTTTTTTCCCCTACACTCTGTGTCTCACCTGCCAGACTAATGCCTCAGATATTGTAAAGCATCTCAAATAGCTATCTATACATCTGTAGGCAACAGAATGGAGCCCAAGCAATGGGATTCAGATTCAGACATCTGAACTTAGGTGTCTACCATATAAAGTATCTACAAGTGAGCTAGGTGTCTAAGCTCCTATTATAGCCAGTGGAGATCTACTCAATATAGTCACTGCAGCCTAGAGTAGTCTCACCTTACAGTAGACACCTAGGTCAGTTGCATATGTACAGGCTCCATTTACGATGCCCAGGGTATTCCACCTGGCTCCAGCCACCTCCCCAGAAGTCCAAGGAGCTCCCACAGACCCTTTGTCACATCTGCCAGTCAGATGCAGTTGTCTCAAATGCCTAAGGGCATCTCAAGTGGCAGCAGACACTTAAGTGCGAACAATTGAATCAAGCCCATATATTTGGTTTACTTACCTAGGTCATACATAGATAACTATACTGTAAACATCTCAATTTAGATGCTTGCATCTGAATTTGAATCTGAATCCCAACAGGAGTTTTGACTTGGCATCTAATATTAGGCATACATTTCCATAACTGGAAAGAAAGTATTTTCCAAGCCAGCATATTAACCAGAACTCTGTTACAAAAAGCTTAAAGGAAGTCAGTGGTAAAATCCCTAGATTTTTACTATATACCTAGAATTAGATATTTAGAAGCTTTGCAAAATCCAGTGCTGCATATCTATGCACTTTGGTCCTTCAGTATATTAAGTGATGACATCAAATGACCTACTATGTGAGAGTCTGCAAGCATAGGACTCCAAAAAATCTTCTGCATTCTTCTAAATAAAATGAATTTTACAATGAAGTAAATGCATTGGCAGGAGTAGATGATTTTGGTGAATTTATAAGCAAGAATATTGACATGATGATTGCACAGTACCATTACGATATGGTGCAATTACATGCAAAAGGAGTTTTCTGCATCTTGGCCATTATATTAAATGACACATTTTATTTTATACTGATTTATCATCTTTTTAATGCCTTCTTATAGTACATCAAATTATCCCTGAAAATGCATGGTCATATTTGGAAGCATACAAATTTATTTTGTAAAATTCCTTTCACATTTTAAGAAAATATTTCCTTTACTGATTGTGTTTTAGAGTAATTAATCGCAATAAGAAGAAAATTGGGATTCTTCTTCACATGTTAGCGGCTGGCCACACTTTTAGTTTTCAAAGCAGAAAAGCTCTAATTAAGAAACAACCGTGCACTTACAAATGACAGATAAAAGCTAGCAGGAGAACTGAAAAGGCTGGGGTTTTCTTAGCCGATTTCTTTGAGGATTTTTCATTTTAGAAGTTCATCACTTAATCTATACTTCAAACAAAATCACCATAATTTTCAACAGTCTATTTCTTGTGCTACACATCACAATTAGTAATTCAGAAAAATTAACAGTTTCTCTAGAATACATTATCAAAGAACATGTATGACTCTTATTTACCAGAAGGATTTTTTCTCCCATAAAATCCACTGATGCACATCCAAGAAACCCCTGGATAGAGCCTGCTGAAGATCTTTTGCACTTCATGTATAAGACTACTCAATTCAAATAATGTGTGCAATGCTGAACCTAAAAGGCATTAATGCCAGAAACAACAACTGCACTATATCAAGCCCAGGAAAAAGTAATGGGACTAGAAAGGGAGATTTTCCAAAAATCAGAGTTTTTATTTCATCTGTAATATTGTTGATAAATTGAAATGCTACCATGCAAAATCTCAGCACTTTTTTGGCCGGAAAGGCACTCATGCTAATATAATGAGTCTGGATTACAGAGGTTTGCCAAGCTTAGATCATGTATAGATTAATAATGATGTCTTTTAATGTCTTAATGATCTCTTAATGAAATACATTTATAATGCTACAATTTGGTGAGGACTCACTAAACATTTTTCATATCAGAACATGATGTTCAAAGCTAGGTTCTTAGTAATAATTAACACATGTACTGCGCTTTTTCTCTTCAAAGTGCTCTAGAAACATTAGTAATTAGTTAAAAACCCATGTGCTGAGTATACACTATCTGTTTAGGCTCTAAGAGGCCCACAACAATCAAACTGGAGTTAGCCAGGAAAGTCCAAGGAGAAAACAGTAATTTCTTCTGTGTTCTGAAGAATTTTAGATCAAGGCAGGAAAGACATGTCACAAGATAAATTAAGGTGGCGGCCACTTCATACAAATACTATTAGACAAATGATATAAACATAGACTACACTTTAAAAAACGTATCCAAAATATTAAAGCTTAATTAATTTTTTCTAAAAAGAAGTGAAAGAAAAGGCAACCTCAGAAACAGAAGACTGCTCCAAACCATCTGAAACCTCTTATTTTGCTAATTTCTGTTATCCGCATCCAAAGCGAGGATTTTAGCATAAGCAATCAGAGGCTTGCGGTGCTGATTGAAAACTTGCTAATACTCAGTATCTGCAAGCTATAACAAAACCCTATATAAATCACACCCATTTGCTCCTGTGGCTGATACCTGGCAGCACAGGAGATAACTGAACAAATAAGAGATTGCAGCTGGCTCATTTGCTAGGGCTCATCATCTGCCAGACAAGACAGATAGCAAGGAAAGGAAAAGATAAGAAAAGATATTAGAGATCAGTTGTAGCCAAGCAAGACTCAGCTCGAGTACCCAGAGAACATGGTAGCTTGGGAAGAGAGGGTTTCCTTTTCAGATTCACAATAACATCCCCCAAACCAGGGCAAACTTTATTCTGAGAAATTCCCTTCAGTGCTAGAATAAAAGAATTGTTTCACAGCATTGTACTGCTTTGGATGGAAGAATTAACTAACTCATGATAACGTGAATTCAGAGACTTCGTTCTATATCTGGGAATATTACAGAATTTTGATTTTCACAAATAATTCAAATACATCTTTGAAAACTCATGCAAGAATCTAGCTGTATATAAAAATCTGGGCTTTCTAGTCAGGCTAGATTTTAAGGTTGTTTCAATACCTAATGCAACCAACGTGCCTGTTTTCTAAGTAGAGACAACAGCAATTCCTATATTCACAGGGATATTGTGAAGATAAACATATTAAAGATTCATCAGTAACAGGGTTATGTGCTTAAAATAAATCTGTAGCTAGATTTAGTCAGTTGAAGTTGTGAAAGATTTGGTTGTCTGCTCAAGATCTCAGTTTCAAGGAGGAAAAAAATCCTAAATGTTTATATTTAGTTGAATTTGAATTTCAGCAGTCCAAAAAAGTGTTAATTTTTATCATTTCTACTTTTCTTTGCCATTTTTCAGCAATGTAAGATTTAAAACAAACGAAAGAGATACTACACGCTTAATTAATATGAAGCCCTATGAAAAAAATTCTAACATTAAACCCAGTATGTTTTAGCAAAACGTAAATTTTTTTCTATTTTATTTGAGAACGGAAGAAGTTAGGGGGAATGGAGAATTCGGTGATCAAAAGAATGGCATGAGACATTCTAAAGAACTGGTTGTAACAAAGGAAACACCTTTAGAAAAGGGCAGAAGCTGAAAGTCTGATTATTTACACATTGCATTCACTTGGACTTCTTCCATATACTGGAATTTCACTTTATCTTATGTTAATTTTTTGGCAATGCCAGCATGATGCTTGTGAGGTCTTCAAAAATATGACTTAGAAAAAGCTGATAGCAAATTCTTGAACACCCTTGTTCTATTTAAATTATACCAACAGCACAATAGAAATACAAGGGAAGGGGAAAAGGCTGAAAAATGCAGAGTGAGGCTATGGGATCTCAAGCTGCTGACTTCTGAGTCTGAAGAAAGAAGTGACCAATTTCCATGCTTTTTCTTGGAAGCCGCAGTGAGGCCAAGTTTCATGGAGCAAGCCTTGCCCTACCGTAGCCACCTCCCTCCTGCCTGCTGAAGAGTCAGTCTACCCAGTAAGGCGAGCAATTCCAATAGACCTCTGAAATCTAAGGCAGGAAATTCCTTTCAGCACAGCTTTCAGCAATGAAACGGACTGTGAAAACATCTTCCCAGAGGATTAAAGGGCTCCTGCCCAGGAATTAGCAGAGAAAGTTCGGCACTTACATTAGTACAACGCCCCCAGCTCCACTTCAGGCTTAACGAGGGTAGCTTTAACGTACATTTATGCTGAGGCTAGTTAACACTTTCAAACTCAGTGCAAGAATGTCACTTTTGTAATATAGCTATTAAGAACTTCTAAAAATAGGTCAAATGTTACAAAATGCTTCCTCTTGTCTAAAGCACAATCTAGTGTGTGTCCTTCCCAGCTTATAAATGGAATTGTTTTCTTAATTAAACATGCAGTCTTTTATTTCTGTCCCATGTCTTACATAATTTTATTAAAGACCTTTTTACAGTCTTCCCAAAAATCCCAACCCAATGCATATGCAATCACATTCTGCATGTACAGGTGTCAGTGGGCAGGAGGAGGTATGCATATATGTGTCTTCTGCCCTCTTTCAGCCATAGTAACTTGGTGAACTTATTGGCCAATTTGGAAATGTTGTTAATTCTAGAGGCTTTTTTAATTCAATTGATAATGTGGCGCTGCTTGCTGGAATTCACTCAATGATGGTTGACTGACAGGACAGGATTCAGTTGTGTAAACATACGTGAAAGTGCTAGCCGAGATGTCCCAGTGTATGCCGCTAGTGTCCTGAGATGTTCGGACACCAGCTGCCAGACCAGAAAGTGCCTGATAGGTCCTGTCTCATCTGTGCCAGACCCCTGCAGATGTCCTAGATGCACAAGAACATCTCAAATAGCACTAGATGTCTAGGTTTAGGCAGCTGAATCCAGTTTCCAGTGAATAGAATAAACAGCGTAACTGCAAAACAGCAAAAAAGCTGACGGCTGAATAGTTGCAGTAACAGCCTAACCCCACCTCTGTGCTACTTCAAAAAATCATCATCTTGAAAATAGCAACTATTTGAAATGCACACACTCCCCCCTGCAAAAAAATCCCAACAAGTGCCCCAAGACTACAGTGGAAAATAACTATAGAACATTAAAGAGTGTCGCTGAAACGGAATTGCCTGTTTTTATTATCTCGATATACCTTGTAACTTAACAGGAGTTTGTTTGCAGTCGGGTGCCAGCAATCCACAAACTAACAGTAGTACATTTGTTATATTTTTTGTCTTTTTAAATAGGTAAGTATCCCAGAGCAACAAAAAAAGACCATAACCCCTGGCATCCTCCCCTTCCTTTCCCCAAATTATGTAGTAAACGCACCTGCTTTGGACCCGAATGATAAAACCAGTAGAAACTGGAGAGATGTGTCTGTCTATAAGCCAGAAGGAAAGTCTGCCATCTTTTAGAAGCTTGTCAAGGAAAAAGTGGAGTAAAGTTACAGAAAGAAAGATGGAGACTCTCTGAAAAGTCTGTGCCCAGGCAGCATTCTGGAGGGAGGGATCCAGGAAAAGCTGCTCCACTATTGCTAAATGACAGAAAATACAAACCAGAATGAACTTCCCTTCTTCTGTACAGGGGATAAAGATGTTCTGTGAAGTCAGAAACACTAGGTACAAGGAAAAGGCAGAAGAATTTATCCGAGAATAACGCATGAATCATTCTAGGCACTTCCACGCAAACTGTAAGGAAATCTGATGCACGGCATATTGGGAAACTGTGCCAGAAACCATGGCAAAATATAGAATCGTAGAATCACAGAATAGTTTGGGTTGGAAGGGATCTTTAAAGGTCATCTAGTCCAACCCTCTTGCAAGGAGCAGGGACATCTTCAACTAGATCAGGTTGCTCAGAGCCCCGTCCAACCTGACCTTGAATGTTCCCAGGGATGGGGCATCTACCACCTCTCTGGGCAACCTGTGCCAGTGTTTCACCACCCTCATCGTAAAAAATTTCTTCCTTCTATCTAGTCTGAATCTACCCTCTTTTAGTTTAAAACCATTCCCCCTTGTCCTGTCGCAACAGGCCCTGCTAAGAAGTTTGCTGCTATCTTTCTTATAATCCCCCTTTAAGTACAGAAAGGCCACAATAAGGTCTCCCCGGAGCCTTCTCTTCTCCAGGCTGAATAACCCCAACTCTCTCAGCCTTTCCTCATAGGAGAGGCGTTCCATCCCCCTGATCATTTTCGTGGCCTTCCTCTGGACTCGCTCCAACAGGTCCATGTCTTTTTTGTGCTAAGGGCTCCAGAGCTGGACACGGTACTGCAGGTGTCAACATCAACAACCAAGAGCCAGAACTAGCCAGTGGACAAGCTTCTTTCTGAAGAACAGTCTGGGAAGTTAGGGAGGACAACTTCGTGATCTCTGCAAAAAAGAGGCTTGAATGCAAGGAGCTTTGCTTTAGAAAGAATAGAGCCAGATGAGAGTTCGTAGACAGGGATCAGAGGGGAGATCAACATAGGAGACTTCATAGCAGGCATCTGCCACAGGCTCCCTTTTCAAAAGGACTTCAGTCAGGCTTTTGACAGTGTCTCCCATAACATCCTCATGGACAAATTGAAGAAGTACAGGCTAGATAAATAGGCAGTGAAGTGGACCGAAAGCTGGCTGAACTGCTGGGTTCAAAGGGCTGTGATCAGTGGCACTGAAGTTCAGTTCAGTTGAAGGCCAGATGCTAACAGTGCACCCAGAGGTCGATACTGGGACCAATACAGTTTAACCTCTGCATTCACGACCTGGACAACAGGGCAGACTGCACCCTCGGCAAAATGGGAGGAGTGGAGGTAGAAGTGCTGCTATTCAGAGGAACTTTGATAGGTTGCAGAGGTGGGCACAGAGGAACCTCATGCAGTTCTACAAAGGCAAATGTGAAGTCCTGTACCAGGAAAAGGAATAACCACACATACTCGTGCAGGTTGGGAACCAACTAGCTGGAAAGCAGCTTTGCAGAGAAGGATCTGGGGGTCCTGGTGGACAACAAGTTGACTGTAAGCCAGCAACGTGCCCTTGCAGCAAGGAAGGCCAACAGTATCCTGGGCTGTGTTAGGAAAAGCATCACCAGCAGGTTGAGAGAGGTGATCCTTCGCTTCTACTCAGCAGCAGTGAGGCCACATCTGGAGTGCTGTGTCCAGTGATGAGCTTCTCAGTGCAAGAGAGACATGGACTTACTTGGGCAAGTCTAGCAAAGGGCCACAAAGATGACTGAGATATAGAAGCATCTGACGCACAAGGAAAGGCTGAGAGAGCTGGAACTCTTCAGCCTGGAGAAAAGAAATCTCAGGGGGATCTTATCAACAGGTGTAACTATCTGATGTGGGAAAGTAAAGAAGATGGAGCCAGATTCTTCCCAGTGGTGCCCAGTGACATGACAAGAGGAAATGAGCACAAACAGAAATACAGAAAATTTAATTAAAAAAAACCAAACCAACTTTTTTACTGTGAGACTGGTCAAACACTGGAAGAGGTTGCCCAGAAAACTTGTGGAGTCTCCATTCTTGGAGAGATTCAAAACCTAACTGGTAACAAAGCCCTGAGCAACCCGCTGCAGTTGACTCCACTTTGAGCAGCGGGGTTGGTCTAGACGATCTTCAGAGGACCCTTCCAGCGTCATCCATCCTGTGAGTCTGTGAATCTGTAAATGTAGTTTAAAAGTGCAGATGAAAAAGGTGAAAAATAAACATTTTGTTTTGTCTGTCCCATGCCTTACTTTAAGCGTAAAATTATATCTACCTACCTACACTTGTCCATGTAGTCTATTCACCATTTGTGCAAGACTCAGGAGCAGACAGGTTGACCTCTCTTTCTTTTGACGTATAAACTTCATGTTTGTTTTGGAACTACATCTCTTTCCAAAATTACACAAGGAAATACAAAATCAAAGTCACCTACTCTGCCATATAAAGTACTGCACCTATATAATGGTGGCAGGGAAGGGAGAAAGAGGATTTGAAAATATGTTAAAATATTCTTTCATGTAACACTGACATACATTAAGTGGAAATTATAAGACATCACTAAATTAAAAGGCAGTGGTCACAGTATTAGACTGTATTTCATCAACAGGATACAGCTTTAGAATATGAAAAATATTGCAAATTATTATCAAAGATACAGACACAACATACATAGCTTTTTAGGGCATTTAATGTAGCTAAACTTGTGCAAAAGCTGTTGTAAAAGAGAACAATTTCATATATTTGTAATGGCTGAAGCAGAAAGAATTTTAATTTACTATCTGCTGAGGGACTAAAACCAAAACATTACCACAGCAGGTCTTTGCTGCATATTGATCTCAAGGGAAAAGTAGTTGGTCGCATCAATAAAAAGAATGAAAAGCGTAGAAAGGTGTTTGGAAAGTTCACCACTTTCTAGTGGTGTAGATTTCACTGTTTCCCTCTAACTCTGCATATGGGTCTATGATTGCTTAGTGGGAGATCATGTACAGGTAATCATAAATAACAGTTCAGAGTAAAATTCACTATTCTGCAAAGGCTAAGCAGAAAAGTGATTCATGGGGCTTAGGCAACAGTTAGGGCTAGAGCTGACCTTTTGCAAGAGACTAAATTCTATACCTGAGCTGAAACCTGCACCCTCTGAAACACCAGAAAATCTCTGATGAAGACTTGGCCAAATCCTGGTGTGATTTACAACTTACAGTTCTCATGGTCAGTTTTAGATAGCAACAGGGGAAGGCAAGGGGAAAAAAAAAATTTGACTAGTTCTCAAATGTACTTATAAATGGAATTTACTTTCATGAAATTCAATGTTTTATTTCATATTACAGTTTGCAGCTATTAAATATGAGGCAGTTGCTGTGTGAGTTGTTCCAGTACACACAGCTGCATTAACAGCTAACTACAAATACGTTTTACACTAGTGGGTGCTTTCAAGAACCAAATGTCTCTTCAGGAAGTTTTACCAGCAACTTTTTTTCATGTATTTACAGAGTTCCAGCTAATTCTGTATGTTACCTTCCACATATATGCACTTTTTTTCTGTCTCTGCTGCCTGAAAACTAATTTCCACTCATCTGTGGGGCAAGATTAACAAAGACACTACCATCTGTTCCTTGACAAGATTTGCTATCATATAACTGTTGACATGTAAAGGGTAATTTATATTTTGATTGGACATTAATTGTGCTTTCTTTGGATTAAGTATTTTAAACTGAACTATGAAAATAACCTTAAATATATAGGTCATAGCAATTATTGTGTTATTTACATTACTAAACAAGTACGCAGCAGATGGCCTTCAGGGCCCTGGCCAGAAGAACCTATCTCCTGCAGATTTATTTGGTGCTTGGAGATACTACCAACTAACTTCTCAAACCAGTTTGAATGCCATTGTGCCTCTCGTTTGTTGCCAGCAAAAATATTCCAGGCTTGTTTGTTTCAACACCAATATTTTTCTCAAGGCCTTCCTTGTACCTGGCTATATAAAACGTTCATACTTGGGCCTTGTCAGAGGCCACGCCCCTGCAGTTAAATGAAATAGCACCAGGGACCCTTAACTAGACAAGGGGCCACAGTCTGGCCACATCTACACTTTTAGTACTTGGCTCAAGTCTCCTTTTGGACCTGGGTGGTACCACTGTGACCATCAGGCGTAATTGTTATATTGTGCAGGTTTTTTTTCATTTGTAAGTGCCTGAAAAATACAAAGATTGTATTGCAGCCCTCTACTGTGATTTCTCCATTTCATGATACCTAGGTTGTATGCAGCATGACAGTATGTGATGGTTGAGAGCATGAAGCTTGCACGGACAGCTTGGAAGATCCTGCGACGTGGAGAACACGATGTTTGGTGCAGTCTTGGCCACCCCGCCTACTGAGCACGGCTTCTGGTGCAAGCTGTACCCTGAACTGCGCCCAGATTGTTCACAAGAGTGTTCAGAGGCCCAAAACAGGTTAACACTTAACCAGTCTGGACTGGTCCAGCACTGAAGGACACTCACTGATCCTGTTTCGTGTAGCAGTAAAAACATAACCAGGGAAGTCATGCAAAATACTCAGGAAGATCTGACCTTATAAAGCACTACCCCAAGCTTTCATGACATAAATTCTTATTTTTTTTCCTACCCCTGATTTAAACTGGCCCTTAAATTCTATTCCACCCTGATCTAGCAAAATTTTTACGCATGTGAGCCGCTTTAAGCTCACTGTTTTCAAGGGGGCTGTTTGTATAAACAAAGTCTATGCATGCTCAGAAGTTCTGGGACCATTGCTTTATGCGAAACCATTCACGTGCTCAAAGTTTTGTGTTTGCTGTACTCTGACTTTATATACTTAAAAAAAAGAATCACATGAGAGCAATATTATATATACGATATATAAAAATATACAGCCTCCAATTAACTTCCATTTCCAAAAGCTTGCAGTTAGCTTTTTTAGTTTTATAATACAGGAATACATACTAAAATATTATTGCTGCCATTTATGACATGAACATACTCAAATGCATACCACAAGGTCTGCATGTGCCCACACAGAAGGGCACAATAAGCCAATCAACACTATGTCAAGTCCATTTTTTTCCATGGAAATGTGGAATAATAACCTTTTCCTACTTAAAGTTTCGCTTTCTCACATTAAGTACCTGTAAAGCCAGCTTAGTCCTTGGAAGAACTTTATTCATTTGCATTCTCTGTTTCAGCTATTTTGGGAACTGATGATGCAACTACTTTTTGAAACAGTTCACTGTCTCTAGGACATCACTTCTAACTCATACTTTTAAAATACATGCATTTCCCACTGCTCTGTAATAAAAAAAAAGGTAATTTGAAAACCACAAAGAATTTATTTTACATACTTCTGAAAAATTCTCTTCAGACAAAATTACTGTGCACACCATAACTTACCTGTTCAGTGTGAAATTCACTTCCATGAGCAATCTAAGTATTTACATGATCCATGTGTATTTTTAAAATCTTAAGATATTGGTTATATAGAGGTTTTGAGATATTTAGTTCTGAGGGAGTGAATAGTTCCACTGAAAATCTATTCAGGATCCAAATGCTGCAATCTATTGTTTGCCTTCCCTGTGCAGTCAAATTTCTCCATTTAGCTAGTGCAATATGTTTTCACAGAATAGGAAATATAATTAAAATAAAAACAACAAAAACAAAAACAACAAAACCCCCAGGATTTTATATAAATAAAAATTGTCATGGAAGCTGGACATAGAGATGTAGAGAAATCCTTTTTTCTCCCATTGATTAAACAGGTAATTTAAAATATTAGTGACACTGCAGACATATGGATTTCTTCAAACAGAATTATATCAGTGTTCTGTGAAAGGTCCTATTTATCTTTATTATAACTCTACCTTTGGTAAACTGTCTCCAAAAATACTATGCTTTAGCAACATGAAGACTAATGTTTTAACTGTAGAAGAATCACTGAATTCTTGTATCTTGACTGTACACTACTCTTATGGCATCACCTTTCCCTCTATCACCTTTAATTTATTACATTCATTTCTGTGAGTCCATCAAAGAGGAGCCACACAGACTAGAAATGCCTTTCCATTGCATTCAAAGCACCAGAGAACAGAAGAAACAAAGAGCTGGAGAATAAAGGCATTTATATAATCTGGTGAATATTAAAGATGACTGTTTTTCATATTTACAGATAATCTACTGAAAATAATAAATCATTAGGTGATACGTATGTATGTATTCACATATACTGTCTCACTTTGCTACTAAAATTATAAATTACACAAACAGAAATTGGGAACAATTTGTCATCTATTGAAAATCCATTCTCCAGATTGAAGAAACCTTTGAACACTGCAAAGATTCAAAATCTTTGATTCCTACATCATACATAGAAATTTAGGTTAAGAAACAAGTTCAGAAGTTGGAGAACTGATGATTTTAAGGGGTTAAGGAGATTTTCCCCCTTATGTGAGGATATAAGTGATGAAAACACATATCTAAAAATCAGTTATGTAGATGAAAGGAATGGCTGCCTACTGCCACAGCTGAGTATACAGTGGCTACGCAAGCGATAAGCTGAGATGATGGGCTATTAAACAAAACATGTTGCCCTTAAATCACCTGCTTCATCTGCTTTATTGACTTACATTCTGCCATTGTATTATTGATTCTTTAGTGTAGACACTGGTTTGATTAACCTCTATTTTCATTATTTGTTTACTACATTAAAACACCCAGATCAACTACAGGTCTGTAATCCACATAGTTGTTAATTCACAAAGAATACCTACCAAAAAAAGCACATTACAGATATCAAGACAGAAAACAAATCAACAAATAGCTAGCTTACACTGAACTATTATTATTCTTGTTATTCATAGAATCATAGAATCATTAAGGTTGGAAAAGACCTCTACTACTACTAAAATACCAATGCATATGAGCAAGGTCTTGAGCAATGCAAATGCAAATGCAAATGCTTCACAGAACCCTGTTTGAACAAAACGCACGTGGGATGCTTTAAGCCACCTCTCTGTGGTTTGTGCCAAGTGAAACACTTGTTCATGCAATCCCTTCCCCAAGGGAAACCACTATGAAAATTCATGCTAATCAGCAATTTTATGGTCTCACTCAAGAAATCAAAAGTCACTGAGAATCTGCCCTCTAAAAAACATATACCGACTACGCATAAAACTATGGCTTATACTTCTCCTGTGAGGACAAAAACTACCAATTTTCTCAACTATTAAAATAAATTTAAGAAAATAAGCCCTGCCAATTCACAACACAGCCACTGATAAACAGAATATTGGCATGACCATTCAAACCCCTCCTCCCACTTTCTGTCATCTGCCGTTATCACAACTAGCAATCAGATCACAAATTGCTGAGCAAAAGTCTAATGTTGATTCTCTTGCAGGGAAGGAGGCAATGCCAGCAACCTTGGAATTTGCATCTAACCATTACGATTTAGGCTGCTTTTATTAACATTTTTAAGTGGGGAGAATGATTTCTTCAAGAACAGAAATTCATGTGTAAAATCTAGGACAGAGCTGAGGAATTCTGATTCCTTTGAATGTCCATTGAGAACAGATCAAGGCAAACTGCCTCACTCTTCTACAAAGTGAAAGAAAGTATTTTTTGTGACTTCGCTGCAGGAACTTACCAATCCAGTTCATATCAAATGTAATACATGCAGTCATTATTTTAATATTCACCCATGAGCTGACCTGCTGCTGACAATCAAGTTTTATACACAGTTTAATAAAATGGTGTACTCTGATCAACAGTACCTCAAGCACCTAGATGGCCCTTTGATATTTCAAATGCACGTTAGATAAACTGAGTTCTGGAGTAAGAAATGCCCTGCAGGACTTGATGCGAATTTCAGAAAAATGCAATGTTAGTTGCAGATAGGAACAAGAAAACCATATCAGATTGGGCCAACACTCCATTCTGTCTTTGACAGCATCCAACAGTAGGTGCCAAGGAAAGGGCAAGCACATTGGGCTACTTCCCTGGTACCACCTCCAGAAGACTGATGGCTCTCCAGGCTTCCTGAGCCTTCAAGCAGCATCTTCATGTTTAATAGACCCTGATGGATTTCCCTTCCATAAATCTGCCTTATCTTTTTGCAAACCCCTGTAAACTTTTAGGAATCTGCACCATTTCCAAGGAAGTTTAAGACTACACTAAAATACTTTTTATTTTGAAACTGCTGCCTATTAGCTTAATTTGCTTTCCACAGGTTTCACATTAGAAAAGACAATGAGGAATCACTGTCCATTCCACTCAGTTTCACACACCACTGTATAGGCTTTTGTCATTATTTCCCCAATCTCCTTTCCCATCAGCTTGTCTTCCGACTTCCATTTTATTTAGTGCTCTCTATATGGAAGAATTTCAGACTTGTGAAAAACTTTATCACAGTTTTCTATACCTATTACAACTTTCCTGTACGCTTTCTGAGAGGTGGGAGCTGCTAGAGCTGCAGACTCCATCCAAGCAGTGACAGTGATGCAAAGAGAGAATTATGGTGTCCATTTCCAAATGGTTACCAAATCTTACTTGATTTTGCCCACTGGAAGCACAAAGCATTGAGATTTCATACAGCATCTGTCATGACTCCAAGGTCTCGCTCATGAACAGCAATCATTTGTTAAGAGCCTTTTATGCCATCTAAACACTCAGTTTTATCTCATGCATTAACACGTGTCTGTCATTTTACTGCTCTCGGTAGGAATTCAAAGGTTCTTCTGCAACCTGACAATTATTTTCACTAATGTGAATAACTCAGTATGAACAACAGATTTTACTACTCTGCTGTCAGGCCCCTTTTCCAGACTATTTACGACTATGTTGAGCAGTACTGATCTCCACACAAATTCCTGCACAACCCTACCTGTTACACCAAGCCATTGAAAAAGATGGTAATTGATTCCTACCTTTTATTTCCTATCTTTCCACTGGGTATCCATCCATCAGAAGGTTGTAACTTTTATCCCACGACAGCTGAGTCTTCTAAGAACCGCCGACAAATGCTCTTGCCCAAACGCCTTTTGGAAATCCAAGTTCATCAACCCAGCTTGCCTTGGCCAGGTGTGGTCACTTGGCTCCTTCAAAGACTCCCACAGATTTCCAAAGCATGATGTCCCTCCATAAAAAACAATGCCAATGTTTCTCCGTTGCATTGTATTTTTTCCTGTTCCACTCGCTCTTGTCCTTATTATTGTTCCTACCAATTTGATCAACATGCGCATCGACCTTAAGGGATCCTCTTGGAGCTGTTGAGGTTTCAGCTACAGGCGGCACTCGCGGTCCTCCAACGCTGTCTTTAGCACGTGGCTATGCGGCATGCTCAGAAATCCAACTGTTTCATACCCGAATCCCTCTGTAACTGGGATAAACACCATCTGATCTGGCCAATGTCCTATTATTAATTTTTTTTTTTTTTACCTCCTACCATAACTTGACCTGGAAACAGCTCCTCCAACACATTTCTCAAAGAAGCAGCATTTCAGCATGAAAACCTCCCTAAGGTCCTCTTTGACAAACATGGGGTTTAGGTTTTTCATTACAGCCTTATCTTCCTTCCCTGAGCTCCGTTCACACCTTATTTAGCGGACAGCAGACTCCATGGCAGGATCCTGATGGGTTGAGAAAAGGATTTATTGCTACTTTCCATGTCTTTTGCAAGTTGATCCTCAAGATCTTTTATTTTTTGGGCCTGCTTCACCGTGGTGTTACATTCCAGGTGTCCGGGTGCAGTTTCCTCATTTAGATGCAACTTCAAATGCTTTGAAGGATGAGTCTGTGCTTCTGCTGCCCCTTTCTCTGCCCTTTTTTAAGCACCCCACCTTATTTTGCTTTTCCAAAACTACCTTCTTTTTTTTTTCCTTTTCCAGAATTCCCAAAGAAACTGTGAGGTTTGGGGAAGCGTGAATGACAGAAACCGAGGGAAACCCCCAAGACCTGCGTCTCGGGGGAGCTTAGCTCTCACTCCCGCCTTTCCCCAGCGGGCGACGGACGCCGGCCCTGGCTCGGCGCTTCGCCTGGGGCGGGGGCGGCCCCGCCAGCCACCGGCCACCGCTCCGGCGGGAAGGGCCGCCCTGTCGCCCCAGGGGCCACGCCGCCACGCGGGGCAGGCGCTGCCCAGGGCGGCTGCCTCAGGAGGGCTGCCCCCCGCCCTCAGCGGGGCCCGCGCGGCCGCCGCCCTCACGGAGCGGGGCGGTAGAGGCGGGAGGCGGGGCTGCCCTCAGCCCACCCTGCGCGGCCCAGGCGGAAGGAACGGCCCAGCCGCACCCGCCCCCTCCCGCCGCCGCCCTGCGCGGCCTCGCCGGCTGCTTCCGCCCGGCTTCGGCAGACGTCGCTGGCGCCGGCCGCTACCTCGCCGCTATGCTGGGTGCCGGGGAGCCTGCGAAGGGGGAAGGTACGTGCCTCAGCGGCGCGGCGGTCTCCCCGCCGCCTCGGGGCGCCGTGCAGGGCGGGGGCAGCGCGGAGGGGCTGCGCCCTCGCCGAGGGCGGGCGGTGGGTCGGGGTGGCGGGGCTGGCCGGGCCCCTCGCGAGCTGCCGGGCGGGCCCTCCCCTCACCTCCCCTCACCTCCCTTCCCCTGCCCGGCTGGCCCTGGCGGGTCCGAGGGCCGTGCAGCGAGCGGGCGTGCGCCGAGGGCCTCGCTGAGCCAGTTGCCAGACACCTACCGCTGCTGTGTGCTGCGGCAGCCGGTAGCCCGGCAGCGGGGCTGACCCTCGTAACGGCCGTGCAGCAGGCAGGTTGATGGAATCGTGTTCCGCTGAATAGTGTTGGTGACTCCTAGGCGTAAGGTTAAGGATGGAGTAACACATCCCGTGCAGTAAGCAGTGCTTCGTACGTGCTCCCCTGACTTGTTTTTCCTTGGATTGGGAGGAGACTTCAAGAAACAAGTCCTAAGCAGCGTCTCCTTTTCCAGAAAATAACTGCGGTGATGCTACTTGTAGTGCTTTTTCTATAAGTCAGTACTTGTTCCTGTGAAACATCTCTTGGATCTGACTGATGCTCATTATCTAAGCAGCAAGTTATAAAACAGGTAGGAAGAAAAAGCCCGTGGCCTGAAGGGGCTATAAATGAGAAAAATAAGATTATGAACGCTTAGAAGTTAAAAGCGAGATGAGATTTGTAAGCGGAAAGAAGTGACTTTTATTAGAGGAACTAATCTGGTTTGGAAAAGCAGAGTCTAGCAGGTGTACACACCTTCCTTCAGGAACCCTCTGTCTGGCAGGTTTGTTCTTAGTACTGGTTCCTGAGCATCATCATTGTTAGTAAATGCAGGCTTGATGGTAGCTGCTACAACAGAGAAAAAACGCCTGTGCCAGACAGGAGGTGAGCAGCAGGTTAAGGAAGCAATGTAAACAGGGATATGGTAAAAGAAACGATGACAATGATGAAACGCTGTTGAGACATGACAGTTGTCGAGGGCTTTCTTACTGGTAACTTTGTTGTTGTGTTCGCGAAAAGGATAAAACAGCTTCTTTTCTTTCGATTTAAGTATAATATTAAAGCCTTATCATCAGAAGACTTGAACGGCTTGAATGATTCAGACCCTTATTTTTTTTATGGTGCAATATACTCCTGGCCCTCTGAGACTTTGTGATATCCAATTAAGGTCTGAGAGTCCATCTGCATGGACCTGTTGCAGAATCTGGATATAAATTTGTATTTTGTGTGTCTCAGAGACTAGAAGCCTTCAATTATTAATTAGGATTATTGCAGTTCCCTATTTTCTTGTGGCGCTTGCTTATGATGTCAGTGAGGGAAGTGGTCACACTTTTACAGAACTGGGTAAGTGACAGCACTAATATTTAATATTTTCCATCATGGTATTACTACAGGGATTGTATAAAAGCAGTTGAAGTCAGTGATCTTTCAGGAATCTTTGATAGTATTCTAAGCAGATGCTTGTGAAGGAGGAAAGCATATATGATTCTTGTTTACCTAGTCCCACTCTGTAAGTATCCACTCAGCCTGCAACAAAGTGCAGCCCAGGAACTTTCTGGAACAGGTATACTGAAGACTTAAAGTTCCACAGTGGATTTCTTCTCCATCAACTCATCCTTGCCTTGCACCCGTGTGGAGCTCTAGTGTTCACAACATCCAGCCGCAAGTAGTTCTGTGGGTCAAATACACACTAACTCAAGAGGCTCCTCCATTGGTTTTGAACATGCTTTCTGCTACTTCTATTTGGTATTTTCTACTTTTTAAATTAGAAGAGACGCTGATAGGTTATTACCTATTTACCTGCTTCATGTGATTCACAAAGGCAATTACAATAAATTGTGTATGGGTAATGGTAAAACAAAATTTCCAATATGACCGCCAAGCCAAAGAACTTACCAGTAAATTCGACAAGATTTACTCTAAAGGTTGCTAATAGCGCTGTTCTTCCTGTTTGTCTGGGTTTTTTTATTGATAGCTTTGATTTCTTTTAAATTACATTTTTTCCATTATTGTGATTTATTATAATGAGGGCACCTTGTCTGGAAAAAGGGGTAGTCCCCATTTTGAATGATGTCTAGATTATATTTACCAAGTATTAGGAGCAGAATTTCAATGTTTAAGCTTTAGTGGTGTTGTGCATGCATTTGTACAGACAACATGCATGCAGGATATGAAGGACAGGTAGTTTTTGCTTATTTAAATGGGGCATGCTCTTAATAGCGGTTATAACTATGTTTTTTCTGCTTTTGACAAACCACTGAAATACTGTGAATTTTCAGTAAAGTGCTTGACTAAATTTTATTCTAGCTTACACTTTGAATGATAGTATTTACATGTCCAGTAAGGTTTGTAAACAGGTTACACAGGGGGAAGTAAGTAATTCTGATAAAAGAATATTTGTAATAGGAAACAAATGTGTAATATGAAAGGTCTGAACTTAACAGAGTCTTAAGCTTGAAACAAATCTGGAATTTCACACTAGTCTGAGTACATAGTCGACTAGTCAGATGAATGAGAGAACTATTTATTTACCTAGCTAGGATTGCACAACTACCTAATGCAGCTGTGCATTCTGTGGTAAGTGCCTTGTTATCATATGTTAGGTAATCCTGATGTGCCAGAACAACATCTAACCAGAGATGCCACAACTCCAAGTATGGCAGGATTTTTTTCCTCAGTATCCTCACTTACTCCTGCTGCTGTCAGTAACCATGCTGTTCTTTTGGTTCTCTTCTTTTTCTGTCTCATCTCCTGCTTCTGTTTAGATCCTGTTCCCGTTATCCTTTGTTTAGACAGGTCCTTTACTCAAATTTCTCGTTTAAAAAAAAAAAAGTAACTGATATAAACTTTTTGTGGAAATCTGACCCCCCAAATTTTACATTTCAAAAGAAATTGTAGTGCTAACTGGAACTAAAATGAGTATCAGATGATAACTGGATTATTATTTGCACCTGGGATGAACACAGGCTTTGTTTATGTATGTATTTGTACGTAGTTATGTGTTGTCAGGGTTTGGCAGGATTATTTTGATGGGAGGAGCTGAGTCCCTGTGCAAAATAGTGATACTTCAAGGGTTACTCTTGTTTTGAGGAAGAAGCTAGCAGTGTTTCCAGCTTGGCGAGTTGACTTGGATCCCCTTGTTACTGGAACTGTAGGTCTGTAAGTCAGAGCACTGGCGTGTGCAGGCCGTCCTGCAGCACTGGTTCTTTTGGCTACTGCACCGCTTTCTCCAGCCTGACTGTTCAACTCCCTGCCCCATCCACCTGATCAGCAGAATGATGAACATCGCCACTGCTTCTTACTGGGAAGGACTTGGACTCCAGGCCTCATATTAATAGTATAGACAATTATATTACTGTCTGGTGACTCAGAAAGGGATCTAATGCTATCTGGTATTATTCTTTGTAGTCTCTTGTTTATGTCTCCTGCTCATTGATTCTCCTGTTTGATTTCCCTTGTCCTTTGCACAGAGCTGCATAGAACCTATTTGTTTTCATGTCTGCTTGCAGTGCCTTCCTAGCCTGTTTAGGTTAGTAAATGAATATCAGAATGTACAGCTGCTGCAGTAAACGTAAGAAGGAGGTGGTAAGCAGCAAACACAGACTGAGAGATTACTGGAGAATGCTGTTGTGACTAGTAAGTTGGTCCACTGTAAGTAGACAGTATTTTGACTAATTCTTTTATGTCCCTCTTAGAAAGCAGGAAAATCGTCAGTAGCGAGAGAGCTAAGTTAAAGGTGAGATAAACAGTTGATGTAAGAACACATGTAAGTTGAAATAATAAAACGGGAAGAAAAGAAAAAAAGCGTTTTGGTTTCAGAGCATGCGTTAGGCTAAGGCAGAACAACCTATGTGGAAATATGGAAGAAACATACAGAAATAAGGGATAGTTCCATGGGGAGATGCATGCTGAGCAGCGCAGCGAAGGATGGGGGAAGCCAAATCAAGGACAGCATGATGATAATTAGATTGGTGTATGGGTTTTTTGCCTTGATATCTGCTTCTTGCTAGTCTTCATTATGCTCTTTGAGCTTTGCCTTACTTAACCAGAACAAGGAATGAATAGTGCTTTCCATCGAGTAGTGAATCTTATTCCGATAGGAGGTGGAAAAGGAGTTATTGAACATAAGATGAAATAGCAATTGCTTTTTACTGCTTTTGCCTGTCATTACTGCTGCTGAAAGATCGAAGTTTCTTGAAATGCTTAACTTTTGGGTGCTGTGGTTTAAATGCATATATAGGTTACTGTTACTTTAAATTCTTGCATATTTGTGTTTCATTGAACGTTGTCCAGATTACCTGTATGACTTAAATGGCTGTCCAACAGAAATGTGGGGCTTGTAGTTTTTTTGATGTAGGAGAAAAAATAAGAGTATAGAACATACGGTTCAGAGCCAAGTAGTTGTTGACTTTTTTTCTTTTGAAAAGGTGCAAAGTTCTCATTTTCCCTAGAGATAGTAGAAATCAAATGGCAAAGCAGCATCATCTCTGAGCAAACATTTTTTCCAAATCCTTAGATCACAAGCAAACCTATTTCTTTTCTCTCTCTCAATACAATTTTCAGTTTCTTGTGCATGTGTCCTTTATTATAATTTTTTTCACTTTTTTTTCAGTATATTCTGCTATTTCTCTCTCTCCTATTGAAACAATACCCTGTGACAGGCCATGTCAACTCTTCTCCCACATAATTCACATACCTGTTAAATTTTGAACGTGCTCTGTTTTGGGTAGTGATATATGCTGAAGTTTGAAGACCACTAATATTTCTTTTCTCTGTATCGAAACATAAGCGTGATGGATTCTTGTTCATGAAGGATAACATTCCCACCTCTAACTTCAGTGAGATTTTAACCCAGTCTGTAATCATGGTGTTACATTTCAGTTTTGCCCAGTGGCTCCCAAAATACTGATGTTCAACATAATCCACATTCAAATGAACAATTGAACAAATTGCATAGTTTGCAGACTTTACTGTATTTGTGACAATTTTCTCATGCTATCCATTCCAAACTTGTGATTTATTTCCCTTTGATTTTCTAATGTAGACTTTTTGATTTTTGCTTGATTTTCCTGCAGGCAGCTGGGAAAGTTCATTTACAAGATTCTCTTGACATGAGTCTGCTGTTTCTGTGAAATTTGCTGGTCAGAGAGACCTGGCATAGTTTTCTCCCTGGAAACCTTCTTTATCATGAAGACATCGTACTTCAGCAGCAGCTTTTTATATTCTCTCACATATAAATTCTATCTTTACTTGACTGAGGTTTTGTTAGCATTGCAATCTAATCTCAGAACATATATGTAAAGTATATTTACATTTATATAACCCACCCATTATTCATGCCCACCACCTTCTGTTTATTCCTCTGTGAGATTTCAGTTTTAAACTCCCCAAGATTTTCCTCTGGGTCCAATACTTTAATGCAGTATTTGGAGGAAAAGCTGTCTTTGAAAGTTACTTCATTTGTCCAGTAGATCTCAATATTATGTGCAAATGAACAACTTTTTCTTCCATTGGGACTAAAAAGTTTCCCAAAAACCCATTTTTTGTTCTGGAAAATACCCATATTACACCAAATTAAACCATCCTATTTGTTTTCATGCATATGAAACCATCATTACTTCTTTGAGTGTGCTTGTTTCTTTAAGCAATGAATTTTGTGCTCATTTCTTTTTAGGTCATCAAAATTACTAGCTTTATCATCAGGCTTGCATATTAACTGGGAAATGGGGGAGTTGCTAGGAATATAACTACCACTTTCTTGTAATCTGTGGGATTCCCCCCCTTAATTATGCTGATGAAGTTACTTTAAGAAAAGCCAAACCAAAACAAACTCACACTCTTTTGGGGTCATTTTCATGTTGGTAGCTCTGAACAGTTCACAAACAGTTTGTGATGCTTTAACTCTTTTGAAAAAGTCAAAGTTACCGTCTGGGTATGATTAAATAGATTGACAGGACATGATATGTAGGACCTCTTCCACTGTATGCTGAAATGTGTTCGATAAAACATATTCCACTTTTAGAATGTCATGTCTTTTTTCTTTTGGGTACATTTATGGTTGCTGGTATTTTATGAAGCCTCAGGGGACCCCCAGCCACACCAGTGTAACCTCTAGGATTTGCTTATGCTTGCTATGACTCCAGTGCTACATGTTTCTAACTGAGTGTCAAAGTTGCAATGGCAAATGGAGGACCTTTGATCTACCTAGTAACAAGGGACATGGGCTCTGCGACTTGAGCACTGGGCAAGCATAACGGGGTTTTGGAGACCTTTATGAAAGGAGCGTCAGCACAAACAAAAACTGAGGTCTGTGATTGCCAAAGGAGAGACAGAAACCCGACATAAAACTTAGTGTCTTGTTGCCAGAACTGCAATGAAACATCCCCTTGCTGACTATGTTGAGTGCTGTAGACCAACCGTTGATGCTTTCAGGCTTGTGACTGCTTTCATAAAAGTTGCCATTGTGCCTTATTCCCTTGGAATTCTTTTATTTGCTGTTTAATCCTCTTGAGAGTAATGTGGAAATCAAGACCAAAAGTGCTGTAGTAGTTCTATTATGATAATTAAGAAGAGCTCAATTTTATTTTTTTTTAAGTCATTAGTACATGCTGAACTCTTTAAAGCCAAAACTCTCAGTGAGATGTAAAGATTAACTAAAAGTTATGGTGGGCCTTCCTAATTCATTTCCCCAGGGTTTTGACCACCTTCTCTGTTGAATAATTTTGTACCAGACCAATGTAGACATGTATCTTTGTGGGATCTGAAAATGTTTTCTGATTTCTTGATTCCTCACCCCTGAAATTCTTTCAGATTGTTCATACCTGAGCAAAACACCTTGTTGGAACAAGGTTGATGGGGGATCCATCTACTCCTGATTTGAATCCACAAAATCTGGACCTTTCCAAGCTAACACTTTTTCAATTTGAGTCCTACGCTGCTTTGCTGCAAAACTGTCTCAGTAACCGGTTTTATAATGTTTGGCACTGACAAGGGACCACTTGTCCAGTACAAAATTGATACCCTGAAGTTATTTTCCCTGCTTCCCTTCCACCAGGACAGTACACCCTTTCTTGATGATTGCTACAGGGTTATTAGTGGTAATGAAATCCAAATTTTGTGATGATACTGTAGGTCCAGTTCTTAAAACTACGTTTCTTCCTACTTAGATCTATGCACAGTCCCCTGTATGGTGTCTCTGTACAAGGTTTAGAAATGAAAAATCATTCTAGTTTTCATTCTGCACTTCAGCTTTTTATCATTGCAGCTCTAAGCATGAGTAAGCTGTACCCCATTTCCACCATTTCATAGATATTTTTTCACAGTCATCAGTGAAATTCTCCTAGCTGTTTTACCACTTCAGGGAGGGGCATGGGGTGAATGAGACAGAAACAAAACAAATTGAAAGCATCAAATTGCTAGGTCGTTGAATGATGCCTGAAAATAAGGCTGCCTAGTTTCTTCATTTGTTTTAGACAAAAACAGCCTGCTGCTCTGAACTCCCTTGGGTATAGGTGTTTGGGTTTTATTGGGTTATTTCATATAACTACATTGCTTTATTTATGTGTCCATAGTGTTAACTTTTTAGCTTTGCTCATTTTTACAAATAACACCTAACAGTTTTTATTTACTAATTCAGAACTAGTGTGAAAGGGACTAGCAGGTCCTTGCCATCATATGACTTTGACAGAGAATTGTACTGTAAAGTACAATGAAGAAGTGTTTCAGTTTTATGTGCTACTGGCTGCTGCTGCTGCTTTTCTTATACAGAACTGGTCAAGATTTGTGACTGATGTCACAACAGCTTGCAAAGTCTTTGGCCTACGTTTGCTGTTTTTCTGTCGAAAATCTGGCATCCACTGTTTGTCTGTAGTTTGTCCAAAGAAATCCTTGGTGAGATCTAGACATCCTGTGTTCCCCCTTTCCCCCTTGTTCATTTCGTAGGTTTTCTACCAGGTTGGTCAGTCTGTCCCTTCTGCTTCTAGTTCTTAGCTATGAGCATGTTAGCTCCAGTCTGCAAATCATAAGGTCTGGATGATTCTCTTCTGGGGATAATGCTGCAGAAATTGTTAGAGCCTTAGCATAGCAGGCAGCTTTCTATTTTTCCAGTTATTCCTTTGCATTGTGATATTGAATTGAATCACAGAAGCTCACCAATTAGGGCAGTGTTTTTTTTATTTAAGCTGGTACAGCTAATCCATGGAATATATCTACTTCAGTTTCCTATGTTTTTGGGGGGCTGATCTAGTTTAGAGTCCTTTTCTCTGACCTATATACTTAGTTATTGTCATCTACTGTACTCATGAAGCCGTTTGCATATGCTAAGGTACGAGAAAAATTGGCTAAGACCCTTGTTACACCTCACCCGTTATCTTTTTCTGGTGTTTTAGGACCATAAGAATTGTAAACTGTTGATTTATAGAAAACTGGAGAAAATTTAGTCCATCCTTTTGTTCAGACCAAAATTATTATTTTGTCCAGCTGAGTCTTAAAAACTTCCAACAAAAGAGGTTCCACTGCCTTCCTTGCAAAGAATTTTTTTTGTAATGTCTTAAACTGTCAAGACACAACTTGTGGCTTTTGCCTCTTGTTTTACCATCTGCCATTGCAAAGGAAAGTTTGGCTATGCTATCTTTGCAGGTCTCTTTCAAATAGCTCTGGGTTGCTATTTGATTACAGCTTATCCTCTTCTTGGCAGACTAAAAAAGCACAGTTTGTAAAGCTTTTCCTTAGAGATCATGTGCTCTAGGCAGCTCACCCTCTGGGTAGTCATCTACTTGACCTGGTGGGGTGAACAAAACTGCTCTCAGTATTGCAGGCATGTCCTCACTGCTGTTGAATAGAAGGGAAGAGTAACTTCCCTCAAACTGATGGCCATGCTTCTCGAATTTCAGTCTGTTATATAGTTTGCCTTACTGTGTTGAGAGCACATTGTTGTCTTTCAGTTTGGCATCCATCATGACAAACATATCTTTTTCAGGATAGCAGGACTGCTACTCAGCCAATTACTTTTGAGCTGCTTCTGAAGCATGATGTTCTGCTCCAGGTGCAGATCTTTGTGCTTTCCACTGTTGAGCATCATAAGGGATTTGTTGGCCCAGTCCTTAAGATTCTCAAGGAAACAACCCTCTGAATTGAAGCTCTGCTCTGGCTGTATCCACTATCCCAGATGATTTAGCATTGTTTGCATTTTCTGTCTCATCATCCAGGTTTCTGATGAAAATTTTGAGCATTATAGGCTCCAGTATTGACCCAAGATTACTTGACTTGTTTGACATTCAGCTGACATCCAGTAGTTGACTATATTTTAAGCTTGTTCAGTTAGTTTTCAAACTATGCGAGTCAGTTTATTCAGCCTGTTTCCTTAGCCTGGAAAGGAGAATGCGGCGGGAGATGGTGCTAAAAGTCTTCATAAGGCAATGTGCATTACATCTACGTCTTTTCTTTCATTCTTGTAGCCAGGTATTTTATCATTGAAGGCAATCACATTGCTTGAGCATGATTTGCCATTGGGAAACTGGTTTCCTATTCTGGATTAACATCTTTTCCTTTATGTGATTAGAAGAATACATGCTCCCATGATTTTTCCAAGGACTCAGCTGAGCCTATAGTGCCTTGGGTGCTCCTCCTTACCTTTCGTGATTGAAAATGGCTATGTTATTAGGTTGTTTTTTTTTTCCTGGCTTCTCTCCCTACCCCCCCAAGCATCAAGAGCTCCCCTGATTTACCGTGATTCTTTGATAAGCAGCAGCCTTGTAATTGCATCAACCAATTCTTCTGGCACTTTCAGGTGTACCTAGTCTAGTCTCATGAATTTACATACATCCAACTTCTGTAGGTCATCCCTAAGCTGTAGTCCAGCCCCTTTCTCAAAAAGGGCAGAGTAGGTCAGGTTGCTGAAAGTGTTGTCAAGCATTGAATATGCCGAGGTTGGAGATTCCACAGCCTCTCTGGGCAACTTCTTCCATTATTTAATAATCCTTATTTTGCGCGTGGGGAAACCTCTTTGTCATTGGGATTTCCTTCGTTGAAACTTTTGACAGTTGGTCCATGTCCTTTGGACATACATCATATGCTTCAGCATCCATATCATCTAATTGACTCTCCAATATGTTGATGTCTTGCTTGTACTGAGGAGTCCAAAACTGGACACAGCACTCCAGATGCAGGCTCTCCAATGCCAAGCAGAGGAAGATAATCACGTCCCTCAACTTGCTGACTACTCCTGCTGATGCAGCCTTGTATACACTCGACCTTCATGGTGGAAGGGCACACTACTGACTCATTTTCAACTTGTTATCCACTAGTGTCTTTTTTCCAAAGCCAATTTCTAGCCTTCGAGCCCCCAGCCTATGTTGCTGCATTGGATTACTGAACTCTAGGTGCAAGACTTTCCATTTGCCCTTGAATTTCATGTGGTTCCCATTTTTCCAGCCCATCAGGGTCCATTTGGATAGCAGCCCTGCCCTCCAGTGTTTCAGTTGGTGTGTCGTTCTCCCCCTCTCAACCTGGTGTTGTGCACAAACCTGCTGAGAGTGCATACTGTCCCATTGTCCAGGTGTTTAATGAAGAGGCTGAACAGTATTGGCCCAATATTGATCCTTGAAGGACATTGCTGGTAAGTTACTAGAGGTTTTTGTGTTGTGGTTTGTTTTTTTTTGTTTGTGTGGGGTTTTTTTATTTTTATTCTTTTTTGCCCCAAGGGCAACTTACAGTCCACTTAGTTCATATCTCACCAGCTTAGCTAAAAGAATACTATGGGTGTAGAAAGCCTTGCTCAAGTTAAGCTAAAGAGCTTTTAGTGTTCTCCCCTCATCCACTGAGCCATTCATCTCATCATAGAAGGCAATGAGGTTATTCAAGCACAATGCGTCCTTGCCAGATCCATGCTTCCAGTTGCTTTCATGTGCTTGGGTACTACTTTGGGGGCGATTTTCTTTGATAGCTTTCTGAGAACTGAGATGAGGCTGACTGGCCTATAGCTCCCTATATGCTCCGTCTTGAACATGTGCATGATGGTTGCCTTTCTGCAGTTTTCAGGCACTTCCCCCAGTCATCGTTACACAGCAAAACGGGTAGAGAGTGGCCTCACAGCAACCCTGGCCATGGGCACCCTGGGATGTATTTCTTATAGCTTTGTGGAATCTCATATGTCAAATCTGCTTCAGTGGTCCTTTCTCCTTTACTTTGGTTTCACCACTGTTTTATGCAACTTATCTTTGCCCTTGTGGTTACCATTGCATCTGTCGCCTCAGCATCATTCTTCAGATCAGGTACACCAACCTGTTTGTAATGTCTTGTGACTGGATAGTTTGTAGGCCAAATCTCAGTCGACTTACTCTGTTTACATTATGTGGTGGTAGACTGAGTTTGTGACATTAAACACTATTTTGAGTTTCATTAAACTGATTTTTGAGTTTCATTAAACACTATTTTGGATGCAGATCACAAATTTTGTTATTCCCAAATTTGAAAGATTCAAGTAAAATGTCAAGTCCAAGTAATACTGCAGGATGGAGCAGTTAATATCAGGACAGATGCATAAATAATTAAGCTCAGTGTGTGCAAAGGAAACTTAGTTTTACTGTCAGCATTTTACTTTGGAGTCAGTTGAACCAAAGATGAATATGAAGAGATTTAGTCATATGGCAGAAGTAATCTGCTCCTTGTGGATAATTCTGTTTCCAAATATTCTTATCTGAAACAATGACAGTAGGTGGAGTCCAGATCAGTAGTAAGACACCTAAATATATGTGTTGGTTTGTAAGTGTATGCCTAAGTTCTCATTATAGGCTTTGCTAACTAAGGGATGACTTATCTCATCCTGAGGTAGAAACCTAGTGTCTGGTCCCATGGTTATTCACTAATCAGTCCATCTACTGTCGCCTAGATCTTTGTTTCCTGTAATAGGAGTTTGCTTTCAGGTAGACACCTACGTTAAGGGTGTGTTAATCTAGTGCTAAAGTCCTACCCTTTAAATCAAAGCTCATGTTTATGTATTCTAGCAGAAGTTTTGTTACTAGATTAAGTACTGTTGACAGAAGCTGCCTGTCTTGTAATATTTTTCCATGTATATTTACAGAGTTTATGGGCAGCAGTTGGAGAGAAGGAAGAAAATACTGCATGGGATGTAATAAGGCCTGATTTCCTACATAGTTGCATCTCTTTCTCTCGCTATGTTACTTTCCTTCATGATGACTCATATGAAACTCCCACTGGTCAAGTTTGTGGTTCTGTCTTCTCCTTAGCTTTCTTAGAGCTGCGGCTCAAACTGTGCCCTCTCTGCCACTTGGCTGAGCTGGTAGGAGTCTCATCTCTCAAGACCTCTGCCCATTAAATGCGTTTGGAAATTGATAGGGTATCTTAAGTTATTTCTAGGGGAAAGCAGGCAAGTCATGCCAAAGATAGATGCCTATAATGGAAATACTGTTCTTCAAAGCTTCATTTATGAAGAGGGAAGGAGATCCAGAGATATTTTTGGGTATTATTGATTTTATCTTGAAACAGATCTGAGTAGTATCCTAGGAGTATATCCACTGTCTTTTCTCTGTTTTCTCTTCAGTCCGTTTCTATTACTAAAGGCAATAAAGTTACAAATTAAAAACCCAACAATAAATAAATAAAAATCCCTCAGATATAATGTAGAGTTAGTACTAGGAAACCTTTTGGGATTGTCTCAGATGGGCAGTTTTTCAGAAAACCTTTTCTTCTCTAATGTGCAGTCTTGCTTTCAGACACTGCAGTGTTGTGCATGTTAGAAATTAGAAGTTAAGGTAAGTTAAAAACTGGATCGAAGCTACTGCAAGAGTCTATGTGAACCTGAAAAGCCTACCACTCCAGCCCAAAATGTGTTGCTGAACTTCCTTTTTTCATTGCTTAATTTATAACCTTACGTTGCAAATGCTACTTGCGAATGAAGAGTTGTCAGTGGGATTTCTGTTTGGAGTTGTTCAGTGAAATCAATTCAAAATGAAACTTTCCAACTGTTTTTATTGGTTCACGATCAGAAACTTTGTATAAAACCTACTTTCTTGGGTAAGGAGTTGTAACTTTTGCTTCTTGGATTGTAAACACCTCAGAAAAGAGATGACAAGCTAGATGTTTACTTTGGTTGTTGATGTAACTGGGTTTCTTTGTCAGAGCTGCTCTTGACTTCTTTCAGCTTTGAATAATGAAGAAATAAAAGCAGGAAGAATGCATTGCAAAATATACCTTATTATAGTTTGACAATATTCGCTTCAATTACTTATGTTCCAGTCACTGTAAGTTAAAGATGATAACATGGCGAATAATGAAGTAGTAAAGATGTCTCCTTTGGCATTAAATGAACTTTTTTGGGGGGTGAAGTAGGGAGGTGGGAAAAAAACCTTCATCCAGAGAATTGTGCTGTAATTGAAAGTATTAAACACCACTTCTCCCTCCCGTTCAGAAGCTTTTTCTGTTTGCATTATACTAGAATTTTTTCAAGGTACTTCTTGTTAGTTCAAATAAAGGATTATCTGTCTCTTCTGCATTGCCTGTTGTTTTAACTTCATGTGACATCTTCATTCGGATCTGTTCCTTTCAAGTTGTGCAGCACTGAGAATTTTCCAGTGACTATTTGTGAAGGTAGTGTCCCCCCCCACCTCATGGTCCTGCAAACTTTGTAGGTCTTAGGCTTCAGTTTACATGCCTAAGACTTCACAAACGGATTGGTAAATAGAATTTGGATCCTTGTACTCAAAAATGTATGATCCTTTTTCACTGAGCAAAAACATTCAAAAGGCCTAATGTTATCCTTAACTAGATGATTTTGATGTTTTAAAGATCATGGTGGTATACAACAATATCCAGTTTTATTGTAATGTTATTCTTTTGTTGCATCTTATTTGATCATATTCTCTTTTTTTTTGAATTAACCTAATTCCATGTGCTGTTGGATTGCTGCTATATAAGTTATACACAAAATAGTGGCTTTTGAACTCGGGAAAGATCATCGTCTTAAATAACATTAAAGGTGGTGGCACTTTTGTCTGTTAATTTCAAGATGAGGCTTACTGAAAAGTTTTCCTGCAGTAGCTGCATATGAAGTCCTTGAGAGTTCCTTTTGAGAATTGCTGGCCTATAATCTTGGGATTTTTTTCTTACTATATAACATAACATATTTCAGTCAACTTTCAGGGTGTACTAGGTAGAGACACTAAAGGCTAATCTTTTAGATCAGTCGTTAGACTTAATCTTTTTTTCCCCCAGTTCTGTGTGACTTGAATTACAATTTAATTAGATTGGAAACAGTTAAGTTGGACAGCCTTTTCCATTATCGATGGTCATGTATTGAATAAAGAATGCATAGTCATTCCTGTAATAATTTAACCAAGTTTTTCAACTCAGTTTAAGCCAGATCTGTTGCTTCAGAAGCCTGAAATGTGGTTCTTATAAGATTGGAAATATTTTGTAGAGCTTAAATAGCCCTTGAAGTTGAAACAAACAGCTTTGTGGACTTACCAAGCACTGGTCTCTGATCCAAGTGATGCACATGTGTGATCATACTCCAACAAGGGCAGGCTTCTGACTCTTCGTTTGGTAACTGCACCTGTAGTTGCAAATGGTAAATGGTTATTTTGGCAGATGCTTGTGTGTGTCGTAGTTCATCTTGATGACATTTTAATTCATAAGTAGTCACTTGATGAAGTAGCTTTTCCACTGAAGGAAAGATATGGGAGTTTGGTCAACCAGCCAGTTCCAAAGTGATAGCCTAATAATGATTTCATGTATGATAAATACATGAACTGATGAACATGCCTTGTTTATTTGGCAGCATACTGTTTTATTTCCCATCACTGCATTCAGATAACCAAATAATTTAAGAAAAGTTACAGAGGTGAGCATAAATACTTGCCTGAATTGATCAAATCTTGATTAGCTTTAACTGACAAAGACTCCTCCTTTAATCCTTTGAAAATTTCTAGAGAAGTAAGTTATGCTGCACTTAAAATAAGGAGCCCACCTAGTGCTGGAAGGCAATCTAGTAATTACCATGTTCCTTTTGACCTCTGGTATTTTCTTTTGGGTTTTATTATGGTTGTTTTTTGTTGTGTTTTTTTGGTGGTTGTTTTTAAGTGATGCTGTGCTCCCATAGTTGAGGCACACGGAACTTGCAAAGACATTCATGCAGTAGTTCTGTTTGTTTGGTATTTTTTCTTTTGTTTGCCTTCAAACAGGTTTCAAGTGAATCTTTTCAGTGGACAGTGTGAATAAGAAATTTAAAATTATTTGCCTTTAAGGTAGAGTAGATCTTATTGTCCAATTCATCACCATATATTTCTGAGACAAAAACTGAAAGATGCTTTCTCTCATATAGTAGTAACTGTATCAACTTCTACAACCCATTCAAACATCAAATACTGGAGATGACAGCTGTTTGGGGAGGGTGGTTTGCGCTTTTTTACAATTATTCTATGGGAAGGTATAATAGCAAAGAGCCAGCTATCTAAATATTTGCTGATCTGTTATAACAGTATTTTATTCTGTCTAACAGCAAACATGAGGTCAGCGTCAGAAGAGCCAGTCCCATTACATGAAGAATTCATCTACTGTTGTGGAGCTGCTACCCATGTCTTAAAGTGTGGGCCCTGGAAAGACCTCTCAAAAGATGAAAGTAAAAATCTACCCAGGCTCTTATTCATGATTATTCCTGGTAAGGGTCTTTTTTTGTTGTAAGTCTAGAAATGTAGTGATTGGAAAGGGTATGTTCAATTTAAAAAATCTCACTAGATAAGTGGTAGAATTTGGCCCACGCATGTGGCCAAAAAATCAAGAGTATTGCAATGGTGAAATTTCTTTGTTCTATTGTATTACTACTATCTGTATTTGTAATGGAGCCATAAGGTAAAACTGAGAAATTAGGATCTCTCATTCACTTACTCTGTGGTGGTGGTTTGCTGACAGCATTGCTGTTTTGTTTTGGTTTTTTTCCCCCCATTGCTCTCTTTCCATTTATTGCACATTAAAGTGGTACTGCAATGCCAGCTGTGTGCCAACTGAAAGATGAAAGTTACGTTATTTGAGGGAAAATTCTGGATACAGTAGTTTTTTAAAATTGGAGATTTTTAATAATAAATGTTTTTTAACTTGGATTTTTGCACATGAGTTTTTATGATAAGCCTCTTGAACTCAATAAGCATCGTATAGGTCTGAGTTATATTTAAATCTGGTCATCTTAGAATGAAAGCTTTAAACTTTCATTTAGCATGTTAAAATTAATGGAGAAGTCCTAAATTCAGTGAAGTTTGCCAATGAACTGTAGGAATTCTGCCATTAGCAGAAGTAGAGCTTGAGCCCGCTCAAGAACAGATATTGTGACTCTCTCACTGCCTTAGTGTTTGCAGATTTCTAATGCTTCCTATAGTTTATTTGAATGTTTTGCATACTATTGTTAACCTCACCAAAATTAGTGGTGCAAATAATGACTCTTCTGATTATCCAGATTTTTGGCTTACTGTTTCTGTTAAAGTATACTCTGTTGCTGTTTATGCGCCAGTGTGGCTTGGTCCTTACTTAGTAGTGAAAGAGAGCACAGGTTCCATTTTTCAGGTTTTCTGCAAGGTTTTGGAAGCCCCGTGGAATATTTTATGTTAGTTTCTTTGGGCACAATGATTTTATGCCCTTGCCGCCTGGAGTTGAATAATAGTGTAACTTTTAACCCAGTGACAGTGAAGTTGAAATTCTTTCCTAAACTGAAAAGAAGAAATAAGCCTCCTATGATTACATCGTGCTGTTTCGTGGGAACAACTTTTTAAGCCAGATACTGCATAGTGTAACTTTTTAGTAAGAGACTATCTGTATGGATCCAAATTGTCAGTTTTCCAGAGGTACAAGCCTGATTTGATGCTTTTCAATTGCTGCTTTCTTCCAGTTAAGGCATTTCTGGAAGGCTTAAATGAGCAGCTAAGTTAAGTATTTCTTTTTCCCCCAAGTTCTGGACCTTTCGTCTGTCTTCAGGTTGTAATACCCTTGTGTTTGGGTTGGTGGTAGAGCCTGTAATGAGGGTTAATCTGTAAAACTAACTTATATCAATAGAAAGATTTGTTGGGGAAGAGCACAAAAGTCAAACATTAGCATCCAAAGCAAGGCACCTCTGTAAGGCATAAAAGTTATTCTGCTCGAAATGTACCAAGTCACACAGACTTTACGGGCTCTATATTCATCACAGGAAACTTTTAATGCAATAAAATGTAGTGGCCGGGCTACATAGAGCTTATTTCCTGCAGAACAGTCCTGTGGAGACTCCTTAATAACAACATCTTACATTAACTAGATAGGTATCCAGAAATAGACATCAGTGAAATATTCAGAGTGCTTCTGTCATGGTCTGCAAGCTTTTGCAAGCAGCTGATTTATAGTTTTGCTCTTATTTCAGAATTATGTTGGTAACAAACTGGAAGTTCTCTCACTGAGAAAACAATTAAAAAACACAGCAACCGCAATAATGATATCTTTATTTTAGATATCCAAATTCAGTAGTGAATCAAGTTACCCAGGCTCCTTGCTGTGGCTGGCAGGGAGCTGACTAGGACCTGGCATAACATAATGCAGTTTTGCTTCTCATAAATCAAATGTTTTTTTCCTCCTGGTACATGCCTCATTTTTAGCCTTCAAGGGAAATTCTGTCTGCCAACACAAAACTACAGCCTTAGGAGAGATCCGGACATTTGGGTCATCTGGCAACATATTCGTGTACCTAAACAGTTAGGATTAGATAGCATTCCCCTCATGCTTTTGTAACTTCCCGACTATGAAATGCAGAGCCCTTCTGGAGTCCAGCAATTTTCACACTTGAAAGGCATGTATCCCTAGTTGAGATTTTTTATGAAAGGAAATAGAGGGGCAAAATGGTAGTCTGGTACAAGCTAAAGAAATACCCGGACAAGGGCAACTCTCACTCAAAAAGGAGAGCATGCACAGCCAAGTGTTCGGTGATCTGAACCAAGCACGGTTAGTCCTACTGCATGTGATACATTCTTCTGCGTATTAAACTGCTCTGGTACATACTTTTCCAATTTTAATGAAATTCATGCATATGATTTTGTTTATACGTAATCAAGCAAAATGGGGTTGGGGGGTGCACATAGATGATAAAATTCTCAGCTTCTGCTGGAATCTAACTGTTGAGAGATTTGAGAATAAATCCTGTATACTTATTTTCTTTTTGGTTTTTAGTCAAATTTCTTCATAATGGGGAGGATTTCTCTCTGGTCTGACTTATTTTTTAAAAAAAGGGGGGGGGGGGGGGGGGGGAGGAAGCTGACTCCAAAACATTCTTCTACTCTGAAACCGATGGCAAAATTCCCATTGACATTAAATGAGGAAGGATTCTGCCTCCTGAGGACTGATAGCTCACTGTGCTTGAAGCAGCTGAATAGACAACATGCAGCAGAGTTCAATCTCATTTAAACCATGACACTACAACAAGCTAATGGCAGTCTGTGTAAACTTATTATTTGAATAAAGTTTTACTATATTAGTCGAAATGTTTAATGTGCACTTTTTTGTTCCATAACATTTTTTCCTTGTGTAAGCAAAACCTCTGTATAGGAGTAATAATGTGTTTACTGAAGTAATTACTGTGTAAAAGGCCCAATTTTTCCTCAGTCCAGAATATATGCATGTACTTGTTTGCCTTTCTTAATATGAACTCTTTTCTATTAAAATTGATGGGATTTGCTCATGAGAGTAAAACTAAATGTGTACAGTTGAAGGATCAGGTCCATGGTTTTCTGGAAATGTAGGCGTTATGGAAAGGACAGGAATTACTTTTTTTCCTCTTGTGTCATAAAGGTCTATTTTCCCTTTTGCAGTGTTTGTTTAGTGTAAAATTAGCAGTGAAGTATAAAATCTACTACAGCAATATTTAACATTGCTTGGGTTCATTGGAAACCAGGATCCACAAAGTGTAGTGGAATATTTTTTTACTGTTTTAAGAGTATCTGTCTATTTGTGTCTGTGTATTTATGAAACATTTAACTTTGTAAATAAATACAGTACAAACTTTAAAACCACCATGGTGTTTAGCTCATGAAGTTTTGCTGTTCATCAAGTTTTTCTTGCGTTTCATGGCAGGAGTGCATTGCAATACCTTCATTCCAGGCTTTATAATTTTTGTTACCATTCCTGTAAACGATGTAATTTTGTTATTTGCAATCTTGTACTCGGGAAGCTTAGTTCACGGTTGATAATGTATAATGTAAATAACATTTTTTGTGGTAAAGCATGCTACACAAGTTTCGTTCATTAATATACAGAAATCACTTCAGAATTCGGTTCTTTGGCATGCATGCAGAGTATTCCTATGCTTGCCAAGTTTCTTGATCTGCCTGCTTGCAGTTGGATTGCTGCTGGGTTATTGGATCATCTTATTGTTTTACCAACTCATGCAGATTTAATCTCCTGAGCTAATCCTCTGAATCAGAGTTGCTTATGGTTTTCTGCACAACAGAAAGTGGGAGCTTGGATTCTGATCTTTTCCTAGGGGTGGCTACATGTACTTACTTCAACAAGACAACAAGACTTACTTCAAACTACTTAACTATTTTTCGGCAGCGAAAATAGTGTGAACAATTTACCTGAATTATGACAAGTCTTTAATGTGTTGTCCCTTGAAGCGAGACTTCCAGTTAGCTTTAAAGTCTTTGCAGTTCTATTTTTGACTGTAATGTAAGGACTCTGAAAAATTTTCAATGCATTATCTGGCTTTGACTTCACCTGCTGTTTTGATATTTAATAATCATCACCCTCAACATTTGCATAAGAAAAGTTATATTAAGAATCACTATATAATAATACTTTGCACTAAAACTAATTGTATAGCCCTGAAGCTTAATTCCTTTGTATTTTGTTTTTTTGGCTCCCAGTAAAACAGGGTTTATTTTAAGTTACTAATCATTCCTCTGCTCAGCAATCACTGGAATGAATAGTTCTTCAGAGGTCTACTGTCACCACCGAGACCAAGGGGTTTGCTTAATAATAAAAGAATCTATTTCCTCATTCTGCAAACCATGTAAAGCATTTTACTCCAATTCTCTTTAATTTGGTTTTACAATGTGCTTTAATTTATACAAAATTTATGTGATTAAATGTGCTTGTTGGTACGTAATCTGTATGTTATAACCATTCATCTGCAAGAACTGCATTGGATACTCACAGTATCAGTTAGGTTGCGGTATGTAGCTTCTGGCAACCTTGGCCAGAAAATAATCCAGAATCCTGTATGTGAATCTTGGTACTTAATGTGTGACTAAATCAATAAAAAGAAGATAGATCAGAACTGTTTATATGAAGCAAAATCTGATTTTGAAGTAAAGACCACTGAGTTACCTAAGGAAGTTACTTCCATCCTTTCAGACACTACTAAAGTCAGCAGCCAGCGTGTCCTCCCCCAGGGCACAGTAGCGTTCACTATTTACCTTTCAAATCCAACTGGAGGAAAGGCGAATGCTGCTGGCAATGGACAGCTAAGTTTTTACCTCTTGGGCAAGGGAACTTCTGGATTTTGGGTCATGTTCTGTTCCATATGCTTTGTGCTCACAGTCAGTGAATGAGCTCCAGCAACAATTCTGTGAACAAAGTCAAGAACCTGTTCTATCTGAATGAATTAGGCAGTAAAAGCTGCTTTTTTCCTCTTTCTGGTTTTGTGGTTTGGTTTTTTTTGACTGAATAGTGCCAGAGCATCAGCAGCAGGAAAAAGTGTCTGTCCAGCCTTACCTCCTCTTTTATCTCCGCAGTTTTGTCACTACCAGCCTGGTTATGAGAGCTCCCCTGTGGTTTGTTTTGTTGGCTTTTTTTTTTGGTGGTGGTGGTTGGTGTCCCCCCCCCCCCCCCCCCCCCCCCCCGGGTCAGGCTGGGTCCATGTCACCTAGTTCAGGAAGGGACTCTAAGGCCCAATTTTGTCCAGCCTAATATTAAACACCTAGTTAAGATGCTAAAGTAAGGAGCATAAATTCCTAGGTACTTTGTGTAATCAGTAGCTAGGGATAGGCACTGCCATGAGCATTTCTGCCTACTAGGAGGTTAGGTTGCCCTGAGATGTTGTGAAGTCTCCAGCTGTGGAGATAATCAAAACTTGACTGCGTGCAGACCTGGGCAACCAGCTCTAGCTGACCCTGCATGAGCAGGGGGTGAGCTAGGAGATCTCAGGTGATCTTCCAACTTCATGATCCTGCAAGTGTGACCCAGGGACTGCATGTCCAGGCTTCTTGTCCAGGTGTGGATTCTGATCTGGATTGATTTTGGGGTATCCTCAAAAGGTAATAAAGATAAGTATATGGATAATCTTAGATAAATACTTGATTAGAATTAACCTTTAACTCTTTCGAGAGCTGTAATTTAAGGTACCCTTTCCTTGCATTCGCAATGCCTTAACACTGAAATTGGGTTTGTTTGAGTGTTAGGAACCAAATAGAATTAAAAATTGGTAAGGAATGAAGTATGGTACTTAAACGTAGTATGGAAAGAGTATGCCAGAAGAGGGAGCTGTTTTAAAGATTAGAAAAAAATATAGTGTTTTTTGGAAAGCTTATTGCTGTAATAGCCAGCTATACCAGGTACTAGCAGGCTTCAGGGTATCTGAATGCATAGGTAAGCACTGACTGTTTCTCTACTGTATGCATATCACAAAAAAATTAGTAGTTTTATAAGACCATTCATGTGACAGTGATTAATTGGTTATGTTGGTTGTTGAGGATTATAAAAATGCCTTTTACTTGCGTTAGGAGGAGTGAAATAAAGGAAGTCCAATTAGAGCAGAGAATATAAGGATTAGAGTGCTGGGGCTTTTGTTCCCAGCCTTTCCACCGGGTTGCTTTTTAACAGATGCCCAGTCATCCTCACAAATTGTGTACCAAACCACCAAACAAATCTTCTTCGTTCACATTTCCAAAATTTACATGATCTATCACCCGAGTCTCTAAGCTAGCATTCAGTTACAATCAGCTAACACCGAGTAAATAATTTAACAATAAAAGCATAGCTGCCTAGAGTGAGACAACAAATACTTCCTTTCCTGGAATGTTTAAATCATTGACCAACTCCATGGGCAGCTCCACTTTTACTGATTGTGTGAAATTCTTGCACCAGAACATATATCATCTTCTGATTGTACAGCAGTAAATACCCAAAGGACATACAGGAAAATAACTCATCACATTTAAGTACTTCAGGTCTTTATTAAAGGAATCATTCATTTAACTTTGGATTTTGGTGGTTTGAATTAAGTAATCCTTCTGGATGCAATGAGAATTTTTACATTGAAGTCATAGAGTGTAATGTTGAAATAAGCTACATAGGACTCCTGTTTACACACTGACTTGCACTTTATTTTGCTTAATCCTGTATCACATGGTTTTGATGACCTAAAGCTGAGGCTGAAAAGCTGTTTCCTGTGTGGATGTATATTTTCCATCATATTAACACTGTGCTTTATGTATTTATCTTCACTTACCTCTACTAATGTAAGATACAAGAAATTGCACGGGTTCTGTTACCTGTGCTTATTTTGACCGTACCTCCCCAAGTAGAGCAGTGCTTCTATTGTCCATCCTCAGCTGAAGCAACAGAGCAGAGAAGAAGGGAAATTTAGGTGCTCAAAAATGAAGGTGATGCTATTTAACTCACCTGGTCCAGAGCATCAACTTAAGAACCTTGTTTGGTTGGAGTCTTGGCTCCCTTGACAAGGCCTGTGGGGGATTCTGCAGCTCAGAATGGCATCTAGTCCAGCTGGCACACTTGAGTCACATGTGGCTAATCAGCAGGAACCAAAAAAGTCTCAATTTCGCATCTAGAATTCTGTCCTGAGGTAGATGTTTATATCCAAACAGTTGAGCAGGATCCCCTCTCTGTGTGTACACAGATACTCACTCTATTTATTTAAGAAAGTTTCTTCTTTTACATATTAGCTTAGTAGTGGCGTTCATCTGTTCTCTGGTATTTGCAGTGCTTGAAATTAAATTCAGTCCTCAAGATTGTTATACTTGAGCAGAGTATTCACTGTAGAATATCATGCCTGACTGCAAGTTAGCCAGGAGAGAATGGCAGTGAATCTGCAGCCCTTATCATGGCCTCTCCTGCACAACTGAAGTATAGGACTTGAAGCAACTACTTGATGCTTTGAATGTATTGCTTGCCTGCTGGGCTGCTCTTCAGCCTGGCCCTGGGAAAGCTAGCTGGTGTTCCTAAAATTTTTCAAGAGCATCTTTCCCTGTATCCCACCTGTCTGTGTTATGAGCTTACGTGATCAACATAACATAATCGGAGTCTTCCTGGGAAGTCTCTACCATTCCCTGCTTTATCAGCAGGTGAGACTTAAGTAATTGAACCTCTCTTTGGATTTGGGCAGCTTGTAAGGAGACTGGGTGGCAGGACTGGGCTATTCATAGAGCTCTTGCCTTCAGGTAGCTTTTAGAACCATCAAGTAAGGTATAAAGCAGGCGTTGCTGAGTCTAAAGTAGTGTGGAAGTTAGAAGCTGTTTGTAGAGTGTATATTAAGACCCACTAGGCACTGGAAATCTAAGAGCTTAGTGCTTGGAGCACTTAAAAAACTTACGAAGGCCATTATTTCACAATCCAAAATGTTTGTCAACAATACTGGCATAAGGTATTCCTGTTCCACCACACTGTGCCACTCCACCCCTCAGTTATGCCAGAACAATAGTTTGAGACATCATGCTGTGAATTAAATAAATACATACATTTACTTCTGGGGTCTTTTTAAAGCTGGAACAGTTCCCTGTTTGGGTTCACAGCATGGCCCCACTGAGTTGTGCCAGTGTGATTCAGGGGCCGGTGAGCCATGGTAGGGGGGTGGGAATGACAGTCAGGGGAGAAGGTGGGAGTTCCTTCAGCTGGACTTGCTGCAGAACTCTCTGTTGTTAAATTATGGTGTCAGTCCACAGCACATATATGTGGGTTCACATGCTTTGTCTTGAGACTTCTCTGGAAGGAGTTGGGACCCTACCAGTCACACCAGGTGGTAGTGATTCGCTGAGAATGCCTCTCCCTTGTGGATTCTGCTTTTGTTTACACTGCAACTCCAGATGAAGCTGCCTACTCTTTGCATTTGACCCTGAGTTATCAGATTTTGATGTGGAGAATTTGTATTTTACATTGCTTTGGATTTTTTTTTTTTGCCTGAATAAAAAATTTGACAGTGGGAAAGGAGCTTTCTTACTTTCCAATAACTGGATGTGATGCAAAAGCAATCAGTGAGAACAGACTACACTGTAGAGTTCCAAGTTTGTGTAATGTAGCAATCCAGGTAAAAGGGTCTACAGAGAGCAAGATAACGTTTTCCCCTTTCCCTATGATGACAGGTGGTCTTATCAGTGGATAAGGTAGTAAAAGCACAGCTTTCTATTTCAGTGAGACATAAATACAGCAGAACACTTTTGATTCACATGCTTGCATGGGATATGTATTATACATGACCATGTTTTTTAAATTTGCAGTTGAACAGGAGCAAAAGCACACACACACAAAAAAATCCCAACCCTATCTTCCTGATACTTCCAAAGCTACTTCTTCCAACTTTTCTAGCCACTTCTTTATCTCTAGCATGAATATTCATGGCTTAATTATGAGATCAGTCTTATTTTCATATTTTCTTAGATGACAATGCAAATAAGGTACTGTTAACTGATGGAGTTCTTAGGGGTTAGTAATGCTTTACTTTTCATGCATAGATTGTTTGGTCTGTTTATTTCTCATTTATAAAATGGGAATAATGAAATCTCTCTCAGTCAAGTGCTTGAGGACTTGGCAATGGGATGTGCTGTCTTGACTCAGACCAAGGTTCTTTGAGGGCTCTCCCCTTCGTTTCACTGAGCTAAATAGTTTGACTTCCTGAGAATATTATTCTTGGGGGATACCACTAATTTGTCTGTACCTATTTGATTTCTACTTTTAACCTCCATAAAACTTTGACTTTTGGTCAGTTTTTCCCATTTTTTTCTGAGAGATAGGGGACTCGAAATGATACCAAAAAATAAAGAGTTTGGCTAGAAGACATGCATGCTGGTAGAGTACCCCCTGAAGGAAAGGTGTAAGTGTATTCTATCGCATATTATAAATTAGAAAATTCAATTCTTAGGACACTGCTCTCCATTATTTTTACTGTTTATGGACCACTTGTTTGTGACTAGCATTTTAAAATATGCTGACAGTTGTGCTTTGTTTACTGGGTCAGCCCACCAGCTTCCATTGTCTTTAGAAAAGAAAAAAAAAATCTTTCATTAAAAATAAAAACTTCCTCATGCGAAGAGGAGCCTGTGTGTCAGATCTAGGCTTGAAATATGCCACTTTTGTTGAATTTCCCAGTGCTCCAGAAGTACCTCTGATGGGGGCTTGGCACATTTGAGCTTGTTAAGTTTGAGGAGGCAGAGTAATGACAGGATGGTTGAACATCCAACTGTGCTTTACAGTATTTCCCTCCACTAAATCTGGGTGGCAGATGTGACTTACTGAAATTTCTCAATCCGCAGTCTTCTCTCCGTGTCCTCTCCCTGCTAATGAGGCATCATTTTCAGCATGGATCCTTCCTGCCTGGCTGCGTGCAGCGTAATCAGGAGAGGAAGTGATCCCTCTCTTGCAGCACGCAGAGGCTTGAGTTGGCCAGAGTTATGGAAAAGTTGTGTTCTAGGGTATTTTGCTTGATTTGACCATTTAAGAAAGGATCTGTTTCTCTTCATATGATGTCTGAGGCAGAAGGGAAGAAGAAATTACCTACTGAAGGACCTACCTATGAAGGAAATCCAGTGTTTCCGTGTGCATCATGTACCAATAATGCAATTAAAATGTTTAAAGCTACAGCACCAGTGTATAATGTACTTCTTCCTTTCTGGCAGCTCCTGCCAGAAGTCCCTGAGCTGATATGGATTTACCTTGATATTAAATATTTTGACCTAGTTATGTCTGAAAATAATAAAAAGTAATATCTCCTTTCAGATTCTAGTTAACGCATGGCCTCATTTCTATCCCGATAGTAACTCCTATGGATCATTGAAGCTATATTAGAAATAAATTTGACCCATTATGTTCAATATCTATGGAAAACAGTAGAGCCAAAAATTCAGTAAGTCATAGCTCTTGCTCTTGTTTTCCTGTTACAGGCATGGTGGAAGATTTTGATCATTGTCCTGATTTCCATTTTTGAAAACAATCCTTGGTTATTCTTGATGGATTTAAAAACTCCCATAAGAATAAATAAATGTGTAGTAATACATACTTACATACTGCCTTCCACCTTTAAGTTTTAAATCTTTTTTTAAGAGGCAGAAGCTCTTCACAATAGGTCTTAAATGGCTAAACATTTGTGCTTGTGAAATGACTTGTGTTTATGAATGAGGAAAGTGTTTGCCTGAATAAGTGTTTGGGTTGAAGTCTTCATGGAGCATCTACTCAGGACCAGTACTAATATCCTAACTACAAGGCCTTTTTCCTCAATTAGAGATACAGTGGTGTCAATGCAAAGAATTTTTTCTTAAGGTTGTGGAAATCTTGGTTTATCCATATGCAGAACAGTTTCTTCTTTTGTCTTGCGTTTCTGAAGACTGATAACAAATGCAAATGGAAAATTTGCAAAATCACCTGAGACTGTTTGTTTCAAATATTACATTCCCTTGACAGTCTTGATACACAAAAATTGCAGAAACACATTTTCAGTCTTTTTTCTGAAATTAGCTGTCTTCAGGTTGCTATTTTTTCCCATCTGTCATTTTATTCTAAAAACTATCTTAAAAACCAAAACCAAACCCCAAAACCTAATAACCCCAAGGCCCCCAAACCTATGCTTTTCTTTTTCGTAACTCTGACCAATGGTAGAGCATAGAGAAATCTGTGGTACAGATTTGAAAATGTACTTTCTGGTGCAGTTTGAATGTATTGTTTGCTTTCTCCTTGTATATTATTCAAAAGTGATCAAATCTGCAGAGCTGTTTATCTGCACAAAACAAATAATTTGTGGTTATCTTGGTTTTGAATTGTTTGTTTTTCTTGTCTTTGTCTTTTTCCTGCTGATGTTGTCTCATCAAGGCTGTTGTTATTCAGATGTGTTTCATAGGCTTTCTTGTGAACCCATTTGACACCAAATCTCATGTTCCTGTTCTGCACATTTCCTTTGTTCTCCCCCATTCTTTCATAAAGAGGTTTGTTTTCTGCTGGTCCAATTCTGCTTCAGCCCCTGAAGCCAACTGAAAAATTGCCGCTGGGAATTCTAGACCCAGTGCAGAGCTCACTGCAGCCTCTCCTCCAGCATCGGTTGTAGTACAGATTGGAGCAGAGACACCAGCCATATCTGGGGTGTTAAAAGTAGTTAAATTTGTCTTCATCTGCATAAGCAGATGCTTAAGAGACTCTGTATGTGTAGGTGTGTACCAGGAGACCCAATTAGGTGTGTTAATATTTCATTTGCTGTGGAGAAAATGGAACAAAAATTATTTAATTGTAAGAGCTATAAAATCCTGGTTTCTACCTTTAAAAAATGTAGTCAGAAATTCACTATTCCATTACGAACTCCGTTTTTTCAGTTTTATGTCTCAATCTTAAATCCCTTGCAAGAACCATTAATTTACAGGCGTATTAAAAAAATAATAAAATCAAGGGAGTTTTGTATTTATGTACCTATCTTACCTGGTTGAGACATTAAAGGTAACTATTGACATACATCTGTGGACTTTATAACTCTTGCAATATCACTGAATCACAAAGTCCAGTAGGTTTGCAGTGGGCAAAATCAGGATTTCAGACTTTGTATCTTACGTGCCTGGAGAGATGCTGTTAATCATTCATATGAGAAGAGAGGCATGTGCTGTCCTGTCACAATTTCTAGCTGGGAATTTTTATTCACAGGCTTCAGGCACAATTGTCACTTGGGCAAAACCAGCTGTGTTAGGTTAATTCAGGTTTATCAGGCTGTCCATGGGATTTCTTTAGAGGTAAATGAACCCACATTTGTCCTAAAGGTGGAACGCTGTTAAAGAACAGCAGGCAAGCTTATCTGCTCTGCAAAATGCGTATAAAGAATGTGTATTATAAAATCCTATATGTAAGTTTTATAGCTGTATCAAGCTAAAAACTCTGTGTGTGTGTATATATATATATAGGGAAAAAATGTTAAATGTTCTTGAAAAACCTCTCTAATAAGCTGTGTTACAGGCACCTGGCTGAATCCTTCTGAGAATCCCTGTTTTCACAACCCAAGCAAATATGTTAAGGTGCTTTCCAGCCAAATTCATGGTTCCAGAGTTAGAGAGGATCAAACAGAGTTTTCACATGTGTTTCTCCATAACGTCCTTGTAATTGTTTGCTCTTTGGCTGATGCTGCTCCCATAGTGTACAGACTATAAACGAAATACAGCACGAAGAACGCCAGTCCCCTAGACGTGCAAACAGGTGAAAGCTTAATTGACGTAACTTTATGATGATCATTCAAATGTTATTTGACATGTTTTATTTGAAATCCCTTGACCCTGCATGTCAGAGGAACCTCTGTGTTTCCTTTTAAGGCCTGATCATCAGCCGCGGTGTCAGTTTCTGCAATTTTCTCCCAAGTGTGAGAACATCATTGTATTTTTTACATGCTCCATTTAAATCCTTCTGACATCTGCGTGGGCTGCTTTCCATTCATTAACATAGGGGAGTTGCATCTTCTTCCATGGTGGCTGGTCAGACGCCAAAGGCAGATTAAGTTTCCTTGAGTGAGGAACTTGTCATTTAGGCGCTTCGAGCTGGAGCTGGGAGCTTTGGCAGCTCTGCGAAGAGGCAGTGAGAATCATTGCCACAAAAATGATTTTTGTGTGGTCCTGCTGTGCGCCCCTGGATTTCAAATTTGATTTATGGCTGCTCATTTTTTTTTTTTAAAAAAAAAAAGGTCTGCATTTGGTTTTGTTTCAGGAGATTATCCTGTAAATACTGCAGCATACATACTTGATTCTGAAACTGTGGATTATTTCTAAAATTAAACTCATGGTAATTGCTGGCATATTTTCCAGTTCCTCAAAGTTCTCTGTAAACCCACTGTTGGCTGTGTATTTCCCTTCTTCTATTCATGTAGCTGCCTTTATTCTTTATGGTCCTGCTGAGGTCCCAGAGCAGTCAGAAAGCAACTGCTAGAGAAGTGCGTGAAGCACCACAGCTGAATGCCAGCTACTGCTCCCACAGATGGTCAGACTTCTGAAGACACGACTGAAAACACTGGGGAGCACCTCATAGGACCCCGTACACAGAACCCAAAAGCTTGTTTCAAAAGGAGGTGCACGAAACCTTGTCGCTGTTTGGGATGATTTAGCTGCACATGAATTTCTTCTCCTTCACTCCCCACCACTCTTGGCATTTACTATAGACTGCTTAAATAAATCCTTTTCAATTTAAATATCCCTTCCAGAACTGCTAAGAATGATTTTCATTTTGTGTTTTAGTCTCAATTTCATTTGAGAAAGCTGTATATATTTTTGACCTACCCCTTTCTGGTCAGAAGGCTTTTCCTATATAGAATAGAATCATAGAATCATTAAGATTGGAAAAGACCTCTAAGATCATCAAGTCCAACCGTCAACCCAACAACACCATGCCGCTACACCATGTCCCTAAGCGCCTCATCTACACGTCTTTTAAATACTTCCAGGGATGGTGACTCCACCACTTCCCTGGGCAGCCTGTTCCAAGGCCTGATCACTCTTTCAGTAAAGAAATTTCTCCTAATGTCCAATCTAAACCTCCCTTGGTGCAACTTGAGGCCATTTCCTCTCGTCCTATCGCTTGTTACTTGGCAGAAGAGACCAACACCCACCTCGCTACAACCTCCTTTCAGGTAGTTGTAGAGCACGATGAGGTCTCCCCTCAGCCTCCTCTTCTCCAGGCTAAACAGTCCCAGTTCCCTCAGCCGCTCCTCATCAGACTTGTGCTCCAGGCCCTTCACCAGCTTCGTTGCCCTCCTCTGGACACGCTCCAGCACCTCCATGTCCTTCTTGTAGTGAGGGGCCCAAAACTGAACACAGGATTCGAGGTGCGGCCTCACCAGGGCCGAGTACAGGGGCACGATCACCTCCCTGCTCCTGCTGGCCACTCTATTTCTGATACAGGCCAGGATGCCGTTGGCCTTCTTGGCCACCTGGGCACACTGCCGGCTCATGTTCAGCCGGCTGTCAACCAGCACCCCCAGGTCCTTTTCCTCTGGGCAGCTTTCCAGCCGCTCTTCCCCAAGCCTGTAGCGTTGCCTGGGGTTGTTGTGGCCGAAGTGCAGGACCCGGCACTTGGCCTTGTTGAACCTCATACAGTTGGCCTCGGCCCATCGATCCAGCCTGTCCAGGTCCCTCTGCAGAGCCTTCCCACCCTCCAGCAGATCAACACTCCCGCCCAGCTTGGTGTCGTCTGCAAACTTACTGAGGGAGCACTCGATCCCCTCGTCCAGATCATTGGTAAAGATATGTTTTGGTGTGTATGTTTGTTTCTAACCTGAAACATTTTGCTGTTGTGGTTTACATTGTACATCCCTCAGTAAGTCTGTGAATTATTTTTGCACAGGGTTATCTAACGCTAGTGATCTCTTAATTATAGTTTACGTTTTGCATTAATATTTTCTGTTGCAGAAGAATTCAAAACGTTTGACAATTTGTAAGCCACAAAAGCTGTCGTTGCTTGTGGGGAGTAGCTATGGTTTGTGACTTTTTAAATGAGCATTATATGTTTGTTGTTTTGCATTCAGAATTAAACCGGTCAAATTGCATACTGTATATACTGTATATAAGTTTAAACTTTCCGAGTCTGAATAACTGAAGTGCAACATCTCAAATATTAGTATGTATTTCATTTTAATACAGGCCAAGTTTGACTTTATGACACTTTGTATAGGAAATCATGTGAAATCGGGATAAAAGTTATTCTTTATCAGTGATATCCTGGGGCAGATATTTAATTCGTACAAATTGTTCTCTCTCCACTGCTAGCTGTCTTCATAAGGAGGAAGTGGTAAGTATTTAAAATCTTGATTTGGTGGAAAAAGCATTAACAAAGAAAGTGAAAATGAAAGGCAGGCAAATGCATGTTTATAAGTAATTTTCATGTTTTTAACTATGTTCATGATTAAAGAGTAGTAGTTCCAGTTCTTTAAATCCTGTATCTGCAGTATATATAAGTGGAGAATATTTACCTCCTAATATAGCTCAAAGTTACACCTCTGCACATTCAGTCGTTCTGTACCATTTTGCATTCGCTGTGGGTGGAACAGATTGGAAAAGGAAGAAGGATTCCTGTCTTCAAATTAAAAATAGAAAACTTTGGACTTAATGTAGAAGAATAGCTGGATGAAATGCTGTGTATTACAGTGAAAAACAGAAAAGGTGGCAGGAGTCCTTTGGTTATTGAAACTTTTAAGTACAACAAATAAAGTGGCCCCACTGTGTTCTAATTCACTGTGCAAATTGTCCCCTTGACATACTCTTCCCATGAAATGCTTAGAAGTCTTTTGCAAATGAAACTAATATGCAGTGTATTGTAGTTTTGTGCCTTTTTCTGTTATGGTCACCATTTACAGCTATTGTTTAAAAGGCTTCTGAAACAACATAAACACTCTTGAAAATTAAGCACAGTTGAGAATAACTGCTTAAGATGTGCTTCTTGGTTCAGATGACTGCAACTTGAGATTTGCTGGCATGCATGAATGATTCAGGTGCCCTGAGGTGTCTGAGGATTGATGTGGTATTCAAATAACTGGAGTAACCTTCACATCATGGAGGTTAACACTGCATTTACTTATGGTTTCCATTTTTTGACACTTAGTTGCTGAGTGAAAGAACATAGGCAGTTTTGGTTTGATGTACTGGGAAATCCTTAAAATGCACAAACGAGCACTGCATTGCCTGGGTGCCTTTGTGATGAACCTGGTAGTTCTTCTTCTATAAAATAAAATGGTTTAATTGAACAATATTTCAACTGCAGTAGATGAGCCCAAAATATTGTTGATCACAGACTGCTGTGCATATTAAGCCCCAGTTATTTCCATTAGCAGTTACTGTAACTCTGTTGTATGAAAAAAATCTTTATCTGTTCAGGTTTTTTGTTTGCTCTCCTTAAAATATTTTGGCAGATAGCAGCTAAAGTAAAAACATATAAAATGACTGAAGTTGCAGAGATGCGAGTTTGAGCTATATTAGGAGATAAACATTCTTCACTTACAAATATTGCAGATGCAAGCTTTCAAGAGCAGGGACTATTAATCTGCATTTACTTAAGTCAGTGCAAATCTGGAATAACTCCATTGAAATTGAAAGTTCAATAAAGAATAAATTTATAGCTGTTTTACAAGTGGTGATTTCTCTATAGAAATCTTTGCTGTTAAAATCTTTGTTGTTGATTTTCCTTTCTATTTGTGCCAGCAGTTCTCATTCATACCCCTTCCAGGCATTTTAAAGTATCAGTAGCAGTTCTAACAGCTGACCCCTCAGAATGTTTTTTACCACGAGCAGATGCTTATGAAGAGTGGGGAAAGGGGGTTTCTTTTGCATTTATGGATCTTCTCTTTTACCTGCCTAAAATACACATCACATTTATCGCAGGATAAAAATCCCCGTTCCCTCAAAAAAGTGTTAGAGTGCCTTGAGCTTTGTATACAATTTGATGCAAAACCTCACTGTTAATAAGCAGTTCTTACTTCACTGCTCTTCAGCTGATGACTTAATCCTGAGAACATTTACATGGTAGGTTCACCTGGCTGATGATGGGAAAGAGCACCGAAATGTTTAAGACAGCTGTTGCCATTTCTCCCCCTTTCCTTGTTTTGCATTATTAAGAGAGAGAAAAATGTAAAGAAAAAAGGCTGGGTTTGAGATTAATTTTGTGATTCCTTGACCTCAAAATATCTAATTGCATTATATTCTAGGACTAAGCGTAGTGCCAAAACATCATGACCATTTGTACTACAAAAGACACATTTTATTTTGGACTCCTGCTACTTTCATCTTCAACCTTGCCGAAAGACGGGTTTCCTCTATGTAACATCAATCCAAGGAGCTTCACAGATGATGTCTAGATTTGATTTTATTGTCTCTGGGGCCCTCTATATTATATATTTTTGACATATGAAAATGTGGTGCAGTTGTATGGATGTGTGACCCCTGAAAATTGTTTTTCTGGAAATCAGTTAGCAAATATTCGATCATGCATTCTGGAGTTTATATATACAACAACTTTTTTTTTTTTTTTTAAATTCTCCTTTAATGTTAGGCTTACAAAGAGATGCTTAGAGCATATAATAACTGATACTGTGAGTTTTGGGTTTTGGTATTTTGTTCTGTTTTTTTTCCAAATCTGTGTACTCCAGTAAAAATAATGTTGTTTTAAGATCAGTAATTTTATTACGGTTTAAAAACCATCAGAGACACTTTTCACATGTAAGTGAGGGCTGAAGCATGTGTGGTATATTACCTAGAGTGGAAGGCTTCCCTACTCTGCCCTTGTATCATCACTGGTGTAAGCAATGGCATCGGCTCCTACGCAGGTGTCTGTGCTGGGGGTGGCTTTGGTGCCCGGTGCACCGCTGCTCTGCGGCGAGCAGGCTGCGTTCTGGAAGCTCTGGACTGAGGGAATGCTCTTGGGAGAGCAATGAGCTTACTGTATGTTACCTGAAGAGCAGAAGGGTTGAAGTAAAAGAAGAAAAAATGAAAGTGCCCACTATAGAAAGGGAAGAAGTGGAATAAAAACCTAGTTTTTATCTCCACACACCATTTCTACAAGTACTAATTTGATTAGAGCTCTGATTCTTCTTCTCTGTCACTATGAATACTTAGATGGCTCAGCCTCTGTTATTACAGTCAGACTGATATAAAGGGGTTTACACAATTTTAGTGAGGTTTTTTTTTCTCTCATACCCTTTCAGTAATACATCCATGTTATTTTGGGATGTCTTTGTCTTAAAAAGAGAATGCATTTTTACACAATACTGCTATTGATGATATCCAAACTAAGAATTGCCTAGTGAAAGACATGTAACTGAGCAATCCTAACCAAGATGGTGGGCTTTCCTGGTGTCTAAATGATAATAAGAAATCAGTGGAAGTACCCTGGAAAATTAATAAATAAATAGAGAGAAATTATATGGTTTTTTGTCTTTGTGGAATTTTTATGCATCCTATGGGAATCTGGAAACAAAATCTGCTTCGTCTTCATATGGATTTACTCTCCAACTGAAGTCCCTTGACACTGTCACTACTGATACCCAAAAGAGAGAGAAAAAAAGGAGGAATAAAGATTAGAGTTTTGTTTGGAAATCCTGAAATCCCTACCAGATATATATTTTTATCTTTGGGACAGTATTTCTGTTTCCACTTCAGCAATGATACCTGACTGTCGATATTGTCACTGTTAAACAATGGATTTAGAGCAAAGTGGTCTGCTCTCTCAGGGCAAGCCGGATTTGTTCAGACACCAGCCTCTTCTGAAAAGTTCTCCCTAAAGCTGGTGGGATGCTGGAGGGAGGACAGATTCTCCCATGGTTCTAGAGCATGATGGTTGAAAAGGAAAGAGCTTCTTAAGAGCTGTGTTTTTTTAAAAGCTAAGGAGGATCAAGAAGTCAAAATTGAGGCAAAACTTCTTTATTGCATTCACTGATTCAAATCTCAAGAGAGAGAATATGAAGTTGCAAGCAGAAAAAATTAATTTAGTCCAGTGAGGACTAAATGAGGTCAGCACAGACCTAAATGAGGGTCAGCAGAGACCTTTGTATCGTCAGGATACCACATACCTATTTTGACGTGGTAACACTGAGATACTCTGGAGGGCAGACATGTGGATCAAGTGATATATGCTGTAGCCTTTGTGATATTTTTATAAGATCTGGGGGTTTCTTTGCCCTATTTTCAGGTATCTGTAACTTGATGGGATAGCTAAGCAAGCTGGTTGACCTCCAATGGAAAAGGAGATTTTTCTCTTGTGTTGGGCTTCAATTTTAGGTTTTGCAATTTCAAGGTGATTCTGTAAAATGCTTCTCATGGGTGCCATTGATCAATGGCAGTTCAATAGTGTGGCCTCTGAAATTGGAAAAAAATAAAAATAAAAATTGGAAACGTACTAGAGAAAATAAATTAACGAATTGCTATATAATAGTGTTTATTTTGCTTTGAAGCAGATTGCTTGCTGTTGGAAGGTTAATATTGACTGTGCTTGTATGTTTTTTTTTTTGGCAGGTAACCCTGGACTGGCAGGTTATTACAAGACCTTTATACAGGCTTTATATTGTGGACTAAATCAGCAGTATCCTGTTTGGGTTGTGAGCCATGCCGGACATTGTAAGCCTCCTAGTGGTATGGAAATGATAGAAGGTACAATACTATAACTTGTACATACAAATATTTGTACCCCCCTTGATTTCACTTGCAGAACTTGTGCCTGTTAAAAACAGCATGACATGTTTTTTAAATGTGTCCATTATATTTCCACAGAACAGTTGTATGAGAAGAGAAGTTAGTGAGGAAAAGAGTATTTTTAGGTAAATTAGGTTTGCCTGTCAAATAAGTGCTATTAAGAGAATAAGAGAATTTGCTGATTGCGGTCTTTAGAGACAAGTTATAAAGAAGAAGGTCTAGAATGTGTTTATGTTGAGAAGAGTAGATTAGAAAAATACATTTTTTAATGAAATGTCCAATTCAAAGATTGAGTACTTGAGGAGAGACTTAATTATCTCTGAATTCAAAAACAGTTGTACTAAATTAGCAGATTTCCAGGAAGCAAGTAAATCTTTCTGAGGCTGGGGTATGGAGTGTTTGCAGGGTAGAGGTTGCTTGTTTATCTGTTAAAAGTCTTTTGACATGCAGATTGCCAGCAAGACAACTCTAAGCCAACTCTAAGTGGATATTGTTAATGTATGGCGTTGTGAGACGGGAGGAGAATCCTGTCCTGAAAGCTGCTTAGTGTCAGAAGACCTCTGGACTTGGTCAAGCTGCAGTGATGTAGCAGTAAATCAGTATGATTCCTTAGGACCAAAAGGTTCAGCAAAGTGAAGCAACCTGAAAATTCTGAAGAAGAAACTGTTTTAGCTGCTTAGCATAACTTTCTCTCACTAGCCTTAAAAGCTCACCTGAGCTTTTAAGCCTTTTTATTGGTTTATTTAATCTCAAGCTTGAAACTGAAACATGAAACCTGTATTTCTTTGGTAAAATTCCTGCCAGTCATTGTGTTCAAGTGTCAAACTATCAAATACTAGCACTTCCTCCCGATAGGTGAGAAATCCCTAGGTTTATAATTTCTGGTACAACGTTAACCATGGGATACTGAATGCCAGACTTTATTACTTTATTACTGTAAAGTAATAAAGGGTTTAAAATAAAACAAACTGTTGGAATAATATGCCTGGTTATATTTAGATTAAGTAGATTTTGAAAGTCTCAGAAAGACTAAAACAAGTTTTCCAACAGCAGCCATCAATCACAGACTACTTCCTAATTTTTTGGAAGCATGTCACATAATGATTTGAAAACGGAACAAAGCTACACCCTTTATTTTTACTTCTGTATGATATCCTTCTCTTCAGAGAGCTCTTGCAAGCTATGCTCCACAGAGACACGCAACATTGATTGAACATTTCATTGCTGTAATTCTGTTCCTGGCAATCAATCCACTGTGCAAAAAGATTTGAAACTTCTTTTTACTCAGTGAATGCATTAAAGAAGTTTTGCCTCAGTTTTGACTGCTTGATCCTCCTTAGCTTTTAAAAAAGCAGTTATTTTGAATACTGCTGTGACTGTAAAACAGGCCAACATCAATCCTTGGGTGTAGGCAAAATTACAAAGAGGAGAGTAGTTTTCTAGCTCTCTCTTATTTTGTTTAAAACTGGCATAATCTGTATATGCTTATAAATGTTCATATAATCTTAAAAGTGTTGCTTTTTTTCTTTTCAGTGCCTGATTTCAGACTTTGACTCATAGTTTTCCTAATGATTAAGATGTTTGTGCCTTTTGAACAGATGCTACCTAGGAACAGGTTCTTTTATAATACCAAAACCCCTGCCTACTTACTTACTCCAATTCTTTACCATGCCAAATATATTATGATTGTATTGTAAGTCTTTTTAAGGTGCAGGTATTTGCACATCATTTGGTTAATTTCTACCTTATAAAAACATGTTCATAAGAAAGGAAAAATGTATACAAATAGATCATAATTAAGATATGGCAAATTTTTCCTTAAAAGTAAAAATAATGGGCAGGTGTACCCACAGTTGATTTTTTTTTTTAAGTTGTGGAGCTTCTTTTAATGTGTCACTCCATTGAAAAATTTGCATTACATTTCTTTTGAGATTTCTGATCTCTATGTCTGATCTCTATCTCTAACCAAATAACTTATTAGAAGTTATGAGGGTTTATTTAAAGTGCAAGTTACTGTTTCCTATATGAATGTGTTAAAAGTACGCTATAGCTCAGTGTCCTCGCTGTCAAAACAGAGGCTACTGCCTGAACGCTAGTATCTGTAAGTTAGTATTTTCCTGGGGGTTAAATGGGTGGTCTTTTGATTTAGTTGCAAGACTAAAGGCAGGTCATGTTTTCGTGGTATATAGCCATCAGTGAATGTTTCATTTTGTAGGTAGTGAACTCAGAAGAAAATAAATTGTGTTGGATTGCTCTCTTTTAAACATATGATTTCCCTTAAACAGGAACAGAAAACAGTTTAAGGAAAGAATGAAAAAGTAGTTTGGTGCTTTTCAAAGAAATTAAATCATTAAACAATGTTACTCTTAAATACTTTATAAACTTCTTGATTTAAAAAAAAAGGGTAAAACTGAAAAATAAAATTACGATAAAAAATATTCCATATTTATTCACGCTCAAATTATTCTGTCAAAATGCCAGTATAGCTGCTCATTGGGGGTGGGCATTATAATACATTATGAATTGTGGAGACTGAAGCTCTGTACTTTATATTACAAAATCAGTTGAGTAGAAATGCTTGAATACTGCAAAAGGACTAAAGACCCATCTTTAGGAGTAGCTCCTCTGATGGCAATGAATAGTAGCCAGTTGGAAGCTTTTCAACAGCCTTTCAACTTCTTTTGATAGGAAACAAACCACTAGTTAAAACTAATACATATCAATGAAAAAATCCTGAAATTACTCATTGCTGATTTTGTATGTATTGCTAATTCAAGTGCTGTGTTATGAATATCCCGCTTTAAAATAAGGACTAAAAGACTCAATCTTGCCCAAAATTTCTTTAAAAGCTGTGGAAAATGGGCGATTAGATAGGAAACCCTTGACTCTCAGTCCTTTTAACACATCCATCACCCCCCTTTTTTAGCACCCTGGTTGGCTTTTGCCAGTAAAGGCTGTATAGACAGCATGTGTACATACATAGCCATGTCTTAAAATGGTCTAATTCGGTGGACATCTGCAGTGGTTTGATAAGAAATAAGAAAAAAAACATCTCAGACAGAAGTAAGAATAGAACAATACAGGTTTGGTTTTGTTTCTCCTCAAGACTGCCAAGATACTTTTCTTTGTAGCAAAGTAAGATTGAGAAGTAAAGAAAAATTAAATCAGAATTAAATGATTTATTGATTTTTGGTAATATTCTATGTATGCCAAGTGCTATAGAAATATGAAATAGTGTGATTCATATCTTAATTGATTAAAAAGACACAACTGATGCATTAAAATATCATATACCTAATAAATGGCTAGTCATCAGTCACATCTTAATGATATAATACTTGGTCACATGATAAATTATACTAAAGATAAATCTCTAGAACTTTCTAAACTGTACAGATGAGTATTGAGCTACATACAATCATAATATAAATACTTTTTATTGTGTTAGCAAGGTGTGTTATCCTTTGGAACAGATTGTTTACTGAATTTTCTGTTGTTTTGTTTCTGAATCAGTATTAGGTAGCTTGTGAATGACAGGGAAGTTTGAGTGACATTCTTAATAGTCAGGTTACAAGATAAAATTCTAGTTTGATCTTTTATGTCCCATGGACTGTAGAAGATAATAGTGTGTCCTTAAAATCTGTTAAACTATCCTTAGTTCATTTTCCATGATAAAAAGAGGTAGGTAAGGATGACTTATAGTCCACGAAAAGAGTGTTTCCATAGCTTTTTCTTTATGCAGGGAGAGTAGGGCCTTCAGACCGTTTTGAAACTGAATTATATCCTTAAGAAGCAATATGGGAAAAAGCACAGAAGTTGGGGAGCGATAACAAATTATCTATGAAAACATTGATTATGTGATCCCAAAATGTTAATATACCATCAGTGTGAAGTTCTGAAGTGAAATGAAGTTTTGTATAAAAAAAAATTTTCTAGTGTTACAGGAAAATTTGGAAGCCATGTGCAGCTTGAATTTATTTGATATATTGCTTCTTAGCTGTTGCTACAATTCATCTAAATGGAGTTTGCTTTTCCAGCCCTCTGACTTCTAATGAAACTGCAGAATTTGAGATTCTGCCTCTAGCTAAAGTGATATAAATCTACAAAAAAAATGGAAATCATTTGGGTAAAACTGAATTTAATACTCAGCAAGTTAATCATCTCATTGATTGCTAGATAGTTGTCCACAAAATGACAGATATAAGTGTGGGCGTGATTAGCAGATATGAGCCGTAAGTTTCTACCATCATGATATGCTGTGCTGGCAGGAAAAAACCTAAAATAGTAGCCTGAGCAAGACAAGGAGCATGGTGTGCTCTAATAAGAGGGTTGTGAGTTATTTAGGACAGTGATTCCCAAACTGTGGTCTGTGAGCCACTGGTGGTTCCCAGGACACTTGCTTGTGGTCCAAGAAGAGCTGGCTGATCAGATGGAGTTGGCGCTCTCACCGGTTTCCACTTGCTAAGCGGAATTAATGGTAGCTAAGAATACTTTTCCAATAACACTTTTTTTGTGTAAGCATTTGCTGCGGTGGCCTTAGAGATGTTGTGCCACCATGAATGTGTGGTGGTGGCTGGGAGTGGGATTGTGGTCTGCACTGCTGCAAACAGGAGAGGAGGAGATCATGAAAGTTAGCTGTTCCAAGAACTGGGCTCCTAAAAATAGAGACTCATCCTTAGCTAACAGCCTTTGTCCTTGTTGTTGTGTATAACCCCAAAGGAGAGAAGTTACACAAAGGCACAGGGAGTCAGTATGCATTTGGTAATTTTAGCTAACTTGTGACACTCATTTATTTTAAGTAGTACGGGTGTTTTTAATGATTGCTGATGTTGGAGAATACCTACGCTGCTGAATCAGGTGAATCAGAGCTAGTGGCAATCTGTTCGGTCAGTACAAAAACACCTCAGAATTAGTGTCTGTAGTGCTTAGAAGGTTTTTGACCAGCGAATCCTTATCTGGGCTTCAGCACTGTTCAGTTAGATATCAAACAGCAGTAGTAATGGTAGGTATCTGACTGCATTCAGGTACACAGTGATAGCCATGTTTAAAAGACATTTACGTCTTGTATTATACAATTAAAGGGAGAAAAGCAGAAGAAAGGCAGCTGGCATCTCACATGCATACTTTAAGCCTATGTATACAGGCGTTTAATTCACATTACACACATTTAATTCACATTTATTTATATTTCAACAATATTTTCTGCTTCCTGGGCATATAAATTAAAATATCTAGAGTCATTTGAAGATTAATTATCTTTAATATAACTTCTTTATAGGTTTAGTCAGTTATGTTTAAATATTACAGACCTAGAGAACTCTGTAGTCATGTTTGTGTCCCAGAACACATAGTACTGCTTAATTTTAATGCAAGGTGTCTCCCAGTCCAGTGGTATCACACTGTAGGTACATTAAAAAGAACCAAGTTGTAAGCATGCCATCCAGGTAGAATTAAGCTAGTTTCATATCAAAGTGTCAATGTTTTTAATCTGTAGAGGAGAAGCTTCCTGTTTACGAAGCTGGCCTGGGCACTGATTAATCACATTGAGCTCTTCACATGGTATTCGTCAACAGCGAGGGATCCCCCATCGGGGCGTGCACAGAGGAACTGCTTGTTTTCACAGGACGGGACAGGAACCGTCAGCTCAGTGCAGTCCTGCTGCCCCTCCTGATACAGCAGTTGCTGCTGCCCTGAAAGCTTATTCCTGCCTTGTCTTTGGAAAGGGCAGCTTAAGGAAGGAAGCGTGTGTGCATATGTATAAGTTATTATGAGGCATTTAAATATGGAGGGTTTTGTCTTTGCCTGGTGAGATGTGCATTTTACTGTATGGTTTTAGTGTTATGTGTCTATTTTAAGGAAACAAATGATCATTTCATGTTATGAACCTTTGGAATGTTTTAAATCTAAATGCGTGAAAAGTAAGCAGCCCTAGGGATGCTGCAGTGCTCTGTTTACTGTAACACTTCTTTCCTTTGAGCCACATTCAGTTAATTAGTGGTAGAGGTCCCATAATGATACCCATAATTATGCAAATAGATCCTTTGAGTGAAATCTTGGCATTTGGCATTGACTTTATCAGTTCTGCTTAATTTTAAGCATGTGTTTAAAAATCTTGTTCCATTCAAAATCAAAACTAAGAAAATAAAATTTTGCCATATGTGAAGTATTTCTAAGTTGCTGTGTTGTTTTCTTTTCTGGCCAACCAAAACAATATCAATTTTAACTGCTCATAGCATCATACCTTAACAGCCATGTATTTATTTGTAATGATCACTTAAACACCGTTAGCTGATTCTGGTACCACTTAATGCATAGCTCTGTATTCCATTGACTTGATGGAGTAGTGACCGATTATTGCTAGTGTTACTAAGAAGAGGACTTTGTCTTTACTTTTATTATAGCTACATGAAAAATAACTGTAAGGTTCTCTATTTTCTCTGTTTCTTTTAAGGTTTTCCACTGAGTCTGTCAACATAATATCTGTAGGCATATTATTAAAAAATATCCATGAATAGCTTTCTAATCCACTCTAGTACTTTATTCAACTAATTCCCCTGTTAAAAGAACCAGAATTTTTCATCCATATCTTCAAATAAGGTTAATGTAATTCTGTTTCTAAAGATGTGTTTTAAAGTAACAACTTTTGAAACCTGATAGTCTTCTGGATCCTTATCCAGAAAACAAAACGTTTTAAAAAAAATTGACATTTCATCCATTGGAGAGTATAATGTCTTTACTGCATTCCAGGAAACTTTGGACGTAGGTTTTGAGATTGTTTATGGATCATTTTCCGCCTTTCACCCCATGACATAGGTATGTTCTCCAGCTGATACCATCGCTTCTAATTAGATGCAGATGGCTGTTAGTGGGGGGAAAAAAAGTGTTCAAGAATGTGAACCCTACAAAAAGGTAACATTTATATCTTTCGGTGTCTTGACTTTAGAAGGCATGTCACAGTTCACTGAGATGAGCAGTGCTGTGATGTTTCAGAGTAAATCATTTAAATGTTTACCATACTATTGTAGGGAAAGTAAAAAAGTAAAATAATTTAATAAACAAAATATTGAGATGATTCAGATTTTTTTCCCCAGGGAGAATGCTTAGGAATCTTTTAATCCAAGTTAGTTTGAAAGATATATTTACATCTGCTAACAGAATGAAAATGGACTATCCACACAGCAGAGAATAATCCCTTCTGTCTGAAGGTGTAATGGCTCTGGATTTGTTCTGATAGTTGAATAAAAAGTTTCTCTACTACATAGGTTAGCTGTAGGAAGAAAGCTGATTGATACTTTTATTTATTAATAATAATTTCTACTGTATGATATAAACCTTAGATTTAATTTTGGTGCCCACAAAGCTTGCAACAAACGGTGCAGATCTTGATGGGATCACTCCAGAGTTTAATAGCAGTTTTATTTTTAATGCACAGTAATCTACAGTCATAAGACTGAGGGACCATCAGCAATGCACAACATAATTCCAGATTCTAAAAATAATCAGGTTTGGAACATGGAGTCTTTCTGTTTGCTTTGGTTTTAGGAGTTTGAAGTGCAGGAAACTGTAAGGCAGACTATGCAGGAAGAAGTAACTGCAAATGGCCTTATTCTTCGATAATCAGCTTCATTAATGAATTATTCTTACCTCTTGCTCATCTACTTAAATCTCTCAGCAAGATCCGAGTAAGGGCTGTGTGCTTTGAGAAATGATAAAGGGCAAAATGATACAGTACTGTGGACTCAGGTTGAATGAGGGGGTCTCATTGCTGCTTGCTGGATGAAGGAGTTTTTCTTTTTTCCTCCTTTTGATACTGCATGAGACTATTCTTTTTCTTGAAGATAGACATATTCTTCTCTTTCTAAAGGTTGAATTTTATGTTTTGTGCATTAATACATTCATTAAAATAATCTAATTTCCTACAGCTATCAAATTACTGGTGTGGTCAGGTGACTACTTAGTTGCCAAATTAATCCCCATGGGGTTAAATGTTATAGCAGACTACTAAAATTCTCTGAGATCGCCATTGCAGTGTCATTTTTTTCAGAACAAAACCGTGTTTTCAAATATATTAACGCTGAGTCTTTGCTGTCAGAGATTCCCCCTGACTTCTGTACTAGTGTTTACATGATTTGGAGGAAGAAGTTTTATCCTGCAATTAATCATACAGGGACCAATTTCAGTATTTCTGAATGCACTTTAGTATATATTAAACTCTACATGATCATATTTGGATCTGTTTATGTGTAGAGTGCAGGTCAAATTCAGTTGCTGTCTTTTTATATAAATTATACTGTAAAGCCGCAGGCAGTTTCAAAGAGTTTGTAATGAGCTATGGCTTCAATGTCTGCTAATGTAAATGAATGAGAAAATCAACCTTTGCCCGACGGTGACCCTACCACTGCTTGTGGGTCACAGGTGAATTGGTTTTTCTTTCTACGTAGCACATCTCACCTGTGTAAAAATGAAGACCAAAAAAATCCCTTATTCATCTATAATGACAGATCAGCTTTATAGCAGTGACACTTTAGTCTCTATTTGAGCTATAATGCAAAACTCCAAGAAAAATAAAGCCATCACAGTATCTTTGGCATGTGGCCATACTTGCTATGCTAGGCAGTTCAGCTGGGCGACTAAGAATGAAACCTTCAGCATTTTCTTCAGGAAGGTTAAAAAGGAAACTGCTATCTTGGTATTGGGGAATAAATCTGCCAATTAATTTTTAAATAGTGTAACAGAACACTGGAGAAGAGAAGATATAAATCATAATTTAAAGTGGTCAATTTGACAAAAATGTGTTTCGTCCCCAAAGATATAAAATTTGCACTATACAGCACTATGCACTATATTTGCACTATATTTGCACTTTGCAGATGGCTATTTAAAGCATCAGCAACTGATAAAGAAACCCACTATATTTAAAGAAAGTACAAGGTGAAATTCTATTTCCCAGTTTTGCCACTGATTTTAATAAATTCAGGCTTTTACATACGCTGTTTCGTCCAATTCTCTTTTGCCTTATGCTGTGCAAAGTAATGAAAGATGGAGTATGGAGTGCTCCTCAATCAAAATCGTGGCCTTTTCCAATGATGGCGGAAAGCGTAACTCAGTGGAGAGTGTCAGACCAGAGAACTAGATTCTCCCGGCTGCTGGATTCACTTCATGTCATGTCAGCCAGCAGCAGTGGGGATCAATGCCGGGAGTTGCTGAGCCACAGCTGCTTCCCTTTGCTGTCAGCTTGCACTCCTTCTGCAAAGAGGAGCCCAAACACAGACTTACAAGGCTTTTCAAGACAGGTAGCGATGAGAAGCATTGGTTGAGCGCTGTGAGGTAGCACTGCATTGCAAAATATTTTGCATACATTTTTGCTACAGCCGACAGTGCTGGTAGCATGGGGTGATGTTCTCTGCTGGAATAAACTGACATGGCTGACATAGCCCTTTGCAGTCAGCAGTGTGGCACCAGTTTACAGCATCAGGGAATCTAAGATAATAATTTGGAATACTTCTTCTAATCCATCAATTTTGAAGGACACAGATGAAACATGGCAAAATGTTATGTTTGCCTAAGTGGGTCGTTTAGTCCTTAAAATAAAAAGGATGCTAGACAGTATTGTTAAATAATTTGGATCTGTTTACTGCAGGTGGTTCTTCTAGATATTAAATTTAACATTTCCATGGACAAATGAAGATAGAAACCTACACTTTATACTTCTATTAAAATAGTATCATCCAAGATGAATATATACACGAGAGTAAAGAAAAAGGACGAAGTTGCACTGAATGCCATCCTAATGCCATTAGAGTAGCTAGTGAAGTAAGAAATGCATTAGTGTTACTTTAGTGTTACTCTAAAGATAGGTGTTATTTTAGTATTATTCTGAAGAGTGATACTTATTTGAACATTTCAGTCTTGGTCTATATCACAGTTCTAAATAAAATTTTGGGATGGATTTTCAAGAGAAATCAGGGCTGGCCTATCAAATTAAAAGTTTTAGCTTAATTCAGTAGAAGCGTCAAGCACTTCAGAAAATGTCACCCGTTGATCTGTCTGGTCGCTGTGAAGTACAAATACTATATTGTTACTTGTGCTACTGTATAACTGCCCCTCCAGGTATATTCTCGGCTGCTTGCTTTTTCCCCTTTCCCCCTCTTAACATTGTGATACGCTCCTTGTCATTTTCTTCTGCTTTTAAAATAATTCTTTTTATTCCCTAGCTGTGGAATAACATGAGTTGACTTCCTTGGCCAGCTGTCTTACTTTGATCCCAACTTCGGCTCTCCCTTGTTTGCTCTCAGTCCCTCTTTCTCTATTTCTGTCTGTTTAAACTTCCCAAAGTTTTGAAGTGCTGTTTTCCATAGGTGTGACTGTTAGACTTGCCTACTGCGGCACAGCACCTCATTTATCATACACCAACTGAATCAATCCCTGTGAAGTGATATTCATCCATTTTTGTTCCCTTCAACACATACAATTGCCACTGGCCTTTCTTTACCTCCTATGCTATATTTACTCAGCCTTGGTGATGTGCAGAACATCATTATTTTGTTTTTCTTCCATTGTTAAACTGTACAAATACAAGTTGTTGTTAAAGTATGCTATTTACTGAAGTTACTTTTAGTTGCTTCATTCAGTAAGAAAGTTCTATGCCTCGGTCTTAAGACTGAATTTTCCCTGTGTTAAATTGGAAGATGTTAGATCTGGCCAAACATGAAAGGTCTTGATACTGATACACTTTCCATAAAGAATTGCCTTAAGGAACAATATACTCTGTGTTCATTATTCCTGGAGAGACTTATACGTCACATGCCTCGGGCTGATGGTGCAAGATAATTCAAATACCAGTAAAGCACATTTACCCTTGCAAAACTGGGTGGTACTATTTCAGATCATATGTGAAATGAGCATTTGTAAGGGAAACATGCAAGGTAGACACTAGCAGGAGTACCACCTGCTAGTCAGGCAAAGCAAGGAAAATAGACTTTTTGGAGAGTCAAAGTGAGTTTTGCGGGGTCTAGACTGATTTTTGCAACGTAGCCTTTTTTTGTGGTGTAAGCTCAGTAAATCAGCAAGATAAGGGAAATTGCAAGATTTTCTGTATGTTGTTTGGACAGACATTATTGGTACAATGATCCCATCCAGAGGCTCAGACTGAATGTGGAGCCCTTTTAAGTAGAAGTGCGCACTTAGGTGCACACTTTTTCCTGAAGGTCTTGTTATTGACTTCATTTTCTCAACCATCAGATCTTCAAGCAGAATCATAGCATCATAGAATTGTTTAGATTGGAAAAGACCTTTAAGATCCTTGAATACAACTGTTAACCTAACACTGCCAAGTCCACTGCTAAACCATGTCCCTAAGCACCACATCTACACGTCTTTTAAATACCTCCAGGGATGGTGACTCAACCATCCCTGGGCAGCCTGTTCCAATGCTTGACAACCTTTCTGGTGAAGAAATTTTTCCTAATATCCAATCTAAACCTCCCTTGGTGTAACTTGAGGCCATTTCCTCCTGTCCTATCGCTAGTTACTTGGCAGAAGAGACCAACACCCACCTCGCTACAACCTCCTTTCAGGTAGTTGTAGACTACACGAGCTCTGCTTCCTCTCATTGTTTATGAAGTCTCTGCCAATGCAAGGCTAATTAGTTGCTTTCTTCCTAATCCCTCTTTTTATCTTATTTTTTCCTGCAATGCCAGAGAGGTGTGCTTTTACTTCAGCACCTGGTATGGGAAGGCTGAACCTGGTTATGTTGACAACTGCTCTGGCTTGCCTTTGCTGTGGAGTTACTCTGGAATGCCCAGAGACCTCAGCACCCCAGGAAGAGTAATGTGTTCAGGGGTTCCCACTACACTGGTGTTACTGGTTTTGTTTGGTATCTCTTTGCTTGTATGTAGTCCTATTTCAGGCTATGTTCAGTGATTCTTCCTTAATAAGCTGTGGTAGAGCTGATCTATTTTGAGATTACTGGAAGAGAGGAGAATTACTGGAAGATTTTGAAGGGCTGCCAGTACTGAAATTATTTGTTATTTTGCAAGTGTAGGTGTGCACACCTAGATGTGAAATGACTTTGAAACTGGGGAAAAATGAGTAAAGCCTAGATAAAAGCCTAATTTATGGTAAAGAAAGGGCATACCGTTGTTTTCTTGTGCTCTACTGTTACTTGTCTCATAGAGGGTATTCTGCAAAGTAAAATGGTGTGCTGAGTGGGATACCTGGTGTGTTGGAATGATCTTACTCGAGTTTTACAATGAACTCAGCTACATAAGCATGGCATAACAGGTCTTTTTCTTCAAAATAATTAGGTCTGCTGAAACGCGGTCCTTAATAGTCCAAGTAGTGTGCTGCCATCAAAGGTGCACCCTGGAAGTGACAAAAGTATGAGACTAAAAAAGTCATAGTAAGTTTTACACTTGTTCTTGTATCAAGATACATTTTACATAGCAGTCAGCCTCAGCAAGGAAGTCCCTTCCAGTTCTGTTTGTGTGGGCAAGTGAAGAAGGGAATTCACAGAGCCTTTCACTTGGCTTCAGCGTGTCCAGAAAAAAAGAAACATAACATGAACAATCAGCTTCCCATAGTCTCAGACCTCTTTGCTTTTGTTCTTTGAGGTCACTTTACAATGGAAATTTAGATCTGCCCCTGTACAGTGATGATTCTCTAACCTCTACCCTGCCAAGTTTTTTTTATTTTGCTTTACTTTTTTTTTAGATAATATGATATTGAAAATTCTTATAAATTGCACTTTCTGTAGTTATTCAACTTATTGACTGTAAAATGCAGTCATTCAAATATAGAAAACTTTTCCATCTATGTTATGTAAAACACCCCTATTAGATTTGCTTTGTGCATGTTAAAGTGATTCTGGAGGCATAGATTGGTGTAAAAGTACATAATAAACCACTGTTTAATGGTGTTTGCCTTGCCAAAATTGGAGACAACCAACAAAATTGTTCTTCAGAGTTTGGACTGTTATCTCATCATACCTTGGTAATAGCTACTCTAATCAGTTAGAGGGAAGCAAGACTGGGAATGCAAAATAAAAAGAAGTCTCTCACAGATATCTTAATTTAATAAGTTCAGTGTGCGCCTGTATGCTTTTAATAAAAAATTGGGGTTTAGTATTTGTCATGTTTATTAGTTCATTCTGTCAGACTATGCTTGTACTAATTTAATTATAATACAGCTTCCTTTGAAAAACAGATTAGGTGTTAAACAAGTGTCCCAGCAATAGGTATGTAGATAGCAAAGGAAATCAGTAGTTCAATTTGTAAATTAAGGTCTTGTTATTTTTTTAATAAAGAAAATAATACATATGACCACTTCAGTATCTTGAGTAAATGGTAATTTATTTGTGAAGGATACCTTTACAAAAAGTAATTGCTCCAATAAACACTAATGAGTGGTGTGTTTATCTTAAAAGTTGCATGAACAGTTCCTGAGGGTACCAGGGCCAGATTAAGGTCTAAGGGTTAATCTAAAACACAATGCTTTAAGACCTGGTTCCTGGTGTCAGGAGGAGTTCTTCAGTATTTACTGAACATTCTTTCACGGTTTTCATCCCATTTCTTTGGCATTTTATCGCTTGCTGGTACAAATTATCCAGGGTTCAATAATCAAATGAAAGATTGGGTGAAGCATTCAGGCTTTAAGCAATATATCTTTCGGAGATGTATTTTCTAACACATTTGCCCATACTAGACCCACAAACCTGAAATCTCAGTTTTTAAGCTTACAGTTGTATTTAAACATTTTCAGATGGCATCATTCAATTGTAAGGAATTATTGTGTTTTGCTATAAGAACAAAAACAATCAAATGATTTATTTAATTTCCAGAATTAGACTTCTGACTATGCGTGCCACTTTAACAGGTAATCCTTCTAAGTAATATAGTTGTGGGGTTGCTTTCTGCCTGTCCTACATGAAGGCAAAGATAAAACTTTCCACGGGCTGCTCCATCTAAACAGTAGTTACTCAGTCACAACTGCTGCTCCTCCCACTAGTGTTTGTATGTAGTTGTAGTCGAAATGTGTAGAAAAAGGAGGTGGGGCATAGAGTCTAAAACACTTGGCCCTGTATGTTGGTTGCACTTACGGTATTTGATGGAGATGCAGTGGACTTAACATGACCCTGAGCTAGTTCTCCTGAACTATTTGGTTGGCCGTACTTGAAGCTTTGTGCCTTGCCTTTTCATACGCTTTGATATCATCACTGACCTTTCAGTATCTTCTCCCTCTTTGCTTTTCTTCCTCTTGATACTTTCTTGTGATGTTACTGCATTTTCATGTGTTTAAACTTGTTATTTCTCCTCACTGTTAACATTAAGCAGTATGGTGACATGTCATGCAGCTGAAATGAGCAGCATCTTCAGAGCAAGAGGTGAATCTTTTTCCAGTCCCCTGGTTCAGTCTCCAGACACTTACTTGTCCTTATCCTGTAAAAGGCCTGGTTCTGAAAATTCTTGACTACAAGAGTTCATACGCGAGATTCACTGGAGTTTGTCCTTAGATACCCAGGTACTACCTCCTAGAGTAAATGACCCAGGGAAGAAGAAGATAGAGTGCAGGGAGTGCAGTGGTTTTTATCTCCCTTTCCTTCATGGCATATAATTACAAGTCAACTTTTCACACAGTTCCTTACTTGTTCATGAGTAATTTGGAGGCCGCCTGTATGAGTGGATCCTGGGACAGACCTTAAAGTCACTCCATGACAAGTGGACAAGTGTCCATACGCACTCAGCTCAAACCTTCAGTCACCTGTTGTGACCAGGGTAGCTGGGAGTTTGGACGCGCAAGCATTCCCTTGTGAAATTAGGGAAGTACAAAGGCATGCAGAAATTATATGCACAAATTTGAGGGTAGTGTTGGAAAATCTGGCCTCCAGTATCTTTTCGAATCATCCAGTAAAAAGGAGTCTATGATTTTTGGAGACTTTTTAATGAAAGGCTAAGTTTTATGAATCTCCGGTCTAAAGTCTGCTCATATAACTGATATGCTTTTTTTTTCTGCCTAAGAATTTCCCTTGCATACACAGCAGAAAAACAAACAAACACAATTCTCTGTTATTTCCCTGAAAACCAAAGTCCTCTTTCCTAGCAAGATTAACTTGTCGACTAATCTTAGAGCAAACACTTTATTTTAATCTATCATTGTTTTCTGACTGTGGGTTTAGCAGAGGTCAGAAAAAGAGATTCATTAAAGTGATTGCGCATTTGTTTTTCCAAAAGCACATCAGAAGATTAATGCTTTGCCAAAGAAAATAAAGAAATACAGTATTTCTTTTAATACACTTCAGCTCAATAAAGTCTTATAATCACATGCGTTGGCCCAGATGGGGTGTTTGCAGCATAAGGTATAAGTCGTATAATTTCTACTATCTGAAAACTGCTTAAATGAGCTCTACTTCAGCCATTTATTCCACACCTGAGGTGAAGTAACTCTGGTCCCTTCTCTGATGTAGAGCCATCGGAGAGCTGACTGCCAGTGTGTTTGTGCAAGTCTGTTTGCTTATATAAAGAACCTATTTAAGCTTCTCCACCCAAGAAATTCATGTTGATTTTGGATAATCCCTGGGTGATTTTCTTCTGTAAAATAAATAAATAAATTTTCCAAACCTGTGCCGCAGCCCAGCTCTCACATATTTTGGCTATTAGAAGTGTAGCATTTGTGTTGGGGGAACATGAACTGACACGAGGCATGGGCAATTTTATATTTGTCCAGAAGAAAAATAGGATGCATGTTTCAATATAGGGTTACATGACATTGGAGTTTCACCTGACAAGAGTACAGGGTCAGTCGGTGATGAGGAGAGTTTTGTGTGTGGATCGCCAGACCCTACACTGCACGCTTATCCTCCAGTGTGGCTTCTCTAGGAGTAGTGCCAATGTGATTTGGTTTGGCAACAAACCAGTTTTTCAGAAGAAAAGGAAAACTTTTATTAAACAGCTGAAACAATTCTCTGGGGTCAGCATTGGCTGTCACGACTCGCTTTCAGTATAAGAGAGATTGTATGTGTATGTAACATAGGCCAGTAGACGTGGGAATCTGAGCATCCTTGCTCTGAGGGGTGCTGAGCAGGGCTGCGGTGCGGATGCTTTGGCCCGGTGCAGTAGAACGGGTCTCTGTGATCATCATCAATCATAATAACCCATCCAATTAAAAATCGCTTCTGCAAGCTCTGCTCTCCCCTGCTCCCTTAAGGAAACACTAGTGCACAGGCTTGAGTTGAGTATGCTCAAGTCCTAAACCTAAGTCAGGACAAATGAGAGGAGGAAGAAGCCCTTATTTTCACTCTGCTCTTAATCCCCACCCATGTCCTTCCTCGGGGTTCTTGCTTTGACAGCAAAACTGGTTCTGAAGGGGCACATCTCTGCTGAAATCAGTAATAGTTATGAATATGTTGCCCTGAATCTCTGCGCTGCTATTTATTAGGTAACTAAATACTAAATTAAATATCTAATGTCTTAATAACTGAAATAATTAACTGTATTTGTCTAACATAGTTATCTACCTTAACTTGGAAAATGTTGAGTCTGGGCTAGACTGTCTTTGCTGCATTGTTTATTAATTGCATTGCAGCAATGTTCAGCATCTCTTGTAGCAGATATTGAATTCGTGTAGTGAAAAGCAGCCATTAACCTCATGAGATTGAACAATACAAATAAAAATTTGTTTTGTTTCCTTCTTGGTTTCTGGGGTCTTGTGAACCATGAGAAGTTCTCTAGAAGATTTATACATCTACTTTACTTCCTTTTCCCTTGCTCTAACTTGGAAATAAGCTGAAATTCTTGTAAAATCACTTATTTTCAAGAATTAAAGCTATGAATGGAACATCAAACATTAAAAGACATGCTGATACATCACTGGAGATGGCAATGCCTGAGTAAAACAGTGTGGAAATGCAGCAAATGTTTACAGGAGAGAATTGTCCTGCTCAAGCCAACACATGTTAACATACATATACTCAGCATAACATACTCTTTCACTTGTTGCTGTATCCAGTGGGCCATCATATTTCTAGTATTCTGTATGTGTGTTATATATACCCTTAATTAGACTTGCGGTGTAGACAGCCTACGCCTGCATGAGGTTAATAAATAAATAAATAATAAATAATAAATAAAAAGTAGGAAAGACAGCTTTTGCTAAAAATAAAAACTAAGCTTAAAAACAATGTTTTGGCCTTAGGCTTTTATTTAGGGTTTCAGAAAACAAAAAAAGCTTTTTGTTTTCCATTACTTGTAGAAAGCCTAATAGGCAAAATATTACTTCTCATCTAATTTTGCATTCCTTGAGTGTGTTTTAGTAATCCCCTTTTTCATTTAGCATAAACTACTATAAATTATGCTGGGATATGATCATTAGTAGTTTTATTAGAAATATTAGTTTAACTGAAGAACTTCTTTGTTGTGGCCTCTGTGGTAATAGTTTAAGCTCAGGAAAAAAGGCATCAGAACACATGCTTTAGCAATTATTTTTCTTCAAAGGTTATGTTTCATACAGATGATCAAAAAGGCAATATAGTGCGAGCCCACTTAGGCTACCAATTAATACTATCACTGTCAACCCCCCGATAACTTCACTACATTAGTAGTACATTTGCATTAGTAATTTTTAGCATTTGAGGTTACTGACCAATTGCCATCAAATTTACCACATGCATGTTAAAAAACCAGTCAGCCTTTATAATTTGATGAACTATGTTCACAGACAGAGGCAGAAAGGCTTCTATTATCACTTTTCTTCAAGCAGGCACAAAACTAACTACATCTGAAATGGATCTATACTGCTAGCTAAATTTCCCTTACAGTAGTTTTTCAGTGCCTTTCAGTCTCTTTACAGTGGATACTTTCTTCCACATCTATTTTTCACATAAGGAACTGGTGCAGAGGACATGAAAGGAAATCAAGTGGGAAGTTAAACACCTAATACTTGGTGGTTAGGGCTGTCAGTGTGCTACCTCTGTTAGCTGCTCCTGAATTGTTAGAGGTGGGTGGCTTTTGCCAGGAACCTGTGTGCTGTCTGTAGGACCATGGCTCAGTAATGAGCCAGTCCCCATCATGTGTCTGAACCTTGCTGCAAGGAGACTTGGCTTATTCCAGGCTAAAGCTGCACTGCAAGTCGACACGTAAGGAATGTAAAAGATCAGGGGTTTAAACTGGAGTATGAAATTGAGCCCTGCAATAATAGCATGGATTTAAGAGATTAAGTGATACTAGTACCAGTACATCTCTTTCAGATAAGCTATAGGCATACATTGCTTCATGCTTTCTGCCTGTTTTCTTTCATTCTTGTTTTCAGTATTTCTTTTCACAGTCTTTTCCATCGAGTAGTCCAGCTTAAATTGGAGTGGTGTATCTTTAATATAGTTTTTAGTTTCAGATGAAAGAACTGTGACCCCCCTTAGATTGGGGAACTTGAGAGCCATGTCACCCACCTCATGAGCAAGAGTTAAAGATGCCCAAATTGCTGTAAATTGTTACAGGCACCAGACCATCCTTGTCTTGTTGACTGGCCAGGAAGTGGGTAGCAAAGTCCTCATCGTAAGTGATTTCCCAAGCTCCTTTAGGAGGTCCCTGGCAAAACAGGAATGAAATTGCACAGTAACCTAGAACCATGAAGCTCTAACTTGATATTCCTTTTTGTAGCTGGATTGAGAATGATAATAGGTAGTTTATGTAAGCGCTAGTGCTCCATGTTGACACATAGGCATTTCATATTTTTCCTCATTCCATGGGACTTTTTTGTGCATCTTTAAGACAGGAGATTTTGGATATCTGAAGGTTCTTAGTGCATAATAACATATAAGATAGTTTGTCTTGAGTGAAGGGACTCTTGTTCTAGGCCAATATTGCTATTGTAGGTCCCGATCTCTCAATGTAGAGTTGGATTGATTTAAACTGATTCATTGCCTTGAGTTTGGTCTTGTACTGGATAAAGGGGAACACAATGCTAGATGATGTGCCACCAAGTTCCATGTGTTTCTGTATCCGTCCCTGGTTCTGCAGCTACACATAAGGCTTCACATCCTGTACATGTGATTCATCAGTCTATATTCACCAGTGGTGGTACCTTAAAATTAAATTTTTAAGTTTGGTTTCTGTTGTGTTTTTTTTTTTAATTAAAGTTTATTTATTTCAGAGTTTTCCAAAGAAGTGAAAAAAAATGAGATACTTGAAATTTCTATTATTAAAACAAAGGACTTCTTTTCTTTTATGTTTCAGACACAGATATTAAGGAGCTAGAGGATGTTTTTGGACTTAACGGACAAGTAGAGCATAAGCTGAACTTCCTCAAAAAGAATGTATCAAAAGATATAAAGCTGGTACTGATTGCTCATTCTATTGGTTGCTACATCACACTGGAGATGATGAAGCGAGCATCAGAACTTCAGGTACATTAACCTTATAGAATGGGAGTTACATTATTAGCAAAGCAGTGCACATGTTTAACCTATGGGTAATGCCATGTCTTTCCTGTGGAAGCTCTATTCTGCTATACGCAAACTTTCAACTAAAATGAAATAAAAACATTAATGACTAATCCTAATAACATATAATAAAGTAGTTTGATGGAAAATAAAGTTCTTACTCTGAATTTGGACCTTTAAATGCCCTTGTAATATAAATGATTAATAATGGGGATACATATATTTAGGACTTCCTTGTTGTCTTCTTATCTTTAAATAATTTATAAACAGATCATAGATATTTGTCAATTATATTATGTTACTACACCAAAAATTAAGACTGGTTATGATTTTAATAGCAGCTTCTTATCTCAAGGCAAGCAGATTGCTGGCTATATATGGGGAAATGTATGGAAAAGAATAGTAATATCAATTGTGATGAGTACTACAATGAAGGACATTGTTTTTAAAATCTAATACATATGCATATATCATTGCTTCTGCAACTCAGTCTTGGTTTGTGTAACTCCATGAGAGTGGGAGGTGTTACTGCACGTTCTTGTGTATCTGAACATTTTTCTTTGTCACTGTGAAGCAATAAGAAGGCTGAGGCAGGACCGTGTCCTTGCAACTCTGGAAATGGCAAACTGTTAGTGCTCAGTAATAACTCACTCTACTAGTTGATGATAAATGAAGAATACTGATTTTTTATTCTTAAACATTCACTCTTGCTAAATCATTGTCTCTTCCTTTACATTATAAAATCTTCAGTGGAAGGAAGTGCAGTATTAGCGTAAAGTCTCTGTTTAATATATGGATGAGTAGGTTCTTCCACTTCTTCATAACCATTTCCACTGCACATCAAACTTTTTTTTTTCCTCTAAAGGAAACAGCAACTAAAAATGTGAAACATGAGATTAACCCAGTATATTTCCACAGGCATATTTCACTTTGTGATTATAAACAAGGGCATTTTTTTTGAGAGAACTTTTATTACTGTTTTATCTGTTCAAGAGCGAGTGTTCTAGAAAATATCATATGCAGTAATTTGTCCAAAAATACCAACTTTTCTTTGGTCAACATCTGTACAGTCTTTATTACACAAATTATTTTATCTGGTTTCAATTAAACTATGAATTGTTGAGTAATTTTTTTACACCTGGCTCACTGGTTACTGGCAGCATGCTACTCATCAATGTTTTGAAACATAGGTATCTTTGGGACACTCTTAGACTGCATGGTGCGCTGTGTGTATGAAGTTAATATATGACAAGCTACATTTAAGATGCATTTAACAATAGAAAATATTTGTGTAAGCCAGAGTGTTGTGCAACCTTTGTCCCTTTGCCAAAAATAAGTTAACTGTTAGCTTTTATAACATATGAAGTGTGATAATAAGAAACTTGTGTTTCCATCTCTCCCTTTATTTTTATTGGAATAATTGATTCCCACAAGATTTTGAGCACATATGTGTATTTTAGTAGCTAGATCATTTGATTTTATTTTTGTGTAGTTCGTATGTGATATTCTTTTATTACATGAGTTTTGGTTTTTGTCTTAAATTCTCTGCTTTAAGAGCCTTTGATTGCTTACAGTTTATTATTCTGAGCTAGAGGTTAATGTGTTGTATTTATTGTTCAAATAATTCAGTAAATGTTTATATTTGGAGCGTATGTCTAGCAGATTTGATTCGTGTTACCCAGTTTAAAGCCCTTTCATAATCTAACCAGGTATAGACTAGATTGTCCCTCCCTTGTACAATGATGAGGGAACCTGATGAACTCAAGCTAGCATGCATGAAAAGGAGAAAGTGCTATCTCCTTAACTCTCTTTCTTGGTTGCTCTTCAGCTGTCCGTTTTGAATGCTGCTGATTTCTTGGGCCCTTCTGCTCTGCAGGTTAATGGGGTACGGTGGGTTTTTTTCTTAAACTTCTGTGAAATACGCTTTCTTATTTCATTGAAAGAGAAATGAAACAGGAATTGCCAGTTTACCCCAGGAAAAATTCAGTTTTGAACCCCATCCCTATTTTCCTGTTGACTCTCAGGAAGGCTTCTGTTAATGGTTTCTTCAGGAGACTAACACAAACTTAGGCTGATGCCTTTAACTAAGTCTAATTAGTAGAGAAGGGCCACACAGGTTGCATTCATACTTGTAACGAAGTGGGGCTACTGCATGGATTTGAGTACTGGGCCAGCTATGCAGTGATGTTTTTGGACTAGTCTCTAAGAGACTTTTTGGCCCAAAGTGGCCAGCAACTCCCAGGCAACGCCCTGGCATGGTTCTGGGCTTGGCAGAGGCCCAGAACCATTCCCAGTAGTTAGTCTGGATGCAGACATCCTGGTTTTAGGCAGAGGGAAATTCAGCCATGTGGACACAGACCATCCTATGCCATCCTGTTCCATGGCAGGACCAAGGAATAGTTCCTGGCCATTCTGTTTGCTGGCACACATGTAACTGTGACCCCTTCTCAGTTGTCATGGTGGGCATCAAATCTTAACAAGATTCTCCTCTTCGTGGGAAGTGGAGCATCCAGAGTTTGTCAGACTGCTAAAAAATTTTGACACTGGGAAGGAAAAACGTTAATCAGCCTTACTGTGTGGAGATGGAAAAATGCAATAATGTACAGCTTACTTGATACTTGGTCTTAACCTCATAATCTTCTTCGCTCTTCATTCAGCCCGCAGAACTGAAAAATGAAGCTGAGTGACAAAATTATTTTCTCAGTTGTTGGAGCTTGAACCTAACTCATAAAAATGCCACATCCTCCAGGCATTCTCTTCTAAAATACAAATCCTTACTTGGAGGTTTTCCTTGTGCTTTGCTGGCGACACTACTGAGTCTTTCCTAAAACAGTCTGTTTGATCATTAATTTAATCAAAAGATTGACATATTTCCTTGCTAATGAAATTCAATCTGTTACAGCATTAGTCTTTCATTTGCAATGATGCTTTTGAAAGGCCAGCACCTTTGTGGTAATAAATTAACACTTACTAATGAGTGAAACCATCATAGAATGTAAGCATTGCTCTTCCTGTAAAACTCATTGAGGAGGAAGAGTTTAAAACTTCTGAGTATGTATCAGTTTAAGCAAATAAATTTTCTGTAATATATAATTCAAAACCATGCATTGCTACTATGTCTCAGTGGTGCCGAAGATTATTGGGTATTGCTAGAACTTAGTTGATTTTATAAATAATAGCTAACAAAACCTAAGTTGGAATAGTTGTGTATAAAACGAGTTCACACCTTGGAAACCCCGTCACATCATTTCTGTGCACACGTTCACGTGCATCTGCCTTATTTTTCTTTCACTGTGTTCTCTTCCAGGCAGAAATCTGTTGGTCTGTACTTTCTTTCGAGAAAGCTGATGAGCGTAACAAAGTAACATAGTTCGCGTTTAAAAATTCCACAAATTTATACAGTAGCATAACCATATTTTCATGTTTTTTCTTTTGTCTGTATATGAATTGCATTCAGGTCTTTCACTTGAGGAGCTACAACTTGTTCAGGATCTGGTAATGTATGTAGCATAGAAAGTTTCTGCAATGTGTCTTATTCTTCATAAATCAGTACTGACTTTCAACCCATCAGGAGGCTGTCCGCTAACCAAGCTTTCTTGAGTTAAGCAAACATTTCTTCATTGCTGACTATTCTAAATTATTTTATGATGTATAAAATGTTGGTGCTATTCATTCCCTTTTACAAATAAATTAAACATGCCTAACAGGAGGTATCGGCTATTTTTTGTTAACCTTTTGAACTACTGAAATTGGCTATATATCCCTGCTGTTGGTTTTCTGTTTGTTTAGCCAGTTTCTAATCCATATAAAAATGTTTCTCTCACCCATTATTAGTGTTATTAGTGATCACAGGGATTGAGTGACCTCAGTGGGAAGCATTTTATTGGAGCTTTTTGAATATAGTTATTTCAGATGACGCTCCTATATGTGCATCTGTGGTAGTTCTATTTCTTTCTTCTTTTTAAAATTTTTCGAAGTATTTAGTTAAAAAACGAAGGAGTTTTCATCTATAAAACATTATTGTTGTTACTTCTGATGTTAGAAAAAGCCAGAAATACATTTTATCATTCTTTTTTAAATTTAGCTGATAATAGATTAGTCTTTCTTTTCTGTCATTCCGAAGTTTCTGTTGTTGCATTGTTAGTAATGGGGTCTTTTATTATCCTTAGTGCTCCCCTAAACCACACCTTTAGCGTGACATATGTAGTCCTCATTTTGTGGTTTCATACTTCAACCAAAAGGCCACATTCCATCTGTTGTGAACAGCTTGCTTGGAAACATTGATGGCCTACAGGTACACAACAGAATGACAGATGTCACGACTGTTAGCTTTTTTTTTTCTATTTTCTAGAAATCTGCTTCTTCCTGATTACCTGCAGCCCTTTGCAACACATCTTAGTGGGAGAAGACATCTCTGCACATGGCCCTTCTGACAAAGACATTGATTGGGATATGAAATTTCAGAAACGCCCTTCTCTTTGCCAACTCTTGGCGAGGGAGGGTTGTGGTTTTTTTTCAGTGTGTGTGAGAAATTACCTGTATATATAGAAGTAGTTTGTTTTAAAAGAAGCTTTACTAAAACAGTGAAAAATGGCAATAGATAGTTTGCATTGCAATGCATCTTTGTATGCAACATAAAACGCAATAGATAATTACTCACAGAAGAAATGGAATAAATCTCTCTTAACAACGTATGAACATCTATCCATAAATACTGCTTTGCAGTAAGATGGAATATGAAGTTTAAAGCAAATTAGCTATTCCTGAATAAGTCATGTGAAACATTCTGATTCTAAACCAAATGTCTTTTTCTGATATAGCTTAATTTATTTTCAAAATAGCTTAAGATAATGGTTTTGAATGTATTCTAGATTCATTCTGGACAAGAGTGTTCACACATGAAGTTATTTAGGAATGTTTCCATGTTTAGGAATTCTTTACTCAGACTTTAATTTATCAAGTCTGTTGGTCAACATCAGTTCTGTAAGTTATCAAAGCTTTTCCAAAGTTTACTGGGAAAAATAATCCTCTTTTTGAAATACAGTTTCCCGAAGACAGAAGCTTCAAGTAGGTGTCTTTTTTTCTTTCTTTCTCTTTTTTAAGCTTTTGCTTCTCCCGACAGCTGAACTGGACAAGGAGAGAATTTTATTTTGTCACTGTTGGCAAATGCATAATTGGCCATCATAGCAAAAAGATCCCACCTGCTAAATGAGTTGTTTTTCACATAGTTTTGTGTGATGGAGAGGGAGGAAGGAGTGTGTAGGTTGTTCTGTAGTAGTTTAAAATCTCACTTGGACAAATACTAGATTCTCCCACTGCTGCCTTTCTGCCTTGAATCAAGTTGGTTCTTTCGTCTCTGGTTAACACTTAGTTCCTTTCTATTGAAGTACTTGGAAAGCTCGCCCTAACTTTAATGAAAGTAGAATTAGGCCATAAGAGAGAGAAACATGTCAGAATTCCTCTGCCAAGTGATTTGTTGCGATACAGAATTCAATGCAGTGACCCTTTATGTTAATAATTTAGTTTCAGTTGTGTTGAAAGCTTGATTATGAATTTGGGAAGCACTTTCATAATGTTAGGAAGGAGAAAAGTCACCATGTTTTTAAATATGGGTATTTCTACAAGAAAACAAAATTCTTTAGTATAGAATTACTGGAAATCCACAGGGACAACACGGTTAAAAGAGGGAGATTTTTTAATGATACAGGAACTGCTAAGCATGTCTGACCTTTGAGGTAATAAGAGAATCTTTTCAGCAGCATGAATGGGTGAGGGAAAGGCTGTATGAAGGCAATGACATTTGTTCAGTTCCTGTTTTGCTGATATTAGAATCTGTCTACGTAATCCAAGACTGGTGGTGTCATCATTACAGAAAACCTCTTCTGAAAGGACACTAATTTAGCAGGTTCTGACTCCTTAGCAGTTATAGTGCATTTTGGAAGTAGAAAGAAAATGAAAGATAAACAGGACTATAAATTTTCTTTCCATTTTTAAAGGCTTTATTTAACATAATGGCATCCAATTCAAATGTTGATTACCTAAATTATGTCACAATACTTTTAACAGAGTCAGTTTACATAGCGGTTATCTGGGTAAATTAACTTCTGATGATTTCACTGACTATTATAAAGTTTAAAATATGCTTAGTGAACACACATATTTTTTACTACCTTGCATGCTCTCTTACAAAAGTGAGCTTATCTCACATCTTTTGAAGAGTACAATGAGACGGCATAAAATAGAAAAATAGCCAGAAGATTTCTGAAGAGAGATGATGTCTTCTCTCATGTAGAGGATTATGCTTTGTATAGCTGTGTGCCAGGGTGCAGTGTAACCACAGCACAGTAGAAGCGTGAATAAATGTCCTTGGTCTGCGCAGCCTTGTTTTGATTTGACCTTGCTGAGAACTGTTTGCTCTTGGTTCCTTAATGGATTGCAGTGATGTGTGGAATATGGATATGTAGTTATGTGTAGCAGTAGGGATCATGATCTGGACAAACGGAATGGAGAAACAGTATTTTTACATTAATTTCATGTTACTTGCAGGCTTAAATGATAAAGTGCAAAAAAAACCCCATAAAAATTAAAATGGGTAAAAGACTGACAGTAACACAAACCCAATGACAACATTTGCAAAATTATTATGCACGAAAAAAATAGATGGCTATACTTAGCAGCCCTCACAAGGAAATTGGTACACATTTCAAATAAATGCGTATCTTGTGAAGAGAGCTGCGAATTTCTAGGCCATGATATAAAACTAAACTGAGTCTGATGTATTTTTCTTCTCCTTCAGTCCATCCGTCAGGATAAATGAGCTACATACTAAAAAAACAAGCAAACAGCGTTGGGCTGATATATATCTGCCTTCATCCCTCTTTAAGTGTTGAGGGAGCAAAAGAAGAAAGACTCTAACACAGTTTTGCACAGATTTAATCATGAGTCTAAGTTCAGCTGCCTTCAGTGAGATGTGTGTTTTAATTTAACTTTATGGATGTTTTAAGTTGGTCACTCAATTGCACTATTTCTATAATGTATATGGTTTTGGCAGTTCTCTCTCTCAGTTCTTGATAGATAGCAAATCTTTGGGAGCATATACAAGGAAGCATAGGTGGTCTGAGCCAGGAATTAGACTAAAATTTGCTTTAGTTGATGGTATACACGTTGCAGTCTGCATAATCCACCTTGCAACAGATGACAAAGTTCTGATGAGTATGTTCTCTCAGTGACGCCTCAGGCAATATCAGTAAATCTAGTGGAATGGCCAGTAAAGCAAGAAATACGTACTTGGTGCATATGCAAACATTGTGCAGCTTTCTTATTTGGAAATAGGAAGAAGTAATGCAGATGATTTATTAAACCTGACCAAATAAAATAAATAAGATACTGTACCTTTGAAGCATCAAGGAAGTTTCTACAAAGATTTGTGGAGAGATTTTTTTTTTTAAAAAGAAAAAATGAAAACAACCTTCATGTGAAAACCTAAGACAAACATAAAACCTTCTCTCTTTGGGGTGAGAGGCTGTAAAGCAAAGTGCAATAGTGGGTGAGTTCGTGGCAAATAAAGATTTGTTAGAGAGATACTGACTTTTGACTGAAACACTCATAAAAGGCCACCAGCCTGAATTTAAAAGCTCAACAAAACTTTAGAACGCCGTCGGTGAAAGGCTGATAACTGTGGAATGGGGTTGAGAGTGTCAGCCCAAGAGACCACTAGCAACCATTATTTTCACTGGCTTGATGACAGACTTTAATCCTAACGGTCCCAGTCATATTCTTTTCTACCTCTCCCCGCCAAAAAAAAGCTTTAAAAAATGTAAACTGTAAGAAAATGCAGCAATCAACAGGCAGATGGGATTTTTTGTATAACCCTCACTGGGCCTTTTTGAATAGGAACAGACACTGTCTAGATTGCCATGTGCTGCGTAGGTCTGCCTGACATTACTTTTCTCTTCACAGACAAACATCCCACCTTGTAATACAGAGGACAAAAGAATGTGAAATACCTCAAGGATACAAAAAAAAATTTAGGAAACTTAAAATGTAATGAGAAATACACTGTTGAAGGTGATACTTCTTCAGATGTAAAATGCCTAAGGACAAATTAAATAAGGAGTCAAATTTTTTGTCTTTTGCTTTCACCAGGGAGAGGCATGCATCTTTCTCCACATTAAGAATATAATTTTTATCATGGAAAATTGGCTTCAAGCCAAAGTGGCATGAACTACCAATTATCAGCAAATAACTAAACCTACCAGGAACTGAAATGTGATCAACAACTTGAGAATAGTCTTCAGTCATGCTGTGAAAATACCTGACCATTATTGCTTTGTGTCCGTCCATTTTCTGTTTTCTACTTTCTTGTCTTAAGCAGAGAAATTAGCTTTTAATCATACATTGTGTAGTCTGTTGCACATGGTGCCCTCTTCTGACTCTTACATTGACCAAATATGTTGTGGTCAACGGTGTATAACTGCCTGCTAGTTAATCCAATTTCCTCTAAAATGAGGTAACAGATTTATGCTTTAAAGTTGTTCCCCCACAAAAAAAGAGAGAGTGAGAGATAGAAAAGTAAAAGAGATTTCCAGAGAGCTCTACTTTATATATCTGTCCTGTCTGCAATCCAGACTTGTTCTTGCTTGTAACTGTAGAAGTAGCAAGCAAGAAACAATGAAAGGTGAGACTCAAGTTACCAACATAAGATGATCAAACTCTGGATTTTTTGGCAACACAAAACTTTAGAATTAAGAAGATGTAAAATTTTCAAAGTTTTGTGTTGGCAAGGATTACCTGTTGAACTATGCCCTTTTCAAGATCTTCTGTGTCATCGCTATTGAGATCTTAAACTTCTAACCCAAAACCTAGAATTTACCAAAGAAGCATGAATGGAAGGTTTGAATGAGTCTTATGGTGCTTGTCAGCCTACTTGGCCAAAGCTCATGCCTGATTATCTGGTCCAAAGAAAGCTTTTTGAAATTAACCTTGACTTGAATTGCTTTGTTTTATTCTGCTCACTAGTATTTTATGCCATGTTTCTGTTATATTGTGTTAGTACACCATGGCCCAGCTCATGTTAGCCACATGGAAGCTATAGTTCATCGTATTGTCAACACCTGAAATTGGGTAGCTGAGTTATGGATTTGCCTGGCTGAGTTCAGTATCTGACCAAAAAGTGTCAATACAGAAACTCAGTTTAGAAAACAAAAAGCTTAAAGATTGCAATATGACAGTCTTAAGAATAGAAAAAAAAGGATATACATTAAATTAAACAACACTCATTTTTAAATCCACTCTTTTTGTATCTACCAAATATAGCCAACGGCTATACACTGTCGGTTTGTCTTATCATTTGATTCCTAAATGGCTCTCCTAAAAACAGAAATAGAGATACTGGAAAGATAAGGTACAGTGAGTATTAAAGCTCTGTTTTGCCTTCTAGAAAAGACTTTTGAAATACATATATAATTCATTCTTAATACTGCCTTATATGTATTTTGAAAACAAATTATGCATTTCTGAACAGTGCTGCCATGTCTATACATAGCATACCTTTGTGTGGTTTTTGAAGTGGGCGAAGCAGGTAGATATCACCTGCTCAGTCCTAGAACTTTGTGGGAAATACTAGACTACATCTAGTTCAGTACTCTTCTGAGTCAGGAAAACTTGCAGTCCAGAAATGTTGAAGATCAGATGAGACTGGTAAATAGTAGAGTGGTAATTAAAAGCACAAGTGCTAATTTAATTAAAATTGATGTCTGGTGCAATTAAAAGACAGACTTGACAAAATCAGCAGCAGTATATCTGTCAGAATGTAATTACCGAGCATATGCATACAAGTTTCTGTTTTTAATATTGATCGCATTTTTAAGAGTGAGGATTCAGAGTCAGTAATAACATTGCCCTAAGATTAGCTTGTTTAGATCATAAGCCTGTGATAAGAAGGCCTGAGGAAAAACTAATTCCCAAGGCTTTCTAAGGAAAATCGTATATTCTTCATAATGTTCACTGAAACTTCAACTTCTGTCACCTTGTATAACATATTTGTTTTACTGCTCAGTTGAATATAGAAACAATATGAAAACCAAGATTTTGGTCTGTGATGATTCAAAGTAAAAAACATAAGAACAGTAATTTTGATTTCAAGAGACTTTAATTTTTTAATAACATTGTGTTTATTTCGCTGCTAATGAAACATCTGATTTCTTTTTAGATGTATGTAGTCAGAATTCAAATGAACCTATAAAATTATTTTTTCTAGGAAGTTAAAAGACATTAAAGTAGCCAAATGTACAAACAGAAAAGGAAGAAAAATAAACTGAAAAGCAGAATCTGTGATCATTCATCAAGAATCCAAAGTAAAACATGAGAATGAAGAGGAAATGAAGGACTAAAAATAAAAAGATGGCTAGAATGGTAAATGGCAGAATAACAGATTTATTAAGTACTATGGATTTTTACAGATTTGTTCATAAAATCTTGTTATTTTGAATCTCCAAAAATTTGGATTCATATTGTAATAACTAAGTGAAATGATTCTATAAAAATGAAGGAATCATAAACATATAACAAAGAAGCGAATTTCAAAAACAATTAGGATTTATAGCATATATTTTCAAAAGAGCTCGACACCCTTTTAAAAGCCAGATTTCCCAAAGAACTTTTTATGCTGGGTGGTGAGCTCTGTCTGCAGAAATTCTGTCTGCAGATGTGTAAGCATAGCACTTGAAAATCAGAGACTCATCTCTTTGGAGAGTTGGACCAAATGATCAAAATTCAATACCAAGATATGTTGCACATAGCTTGAATTTGTTTTGTTTTTCTACTGCAATTAATTTGCTTTTACAGAAGACAATAGAGCCAGAAATCAGCAGTTTTCATGCTAATTTAAAATTGAGTAGAGAAAAGGGGAAAGCAGTCAATTAGGGCGTTAAAGAATTGTTCATGAAAGGAGCACGTGAAGGGACATTGTGGAGTTTTTGAACGTAGACTTTGCAAACATGTAGTTAAACTTTGAGCACAGCTCTAGTAACCAGTATCTGTTCCTAGCAGCTCTATATTAAAATATAATTTTGCTGGCAATCCTGAGCCCTCAGCAAAGAAGTTGAACCGCTTCATCAGCTCTTGCCTTTCATTGTATGTGATATAGTTACTCAAGCAGTGAGGAAGGACTTGGCTTGGATCTTCTAGTTAGAAGAGGTTAGTTAGAGTGGACAGTGTTGTAATTAAAAATATTTCCGACTCTGCCATATTGTTAATTTGTTCATCCCCCATGGTTTACAGTGAAGTCTAGGGATGCTTCCTTTAGAAGCTAGAATGGAAAAATGTATTCCTCTGCATTAGCTTCCATACTGAGAATGGTGTGTCCTCTTTGAAGAGTTCACTGCAGGAGCGAAAGGAATTGGAAAAAGGCACAAACTTTATACAAAACAGTTATAAGATCTCTGACCTTAGATTGCACATTCACTGCATTTAGGGCATTTCTAATACACTGTTGCATTAAGTTCAGATAAATACTGGAGAATTTTTTTTTCCTTGTCTTTTTAGTATTTGATTACTGATTATTTTAGGGAAATGTTTGCCAATGCCACAATGGATCTTTTCAGATACCTGAGGATGTGTTGAGTGACTGTAAACCTATGTTGAGAGAACTAAATCAAGCCCCAGATTTCTTCTTAAGAAGCTTTTATGCTTTTATGTGCTTTTATGACTGAGGTTATCTTCAAAATTAAATGTAATAGAAGTCCACTTCCTTTTCCGTTTATTTCAATGTATAAATATTTGAAATGCTTGATTTCTATTATATAGATACAAGTCTACTTAACTGTGACATTTTGGAAAAAATCATTGGAGTTTGCCCTTTCATGTGGAATTCAGTGTTAAGTATACATTTAAGGAGCCACAAATGTATTTAATAAACTTGCTACCTTTAGAGTCCTGTAGTTCAATTAATGTTAATGAAAATACGCTTCTAATAACTTTGTTACAACATTTCTAGTCACTGGAAAATTGTAAGAACATTCCATTCCATTGCGAATTCCAAAACGAAGCATAATTCTTTATAAGGAGTAGAATTCTCTGAGTCCTAACTGTTCTTGAAAACATTAAATTTCTGCTCCTCTATTTTAAAACAGCAGTGTGACTACTGTATTTTACTGAAATGAAAGGTACAAACCCCAGATCTCAATAAATATAATTTGAATTGTGACCTTTAATGGCAGCTGGCAGAGTTCAGACTTTTTATCTGGCATTGGTAATTGAAAGTTATTCTCCAAATTCTTGTTCTCAGTTGCACTAATCCTACCCGATGACCAGTTTTATTTGCGTGATAAATTAGATATCATTATTTTGCTCTTTTAGCATATTCCTGCCTATATTCAATTTGTCATAATAATTAAGGCTAGGAGCAGTCTGTAGTATTGCGAAGGAAGGAATTTTGTATTTTTCCCTTATTATTTAAAATGCTTACAGTTCTGGGAAAGTCAATGCAAGGACGGGAAAACGAGCTGACTGAGAGAATTCTTCACTCCCTCCTCTCTCTTTTTCTCTTCTTCTGATATCCTGACAAGACTTTGGGACATAAGTTCTATCTTAAACTTCAAATATTCCTTGTTTCTTTTCTTTCTTTGACAAAAATACGAAGTTCGGCTTTGTGTTCCATTTCTTCTCAGTGTATATATACTTCCTGGCTCACTCGTTCTTCTGTTCTTCAGATATCACAAGTCAGGACTTGTCCTGCTCTACTTTCTCCAGAGTATGTCATTAAATAAGCCACTTAAAATGGTTAAAATGGTAATGGACTGAACTCCTTCCAACATCAAATGTCAGCTCAGTTTTCCTTATGTGTCTACTAACCCTTCTAGCCAAGTAGGGCTATGGGCTTGGGTTGACTGGATGCCTTTTTGAGGGCTGACTTCAGTGAGTGGTGAAATACACCCCTTTGAAATGTCGTAAATGGAGCACTTAAAAATAGCGGTCCAAGGATCTTGAGGCACTGATGGAAAGTCATGGCCTTCCCTTTTCATCAGCAAAATGAGATTATAATTGTAGAGCTGGTTTCTCATTCACCTTGTTCAGCCACTTCTCTTTAAACTGAATGGATTGTCATTGAGATTTATTGGTAGGTATTGCTGTACATTGATGACTGTGAAAGCAGTTGGTTCAAGACTGTGTCCCAGATCATGTCTACAAGGATCACATTTACCAGTCCGTGTACTGCAAGGGTACCTGCACATGCAGTGCAGTGATCTCATGGGAGTGCTACACTGAAAAAAAAATCCCACCCTGTACTTCCAAAATGAAAACGGAAAGAATTTCTCCTGGAAAGTGGCAGCTGCGTTCTGACATTCATGTAATGGGAGCAACTGAAAGCTTTATGGTGTGTAACTGTGACACTGCATTCCAACATAAGCTTCTCCCTGCCCTTCTTCCAACCAATAAACTATTCTTCCTCTCTTTTCACTCTCACGCCTCCTAATCTTCTTCTGTTTATATGCTTTAATCATAATAGCAACAAATCCATCCCTGCCGGTATTATCACACCATTGCAAATTTTGGCCGTCTCCTTTGGCACTTCCCTTGTAGATGGAATGATGTTGCCCACTTTGATGGGGCTTAATTCTCTATGTAAAATACTGCTCTGTCAATGAATATTTTCTCTATTAAACTATTTTCAGTCCAACAATAAGGTACAGATTTTTGGGAGAACAGTTTTCTCATTATTACCTTAACCCATAAAAAGGCTTTTTCTTTTTTTTTTCAAACATTTTGGGCAGGTCTTCAGTTACCCAAATATTTGTAGTACAGAGTAATTTGCATTTCAGCCCTGTGAGACTTGTAAATGTAATGAACAGTCTGTGTGTTTAATATTTTTAATATTTTTAATAATTTGCAAATAGTTCAGTATGTAGAGCTGACCTGTTGAGAAATAGTTTGCAGTGTCTGTAGAGAACACTTCTGAGTTCTAGTCTTTTGTATGTTTAGCAGAATTCTGGGCTTCATCTGGAAAAATTCTAGAAGTACTTCTTACTGGAAAATATTTCAAGTAATGTGAAACAACAGATAATTTTTTCCTGTGCCGCAACCCGTTTGTAAGGTGAGGTGTGGAAGGTCCCTCTCCTGTTGCCATTAAACAGGTTTCCACGTTGGAAGTCAGGTATTATGGAAGATACTGACAACCTTTTGAAAGGCATGATTGAAAGCATTTTGATTTAAAAGGGAATTGTCAAAGGTCTCAATTTATGTCTCAGTCCAAGAGGTTATTCTGTAATTACCATGGTAAGTGTTTTACAGCAGCCATGGTCTTCATCTGTCTTTCCAAGAATAGGTAAGAGGATCTTAGTCTCTAGAGCAGGGAATATTGTGTCTTTGGTGAGATCTGCATTGACTGTAGACTGTCATATTTAATAACTGAAAATAAATCCTTTAATCAGAATTTATTCATGGGGCAGAATTAAGGCCCATTACACTGATGGAAATTTTGCAACTACTTTCAACAAGAGCAAGATCACACACCCAGCCGTACAGTAGGTGGAATCGCAGAGGACCAGAAGCATTCAATAGGATATCGGGCATGCTGCAGTCTCATTAGGGCTTTAACTTTTTGTTTACTCGGCTTGTGATCACTGTTGGCAAAGGTAATTTCTTACTCTTAGCAGCTAAAGTTAGATACTACCAAGATTTCCATGCCTTTCACTTTCTTGCTACTGAAAGATATATCCTCAGTTATTTTCATCCCATTTTAGTTCTCCTGTACTTAAACTGCAGAGCAAGTTTTAGTATACTCCTAATAATACTACGCAAAGTTAATATTGTAGAAGTCTGATTGTGATTCACATTTTAAAAGGACTCTTCATGTGACTGGCCCAATGAGTTCAGATGCAGGATTCCAACATATAAGGCTCAGAATCGAATTTGTGCTAAGTCAGTGGAAAGTGGCCCTAAAGTAGACATAAATTTAGTAACACCTCACCTTGGTGCAAATGACATTCAGGCCTACATATCTAAGGATGTAATCATTGTACCCAGCTCTGTATTCGTCGTTACACTAAAGACTACAGTTTGAAATACACATACATTAAAAAAAAATGCTGGTCCTTGAATTTTGTTTCCATCCAAGTGGAACAGCCAGGAAGCACTGGAGGCTTGGGGCATTAAAGATGTACTTCAAATAAAATTGGATAATGTATGTTAAATAAAGAGGTGCCAGGATATGGAAAAACCTTGTGATCACTGTACGGCATTTTAAACAGATGAGAATATTGCCTACTATTTATATCATCAGGTAGAATCTGAAAGAAAATAGTAAAAAAATAAACCCAAGTTGTCATTCATTGGAAAAATGTGTGTTTTATATATATTTGAACATAGTGGGTCAAATTCAGATATTGAAGGAGATGTAATTTATATGATAATATTGGATATATTGAATGTAAGAAACTGTAAGCTAGTATGAGGGATAGATGGACAGACTGGGAGAAAGTATAATTTTCTAAAATGGTGTGGAACAGGTACATTACCTTTTATTTTCAAGGCACCCTACTAATTGCTTTTTCTGCTGAATTCTTCTCTTCTTTTTACCACATAGAACAGAAGCAAAGCTGTGCTAGATACACAGCTGAATTAAGGAGACTCTGCTGATGACAGAAATTGGTTCTGTTGGTTTACACAAGGGAATCCTGACATTTTCCATCATCTGGGAAGTTGAGTTTTTCTGTTTTCTTGTCATTGAATAGCATCAGCTAAAAGTAAACATCTACTTACATCTTAAACTATTCCTGTCTTCTGTAAAAGTACAGCACAGGTTAGCTGCCTACGAGGTCTTTGCTATGTTAATTTTGCTTCTGCATTTCATTAGTAAGGAATAACTAATAAGGGCCCATCGATCCAGCCTGTCCAGGTCCCTCTGCAGAGCCTTCCTACCCTCCAGCAGATCAACACTCCCATCCAGCTCGGTGTCGTCTGCAAACTTACTGAGGGAGCACTCGATCCCCTCGTCCAGATCATTGGTAAAGATATTGAACAGGACCGGCCCCAGTACTGAGCCCTGGGGAACACCGCTCGTGACCGGCCGCCAACTGGATTTAACTCCGTTCACCACAACTCTCTGGGCTCGGCCGTCCAGCCAGTTTTTTACCCAGCGAAGAGTGCACCTGTCTAGGCCGTGAGCCGCCAGCTTCTCTAGGAGAATGCTGTGGGAGACAGTGTCAAAGGCTTTACTGAAGTCCAAGTAGACCACATCCACTGCCTTTCCCTCATCCACTAGGCGGGTCACCTGGTCATAGAAGGAGATCAGGTTGGTCAAGCAGGCCTTGCCTTTCATAAACCCATGCTGACTGAGCAGCTGGTTGTCCTGTACGTGCTGTGTGAAGGCACTCAAGATGATCTGCTCCATAACCTTCCCTGGCACCAGCGTCAGACTGATAGTTCTGTAGTTCCCCGGATCCTCCTTCCGGCCCTTCTTGTAGACGGGTGTCACATTTGCTAACCTCCAGTCAGCTGGGACCTCTCCCGTTAGCCAGGACTGCTGAGAAATTATTGAAAGTGTCTTGGTGAGCACATCTGCCAGCTCCCTCAGTATGCTTGGGTGGATCCCATCTGGCCCCATAGACTTGTGCGTGTCTAAGTGGTGTAGCAGGTCGCTAACCATTTCCCTTTGGATTATCAGGGCTTCATTCTGCTCCCTATCCCTGTCTTCCGGCTATAAGTTGACCGTATCTAAGTTGACCAGCTCCCTTAAGGTCAGTAACAGTCATGAAGTTTTACAGAGGTGAGAAGGGGTCTGCGTGGGTTGTACCTGTGGTCATAAAGAAATGAGAGTAGTCTCTCTCTCTCACTTTGATAATTCTCATTTTGCCTGTTCTATTCAACTCCAGAATAGGGATTTAATTGAATTGAATCTATTAGACTAGGCTATAAGTAATTTTAACTATAAAAACATGAAGTTAAGTATGAGCAAAGGAGAATACATCAGATGCCAAGAGGCAAAGACATCCCTGACATCAGACAAAGATAAACGGAAAACAGCACTCGAACAGGAAACAGCCCTTGTCACACAGCCAACCTGAGCTTAGGATGTGATGCAACACAATATTAAGGCAATATTGTTTTGTTAAAAGTATGTTATGAATTTCTAGTTGCTTTGCTTTGCAGATCTCTAGAGGAGACATTGATTGGAGCTTGGCTACCACTTCTCCCCTGCCTCAGCTCTTGCTGACTGTGCTCTAGATTGACCTTTGAGTGACAGTCTGGCCAAGGAACAAGAGTGAGAAGGTTGAGAAGACAACCATGTCAGCAGAGCACTTTAAGGAGGCAGCCTCATCTGTTGTACACATATTGTAAGAATTAAACGTCTGGGTGTGCAGGAGAGGGACTTAAAAATGTTATCTTCACATTCTCTGTACTTACTGTTTCTTATACATCTCATGAGTCATATTTGCTCAGATAGGGTTTAAGAAAAGCCTGCTTTTCTCACTGCATGTGTGGAGTAACAAGGTATACAGTAAAGGGCTAAGGGTCTCCATCAGTGCTCTTGTGAAGATGAATGACATATGTCACCATTATGCCAAACTCCCACGCATTTTAGTTTGGCATAATATGGTTTATAGGACAGAAAAGCATAACTACTATTGTACAAGGCAATTTCTAGACAGCTGCATTCAAGAAAGAGGAATTCAGACTGAAATAAGTAGAGGGAAAGCCTAGGAAGATAATAAGGAACCTAAATTATTGGCTCATTTAACCTCATTAAACAGAGAATGTGTATATGAGTGCCTTCTATAATCGTTACAAGGAGTAAATACAGAGAAAAAATAGAATTGTTATGCAATTATCTATTATGTTATATTAGAATGCCATACTTATATAGGATCAGATGGATATAAACAAATTCAGAAATTAGAAACTGGTTTCTGGACATGAAAATATTAAATCTGAAGTAATCATCCAAATAAGTAACAGCAAGAAAACTATATTGTTTTTAGTGATTGTGAGTAGTTAATGGAAAAGACTGTAAAAAAGGTAAAAGAGTACGTTTGTTATGGTTGCTGTAGTTTTTGCACCACGTTTTTTATAAGTTCATATATTTAAGTTATATATTGTAAATGTCATTCATATATATATATGTATGAAGTTTAATTATTACTATAAAGTATGTTTTATATTTCAGTACTTAAACTCCTGTTTGTGGACTTTCCCCTAGTTGTCGAAGAAATACTTTTTGCCCTGACTTGAGATATAGCTTCTGTGGCCTCGATTGCCTTCCTTGGAAGCAGTAAAGATTGGCCAGAGGCAAACAGTATATACAGTGTTCCCCATAATACTGAAAACCATGTAGATGGCAACTGGTGTATCCTCTTTACTTGCTCACAATAAAATTCATCAAAGATTTGAAATCACAAAGGACGTGACCATCGGCACTGACCTCTGTGTTCAGTTTTAGTAGCATTTTCTGTTGACTGAAAAAAAATCCTTTCCTGGGATTTTTTTACTATTTTAATGTAATATTAGAAAAGAGGGCCCATGCCGGTGGTAGTGCTGTGAGCCTGCCATCTTCTCATCCTGTGCTGGATCATTGGTTTTGGGAGTTTGGATCTTTTTGCAAAGCATCATAAAATAGGTCATTGGGTGCTGGAGGATTTCGTATGGCTTGATGGGAAGGAAATGTAGAATGGTTGTGGATTGGGTTTAATGATCAGTCTTGTGCTGGAGTGTTAAAAAGTTAATTTTATTAGCAGAATTCTTTGAATTAGAGAGAAATATTTTTTCTGTAGTGTTTTCAACTTCATGTTTCATTCTCATTTTTTGGAGGAGGTAGAAACTTTGCAAATAACATTTGATTGGTTTTCCCCTCCTGAAAGGGTGTATTTCTTTCCTGGGCATAACCACTCTGCAAAGGTTCTACCAGCTTGCTGTATAACTGAAACATGATTTAATTTTTTTTTTTTAATGTGGTAACCATTTACACAAAAGGAGGGATAGAAAGGAAAAAAACCCACATTTTAAGTCAACGCGTTTACTTTTCATTCTTCCTGGATGTTTAGTCGGTGTATGTAATATGCTGTACAATGCAGGACAATGTAGTTGCATGAGAGAAGTGAATGTATAAATAACATTAACAGGCTTTATGTTAACTTTTTTACAGCTTCCTCACACAATGTTCTGGTTTTGGAAATTGAGAGTGTCTGTCACATCCATGTAAGGTGGCATTTCTCTCTCTTGCACCGCTCCTGTTGGTAACGGTTCTGCAGTTGGGACCTGATAGCTTTGTGCAGCATAAAAGTTGATGTCAACACAGACTTCTGATACCTGCTTTAACATCTGAATTTTTGCATTTCTTTCCATCACATCTACTTATGTCACTTGTCCCACCGAAAATATTATTTCGCATCCTTTGCGTTCATAGCCCTTAAAAATTAGTGGAGTTATGGTTCTCCACCCATTGCCTCTTTGCTCCCACTTTGCCAAGCTGTTCATATTTCTCAACATATATATAACTTCCTTTAAAAATTTTATCATCCAAGCCCTTCATTAATTTTATGCTGTATTTGTGGCTGGCTGTTGTTTGAAATCTTCCCTTTTAAGATGTACAGCACAGAATGCAATCTGCGTTTTCTCCCAGGGAGACAGAGCTTCCTCTGGCATTTGTGATGTGTTTCCTCACTATATGTAACATTAACTTGCAGAGCTTCTCTCTCGCTTGCTTTCTGCACCATATCATATTGCAAACTTGCATATCATTTGCTATTCACCATCTCCCATGTGTCCTTTCAGCTGTATTACTTGCCAGGTTTTTTCCCACTCATTCATGCTTTAGATTATTTTTCCTGGGCATATTTAAAGATAGTAGTAGCTTCTGAGTTGGTTCTGTGAGCTGAATAATTCAAATACCAAATTTATCTAAACAGAACCTCATTATTATACTGCTTCTTTCCATTTTGGGGTTGGGTTTTTGTTCGATTTTTTTTTCTGTACTTCTGCTTGGAAACATTGTCTTAAGCATCTTGAAGCAAATACCCAGGTTGGATCTCGGAAAGCTGATTTGGCATTTACTGAAGCACTGCATCCATTGGAAACTGCAATCTAGCTACAAAAGAGAGGTAGTCATAGTCATTATGAAATAACCTCTAGCTTCTCTTCTTCTACTGCCTGTCTGTAATTTGAAGACTAGATCTGCAAACATTGACCAAATACATACTATGTTTCTGATTTCTAAGCAGACCAATGTCAAGATCCTTTAGTGCAAATGCAGACTTTGCTTGACTAAAAAGTAATAGAAAAGCAGTATACAACTTTTTCTGTATATCGGTGGAAGTTATGACATAGCTAATCTGCTTCAATGGCAGAGGAAGCCTAGAACTGAGAGACTGCACAGAAATGAAAATGAAACACAATGCAATTGCAGACATCATGCACTGATGTTAATAGCGCTGACCTGCATTTTTTGTCTTGACATTTACTTTATAGACACTGTGCATGTATTATGAAGTGATGTTTAGTAATTCCGAATCATTCAACACCAGAACATGGGAATTGTTGCATATCTGCAGCTTTTACAGAAGTAAATACTAAATTCCAGTCTTTATACATTGCCATGTTAAGTGGCACCAGTATATTTACACAGTGTTTGCAGCGCTGGAAACAATACAGCTGAGAACACTTACTCAAATACTGCTTTAAAGTAGCATTTGCTCCCCCAAAAAGTACTTATTGAAAAGTATGCTCTGCTGCTTCTCCCATGGAGGGGTCTTCTTTTGTTCTATATGGGGAAGCTCCTAATTAGAAGTCTTAGATTCCTCTGTATGATTAGTGGGAAGCAGAAGTCTCTACTACAAAATGGTTTTAGTTCGTTTGACATCTTCTGAGTATCTGTCCATGACTGACATCAGTTGGGAGTCTTGGGTGATTTAACTCCTAGCTTAGGCACCTAAGTTAAGGGCCAGTAAAGAACTTGGATGAAACTGAGCCAAAATCATAGAATCATAGAATCATTAAGGTTAGAAAAGACCTCTAAGATCATCGAATCCAACCATCAACTCAACACCACCATGCCCACTAAACCGTGTCCCTAAGCGCCTCATCTACACGTCTTTTAAATACTTCCAGAGATAGTGAACTCTGAAAAGGGCAAAGGTTTATTCTCATTCGTCTTCCCACCATTTCATAGTGCGATATTGGCAGATGTCATGAGCACGTATGTATGTAAAGACATACGGAGTTAGTGACTGGTTGTTCTTTCCTTGCTGAGCATCTGATGAATGATTTCTTGATAACAGAAGGGAGGATCTGTATAAAATTGCCAATAACATACAGTGTGTTTAGAATCTCACTTAGACAAAATCAATTATTAAATCCCTCTGAATAGTTCGAGGTATTTCTGATTGAATGAGGTAGATACACTAGAACTAGTATTTAAATTCTTTTTCTGTATAAAACAAATCAGGACCCATCTTGTGGCTCTTGACAGCACATGGCAAAATATAGCTTATATTCAAATAGTGAAACCTCCTCCTTTCCCCCTAGCCCCAAACATGATTGCTTCACACATATCTCCTATTAAGAACAGTTCCTGGTCTGCGCTATTTTCTGACCTGTGCCCAGACATCGTCTGGAAATGTGCTGGCTGGTTTTGGCCAAAATCATGCCAGAGGACATACTAAAAAGATTTGGTCCTGGAGCCTATGTCCTAGCCCAGTTTAGGTTACCAGTATTGAGGCTACGATGCAAACTTAGGTGATAAAAATTTTTCTATTAGTTTCACCTCTTTCTATTTAGAGAAGGCATACAAGGGGAAAAAATCATGTGGGATAGTCAATAATCAGTGCCTCTGGTATGATAAAGCTTAGGTTATTTCTGTACTGATACCATAAAGAAAACTGTTTGTCGTACTCCTGTTCTGGCCATAGCTCAGGTCTGTGCTTAATTTACTGTGTTTAATTATGAATTTGCTCTTTTAGTGTAAGATGTCATTAATATTCATGTAACCAGTGTACTGGATGAGAATCTCTAGGTTTTGCTATATTTATTCAGCAAAGAATTAGAAGCATGTACCTGGGTGGTATGTGTACGTGTGTGTGCGCATGTGTTGGACCTGGCATGTGCCCAAGGCAATACCTAGACCTAACGCCTTAGAGGTAACCACACAGAAGTTGTCAAGCAGAATTCAATCCAAAGTTTATTTGGTGAATGGATCTTATGGACTGCTGGCATGCTTTTATGCTTAGTCCTTAAAAGTACATTTGATGTTTCCATACTAATCTTTTATATCTTTGGCACTACTGTTTGTATTCATATATGTCTGTATAAAAGCAAAAAAAGAATTCTGACTTTTTAAATAATGTTCATCTTTAAACACATTGCTCTATGCTGTTATCCTGTTGCATTTACACTACTGTGCTGTCACCTACATAAGAAAGCTGGCTGGGTCATTGTATGCTTAAAGATGGCAGTAAGTAGTTCTGCTCAACTGAACCATAATTTCTTCAGATACTGTGAAATTCTGCCTGTGAATGTCTGCGCATCCTCCACGTGCCTTCACAGCCCTGCACGTGTCGGTTCCCTTGAAGAACTCGATCCCTCGCTGGATCCTCAGTATGCCTATGAAAACTCTGCCAGAAGGTCCTGTGATCAAGAGTCTTGATCCAATCTCTTCTCAAGCTATGAAAACTCAAATACCCCTTAGTAAAGTTGAGCTGGCAGACATTGCCATGATGCTGTTAGTGGCACTCAGAAAGTTTGCTTTTCCTAGGGAGCAAGAATTCCTTCAGCCCATCAGAGAAAATTTAAGTGTATTATTTAAAGTTTTAACGGCACATTCACAAAGTTGCATACACTAACTGTGCTTTTGTTTGGAAAACAAATTAAGCTCTGCAGGAAGCAAATTATGCTCCTCATATACAAAGGATTTTCTTAGAAAATTAAAAAAAAATACTTCTTTCTGTCACAGTCTCACAGATTATACGTAACACAATGAGAAGTCTGGAGTGAAAGGAGTAGAAAAAATTAAATGCATCTGATGCCAAAGTGAAACTTTGGGCACTAATAAGTAGGAAATGTAGAAAATGTAAGTTGAAAGTGTGAAATCAAATGCACGTGCCCCTGCCTCACAGCAGTATGTTGGGAGGGGGCTATAGAAGATGGTAATAGAAGACTCTCTTGAACTAAGCAGCTACTAATGAACTAAGCCACCATGACATTCATGTTAAAAATATACAAACTTTTCTACAAAATGTTGGTTATTTACATTTTTTTTTACCACTTTGTTTTACAGAAATAGTGTGGTTACCCAGAAAAGTAAGCTTTGGTTAGAGCAGAGGATTGTGAATTACCATACAGTTGTTTTAAATCTTCCTACTTTCACAGTGTATATTTTCATGTGGACTCATCTAACTTCCTGAATTTCAGTTTATTTGTCCATAAAAAGCACGCTAAGACTTCTCTATGGGACTTAATTCTTATAAAGCACTTTGAAATTACCAGTGATAAGATTCTCTATTAACTGTGTTTGAGATACTTGTTCTGTTGCCTATTTAATATGCCCAAACATTTGTTTAGGATCACAGGAGATCCATAAGATAAAATAGAAGAAAGTGCACCAGTATGTTCTTACTTCACACCAGGACTGAAACAATTTCTTGTCTCTTGTGTTCATTCTTTAGTTCTTTTGCGGTCATGAAAGCATGTGGGTTTGTTGTTATTGAGCTGTGACAGACAGCTTGCTGGTACAACAAACCAAATGCATCTTGAATAGCTGAAGAAGAAGTTATTCAAGATTTTAAAGTATAACTCTATACTATATATATTGTATTGTGTTGTATTATACTATACTATACTATGCTATACTATACTATATTATATATAATTCATGACTGAGCAGAGTGAACGGGCAAATCCAGAAAGTCCTGCTCCAGTGAGAGGAAAGCCCAAGCCAACACTGCCTGGTTTGTCCTGTGCGTTTTCTTGGAAATCTGCTCAGCACAGCTGTGGTAATAAAGCAGGGAATACTTCCCTGACCCTCGTTGTTTTGCCTGCAGGTTTCTGCATACTGAGTAAAAGAAATAGTGATTAATGTGGCATTCCGTGTCAAGGGTAGACTGTAGATTACCATTAAGTGCATCATTATGTTATCTTTGAAAAATTTACTAGGTTTCACCTGACAGATAATAGCTTTTCCTCTGCCAACACAACAGAGGAATAATAAACTAATATATGGGACGAACTAAAATATATCAAAAGAAGTGTTACTTTTGACAGAGAAACAGCTTTTGCTTTTCACGGGGTTTTGGAGGAATTTTAGGTAAAACTTCCTCGCTCGTTCTCTTTCCAGCCCTGTGATTTGAAGTCGTGCACGTAGTGATGCGTTGCTGCGGAGCAGGGGTGTGTGGCCGCAGGGTCTGCGGGCGAGCTGCAGAAGTGTACTTGGATGCTTGCTTCTTCACTGAGCATCAGTCGGTGCGATGGGTCGGTTATAAAGCATAATAGTTTCCTGCTTCTGCCCACTGACTTGATCTCTGGAGTTCCTCGTGGGCTCCGAGTTGTGTAACCAGTGCAAAACCTGGGTCTTATGTTCTTTTTGTTGGTGGTTATTACATTAACCATTTCTGCACCCGCGATGATTAAGAACAGATGATGCAGCAGGAGCAAATACTTTCCAAAACCTTCCCCGCTCAAAAGGCGATGTGAGCCTCCAGTGACCGCTGCTTCTGCCATTAAAGCGGAGTGAACCAGCAGGTTATTTCTGAGGAAATTTCATTTTCTGTTGGTGTAGGAAGGATATTTTCTTCAGTGGTTTACGACTTCGGTAGAGAGATCTGACAATGCCTGCGAGGTGTCGTGGGCAGGGACAGTCTGTCCCTTGAGAGCCAGGGTATGGGACTGACAAAGCCTGGTTGTAATTCATGAATTCACCTACTTGGGGTCTCTTCTGAAACAAATCTTTGATGAAGATAACTCCTATTCCTTTCTGTCAGTCGGTGTCTGCCTTTTCACGTCCTGCCTGCTTTTCTCTCCCGCTGTGTTCCTCTGAGCAGAACGTCACTCTGTGTTAAGAGCAAGGGGCACGCTGTGACAGCTCTCTCCGGGCCCTCGGCTGAGGTGTCTGTGTGATCTCAGGAGGGTACACCTGAGGTGCCTGAATCTGTAACCAGCGTTTCTTGTGTGTAATCAAAACTGCCTGATTTCAAAAGAATTGAGCTCCTCTCATTGGCATCGAAGGAGTTAACAGCTCTGGAAACCAAGTCACTTTTTTGAATACTGGTTGTAAGTGGCATCCAGTTTTTAAGCGTGGTGTTACATCCTCAGCACTGTCCTCTACCAGTCGCTGTAACAAGTAGTATTACCTGCTCAAACTTCAAATCATAGCTGATGAATGTCTTTCAACACTTCCAGTAGAAGGCATTAATGAAAAATAGTAGTGTGGGGTTTTTTTGGCTTGATCTGATTTGCATACTTCTGGTGTTTTTATAAAGAAGCTGTTTAAACATTTTACAAAAATGCTTTGCTGGTGTGGTTGAGACTATTAAATTGTGCAGTGATAAACAATTTGTTATAAATTTAATTGTTTGGCTTTTTGTTCTCTGTTCTCATTTTAATCAAAACAAAAAAACTTCCAACTGTTTCTGCAAATCCAAAAACATGTTGACATAACCATTATCCAGTGAAGACCTGAAGGTACTCTGTTGTCACCTTGTCATTTTGTTTTAGATAGATTGGAATCTGGATAGAAAGCCCAGATGTACAGGAACCTGTGTGTTCTTTATGTAGGTAGCTTAGAGGAAGCCTTAGTTTATTCTTTTAACATTTATATGAAGCAGTGATCACATAAAGTGAATCATACTCATTTAGGGATCCTGCCTAAAGAAAGCTCCTTGGTCAATGCCGTGCTTTCAGGGAACAGGCATTTAATATTCTTTGCCTTGAAGGCTCACTTTTCCTGTGAAATAAGTAGTTTCTTTTCCCTCTGTGTTGTAAAATTTACTGTGCAAGTCATACATACCTGAAGTTGATAGACTGATAGCTCTAGACTCCAAAGTATATGAACAGTGGCAAAAGCGAAACACCAGAAGTCCCCACACCTTTCCTCTGTGGTGTGTGCTGAAGGGATAATGGGCAGAACATATTGGGGTTTCAGGGCAGTTTGTTCTCTGGACACATGCTCAGGCCATGCCCTGTTCATTTTTTCAGTGATACATATACCGTTTGACCAGGGACTAGGAGCTGCCTTGGCACCCACATCGAATTATGTGAAGAGTTGCAGATAATGTTAGCTTTTTATTGCTAACAAGATCTAAAACTTCTGAGACACTGCATCATATTATAGTCCCTTGAACCATTCAGGTCTTGAGCCCTGTGTAATTTAAAGAGTTAAAAATTAATGATGAAAATAGAAGCAGCTTCCTGGTGACTAAACCAAAGAGCATCTATGCCTTACACATTGAACTTTAATGTATGCCTCATCCTGAGTGTTGAAATCTTGCAATTTAATAGCATGTTAAATAAATAACTGTTAAATAAGTTGAATGACAGTTTTACAAATATTGTGTATTGTCACAACAATCAACAGTGACAATTCCAGTATAATGTAAGAATACATGTACTAGTTTTATCGAGTTGACCAAAGCACAGCAAGGGTAGGTGATGCAACCCACAGCTCTCAGCGACTTGTGGGCACAGGGCGTGTTTGCCTTCAGTAGATTCACTGGCCAACTTTCAGTAGTCCCCAGATCCACTCGAATCTCTGTGACTACAGTCTCTAGTTGCCCAGCTCTCTGCCTTGCCATGTGCTTAACCGTTAAAAATCACTGGACTTTGAATTGGGGGTAATTTAAACCAGGTGAATCTGGATTTCTTTTTCTACTTATGTGTAACATTTTTGGTATTTTGATTGACTGTTATCACAAGAAACTCATATTGTTAATTATGAGAAGGGTTTCCATAAATAAAGGGGTCATTAACCTTTACATATGACTTAATGCTATATACCATGGTGTTCATAGCTGTGACAGTACCAGGTGCTTATGATAGGCAATGTCCTCCATCTTCAGAATGACTGGTCTTAAAATAATTCGAATATAATCCTGTGCCATCTATTTGATTTCAGCTAGTGTAAATTGCACATAGATGAGATCCTGGCATTTGACAAGGCAAAAATTATTAACTGATGTTGAGCATTTGAATCTCATTAATTTCCTTAATTTTACCTGTATATTTCTACTTCACTTATTTCAAGACACAAATATGACATACTTTTTTATGAACATCTGTGTCATTATAATAAAATATGTTAAATCTGTTGTATCCACAGTTGTCTTGCAAAGAAGTTGAACTACATCTTTAAGCAATTCTGCAGGCAAATGCACATTTCAAAATCCTGGCTCAGAAATCTAGCAGTAAACTAAGAAATAGTTGATAAGTGTTTGAAAAACACAAGTTTTACATTTCTCTATAATTGTCTGCAAAAGATTAAAAAAAGAAAGAAATTATATAAGATTATCCTCCATCTTACCACCGTCTTTTAAATTTGTGTGCCATTAAAAAATGCAGGAATGCATGGGACATGGTAACAGCTTTCTTGGTTTGTCCTTTTTCCTCCAAGGTTTAGCAACTTCCCCCAGTGGTTAGTACAGCACTCCAAGCAACTAATCCTGTATCTATAAACTGTAATGTCAAAGGATTAATGTGTGCCTGGGAATGCAGGTCAAATCTGCTTTAGATCACAACAGTTTGAGTTCAGCTCCTAGCTGAAATATCACGAAACTACCATATAATTTAGTACAAGTCTTGCATTCCTGTACTTCAGCTGCTGGTTGCCTTTAATAAAAAGAGGCCCAGGATTGATTTCCCTGAGAATGTATTTTGCTTTGTCTAAAACCAAAGTAGTATCAGCTGGAAAGTAGAAGGATTTCTTAAAATAGTTCTGTATTCGATATAAATAGCACTTTCAAAGTCTGCTTTTAAAATACTGTAGAAAGTACAATATGGCAAGTTACTGATATTTCCTGAATTTCTTCTGTTTGCTATGTTATAATGCCTTGTAAGCATCTCTTGTAAGCATCTCTTGGTGGCATGTCCTGCCTTCCACTCGATAGCTGCCGAGACCAGTGGCACTGCACACAGATGCAGTGGCATACATTAGCTGAGTCTCGTCTGAGAGTAAAGACAATCCTTTTAAAATATTTTTTACAAAAATATTAATCTAATTTGCGCAATACATAGCATGAGATGTGCAGTAAGCAGACATATATAAGTACATCTATTTTATTCACGCTGAGTCACCAACAAAGCACAGCAGTTTATATCTGATTATCTGCAAATGCAATATCCAGAATCTCTCTTACTTTACTTTCTTGATACTTCTGTTAGGTACCGTAGTCGTGTGTCTTTCAGGGTTTTTCTTACATGAATTCTTGTAATATGTTTTTACTTCCAGAAAAAAAGTGGCAGGTATCCTTGTAGAATATTTTTTAATCTTAACATTGAAATATAATTGAGAGTAGGTATATTAATTCACTTTTGGTTAGTGTGCATGGGTTTTTAATTAATTTCATTATATTTTAAGGCTACAGTGTATTCTATTATCATAACATAAAATAATTACCAGCTTTAGAATATGTCTATTTCATTATAACATATAAAAAGCAATATCGTGCACCACTGTACACATCTTAGTGAAGGGGCTGTGTGCTTAGACTCTTGTTCTGACCAAGTTTACCTACATTGAACTGCAAATTGAAAACCCCATGTGTTGTCAAACTGTAAAGTTACCGTCACAGTGGCTGACTTTTTTGAATTTGGTTGGTTGGTTTACTTAGAGAAAATAGTTTACCAGATGAAATACAAAGCAGTGTACTTTTGCTGACATAAAAAATCTGGCTGCACTGAAATGGCAGTTCCTGCCGACTGCCCTCCGGTGGGGTCACCATCCTCCTGGAGCAAGTGGCTGCGCTCACATTCCTGGGCACTTGGTTCAAAACCGATAGAACTGAGCATTTCATAACCGTGTTCTTGTTTGCTTCGTCTTTTAAAAAATTTAACCTGGGCACACCACAAAGCCTGCCTATCTGTCTGAGGTGCAACGCGCCTGCAAACCCAACTTCATTTCAAGCGGAGACTCATTTAAAAATTAAGTCTCCTAGACTGGATGCGGTGCTGTAGGACTTTGCTGATAGTCGTTTTCTCATGGCAGGTTCTTCGCTCTGTGCTGCTGTTTCCGACGATAGAGCGTATGGCTCAGTCCCCTCAAGGAAAGCTCATGACCCCTTTGCTGTGCAAACTTCGTTACATTCTGTACATGCCCGTCTACCTGCTGTCCTTCCTACCAGAGGGAGTCAAAGCCTCCCTGGTGCGGTTTGCTCTGCGAGGGATGAAGACCTGTGATGAATCTTCCATAACAACCTCCGTAAATCTCTTCAGCGTGGACTGCATTGGTGAGCATAGGGTTTTTTTGTTTTGTTACACCAACTTTTGTATTTTTCTCATTTAATAATTGTTGATGTAGTTTTGTGGGCAAAAGCTTAATACTAAAGCATAAACAAGTTTTGAAGGACAGGTCTGATCTTTTCTCAAATTAAGACCATAGGTACAGGAAAATCTCAAATGAGTCGATTTTGAAAAAAAGTCTTAAGGGGAAAATAACAAATAAAATATTTCCCCAAAGAATATATATTTCTTAAGAAAACTCTGACCTATACTACTAGTAGTATCTCACGTGATTAAAACACTGTTTTACAATCTAGTTTGTGTTACTTATGTCTGCTTACTTTTTGCATTTCATTCATATTGGATGGTGAAAATAAATCAGTAATCAGTTTCACAAAGGGTTCTTTGCATCTGTTTTTTCAAGCTATGGTTCAACCAGCTGTATAGATTTTGTAATCTGAATTGGAATATTGGTAAATTCAGAAAAGGGCCTTCAGTCTACGAATACACATAAAAGTTACTTTATGCACAGAATAATTTCAGCACTTTTTTGGGCATATAGAGAAAGATATATGATTAACGTTCCTCCAGTGCATATTGTACGCATATTTTGCACATTCTAGAAGAGAAACAGCTTTAAGAAATGGAATAACATCAGATAAATTATGTTAAGTTTAGAATGAAAACCAGAACGTGGATTGTGCTATACTCCAGGTATTTTGGTAAGTTAGCAGTTGAAAACAATTTGGAATAGAATTGACGTGCTAACGCAGTAATAATAGCAAGAAGGAAGTTTTGATTGCATTAATAGTAGTAAAAACACATTCCTACATTTCCAGTTGTGCTCTGTCTTCTATCAGTTAAATTTTACTTACTAATAGTCCAAACAGATGTGCCAGAGTAACTGTGATGGCAGCGAGGTCCTGTACCTTTCGCGGCTATTTGTAGATGTGTTGGTCTGTATTGGAGGCTCACTGTGGGACTGTACAGAGACCAAAAGCAGGATGGGCAGTGAGGGTTCTTACTGCCAAACTTATACAGCCCCATTTATGTTGTACAAACCTGGCATAATGACAATCGCTCCGTTGCAGTACCCTGTGCCTGACAAAATCAGGCTCCTGGTCGATAAGGTAAATTTGTGATAGGAGTCCCATGGTTTGTTGCCTTGAGTCCCTATTAATTTATGCCAGTTTTTTGATGACTGAGGAGAAAGCAATCTTGCAGTCATACGTACAGTAAGTTTTCAGGCTTCTTCCTTTGATAATTTGGTCTTGGAGAAAGGTATGTGAAGGTCTGTGGGGTCACATCTCCACAAGCCAGGAATCCTTCTCTGGTCCCCACAGATAAACTTTTACCTCTCAAAACAGGTTATCCACATCCAGGGTTGTATTGGAAATGGTCCTTGGCCTGCATTAACCTCCAAAAAAGCGTGGCCAGCCATTGTTTGTGAGTGCTGTTTGGCCCAGACCACAGCAATGGCAGGAATAATTTAACAGAATGGATTTTGCCTGCTGCTGTTGAGCCTGACTCTCCGAGCTCTTTAGTCCCCAGGTGAATGAGCCTGGTTGACGTGTGCCTGTTGTAATTTTCCGTGTGCACCAGTGTCTGATCGGTGTCCAAGCTGTAAGGTAAATTGAGGCAAGAAACCAGGCTGACGGCTCTTTGCTCATAGGATGTGATCTCTGCCTATGTTCAATTTACTGACTGAATTCATTATACCAGAATGAAAACCCCTGTGAGCCAATGTCTTGTAAAACTTGCATAAATAGGCCTTGTTGATGCAGCTAGTTCCTTTGGGCTTGTGATATCATCTCTCTCAAGCAGAATTCCCCTTTGGTTTCATCTTTGGAAACTGATGATGTTTTACAGCCCAGTGACTCAGGACCACATGTGTGGATTAATAATCTTAGGGCTTTCCGGATATTGCCTGTTAACCTTCTCTTGTATTGTTTGCGGACAATAGAAAATGTTACCCTTCAGCAAAAATTGACTAAACCTAGCACAAGAACCAAGTCTGTCTTATGGGACTGCTCATCTGTGAGTTACTGAAGCCTCTGAATTTGTGGTAAATGTTTTTCTGATTGATTCCTTGTCCCTTAATAAACTGCTAGGTATGGTTCAGAAATGTTCAGCAAATGAAGTTGTTTCTCCTGTCCGGGAAGGTTGCATGTCAACTCATTAAAAATACACATATTGCCTTTGGCATGTACATCTGTTGCATTACTGTAATTGTAATAAAAGCTGTGATTAAAGGCAGAAAAGATGGTAAAAGTTTCCTTAAAACTAATACGTCCGTTAAAACAAACCAACCTGCCAGGGATTTGTTACCACATCCAAAGCTTAGTCACAACAATGTTTTCTCTCCTCTGAAAGGAAATGAGATTTGAAAACTTAATTATAGCGGAACTCTAAGACCGAGTGCTGCTCCCGTTGACATCGAGAGTGAAAAGCTCCGTTCAGAATCAGGCCCTTGGTTGAAAGAGTCAGTGAAGGAAGAATTATATTACCTATCTGTCCCACTGTTTCAAATTATGTTTGTTCCTGCTTCTTATCCAAACTCATCTTTCTGTTGTCCTAACTTTATAGTTGATGATACGTAGAAGCCCCAGTCACACAGCAGAAGGCATTGTGATGACACTGTGCAGAAAGGTAATGAAATATAACATCTTGTCCCAAAGGGGAAATAGTACAGAAGGAGGAGAGACAGCAGGGACTGTAAAGAAAATGGATTGCAAGGAAGGATGGGAAGACGTAGTGCATAAATAATAAAGGACCTGTTAGAAATAAGCAAAGGGATCTGAAGGCAGTTTGCCTACCTGAATTAAACTTCTAGCAAAGATATCTTAGGGCAGAAAAAGCATTGAACAAACTAGCATTTGGGTACTTGTATTCATGTACCTAGGAGATGAATAGACAGAAAAATTGGACATTAGTGACCTTGAGTTATCTGAAGCATTGTCACTCTGTTTATTCAGGCTAGCAAAACAAGGATACCCCTATCTAGCACGGTGGTGGTTGTTCTACAAATCATGCACAGTCCTGCAATGCTGGAATATTTTGGCACTCCAGCGCGTTGAAATTTGTAAACATTTCTTCGGTGACAGATGCCAGTAGCAGACTTACAGTGACAGTAAACCGTTCTATCTCCACGGGACAGGATTTATTGTCCCGCCATTTGACTGGCAAACTTCCTCCATTTGTTTCTGTAAAATTTCCACAAAAGCACAGACATTACATAATGGGTAAACACCGCAAGGCTTTTTCGAGAGGCGGGCTGGCAGGTCAGAGGTTAACGTCTGGATGACAGTGAAGATACAGATAAGCACAATAGCAAGAAAAACCTCCAACTGGCCCAAACGCGGTGCGTCCTTTGTGATCTTGAACCTGTGACTTCCCTGGAGGAATCTCCCTGTTTGTTTAACCTATTCGGGGAGCAGGGGAGCACGGAGGTCTGGGGCGGGGGCAGGTCTGCTTTGTGCAATTCAGGCAGGTTGGGAAGGAGGGGACTCAGAAACCTGAAACGAGGGTTTCAGATGGGTTCAGGCTGTCACACAAATGCAGGCTGGAGACAGTAGATTTCCAGTTTATTTTAAGTGTCCAAGAGATGTTGTAAGAAGACAAGGAGCTAAGATTAAACTTCAGAGTTTGGATTCAAATTTTATCCTGTTCCAAGTGTGGAGACATTCATGTGGAGTGTTTACATTTCCCTCATTTTATGGAGAGAAAAGGGCTAAGGCATTTTCAGACACTCCACTCTTGTGCCCACAGGACTGCATAGGAAGCAGGAGTCCCAGCTGAGGTATTGAGGCTTGTCTCCCAGCAGTAGCTACCTCTCTCTGTTGGCTGTACAGGACGACAAAATTACATCCCTGAAGTGCCACAGAGTAAAAAGCTTTCTCGTAGGATAAAATTTGCAGAACTGTCAAATAGCATCTGGGAGATAAATTTGTATCAAAAGCCGGTGAAACATAGGTTTCCTATTGCTATGAAAATTCAACATAAGCTTTCACATTGACTAAGTTATTTTAAAATTTTACCTCCAGGGAGGTGGAAAATTTCATTTTGGGTTTCAATTATCCCAACCTTGGGAATTGTGATGTCTTGAGATCTGTTTCTACTCCAATTCTCTCTTCTTAATCAGAGAGATTTTAAATATGACGTTATGGGTGGTCTTCATCTGACCACTGCGGACATCGTGCTGTCCAAATAGTTGGCATCTAAAGCAGGACAGGTGAATCACACCCTACAGATGACTGTTTCTCTTTACTGACTTCAATAGGGACCCTCTCTCTATTAGATGCCTAAAATTAGAGGAGATAAATCCCACTCTATCTACTGGCTGCTCATTTTGCTGCAGACATCAGAAAACAATGTGATCTGAATTGTCCATGCAGCCTTTACCCTTGCTGCCAGGACAGTCAGATATCCCATGCTTTGGCTGCAGTAGAATTTACAGCTGCTGGTTTCTAGTGAGAGTCCTGTTGTTTGTTTCCTAGCTTCTTTGAAAATCCATTTTACGTCTCCACTTCCATTTCCTGACAAGTAAGATGGGAAAGTTTTGGAGAGTTCTTTTTTGGGACTAAAATGCTGTACAAATACCTAACTGAAATATTTGGGTAAGGACAGTGCTTGGTGGTGTATTCATGGCACTCAATAGCTCCTCCATCTGTTCTGCTCCTATTTTTCAGAGTTAAAAAACAGTGTTTAAAGTATTAGGTAAGCACTTGATAAACAAATTCACCTGAAATGGTGAAATAAGAGGACTTTGGCCCCCTAAAGAGTATTTTAAAAAGCTATATAACCACATAGGTGAAATTTAGTTTACTTTTCTTTCTTTTTTTAAATTAAAATGGTGTTCTTTTCTTGCATTGAAATTAAAATTTAACTCCTAAAAGTAACAGAAGATATGATGAGCACCTCTAAATTCAGCACGGAAGGCAGAGCTCTTTTGATTTTGTTGGATGGGACTAAAAGTCTCCATCGAGACATGCAAGGCCAAGAGGGGGTTGCGCATTATATTCTTACCTAGGTTTTATTATTTCAAACACTGTACCGTTACATTTTAAAAAGGATCTGACGTTCAAAACGAGCAATGAGCTATTGCCCCGCATCACATAGCTGATCAGCAGCAGAACTGTACATAGACCTACATCCCAGGGCAACAGTTTATCTACTGAACCTGCTTAACCATTAGTTTAACTTTATATATATATACATACATTAGTCATGAGCAGGCTTCCAGAAACCACATTGGCTAGTCAGGCTGACAGTCTATTTAAAAATGCAGTGCATGTTTGAATAGAGGCAGAAACTGATACCACAAAGGATTTCAGGTAGCACCTTGCAATCTCACAACTACATTTTTCATAGTGGGCATGAGAATAAAAGCTTCCCCCCCCCCCTGCTACTGGACAACTATGCAGATCTTTGAACCTAGACCACTAAATTTTCAAGTTGATTTTCCAGGCTGACTGAAATCAAAGCCCTGGTAGTAAAAAGTGATTGCTTTATTTCTTCTGGTGAACGTAAGTTTTAGATAACTTCTGGCTATAACGCAGAAATCATTTCAAGCACATTTTTCTACTTTTATAATTAAATATGTGTAGAATTTCAGGCATGATGTATAGCTAGACAAAATTTCATGGAGAACAGAAATTACTGACTGGTAAGTAAATTATATCTACGTAAGCTAAATAATGTTAAATCTGAACAGTGTAGTGTAGTATATCACAGGTGGGTAAAAAGGATGAAGCTCAGCAGGTCTCCCCTCTTCTTCCTGTGTGCATTCTTTGATACTCAGTGGGGCAGAAAGAGGTCAAAATGATACAGCAGGTAATCTCCCTCCCTCTCACTAGCATCTAACTAATTAGGATTCAAGAGAAGTCGTCTTTCCTGAAATCAGGTAACTCTACAGCTGTCTTTTACAAGATGTTTTTTGCCTGTATCTGAATTCGCTACTGCCAGATATTGCCAAGGGTCAGAAGGCTGCTTTAGGTAGCCCAGCAGTCTGACCCGGCATGTTAAATCCTCTGCTTCTGCAGTTTCTCGGCAGGCTCCTGTGTGCTGTCACAGTTGAGTCCTATCCATTTCTGACATTTTAAGTGATGATCGTAATATGTATTTCTGCAAAGTGTTTAAGAGCGTGTTTCCTTACCTGTGGAAACACAGTAATATTTTATCACCTGCTTCGCAGGAAAAGGGGCCAAAGAATAACAGTCTTTAATATTTTCATGTTTCCTCTGCTACTGTTTATTTTCCTGTGTGATGCCTGACTAAAATGTTTGTTTAATGTAGTCGGACAACTCACCTTACCAAGGCAGCACTTAAGCTGATGGAAAAACCTCACATCTGCTTTATTCTTTCTGTCAGTGAACTAAACTTTTCCTTATTTCAGAGTAGGATGCTTATATTAAATTACTGGAGGAAGCAATGACTTTTATGTATTTATAGTCCTATTTACTTTTTAAAGTCAATCTGCTTCATAATTTACCCCATTTCCAAAAGAAAGAAAGAAAGATGTTTAACAAGAACTTGCAAAAGCTTTTACTTTCCTGTGAAAGCCTTGTGAAAATAATAGTAATAATGTGGAAATTTCTCATTGGGTTTATTTCCTCTTTTTCTTCTTGGGGGGAAAACCCAATGTAAAAAACTCCCATCATAAATATTACTCATAAGGCGTGAATGTTTTGATAGTGGAACTGCTGATCATTTCCATGAAATGTGAGGCACAGGATTTGTTTGGGGAAGGGGAGATTGTTTCTTCACCCCTGGTGGGGTTTCATCCTCAGGGATACGATTTACTCCCACAAATTTGCAACGAGTCTAATGATATGTTGCAAATGGCATGAAAAAGGGAGGGGTAACACAACAAAGCAGAAAGGATATTGAAAATAATTATATGCCAGTTAAGTGCTAGCAGCTACAGTTGCTCTGTGTTAGCCAGTGCCAGATAGCCATCTATGCAAATTGGCACTTTATTTTCCCTGGGCCCAATACAAAGCCTCTGAATTCAGAGGAAGGATTCCCTTCTGCAGCAGGTTCATGCCTTTTGTCTCAGAGGTGTCCATCTAAACTCCCCCAAGGAATATCTGAAGTAGAGCTCGTGCCTCTGTCATAACTTGTGTTTACTGATTGGGAATTTAGCTTGATTCATCGAACTCCTTCATCATGCAGTCCCAGCAAAGCACTTAAACACACGCTAAATCCATACCCGTGGGTAAACTATAGGCATTTGTGTCTTGGAATAAGGTTTTTTTTTGGAAACGCCATTTACAAAGCTGCTAACTAATGCAATACCTGTCATTCCATGCCCCTAAAGGGGACACTGGTCTGGGTGTAATTCCTACAGTCATCTAAAACAGTATTGCAGTCTGCTTTGCTGCTGCTTCTTGTCATGAAAATGTCCACCAGTGCTCACTGTCTCCCTTGCCTAATTCTTTAATGTGACAATATTGGCAAGGAGAAAATGCCTACAGAGTCTTCACAGGTCTGTGGAGGAAATGCTGGCTTATCTTGAGCAAACACAGTGGTGCAGGAGATTACTTGCTGGTTAGTGCAATGGTCAGGTGTATTTAAAATGAGCTTTAAAAACAGAGGTTTATGTTTAACGAAGGATGGTGTAAAGTTCACCTTTCATACCAATCAAAGCCACTGCACCTGAGAGGAAGTTCACCTCGTTCAAAGGAGGGGTGGTCCAGTTGCTGAATTTCATCAGGGTTTTTCAAGAAAGAGTGAGCGTCAGGTTCTAATCCAGAAAAGCACTTAAACTGACATCCATATAGCTATTCACGTGCATAGACCCTTGTCTAGAAGAGCATATTAATTCCCAGTAGAGCTCAGGCAGGAACCACAGTGTGGAGATGCTAAATTGCTGCAGATGCTGTCCATCCTGGCCACTCCCCGTGGGACTGAGCACCACCTACACCAGACTCTTCTATGCCCCTCTTGCAGGGTAAGAGAGCAGACACTTTCCACAACCAAAAATCTGGACCCTAGCAGAAATCCCATCATCACGGCCATCTCCCAGGGTATGTGAGATCTTAAACTGGAGATGAATTTCTGCAGCTAAGGGGTAGTTCTGTCATTGAAGATGATGGGAGTTGTTCCAAAGTAGCTTAGGGCAGGATTAAGTCCATAGACATTTCAGTTTCCATCACACACCCCACTTCACCTGCACATGCTTCATCACACAAAGTAAATTACTGGTTTTTGCACTCCTCAACAAAGCTTCTATTGTTTGTAAAGCACCTGGGTGTAATTGTTGAATAACTTTTTATTTTTGCCTTCAGCCTCTACTATGCTTTCTCAAGCACAGCTGACTGATTTTCTTGTATAGTTCTGATCTTCCTGCAACTTTAATACCAAGCAGATTGGAGAAGTCTGCCATAACAATTGCAGCTATTTCTGCCTATTTGTGTCGATCATGGTTATATATTAACTGGTGTGTTTTCATTCTAAATCCAAGTGTAAACTGAAGTAGAACCCAAAGTCAATGTTTATGTCTTGTAAATCTCTAAACATCAACATTTTACCTAATGTGTGTGTGCATGTGTGGAAGCACATGTTCCTTCGTTAGTCATCCTTGATACTAAGCAGTTCCTTCTGTTTGATGTTTTAAACAATAAGTTATACAATATTTCCAAAATTGCTGTTGGCAATAATTACTGGTAGAAAATATGTTTTCCCCATAGGAAATTACACGGCTGTTTGGTATTATTAGTTCTTACCACTGTTTTCTGACTCTTTCTGAGGAATGACAGAGATTGTTTCCTCAACAGCAAAGGATAAACTGGAAAGAAAACTAGTGTTACACTCCTCTGAAGAACCTTACAATAAGACGGGCAACTTACCAGGAAAAAAACGTGACCAGATAGTAGTACATTTCCTGAGGAAAACTTATTTTCAAAAGTTCAATCTACTTTTTGCAGGGCATTTTGATTTAGCATGGGAATCCAACCTAGAATTCATTCGTCACTTTGCAATTTAAGCAATTTTGCTTTAGAGTTTAGAGGACTTTTGAGTCGTGTTACAGCATGTCAAAGTACAGATGAGCTCTGTTGCACATGCAAATAGTAGTCTTTGGCAATAATTGTCCCACTGAAGTCAAATTACTATCTTCTTCTACCCTCTGCTTGTAGTCCCTTAGAAGGACGAGTAAAACTCTGCATGCATATCTGCAACTCGATGTTGAACAGTCATGGATTTAGAAATAGACTGTAAAATCTGTGGAGCAGAAATGACATTTTTCCTGATAGTTTGAATAGCCTCTGACACACTGAAGCCAACCCCTGACTGGGAGCTTTAGCATACCCACATGGTATAATTAATTCTTAGTTAAAAAAAGGTCCAATCAGGCAGTCAGTTAGGACTCTTCCCTTTTGCTACAATTACCAGCAAATTATCAATTTACTTTTATATTATCCAGTTTACCTTTACAGAGGTCAGGAATGGGAATTAAAATTTGCCAATGTTTTGCATATTTTAAAATATTTCTCAAGCATTTCATAATACCAGATTATTGTGAAATTATCCTGCTGCCAGGCAGATGTTCTAAGGGAGGCGTCAGCGAAGCCTTCTGGGAGAAGGAGAGTAAGAATTGTGGAGGTTCTGTGGGAGTCCCTTATATGACAGAAGAAAGCATCATTTCAGGCTTTTCTGTGTGCAGTACTGCCAGTACCTGACAAAATGTGTCCCCAGTCTCTGCTGTGGTCCTTAGCCAACACAAACAAGAGTCTACAGTAATAGCAATAATAGCAATTAAATGGCGATGAAATAACGATGAAATAGCAGATGTGTTCTGTGAAAAAGTTGACAGTAAATGATAGTTTTGCAAGGCAGAGCATCGGAACTGTCCTGGGAAGCAGCAGTGTCAACATGGGAAAGAAAGATGTATGGAAACAAACTATAGAGAGTGAGAGACTAATGACAGTCTAATGAGGTTGCTTGTTTTTCACAGGGCATAAGACATAGTTATTAAAACCACTGTACTTCCTCAAAAGAATATTTGCAAGTATGCACAGGTGTACAGAGGTTGGAGCACTTTCAGTCAGACCAATGTCATGGGAGCTTTGACTTCCATAATCATGAAAAGGTGATTAACACTGAAAGGTTTAGTAAAGAAGGCTTGATGATGAGTTTAAGGGGAAAGCTAAAAAAATCTTCTCTTGTTATGAGCAAAAGTGTACTCGTGAAGGATCTAAAATTATGGTAGACAAAGAAATTCATAAGAGATCAAAGGAATACTGGCAGGAAGATGGTAGATGAACTAGGTGATGTGCAGCTAATGTAAATTCCAAAAATATGGAAAATAAAGTAGTGTTGCAAGCCTTTAAAAATCACCAAAGTTATTAGTTAATTGGTTTAACAGACATAGAGATAACTGACAGAACTAGAATATCAATGTGAAAGGACATAACTTGCTTGGGAAAGCAGAGCAGGGAGAAAGGAGGAGGATGGATGGACTTGTCTTTACATCCAGATATTAAAGACAGGGAGACCTGTTGAATGTTATATCCAGCAAACCATGACGGATGGATTCAAGAGACTTTTTTTCTGAGAAACTTCCGAGCCATCCAAAGCGCAGTGTGTAGTGTGCTTGATGTCTGTAGAGGAAGGAATCCAGCAACATATAGACTGTTCAGCTAGTTCTCATAAAGCATTGCCTTTTATATGTATCTATATATATGTATATATAAAGCAGAGAAAGCAATTGGCAGAGAATATATGGCAGTTTGATACAGAGTATTTGAAGGTGAGCGGCAGATTGGCTGAATGTATTCACAAAAGGGTAACATCTGTGCTAGGACAGAAATACTTAACATGTCTACAACATAGAGCTCTATTCATCCACTAATCCCCTTAAAATCCTGTCATAGTCAGTGGAGAGATATAGGTAACACTTGTCTAATCTATTTAGGTGACTACTTTAGGATGAGATGAATTGTGTTCTTTCCACTGACTGTGAAGGAGGAAAAATTAAGCTTTAGATATCCACATTTAATCAGGTGAATCCCATGCAGATACCAAGAAATTATGACCTTCAAGGAAAAAAAATAAATAAATTAGAGTTGTTTAGACTAAACAAGGGACAACTGAAGGACATGGTAAGAGTTTTCAAGTAAAGGAGAATAATTTAATCCACATGTCCATGGTAGACGAGGTAATGTGTAATGGAGTACGTTGCAACAAAGATGATTCAGATTAGATTTTAGTTAATGATAAGAATGGAATTCTAGACTGGATTTCCTAGGAAGATAATGAAACTTTCATCATCTGTGCTTCCTAAGGACAGGATGGATAAGTATCTGCTGAAAATGACACAATATCATTTATTCTTCTTAAGACAAAAAGACCGATGGAGATCCCTTCCACCCTACAATTTCATACACACTACTTAAAGATGCAAGAGTAGCATCCAGAATTTCAGAACTCTTATGAGGGACAATTTACCATAGTACGAACCAAGCAAAACAGATGAACAGGTGCAACACAGGATGTTTGAGGAAACCAAAATATAGGCAAAAAATGTCAGGCATTAGTCAAAAGCAGATCTGAATGTTCAGAAAATGTCTGACAATGTCTGAATGAATCTGCATTCTGCAGGTTGAATGCAGGATACAGAAACGTTATAGTAGGAACTGCCAAAGATAGGTAGGTTACGTCTAGAAATCACCTAAATGAGTATAGCACTCGTGGTAGCACTCGAGTATGATCATCCATACTGTTTAATTATTAATGAATTTTCTGGTATGGTTTTAGCCTTCTCCAACTAGCATTCTCCTAGTATTCAGGCATGGTTCAAGAGTTAGCACTGCCATGCACTCTTCCCAATAAGCAGTTTGGGTAGAGGAAAAATTTAATTCTGTGAAAACAAGCCTTTCTATTCCAGTTGGCCTCAGGGCCACAAAATAGTTCCTGGCTACATTTAGTACAATGGTGCAGATATAACCCATAGTTATACCTGCAAAAGCAGCAACAGTTTGGTTGTTGGAAAGCAGTTGTGAGAAAACAGACTGTGGAAATTTGAGTTCACAATTGTCAAAGCAGAAGCTGAGAAATTGATAAGTCAAAGCAAAAGATAGTACATTTAATGTTTGAAGGGGGCTAAGATAGACTAGCAAAGGCATTTTGCAAAGGTATCAATCAGTGAAAAGAGGGAAGGCTATCAAAAGCAAGCCAGTGTGGAAATACGTTCTTTAGAGAGTGCTGTTTATGGAACAACAGAGCAGATTGTTCTATAACAAATGAGTACTTAATGATGATACAGCTAAAGGTAGACAGTAAACCCTCATTTTTCAAACCATCACGCCATGTCTGGAAGAACTATATTATGCCCTGGTATTAAATGTTAACCTTAAGTCTCTAACGTCAGGGAAGGCAAACAAATAAAGAGCTTTGCTCAGACTTTTGTGTAAGAAATGTGGACTAACTAAACAAGTTGTAGCCACTCTTCAATTTTTTACCTGAATCTAGTGGAATTGATGTTCAGTACTTGTGGCCCTGATAGCACAGTACTAACCTAGCAGGGTATTTTCTTAGAGATGGTGACAAATATTGCTCAAAAGTTAGTTCAAAATTGGATGAATGTAAGCATTATTATACTAACTGAAATATACTGTTAAGATACATAGGAGCTAATATCTGGAAATGAGATCCAAAGTCCATCCTGTCCAGTCTCTCATGTCCAACAATAGTCAGAACAAAATGCTTCCGAGAAAGGAGCAAAAACTCTGCAGTAGAAAAGTCTGCCAATTAATAAAGGCATCGTTCTTAGAGGTAGAGGCTTAAAGACCTGAGGCTTTTGTAGTAGTATGTAGCTCTACATTTTGGTTGTAGTTCGTTAAGAGAGTTCTAAATATTTGTTGACTTCCAGTGCCTTTGTTGTCACTTGCTAATTTCTTGGCCCTGAGAGGTTCTTACCGTAACAGGCTGTATTCTATGTGCTGTATGTGCTGTAAAACGGATTACCTTTTACAGGTTCTGATATTTCTACCTGTTAATATTCCTTTGTATTACAAATAAGTTGCAAAAGATATTTGAAGAACTAAAGGGATCTCTTCTGGGCCTGGTTGCACTTCAGATTTGTGGTTTTTAATCATAATGAGCTGTCTTTTATTAAATGCCTCAAACACAAGGGAGGGCAGAGACCAGCTGGAAAGTGTTATTTGACTGAAAAATACAAGAATTAACTAAATGACATTCAACCTGGGAAAATGAAGCTAATAGAATACATACGAAGGAAAAAAAGTATCTAAAACATAGGTTCTCTGTAGGTGGGGAACAGAATCAAGGGAGCCAGAAGTAGCGGATGGGTGAGGGTGGTCAGGAGGGTGATAAAAACTGGCCATGCTGCAGGGTCTCAGAGCACCCTATAGAAGTACTGAGAATACCCACAGCCTGCACCCCAGTCACAAGAGGATCACTGGTTGCTTACAAACTCCTCCAGTTCTAGCTAAAGAAAGTTTATTCATTTCTTGGGGAAAAAGACGGTACCTTAGTATATGGTGGCAGCATAAGAAGTCTCTCCACTCTCTGCATTTATCTGCTCAGAGAGTCGGTTGGTCAAAATATGGTAAGAGTAGTGGCACCAGATTTGCATTTGGGAAGCATGATGAAGGTGGGGCTGTGGTCTCCTTTTCCTCTGAATTTGTCCACTCTGGAAAATCATGTAATATGTTCTTCCAAGGTTAATGCTGTTGAAATTGTGCTGTCTGGACCTTGAAGTAAAAATTTGGCTTCATGTTTCTCCTTGTGCCCATTCCAGAACATAACTCCTACTAACTTACAAAATAGAGCAATATTTTGATGTGTGGGACTTAATAAATTTACACCTACAGCCACAATCTTGTTGATAGAGTCAACATAATCTGAAGCCAACAGCAGTAGGGAAATGAAGTGAGCTCGGGTAACCCTTTGTAGTCTTATGTTTATTTTAGACTGATGAACAAGCTATTAAAGAATGTGTGTGTGCATCCATTAAAGTGTCTAGATTGGGGATATCTTCACAACCACTCATTTTTGTTGGAAAAGAAACTATTCTGATTATTTCCTTAAATTCATTAACCAATGAAGTTGAAAAGGTTTTTTTTCTTTGTTATTGTCTCTCTTGTTTCATTAGTATGGCATCTCTCTCTGTCTATTCTTTCTGTCACAGTGAATTCATCTCCTTAGCCCAGCAAAGAATACAATATTGTTTTTACATAATTAAGATACCAACTACAGAGCAAAACCACACAGAACAAGATCTAGTCATGGCACCACAACACAGAGTTGATTTTTAAATTAATCAAGGGCGTGTACATCTCTCAAAGTTTATCAGGGTTAAGTTGGAAATACTTAACCCTCTTTTGTATTTTATGGATATGTGCACCATGTGTAAGTCATTTTTTTAAGATTTCTTTCCATTCAGACATAGTTCCAACTCATCTTGAATTTCCACAGGCAACATAATGTGACCCCTCAGTTTCTAGTGTGAGTTTACAATTAATCTAGCCCTAATCTAATCTTTTTCTTGCAAATAAGCAAGCAAATATTCTTTGGATATTCAATAATCAAGCAAGAAGTTTAAAGACTTGAGGAAAAATGTATTTCAGTCCAAGTACAGGAAAAATCTGTGTATTGCTTCAAGAATCAAGTACAAAGAGAAAGTTTATATGTCCGGAGTTAGAATCATGTTTCTTCCCTGAAATTAGCACAGTTTTCCAAGTTCCAGCATAGATCTGTTGATATCCATAGAGTCAACTGACAACATATTGGTTTAGGATATAGCTCTCAAATCTTTAGAAAGTAATAGTAATGCTACTAGACATGTGTTTCTTCAAAAGCGGGAAATCTTTTATTTCATATGTTATTTGCTTGACTGCATTGTGGATATATCAATGTGTTTGAAGTTCAGCTCAATAGATACAGGTATTCATCTAACAACTGGCTAATTGAATTGGTGTTAAATAACCCTAAGCACTGAAAAGCTTGATTGATTTCAGTCATTATTGTTTGCGAAAACTAATAATTTAGCTGAAGGATATTAAGTCCTTGCTGTGACACTTTGGGTTAAAGAGCTACCAATGATATAAAGCACTCTTTTCTTTTCTGGATCCTTGATTTGAGCCCAATCAGGGTTCCTCTGTCACAAAACCACCACAAATAAATCAAACACATTTTGGCACAGTGTGTCGTCTCTGCTTAGCAAATGTATGAGACTAAACTGACACTGATCCTTAATCACCTTTAATCCATGGAGAGGGAATGATCCTACCAGGGCAGGAGAAAGGTCATTGGCAGGATCATGGGGAGAAACTAAGTTGGCAGTTAATTTCATAAGCCTGACCTGGGAATAAATGAAGGGCTTCTATTTTCAGGGTAATCTGTGTATATAAAAGATCTGCATATAAAAAGTTAGGATATTTAAGAAAGTATTTATGTGTTAAAAGCATGATAAGCATGGTATTTGTCTGTTAAAACTTTGATTTCACTTTTAAGCTCTAAGGCCTTATTGTTTATGATAATTACATAATTGACAATAGATTTTTTCATTATTAAACTCTGGTGACCTGATTATGAATTACAAGGAGTATCAGCAACTGGAATAGAATGTAATAAAAATGCTTTGGGGTTCTACAGCTGTCGCCAGGTACGTTGGCCAGTTTCTGTAGATTTGCAACCACTTTTTTTTTTTTTTTGAGAAGTGCTTTTCCTTTCCTAGTTGGTATGTGAAAAACCCACATGAAGGAATATTTACAGAGGCCATGATACTGCAAAGATTCATGCTTCACTTTCTGTGCATTGGATTATCCCAGTGACCCAGGCCGACTCATGTTATCAGTCCAGCATATGCATAAGTACAGTTTTAAAGGAATGGGATTAGACCACAAAAATTAAGAAAAAAAACTCACTGAAATTGGCTTTAGACTGTTAAACCAGATAAACAGATTGAATAAGCAGAAATACATTGGCAGGAAAAGCTAAAGACCTTCTATACGTTCCTTTCCTAGAAATCGTAGGTTGATTCAAGACCAAATCTTTAGCAGCCTGTTTCCTAGATAGGAATTGAGAGTACAGGGCTTTTGCCATGCAGGCAAAGGATGAGAAAATAATAAACTTTGTTCGTTTCTTCCGAAGTCTATTCAGGAGAGGACTGCAGTTTATGTATTCTCAGTGGATGGAGATGGCTTCTTGAGTCAAATCTCTGCAAGCCAGGATTTAGGATTCAACTCCAGCCTTGATATTGCAAACCATCCATGCCAAGTAAAGTGCTCTCAAGTCATCGTGTGGGTCTCTGAGCGGAGTTGTGAAGCGCTCACATTCATGTCCATGAGAACTCCCTTCTCATTTCAGGATCTGAATATCCAAGTTACCAAAGGAACTGATGTATTTGGTGTTCATCTCATTTACACATCTCATCGTAGCTGTGCTGTTCTGCAGATGCTGAATGTTTTCATGATTTATCACTGGTTAAGATCCTCCTTCAGCAAGCAGGTAGGACTGGCTTGCTTTTAGTAGAAAACTGTATCAGCTGCACAACTTTTCATGAAGCATATGCAAACACTGCATACACCTTCATTTTGTGACAGGATCAGCTTATCTCAGTTGAACCAAATATCAGCTAGGGATTGATGGAAGACATACCTATTTCAAGCTCCAGGACAGTTCTGATCCTTCAAATATTTAACATCACTTTACGCATTCCTGTTAAAAGCAAAGAGGCAGCAGATCATATTCAGAAGTGTATTTGTGCACAGTATTGTGTCCTCCAAGCCTTTTGTGTTGGCTTCACTAAGCCAGTTTAGAGAAAGATTTGAATTTCAACAAGTACAATTTTCTCACAGAGACACATCTTCACTTTGGGTACTTACACTCTAGCCCTTAGCTCTCTTTTTGATGTATTATTCTTCATCGGACAGCTTTGAAGATTTTTGGTTTTTGCTCACTGTAAAATGCAACATTCAAGGTAGTAGTGGGCAATTCTGAAGGGACATGATCAATTTGGCTCTGTAAATTTCATTATTGTTAAAGAAATATATTTTTCAAGAACTAATTAATAGTCATTATGTTTACACAATGCTTTTCAGTTCAAGTATTTTTAAGACAGTCTACAAAAACCACTTCATTGTCATAGCAGCCTGAAGCACGTTTTTAAAATGAGGAAACGGAGACATACAGATTTTGTAATTTGCACAGGGTCTCAGAGGACTTCAGTGATAGTTCAGAAAAATTCTAGGCCTCCTGACCTTTCATCCCACATTCAGTCTTATCTTTCACATGTAATGATTTTTCAGAATACTAATTTCAATCTTATTTTGTCTTTACTAAACCCCAGATATTTCTCTCTTCAACGAGTAGTGAGATATAGTGGTGAATGCCAAACAGATTGAAGCTACACGTTCACTGTAACTTCAGCATGGACACCAAGGTCACAACTCCGAAACAAGTTCCACACAGCCCATTATGGGAATTCTCCACGCTTGCACTTTGAGCCAGGGTCCTGCAGACTCCTGGATGTGCTTCATTTTGTGCAGTGACTCATTCTGCAGATTTTGGTGAGAAGCTTCATCACTCAGGAAGTTCAGCACGTGGGCTCTAGGTTGCATTTTATATTGTGCTTGAAATCATGACAGTCAAAACCAATAAGCATTTTTCCAGGACTCGGTAATGATTCTGGGAATTTTTAGAGATTTTCAGCTAAAGCAAACATTAGCACAGGTTGGAAGTCTTTCCAGAGACTGTAACACCAGGTAGCAAGCACTGACAAGGTGATCTCACAAGATGACCTTCCTCTGCATAGCCTACTGAAAGATTTCAGAGGCCATTCATTTTGTATGTCTCAGCTTCTGGTTGTGCCCAGTTCACAGCCTGATTTTCAGAGCTGCTAAAATGCTCATAGTAACAGTCCCTGGGAGCCTTTTGAGATGGCTTTCTAATTACACACAAAAAGCGAGTGAATTCTTCTGAGTTATTTCCTTTGAAAAAGCAGCTCGGTATTCATGAAATAAGGAAACAGAACAAGTTTTTTTGAAAAGGAAAGAACTAAATATTCAAAAAATGCCAAGGTTAGCAGAGTATAGCATTAGGAAATAGCAGAGAGATTTCTCCCTGAACTTGTGACTTAGCTTTTGAGAAAAATAGCTTTTCTGAAGAAGCCCAGTTTGACATTTCCACAGCAGCAAGAGAGAAGGTTACTGTTTCTGCTCTCTAATGGTATCTCTTTCAATATAGCTTTCCATAGACATTAAACATCTCACAGTGTAATGTGGATTAGAGGGAAGCAGTAGATTTAGGATATTTTGACCTTAATAAAGATTTTTACAGCGTCTCCTCTTAGGTTCTTATAACAAAGTTTGGGAAATATGACCTGAAACAACTGCTAGACAGATGTATGACTGTTTGGAAAATGGGATTCGGGAGGATTTTTGAAACTGGAAAGATGTAGCTAGTAGGGTTTTGTAACAGTCTTATCTTCATTTCTTTACTATTCAGCAGTTGTGTTAGGGATGTGATGATGGAATACAGTGTGTGTTTACTGAGTTTACAGATAGTACCACGCTAGAATATGCTGCAGATATGCTGGAGAGGGACAGGATCAAAATGACCTTCACAAGCTAAGAGAAGTGGTCAGGCAGGGAGAGGAGAATGCTGTCATTCCTTAAAAAGCCAAGTTGTCTTCTACATAAATTAAATACAAGGATGGTAAGTCACTGGTTAAGCAATAGGTCTGCAAGAAAAAATCCTGGGAATATCATGGGTCACAAGCTGATGTGGGTTAACATGTCGTGTTGCAGAGTGACAGACGTGATTTTGGTACATATGAAGAGGTACATGAGCTGAAAGAACTGAAAGAGCTACAGCTCTACTGTTGAAGAGAGAGACACTCTCCAGCATAAGCTGAAATACCCTGTCCGTAACATTCAAAGGAGATGCGAGCCACTGGACGTATCCAGAGGAAACCAAGCAAGAATGATAGCGGACCTAGAGAACAGTACCTGAAAGGAGAGATTGTTGGAAGTATAAGTTATCCAGCCTTCATAGATATTTGCCCTAAGATTAATTGCATTAACTGTATTTACAATTAGAGGAGCTCAGGGCAACATGCTTAGATGTGAATGCGGCAAATACGTACGCTTATCAGTTTCCTGTGGCAGTAAGGTTCACAGTTAATTGAATATGACATTAAAAAAGTACTTCCTTTTATTGTTTTGCATTTCAATGTATTATGCTGTAAGAGAGGGAAAAACAGTGTTTCATGAAGTATCATGAACATGATGGCAACAACACATCTTTAATTGTACTTCTTTGACTGTTTTCACCACCATTCTCAGTTTTGTGGTGTCCCACAGAGGTCGTGACTGTCAGCATACGCAGTTCTTCAGGTGTGATCATGTTATGTGATTTATATAATGGCATTGCAGAATTCTGTATCATCCTTCTCCTATTATTTATGAAACATAATATATGATTTTATTGGAATTTTGAGTAAATGTGACAGTGAACAGCAGTCGTCTTAGGGGTCTTTGGGTTTCTGATTCCATTCCTTGCATTGATTTAGAAGCTTGTAAGGGAAAAGAATATTTTGGAGTTTTTTCTGCTTGTATGTTGCTTACCATTTCTTCAATTTGAATTTCATTTGCTAGCGCGTTGTTTTTTTTCTCGCTCCTCTTTAGGTCTCTCTCACATTTCTTACTGCCTGGTCCTCACAAACTGACTAGCGATGTGTCCTGTGTAAATGCTAACAATAAACTACTTATCCTTTGAGCAGGTCATTAAGAAATAATGATTACCCATGATTTTAATATGAAGCTGGACTAGAATCTCAGGCCAGGATTCATCCCACCTCAGTTTAGGCACTTAATTCAAGTGAATTCAATATCACTGAAAAGAGAGTCATCTTTAGAGGGGATTTAACCCACACCAGAAATGATCAAATCACCAGGTGTGTTCCATGATTATTTACAGATTTTAGTAATAATCACTACTTTTTTTGTATTTGTGGTGGGTCCAGACCTTATTCCTTGCTGTGATGAAAACCAGCTAATCTAATCAATCCTAATCCTTTTTCTTTGCTTCTAGACTATTTCTTAACATGTTACAACCTTTCATTTTACAGCTGTTTAGTTATTCAACCAAAGTTTATTGTGTGAAATGTAACAGAGAGCTTTTAGAAGACCAATAATTTTTGTCATCTGGTTGTGTTTATTGAAATGTTGAAGAAATTATAGGTCAGTAAAATGTTATTTTCCTTTGTAAAATCAGTAGCGATTAGACTATTTTTAACTCCCCAAATCACTGAACAGGGTGATTCTTACGTAGCAGGATTGTTATCAGCTCAGCAATTCTTCAAAACTCTTGAATCTACCTTCTAGCCCTGGTATATTCTGTATTCTCCACTGTTGCTACTTCTTGGTACCTCACTACGCAAAGAGAAATCATGGTTATTGCCAGAAAAAGATAACAGAGAGCAGAAACCTCCTGAATGTTTTGAACAAGAAAGGTGCGTGCAAAAAAAGGAAAATAATTTAGTTTCCAAACAGTGTAATTATCTTCTTTAGCTACTCCCTTAGCCTGTACTGTAGGCCTCTTGTTTCTGATGTACCTAAGGAATATTTTATTGTTTATTTTTAAATCTTTTAATGTTTGTTCTTGGAAACCTACTTTTGCTCTTTGCAATTTCCTCTTACTTAACGCCTGCTGAAGTTTAAGTTCCTGTTTATCGGCTTCCCTAGGATCATGTTTCCAAAATTTGAAGGATTTCTGTTTGGTTGAAATAGACTCTTGAACCTTGCCATTCATCCGGTTTAGCTTAATTCTGCCTTCCTGGTTCCCTTTCTTGCACAGTACACAAGCCTTCCTTTTAAAGTACTGTCCTTATTGCCTTTGCTGTCTTACAGTTTTACTTTTAAGATCTTTATGACTAATCTAAGTTTACTAAGTGTGTGAATTCCACTTCATTTCTTATTTTTTACTGCAAAAACACACGAGCAACTCATAAATATGAGCAGAACCCACGAAGAACAAGAGGTAGGACAAAGAAACCAGTAAGATGGGAGAAGGGGAGCAGGGGACTATTTAGTGTTCCCACTTTTGCTGTATGACTGAACTGAAGGTGGAGAGCTGCCAGAATCCCAGTAAAGTTGAATGAACTGGTACATGTCAGGTTCTGCATTGATGGCCGCCAGTATTTTCATCCCTGCCTACCATCCACTGCTGATGCTACAAGGTAATGGCAAAAGTTTTGACTGCAGGTAGGATATCTACTATATCCTACTAACAAGAACCTTATTCTGGACTGGAAAGTAAAAGGTCTTGCATGCTAAAATCCTCATATAACAGTTTGGGTACATGTGCTGTTGCCACAGATGCCCTGCCGAATCCAGGCTCTTGCACTTAGTTCTTTGTGAAATCTTGTAAATCCATAGTAAGCCACATCCATCACCCAAAGGACCAGCAAGGGTAGCAAGGGCGGCTCTCCATGTTCTGCCTTTCCTTCTGACACACAGCAGTGCTTTTGACAGACAGATAGCTTCCTTTATAGGTAGGAGTTTTGAGCATTAAAGTCATATTTGTCACATTAGAAACAGGAATCAATCTGAAATTAATGAAATACCTGTGGAATTCCTCATTGTCTTTCATACCTCTCATTTAAGGTTTTCCTAGATGATTTTTGAAGGTGCATTCTAAGATGTGTGTTCTTCTAAAAACAAAGGTGTATAATGCATCAGTGTTTGGAGCTGAATTGAGAAAAAGAAGACCAATGTCAGGGCATGAACTTAACAATGCTGTAGATGGACAGACTTTTGCCAGCTACACCACAGGATTAGATGACCAGGTTGCTAGACACAAAACTGCACGGAAGCCCCTTTGCCCAATAAAATAGGATGGGACCAGCAAATTTGCTGGATTGTCTGCATGATGTCACATCTGCAACCCTTTTGTCTTGTCTAGGAAAAGAAGAACTTGCACTAGCTGTGTTCAACGTTTAATTGAAAAAGACAGAGCTCTGCAGGCATATAACTGAATTGCATCTTCTTTGGCTGGCGCGGAAGTAGATACTACTTTCTAGGATTTTTTTTCTTTTTCACTTGAGAGCACTGGCTTTGTCTTTCAACATTTGATCTCTGGAGCCATCACTCATCTCTCTGGTGGCATTCTATTTCCTTAGAGCACTGCTGGAATTCAGCCAACTCCATGTTTTGGTCACCACCAAAGACCAATGTGATTGCCGTTTCCTCCCCTATCACACACTCTGAGAATGTATTACCTCTGTCTCAGAGCAGTATCAGATCCAACACTGTCGTTAACTATTTGTGCACAAAACTTCATTGGTTCAAATTTAAAAAATTGTCAGAGTCTTTCCATTTTCTCCTGTTTTTCAGGAGGGGATTTAATATTTCATAATACTTTCAGGCATTCTAGGACCTTGAAATTGAAATGCTTTAAGGTAATTTAGCCATTCCATTAGTCTCCCATTGTTTTTGCAAACTAGCAAGAAAGGAGAAGAATATTGCCCTTCATTCCCGCATGTAGGTTAAGAATGTCTCTGTGATCCAACAAGTATAGAGGCTTCAGATTGTGAGGACAGTAGAGGCTTGGCCATCTTACTAGCTGTCTGGGCAGACAGAAAGGGTAAAAGAAGTGCTAATTCTTTGAATAGTGATATTGCACATTTCTTCAGTACAGCACTGATGTCAGAAATGGATAGCCCCTATTAAAACTGGATAAGTCTGAACACCCTTTGGAGGACCTCTCACTATCTGCAGACATAATGCAACATTGTTGGTCATGTAGCAACTTTCGATTCTGCAGTTGAATATATGAGGTTTATTCTAGCAGCAAAACTCATAATCTAACAGGTACGTGCTTTTTCAAAGCCAAGTTTTGGACTGTGTGCTGAAATTTCTTGGCAAGCTTCTGTAGGTTCTGTTGTAACAGAAGCCAGGCTAGGTGGACACAGTGTGATTCTTCTGTGTCAAAATGTTTAAATTTATGAATACTTAGGCATCCAGGCAAACTGACCCACTGTTCAGAAGTGCTTAGTTCCCACTGCTGTCTAACATACATGAGACCTGCCAGAACTCAACACCTCATAAAATTAGACTGCTTTTAATTAGGTGTCCAAACATTAAACTCAATCATTTATGTCTCTGAGACAGTATCTTGCAGACCAACTCACAATAAATTGCACTGAGCCATTTTTAATACTTTATATTCCAGAAAGGTAAGACTTAGACATTTGATGTCCAGTCCAGTCCTGTCTGGGTAAGTACCATCAATATTATGCTGGACTGCAGTTTTCAATGATACTCGTATTTGCCATTATTTTTATTATTTGTTATGTTGAATATTTGAATGACTTGCATATTGAAATGTCAATAATTTAATAGTCTGTTGATTAATAATGCCTTTTAATGAATGCTTTGTATTTAAAAGTCCACTCTTGCAAACACTTCATGAGTGATTTATCATGCTTACCTTTACCTTTCTAAAAGTAAAGGTAGTGAAAGGTAGTCATCAAAGTTCCTTCACTAGTCAATAGAGAGAGAGTAATCACCATGGGCTGATTCAGAAGTCTGTAAGATAGGTGGATAGAGTTATGTTCCAAAGGTGTCTTTCCCTTTCCATTAATTCTGGAATTAATGGGGGGTGACTTAATTTAGACTATATGCCTTTTTGATGATTCAGTTAGTTGAGATAAGTTCTGCCATTTCTGTCAGTGGGATTCTTTTCAGTGGGATTGTCAAGATGATGACTGCTCTAGGTGCCTTACTTTTTTGCAGGGTTGGGCCCGTATTATTTTTTGTAAAACATTTGCTGTGTAATTACATTATTGAATGTTTCTTTTTCTGCAGCCAACATCTTGTATATGGCAAGCCAAGAAATGATGAAGGTGGTGGAGAGAGACAGTACAACCATAAAGCAAAATTTAAAGAAGGTAACTATTTAATCCTCAGAGTTTTCATGGGAAGCTCACATGCATGAGGAAATATTACATCCAGTTATATTTGTGCAAAACCAGAGTTTCAGCAGGCTTGATTCTGCTTTTATGTTAGTGTCATTCCGTTGACTTTGGAGAAGCCATTAAAGGGGTCGCTGATCATTAAAGTGTCATTGATCCACACCTTTGTAGGTGTAGCATTCACCACTATCAGATGTAGTATCCCCTCTGGTATGTTTTCTTTGGTGGAGGAGAAACAGTCTATGTTCTGGCTGAGATGTGGTTCCCAGTGAGGCCAGTAGTTACCTGGGTTCTGATCAGACAGGCAGATGGCCAGACAGGACATGAGTGCAGGCTGATTGACCAAATCCTCTGACTTTGCTGCTGGACAGGTCAAGTAGAACGTCCTGTTGTGTGAACATCTGTGTTGTGTGGTGTCAGTTAATATCATGGGATTCTGCAGGCTTGATTTTTCCATGGCATCAAAACATGATAGAGAGGAGTCAGCAAAATTATTACGACTCTGCAGTTTCAGCCATTCGACTGTAGTGTAAGAGAAAGATACAGAAAGTGCATTCCTTGGAGACTGGAGCTACTGCTATACAAGTAAATGAAGTAGTTTCAGGGACCTGTCTCCTGCACTGAACTTTCTTGTCCGTATGGATTTGTTGAAAGAGATCCTGGTACAGTTTTGGTCTGGACCGACAGCATTCTCCCAGTCAATTCCCAGGCACGGTTCAGGGGTTGGCACAAGCCAGGAACTGTTCCTAATTGGACTTTTGATGTGGTCACCCTGTTTTGGAGGCTGAGAGAATTTAATAGTGTGGCCATGGTCAGACAATTCCAGATGGCTTATGAGCCAGAAAACTGCCACATTTAATAAACTGCTATTGGTGTAGCCTCTGCATGAGTAGATAATCACTATAACATTATTCTACTGTGTCCCCTTCCTTCCCTCCATTTTTTTGTATCGTCCCTGTCTTTTTGCTGGAAGAATGATTCCAGCACTTTGCACTGGCAGAGATTTTCCTTGGAGAATGGAATTTTCTAGGACAGAGGTCCTAGATCTCTGTAAGATTACTTTGTGCCTTGTAAATAGATATGGTACAAAGTTCACTTCATAAATCAGTCTTTCTTTTTTTGGCTGGAAATGGATTTATTTTTTACTTATTGCCTTTACTTATTGCCTTTACATTTGCCTTCTCTGCACTTTGAAAGGTATGTTCAGATGTTTCAGTTCTAGTATTTTTAAAGGAGTTGAAATAGCACACGTGAACAATGAACACTACAGTGCATTAGACATGGCTGGTTTTTCACATTTTTATTGCAGAGCGTTCAAAGTTCTCCTGCACTTCAGGAGGAATCTCAGTGAAGAAACTGAAGGGCTGATCTTGCAGACTGCAAATATTCTCATTGTCTTACACAAAATTTTCCATGGGTTGATCCAAAGGCCAATGAATTCAAGGAAGACGGTTGATTTCACTGACTGAATCACCTCTCTGAGTGTCAGGGAGCTGCAGGGTCTGCCTGTTCCTTGAGGGAAGGGGAGCCGTGAGTGGAGGGTGACCCCAGAACAGGCAGTGCCCTCACCAAACAGGGTCCGGTCCCACAGCACCTGAGCGGGGCAAGGTAACAGGGTCCATCGACTGTCCCAGACAAGGCAAAGCAATGAACCAGGTCCAGTGTCCCTCCAGAGAATCCAGTCAGAAGCAAAAGGAGACAGGGCCAGAGACAGGACTAGAGACAAGGCTACAAGATGGGTCCAAAGTCCATCCAGGAGACACAGCCAAAGATGGCAGAAAGCAAGCCACTAGGTGGGATCCATCCAGGTGACAGGCTATGTACAATGTAGGTCCAATGTCAATCTAGGACACAGGGACAGGGACAGGGCTGGAGACAGATACTCCTACAACGTAGCTTGAGAGGCAGAAACTAAAGGCAAAGGACAGAGATGGAGACCCTGGACCCAGGGGCAGGGAGCATAGGTCAGAGTCCCAGGCGAGGCTGGTAAGGCCTGTCGGTGCCCTGAAACTGAGGGTAAGACTCTGCAGGTGAGTCAGGGTACAAAAGTGAAGAGTTTGCAGGATCGGGACTTCAGGTGCTTTTGGAAATTTTAATCGCAAGCACACGTGCTTGAAGTTAAGCATAAAAGCTTTGTTGGATGAGGACGGTAGTGGTGACAATCAGCTGCAGCTCCAGTGACTTCAGGTGGTCTACTCAGATGCTTCACATTACAAAAATACTTATTTCTTGTACTAAATGAAGGCCCATAGCCAACAGTAAGAGTTTACAGGTGTCCTAGCCTGCTTCATCTGTGCTTTTGTTGACTCTGTCAATCTAAGCATGGCCTTGGCAGGCAGGAGCTTTTTTAAACCTGTGTTGACTTTCTTTTATTGATTCTTCTATGTCCTCATACTTTTAAAGTGGCAAACATACCCAAGAAAACAAAAAGCTAAAGCAAGCTTATAAGCAGTTGGCAAACTGAAGAAAAAGCAGGTCTAAAAATGAAGCTAAATGCTTCTCTTTTTTCATCTTCTAGTAATTTCTGGGAATGTAAGAATTAAGGAAAAAATTTTGAGTTGGTATTATGTTAAATTTGAAGTGTATTGACAATAAAAATGGGCTTAACTTATAAAGGTTGGAAGTTTATAAAAACAGGAACTATAGTCCAAGTTGCTATAGAACTGGCAAGCTGTCACTTCAAAAAATTTATACTGTTTAGTAGTCACTGTGATCATATGCTAAAAGCCAATCTTAACACCTGACTTTGCCAGCTGCTGTGGAATAGAAAAGTTATTTCTGGATCTTATTTGCATTCTGTGATCTGAAGAAGAAAGAAGAAGAGACACAAAATTATTCCAGTCTTTCCATGCCCAGGTTTAACTATAATTATTAGTAGTTAGGGACCAGGAGAAATTTTGTCTAGAGACACCAGATTCTTAGTCTAAGAATGCTAATTGCTCAGATTTATGTTGAAAGAATGGGAGCTGGAATATTGTTTGGATAATAAAGTAACATATTTCACTTACAATCTTTTAAAGACAGTAGTTATGCACATTAAATAGCAGGGGAACTGTATGAGGAGGATGGAGACCTGTCTTCTAACAAAATAATATATGATAGAGCATGTAAAATATTGGCTCTATTCGTCTGGATCAAGCAGTACATGAATGTATGCTTCTTATTGTAATGACACAGGGAGTTGTGATAAATCACAAAATCCAATCAAATAAGGTAGGGGATACAGATACAAGATTTGCTCAGCTTTGATGGTTAATTTTCATTAGCTGGTTGTGTCTAAGCCAGCTGAGCTACGTTCTTTCACTGTAATAACACCAACTCCCTTTCCTAACAGAAACTGGAGGCAAAGATATTACTGTACTAGAGGAAGTTTATTGTAATTCTTGCACAAAAGGAAGTGGGTGTAATTCCGTATTCTTAAAAGATGGATCAGCATTGAGCATCATGGAGCTTTTACAAATAGAATAAAAATTGAAAAAGGAAAGGGAAGATGGTTATGTTGGGCATTCACTAGCGTGCCTGTGATGGACAATGATATTTCCATATAGAGGCTCTCTACAGTACTTAACTTTTTAAGTCTGCGCCATGCCACCTTCATTGCTCTATTTTAAGACTTAGCCTTATTGACTCTTTTTCTGTCATGTAAACTTATAACCCTGTTGTTACAAGAAGATATTGCATTAAAGGGTAAAACTAGGGTGATTACAGAGGAAATTTTGCTTAAAAAAAATCACCTGTCAGATTTTATATTTATTGAGATATATTTTGTTCATCACTTTGTGTGTAATACACAGTAGTCCCATTTTCAAGTGTGGAATCTGCTCCAAAGCCCATCTAAATCAATAGAAGAGCTCCCACAGACTTCAGGAAGTCTTGGATCAGTTTGGCAGTGAGCTTTTTGTAGTGGTTCATAATTTCTTAAAACCATAAATCATCTCCTCCAGCAACTGAAAATCATTATTCTTTTGATTAGCATGTTAAACCAAAAAAAGTTTACATGCTTCTTCAGTTTAGTTTTGCCAGTGGTCTGGTGTAGCAGATACATTGATTGTGTAAGGAAAAAGACGGGAAACATCTGAAGCAGAGATACAAAGATGAAAAAAATTTGTTGTCTGAGAAGAGACATTTTTAATCTAATGAGAAAAAGTATAAACTGGAAGTTTATGGGCACAGGAACCTATTTTCACTCAGATTGAGGAAGTCTGTATTGGGGGTGGCTTATAACAGCCTTAGATGGTGGGGAAGAAATTCTCTTTTCAAAAAAATTAAATGAATGAAATACATGTTTACTACTTCATGCTTATTTCAATGGTGTCTTCAGAATTTAAAGTAATACAAGTTTATATCTCACCAGTAATACCATAGAAAATGTGTTATCCAAGAGTATCAACTAAACAGTCATATGCAGAAATTTAGAGTAAAAGTTGCAAAAATGAAGTATTTGCTTTCCACAGAAAAGTGCTTTTCTTTTGAAAAATTGTCTCTTCTAGAGAAAATTTTGAAAACTGAGCATCCAAGAACTATTTTGACCCCTGAAGCAGCTGTTTTATGTTGCCCGGTGTTTTTTGTTTGACTCTCTGTAGACATCCACAGGGGGTTAGTAATTATTTGCAGGGAGAGGAGCACGATCTGAAGATAAGTGGTTAAAAGAATACTACAAATACTTTGCCTGCCCACAGCCTGAGTGAGTTGCTTGCCTACATTTGTGAAAAACCTTCCAAACACTCTTTCTGAATAGGTGCAAAGTGCTCTCTCGAGCCAAGAACACCTCTTTTTTGGCTGGTCTCACATCCTTTTTGGCCTGCGCTCCCTGGAGGTGCAGAGCTGAAGTTAGGGAAGTTGCACATGTGCTTGGGGATTTTGGTGCCTGTGTCATTTAACCACAAAAACAACCTTCTCTTTGAAGCACCCAGAATGCGTAATCAGGGATCAGCAGTTTCTTTCCTCGGTGGAAAAAGATCCCAGTGAGCATTGAAAAAGTTCAATGGACCACAATATACTTATCTGTGATGTGTCACGTTTTCTATAACTGAGCTCCTGTTACCATCATTCATGTTGTGTGGTATTCCAATAAAGAAGCGATGACATGGATTTCCAGGATTTTTGGGCAGGTATAAGGTGTGTGCTACACACAATGAGCAAAACCAGCAATATTTCCCCTGCCTTCTGAAGAATACTTTAGAAGAAGTTACTATCCAACCCTTACTACCCCTTAATCACTGAGGGCAACGCTTACTTTACCTCCCTCTGCCACAGAGCTCATTGCATGGTGGTGGACAAAATTGCCATTTACAGCCAGACGCTGATCCTGCTGTTGCAAGAGAGATCTGACTGATTCACCTTAGATAAAGTCCCACTGAATGTAGACAGTGTCAGGCTGATATTCAGAGGGACATACTGTTTGCAGTAAATATGGATGAAAGAATCTGGCCCAGTAATAGTATTACTTAAATAGTGGTTTCAGGTCTGTTTGTTTTTATTTTTGTATTTATACAGACTTGACTTCTGAAATATTCATGTTCCTGACACTTCCAAATATATACTCTCAAAATGCTTTTAAGTCTTTAAAAGTAACATCACTAGTATAAATAAGTTAATCGCCCTGGTTTGTTGGTGCATCCTTTTTAAAAGCACATTTTTGCTTTGCGTTGAGTTTGACCCTTTGTTATCTGTGAGAAAGTGGAAATAGAAGTGGCCTCGCTTGATCTCTTGGGTCTACATGCAGAGCTGCCAGTAGCATTGCTAACAAACTGCAGCAAAGTTAGAGAGAAGCCCTTTCCCCTTCCTCGATTTACCAGATTTCCGCTTAACGTTGACAAAGGCATGAAAACAGGGAGCCTGCACCCTGCCCATTTGGTAGAACACCGTACCTGACACCGGGGAGAGGAGTAACACATCTTGAATCATGGGCAAAGTAGCCACTCTGCCTGGCTGTGTCTCAGGTTTTGCATCTTAATTTCTCTGAAAGTAAAATGTTCCACTCCCTTTCCAGACAGAGAAGTTGGTTTTGTTTATCATTTATGTTGGTTTAACAAAACTGGCCACGTTCCTTATGTTAAATAAAATCACCACAAATACTTGAACTACCCATTTCACCTTTACGACAACCCCTACAGGTTAGTATTTAAAAATAGCATGGTGTACCCCAGATTGTCAACTGCCTCCTCTCAAAACGGTCCAGCAGAAAAAGTTTGGCTTCATACTGCCCTTGGAAAGTTGAGAAATCCCAATTCTGGTAAAACAAGCTGAGGAGCAAGTTCCAAAGACCTTGCCATCAAACTGGCTGATCTCAACCACGGCAGGATCAGGAGGGGAGAGAGCTGGTGTCTCGGAGAACCAGATCCCAAAGCATTTAGGGCTTCCTAGGGCAATGCCAGACCTTTGAATTCTTCCCAGAAACTGATTAGTAAAGCCAAAGTACAACTGAAGCAAGTCCAAAAAAAAAGCGTGTCCCAAACCAGTCTGTTCTCATGTCGTTTATACTATTCTTTTGGCAGGATAAGGTGGAGACACTTTCATAATTCCAGAGAAGCTAAGTCATTTTCTATAAACCTTGATTGAAACTAAAATTAAGTCTGGGCTAATGCCTTTTAAACTAGTTTTCATCCAAGAGCAAATGAAACTATTCACTGGTTACTGTTGAGAGATGTCACCCAGAGAGAAGCTGCCGTCTCATCCAGTGAATGCATGTGGGAGTAATACTGACAAGAAGTTAACGTATCAGAGACAAGGATTTCAGCAAGGACACTGGTACGGTCTTGCTTGCCATTGCAGATGTGCCGCTAGTTTATATCCACAGAGATCAGTCCTTCGCTCTTTGCCATCAGCTGGAGTGGTGCCTGCCGATGTAATAAGATCCTAAAGTTGTTATAACATGTACCAAATTCCAGAGAGATAGAGGAAACTCAATTAATATTTTTTAACTTTTTGGATTTGTTTTTCAGTGTTGACCTATGACAGCCACAAGATGAAGTATAAAAGAAATATCTCTGTAATTTATACTTCTGTAAACTGTCATACATACTAAAACAAGTGCCAATGGAGTCAACTGCAGGAAATCTTTATTATTTTCTTAGAAACTCTTTAAAATGTAAACATCCTGTTGATACGAATCTCAGATTCTTCTGATGTTTACTTAGCAGCTGCCATCATTGTGCAGTGTCTGAGTACACATACCATATTACAGGGTACTAGGCTGACAGAGCCCTATTCTGACTTGTGTTTTATTTTACAGAAGCTAAGGCTGAAAACAATTCTGAGCACTTTAATGGTAAAACAGCTTACGAGAACATTGCTGGTATTTTAAAACTATTTGAAACTTTGAAATTGCGTAACTATTTCAAACACGGTATTGAAATGGCCCGCAAAGATAACCCACATCCCCTTTACTCTGCCCTCATCGTCAGATGCTGAAAGAGGCCATGTTTTAGTCACTCATAACAAGCAGGGTGTTGTATCAGGAATCATATAAAGTCTTTGTCATGTCCAGTGGTAGCTGCCATTCTGAGTCAGGAATACCTGGAAGTCTCAGCATTCAATATTGCAAAAGAATAAAAAATAATCCCCTCGCCCTCATGGCAGAAAAGTTAAAAAATGCAAATATTGAAAAGTTTAAGCCCAGGAGAAAAATAGAAAGAACCTTCTATTTATTGTTTTGTAAATCTGTTTATTTTTAAGCTAGTCTCATTATTTTGGGGGCCTGACTCACCATTTTTGAATGCTTAGGTTGGCAGCAGTTTTCCGTCGGTGGTACAGTGGTTGTGCTGACTCGGGATGTCTTTACAGCCGTCCACAGTCCACAGGAAAATATGTACTTTGCAGATCCATGCAAATCATATAGTGCACACCAGTGTTTCCCACCATTAATGAAGATCTCATGTGCCTCTGGTTACACATGGTTCGTTAATTATGCCTGCCTGCGTGCTGCAATAGCAAAGCTCCTGATGTTAAAATGAAGATGGGAACATTTGGATTCTGGAAAATTTTGTTTAAATACATCTAAAATGAATCTGTCTTAATATATTAGGAAAATAGGTAACATCCTAACATCTGTATATTTTGTGGCTGTGTGTGGCATATGCAAAGAGCACAGACATTTTGTCGTTCAAAGAAAGACCCTCAACGCCACAGACGACAGTCAAGTATCTGTCAGGTTTCATAGGCCATGTACCACCATCTGGCTCACTGAAAATTTACACCTTAATTGCAATCCTGCTTTTAGATTTTATTGCATAATCCATTAATAGGGAAGCATTTTGAAAACAATTCTGAATTCTGTTGGCAGTTTCTTATTAAGAAACATGTATGTTAAAGTTTTAGATTTGCAGACATACGCACATAGGCACACAGAATGCACACACCAACATCTGCACACGAAATAAGCCGACAAAATAACTGCAACATCAAATAAAGCTCCCCAAATTTTCCTGTTATAAAACTGTTCTTAGTTTGTTATAATGTACCCAAACTTTAATTCATATATGACACAAGTGTCTATCCTACCTTGACTGTTTATTTTTTATTTCGCTCCAAAGGGTTCTACAACGTCTACCAATAAGGCTCAGGGGAAAATACATTGTTTTCTCATGGTAAAAATTCTTGGCTTGGAGAAGGAAGCTATTCATTCCAATCAGAGGAGATATGTGCTGAGCTAGTATAGAGGGAACTAGTGAGTGAGGGGTAAACAGAGAAGAGGAGGGAGGAAGAACCAAAGGCTCCGTTTATTTGGCTAAAGGTAGGCTTCTGGTGCTATATGAAGTGGTAGATTTGAGCTACTCAAGCAAGACTGGCACATGAGACACACGAGCTGCCTGTAGCAGGAGTGGAGATATGCTAGTTTGGAGATACCCAAACAGGATATGCTAGTATATCAATCTTAAATTGCATGATATCATAGAATCATTTAGGTTGGAGAAGACCCTTAAGATCATCGAGTCCAACCGTTAACCTAACACTACCAGATATTTATGTATGGGCACCTGAATCATGCTTTATGAGTTTACCTGTAGGGGATCTGCAGGTGCAGTAGGCATTGGAGGTGCAGATGACCCCATTAGAGTCAATAGAAATCTACTGAAGAAGTCAAGGTGGAATTTGGCCCTTAAACATGGACATCTGGCTTAATCTTGGGCACTGTGGAATATCCCCATTTGGCCTCTAGCTGTTTTGCCAGAAGGTTGTGAGTCTCCTATAAAATCTGTCATACCTGCCAGTCTCATGCAGATGCCCCAGATATCTAGAGCATCTCAGATGGCAGTAGGTACCTACACTTAGGCAACTGAGTTCTTAGTGGAAGCTGAAGTGCAGCTTCACCCACCTTACAGTAGACACCTGCTGTTTCAGCTGAATAGCTGAAAAGCACCGATGGCTTTATTGACTATATCTTTCCTGACTGTGCCGGTGGGAATTTGGATGCCTGGCACACGTGTAAACGCCACAATACAATTACCTGTATTTAGATGTTTTTATGCTGAACTGAACCCAACTCTGACTAAGAACAACTGATAGTTTGAGAGATTTTGAGGAGTAGAGCTGCGAATAGAGATTCTAGACTGATAAAAAAGTGGAGAATTGCTGAGAGAAAAAGCAACTAGGGTTGGAATTGAGACTCAGCATGGGATGGAGAAACCAGAAGACTAAAATTTGGACTTGGCAGGGCAAGACTGTGGGACTAGAATAAGGAGCAGAAGTAGTGGAAATTGGAAATGACTAGGTAAGGAGAATAGAGCTGAAACAATGAGCCAAAGGGGGGTAGAGCAGTCCTGAGATCAGAAAGGAACAAGACAGAAGAAGTTATACTTGCAAAGACTGGACAGAATATTGGTAAATATTCTGCCCTTTTCTGCTTGGAATGGAACCTAAATCTCCAAAATCTTATTGTTCTTGTTCTCAGCAAGTGCCTTTGGCTATGTTTGCCTTAAAGACAGGAGCAGCACAATAGAAGAAAATTTGTAGAGATAAATAGTAAGTGGTGAGGACCTGATGTTCCCAATGTAGGCATCTCAGAGGGTTATTACTTTAGCCAACAGTTGCCTGGTCCCATGGACTGAATGTCCATTAGTGACTGGAGCTCACTAAGTGTGATCCTGAAGAGCATCTTTGCCTTCGTTTCAGTTGAAAGGAGTTAATACACTCCAAGATTACTCCACGTTGTGAACCAAAGCATGGTAAATCTGGACAAATATGGCATTTGCTTCAAAAACACACAATAGATGCAAACTAAATCACTAATTTCTGTGCTGGACACCCCCAGTGTGACACCCAGCAGGAAGGTGTCCCATGTTCCTCTGGCCAGAAGCTGAGAGTGCGACTTCTTTCAGTTACACCATGACCTTAAGGGACAGAGGCCTAAAGCAGCAGACCTAGAGGTGCTAACACTGTTGCCAATGCATACAGGTGCCACATGTAAAATACCTGGTTCTTTGCTTTACCTCCTTGAAGTCTAGCAGACCGTATACACAAGCTCTGCTAAAACCAGTTGGTATTACATTACCAAGCATTTCAGAGTTAGGAAGCACCAATCTTAATTCAGACACCTTTTATGTATGCATTAAGAGATGGTCCTTCATTAAAACATCACTTTTCCTTTTTCCCCTTTCATTAACCAAAAGAGCTGTGTAATAAAAGAGACAGCAGGATGCAGAACTCCTACCTCATTTGTGGCAGAAGCGGTAAAATGCTTGTTGAAGGAAACAGGGAACTATATGAAGTAAAAACGGATAGCTTCATGGTAAAGGCACCTAAACTTCACATCCAAGAATGGGTTGTTGGTGAAGTCATCAATATTTTTCATAGATGGTCACAGTTTGTCCTCACTTTTCTGAGTATCTCATTTAAGACCTTGAAATCTGTTTTACAGAGAGATAGACAAGTGTTTCAGAGCACCCGCAAATGAAGTCCAGGAGTGCTATCCTTTGAGCATAGTCAATACTGTGTAATGCTACGCATACTGGAAAACCAGCTCTAGCTGTTTCAAGACTACACTACATACTTTCAAATTAATGTATGTAGTTTGATTAATTAATTACTTTTACACGTTAATTTCTGTGCTCCCCATCTGCAAAATGGAGATAAAAATGGCCACGAAGGTGTTGCAAAACTAAATTAATAAATGTGAGTATGCAAATCCTGTAGTGGTGCATGCCAGAGGAATGCACATAAGAAAATAAATTCTGTCTGTAAACCATGAAATATATAGTAAATGAATCCCCAGACCACACACAGAATTTAAAACAAAAAATACTATCAAATAGCAGCTCATCAGCTGAATGTCATCCTGTCAGTGGATTGAATGAGTCAAGGATCCTTTGGATTATGCAATGAAAGATTAAACCATAATGCAAATGTACCAGAGGCAAGCTAAGAATGCACATAAATCTTTTGTTTAGGCATTTCCAAATCTGTGAGTTCTCAAGTTTACAACCCTACCTGGAGAACAGCCCGTTTCGCAGTTCATGCAGACTAAGCCAAGTATTTTATCCACCTTTGTAAGTGTAAATGACTTTTCATCGTTTTCTAAATGATCATGTGATGAGACTCTACGACTAACCTATCAAAATATCTAATAATTTTAAGGACTACTCCATTAAACTGGAGTTGCTCCATTTCTTTTTTTCTCAGTTTCATAATCTTTATTTTTTGTATCTGTTGGTAACGGAGCCCAGGGTTAAACATAATTCAGTCAGATGTTTGGCTTTCAAAAGGCCTGAATGCAGCTGGCCATTTTACGTTGGCTTTTTTGAAGAATTTTTGTTAGTGTGACATCCTGTGATTTATGAATCAAAGGCAAGATCAAAAGAAATCTTCTGCTAAAGCAAACGCCATACCTTGTTTCCAGCAATTAGTGAGTTACAAAGGAAACCAATAATGTTTGTTAACATGGGATGGTTTATGTTCTATGTTTTACATATACGTAGAAGTATAACTTGGGTTGGTGTCTATGCAACTGAGATATATTTTGGATACAGCCAATAGTCAGTAATGTCCAAGATTTCGGTACGCTTCAACAAGAGAAAAGCGAGTTAGACAAAAACTTGTAACATTTTGTGAAATGCAGTCTGGGCTCTTAGCCCACCTCTGGCCCAGTGGGTGCATTTATTTATATTCCACATGGCTACAAAAATGATAGAATTGAAGATTTTTGTGATGAAAGGAAGACTTCTTGTCCTCTAATTTATGATAGCATTGCTCAATTATTCACTGAAGTACAGAAATGAAATATGAAACAAATGAGAGTAGTGGAATTGGGCCAAGCTGTGTGTGTGATATGTTGAGCAATCAACATCCTTCTGGTACCTGCATTCAAACATTTTAGTATAAAGAGTCCTCGTCGTTAATCTTGTTCCTGTATAGTTTTAAATCCATAGGTTTTTACTCTCTCCCAGGCAACCACTCTCCCTTCAAATACTTTATAGAAATTGAAAAACATAGCTATAGCATGCAAAGTTGAGATGAAAATGGGGGGAAATGATGACTTGGGAAAGAGTGGCATTCAGTGTTTCTAACAGAGAGAAAAGACACTCCATTGAATATGATATTTGCCTGGAATTTATGACTTTTGTGTTTAGGTGGGCCCTGTAGCACCTGCTTCATGCCGTTGAACAAGGTTATTAGGGCAAGATCAAAACAAAATGGACTTTGGTAGAATTTTTGTTCCACATTACAACCCAAAAGAAAATTGCTCATTGATCTCCGGGAGGTGCCTGTACTCTACACAGGCAGCACTTCACAAAGATAAGACAGAGATTTGGGGTTGTTCAGCCTGGAGAAGAGAAGACTCCAGCGAGACCTTACTGTGGCTTTTCAGTACTTAAAGGGGGCTTATAAGAAAGATGGGGACAAACTTTTTAGTAGGTCCTGTTGCGACAGGACAAGGGGGAATGGTTTTAAACTAAAAGAAGGTAGATTCAGACTAGACGTAAGGAAGAAATTTTTTACGATGAGGGTGGTGAAACAGTGGCACAGGTTGCCCAGAGAGGTGGTAGATGCCCCATCGCTGGAAACATTCAAAGTCAGGTTGGACGGAGCTCTGAGCAACCTGATCTAGTTGAAGATGTCCCTGCCCACAGCAGGGGGGTTGGACTAGATGACCTTTAAAGATCCTTTCCAACCCAAACTATTCTATGATTCTAAGATTCTATGATTATAAAATTCTCCAAGCAAAAAAAGTTTTGTTTCTGAGAATGACCATAATTGCTGATATTCTAACATGGCTGAATGAATCGCCGCTAGTTTACATTTAACACTGAGGTTAAGAAAAATAGGTGTTCCTCCACCTAAGGCCCCAACCAGGTAGGTGGTTTGAGTTCACACCTAACAGATGCCAGTAAGACTGAGCTACTCACAAATGTGGAGTAACCTCCTACTTTCTCTGAGTTTATATGCAGAAGAAAGCCATAATGGTGAGCCCCTTCAGCTGGGACATACCATCAAGTTTACTGGTAATTTTGCTATTTGATTAAGTAGCTAGAAAGCTAACATAGAAAACCACTAATAGCTAGGGAAAACACAGCAGCTTGCCTGGATAGGGGTAGACTCCATGGACAACTAGATGTTTTGATCCATAATAACAAGTTTCTGAAGACAGCCAGACTTTCAGCAGCAGATCTCTGTTTTCAGAGTTAAGCCTATATTGTGTTCCACAGTTTTATAGATGAGGAAACTGAGTCACAGAGCATTTAATTGGCTTCATCATAATTGCAGACTTGGAAACAACCAAGAACTACCAATTTGCTATTCCTCACAGTATAACTTGGGTCATGAAGCATTGCTTATTTCCAAATAATTCAGTGCTCTGTGTTTGGATATCGGTTGCTTCATCAGTAACTTTTCAAATTAATGATTTGATATGCTTTGATTTCTAGCTGATTTTTTACTATGGAACTGGAGACAGCTGGTGTCCACAGCACTACTACGATGAGATCAAAATGGATTTTCCAGACGGGGACATTCGACTTTGTGAGAAAGGGCTCCGCCACGCCTTTGTGCTAGATGCCAGCAAGGAGATGGCTGCCATGATTACAGACTGGTTACAGGATGATCTGACCAAATTATAAACATGGATTCTGTGATTAAAAAGAAAACGATGTAATTATTTTGTGAACATGTAATTTTTTGTGAGAGAGTCTGTCCTATTTTTTTCTGTTTATTATAGATTATGGCTTGTTTTCTATTGAGATGTTTTAGAGAAAGTTAAAGAGAGACTGGCTGGTCCAAAGTATAGTTTTATTAATTCAGTGGTGATGTACCTTCATCCCGTGTCTTCAGGACTCTGCAGGACTTGGCAAAGGGTGGAATATTTATCGTCTGCTAGCACTCTAGACAACACGGATACTAGATTCACTGGCTACAAGTGTATCTGAGTTCCTACCACCTCACTCGCCTGCTGGAGAACTGTCAGGGATGGGTTTGGGACAGCCCAGCTGGCCTGCTTTAGAAAGAAACACCAGGCTACTCTGCATGGATAAAAATCCCCCTGGGGATGGATCCTGGCAATGGATCCTGATATGCTGTGAAAGACCTGGCCCTCTCCACGTGTCTTACCTGTCCATGTAACCCTGGTGCATGACAGCCAGAACAGCCCAAGGCCCCAGGACAACCCTAACATTGTCTCCTCCAGGTCAGATGGGGTTGATGGTCAATCAGAGGTCAGGCTGAGTTCAGGATGAGTACAAGGGAGATGTATAGGTGAGGTGTGCAGTTTCTCCAAGTCTCAGAAGGGGTTTAGGAGGACTCCACAGGGTATTAAAAATACCATAAGGTAACTGTGGCTGCTCAGCGAGGGAATACATATGGAGCTCTTATCTGGAACATAGCCAAGCGTTTCATTTTTTGATTGGCTGTAGAAAAGGTAAAGGACGCTGGTCAAAAGTGCCAGTATTAAAAGATTAAAATGGATTTCAGAATCCATATATAATCACTTATAGGTGGCCTAGCTCTCCTAATGAAGTCCATGAGAACAGTGCTTGCTCAGCAACTTTAAAGAATTAAACCAGTTTTGATGCATGCCTAAATTTCAATTCTTTGCTCTAAGGACTGAAGTATGAAATTTTCTGCCAAGCCACAAATTAGGTAAGTCCACCATGAGAAAATGGCTATTACTCTGCCATGGTTGCACCCATGAAATGGCATGAAGTGTTACTATTGAGAACCAGATCCTTGCTATAGCGCATTGCTGACAAGTACACTGTTCCTCACCATCCCTCTCCTTTACAGGTAGCAAAAAACTAGAAAAAAACATCCTACCAGTTGTGATAACAGAAGAAGTTACAGGCAATAGCTAGAAATGAAAATAATGTAAGTAAGGGAAACAGCCAAGTGTAATCAGGAAAAGCTTTCTAGCCATGAACCTGTGAAATAGTCACCCTGTGGAGTTCATAGAGACGTTTAGAAATCAAAAAAACAGTACAGAATATAGTCAGGAGAAGTCCTGCCCTTGCAAACAGATGAATTGAAATGATGCATTGAGTATCTAACTTACATGATTTATTAACAGTTTTAATGTGATACTAGTGAGAATGGTACTGGAGAACATTAATTCCTTACTTTTCTTACACGATTATGTACAAACCTTCCACTTCCCTCTAAATCCCCCTTGAATCTTTCACTAATATTTAGAGCAATTTGTAATAGAATTCAGTTTCTGGATATTTTGGACTAGTTTTCAAACCTGCAGGCAGACAGTGGATTTAAGTGACCTTCTTTGCATCAGAAACTGGTTTAGCTTTTGAGACTAGCCAGTGGATTTTCAGATTACACTGCCGCGTAATGAAACAGATACTGATGCTTGAGGCAGAAATGTTGAGACCACAGTTGCAGCAGCATGGGGAGGAGCCAGATTCGTTCCAAGTGAAGGGACTGTGCCCATGCGACTGATTCGGTTTATTGGAGAGTCATGGGACTTTCCTTCTTTCTACAGGGCCATATTGAGTCATGATCAAAACAATGCTTGTGCTCACTTTAGAAATCCATAGCTGTACGTGTCTGTGTGTGTTTAAACAGCCCCCAGATGTTGGCATGCATTCCTCTTGGATGGCCTTATGGCAGATGCTAAATGCATCTATTGGCCTAGGTGCTCCCTGGGGCGGAGTGGGGGGGGGGGTGTTCACATACATGGAGAGATATATATGTGTGTACACGTGTCTATATATACATATGCACATGTTTGTATGTTAGCAGCATAAAAAATACAGTTCACTTGGTTGTTTTCATGTACACGTTGATCTGGTTGAACAAAACATTTGTTCTTCAAAGTATATGGAATCAGGTAATCGAGCAAGGACTCAGTTTGTAGAAGTTCAGCTGTTGTAGTGGATCTCCTGAGGACAGAAAAAATCTTGCATTAACCAAAGATGACAAGCAACTATTAAAGCCTGGAAACTGAAGCACCTATGAGAAGCAGTTGTTTACAGTGCATTATTCGTATACTTTGTATGAGGAATTAATTTAGCAATACTTGTACTTGACTTGTGTATGTCTTTTATACAAATGTTAATCCATTATAACAAATCCTACTGACTGCATTAAGACCTAAACTGAGATTAGATCTGGTCAGTGATGACCAGATCTACTGCAGGATAATGCCTTACGATTTTCTTAAATGAATTTTCTCTAGGATTATCAAAACCGTATTGATTCAATTGCTACCTTCCTCCTAGAAGCTGTTACTGTAAGGCTAAGATCTGAAAATTTGCTACTCTATTCATTGCAAAAAAGTACGGGTCTAGTTTTCACAGCTGTATTTCCTACGAGGAGCAGATCTCACACAATGAGAATCCAGCTCCTCTGAAGCCCATGGTGTTCACCACGACCCCAGGTAGAGAATGTCAAAAGTGCTTATGGTCCAAATGTGCCAACCTACCATGAAAACACAGTGTGGTCTTGCCTATTTTAGACTATTTTAGAATTCTTGGGAAACCTATCGCAAATGAATTGTATGCAGTAGCACCTAATCTCTGTCATTCACATTTGTGCTTAATTCTCACCACGCGAGTAATCCTGCTAGCTTCAATGACTGATTCATGTTCAAGTGTTTTGCTAGATCGATACCTTTTATGAAAAAGTACACAACTCCAATAACAAAAATAAAGACATTTATGGTAAAATTTAATTTGATTCTTTATTTTGATAACTTGTTGAGTCTTAGTTCCCCTTCGTCGTTACTTCATGCATACAAAAATTACAAAAATACTGGCCAAACCCCAAGTTTCACATGCGACGTAGACATCTGCTAAGTGCAGAGAAAATCAGTGGGTGGTAGGCACCTGACTCACTTAAGCATTTTTATCCAGAGCCACTCCAAAATAATCAATCGGTGTTTCCCCTTGCTCCCTCCAGTTCCGTGTTTGCTGCTTTGAATGAGCTATAGAGTGTGTACATTAGTGAGGTTTGTCCCTTCAGGAAGCTTGATGAGTGCTTGCCCAGTGTTTATGGTGAAGAATTTGGAGTTGGACTCCAAGCTAAACACCAGTTTCTCGACTCGCAGGAGACAGATTGCATACATGAGCCACGACAGATAATCTTTTCTCTGCAGTTGAGGTCATTTATGTATTTATTTTACAGAAAATGGGTTTATATGTGCATCCACTCCCCGTCCCTTTCTTTGGTCTAGCTAATTGCCAGCAAAGACTTTAAACAAGATGTTCAATGTTATCATTAATAAAGTTGCTCAAACTATTACTGGGTTTGGATAAACTTACTAGACCCAAGGGTCTAGTAAAACCCAAGGGTTTTACTCTGTGTCACAGGTCATACTCAGGCTCCCAACTACAATAAGTTTCTGAGGCTCTTCACTTGCAGGCAAATGTTCTCTTTCCTGGCACATTTACAAAATAAGAATCCGGAGAGCGTTTGTGAGTGACCGGGAACTATTAAACCAGCATATATTTCTGGAGCAGCTGATGGGGTTCGAGTACAAGCAGCAGATACAGCAGTAACCGCACAAGCCAGCTGCCAGAAGCGATCGTTGCTCTCAGTAGCATCACGCAGAAGTTATGAAAGAGGCTGACACGCATGCTCAGACGGGACAGGCAGGGAGAGATTTAATTAAAGACTGTTTTCAAGTGCTTGAGCTGATAGTAAATGGACTAGGTTTTTCCAGTCCACATATTGCAGGAATGTGCTTGCAGGAAAGTAGTTTGCAGCAGTCAATAAAACGCAGAATGTTGTTTAAAACATCCGACTCGCTCTGTATCTGACTGCAGTGTTTGCCAATCACTCGAAGGAGATTTTTGCCATCCTATCTGAAGCAATTCACAATGAAGGGGGCAGTGGGGGTGCCCCCCAATCTCCCAGTTTATGAACATCTTGAACAAACTCACCTTAACGACCCCAAGCTCTAAAATACACTGTGCTTCATATATTAAGAGAAATTCTTGTGTATGAAGATGAGATGGCTTGGAATTGGGAAAAACAGGCTTTCCCAGTGTCAGGACTCAGCTATTCCTTTTCCCTTAACAGGCACCCTTAAAATTTGATAAGGATCCAGCTGTTCCAATCTAACTTGTTAGAAACAGGAATACCATTTACAGAATATATATGTTTTGAAGCGTTAACATCCTCTGCTCTCATCACGCAGGGGGTACTGCAACTCATCAGTGTTTATTAGGAAGGAACCTGTATATTTTCACCCATAAAAAAAGAAAAACAGGATTTTAAGCATCCAGAGTGAGCTGGAGTGTGTAACTCCAATTACAGCCCCAGTACAGCCTCAATAAAGTCAATAGGATTGCACACAGGCTTAGGGAGACCCAAGTGACTGATTGACTGAGAGTAGGGCAACAGAGGTGACACGACATGAACAAAGAGCTTCAGTACAAAAATATTACGTGCAAGACAGGAGTTTCCTTTTATCCTCCTATCCCTACGAGTTTGCACCAAAATAGGGCAGTCCAATGCAGCTGGATTCCTATGGAATTAGCACTTCACGATAATGAGGATTTAAGTTTTCGTAGTAATGAAAACATGCCTGCCTGACATCAGTTATTGAAAAATAAGATGAAATTCTCATAAAAGAATACGTTGGGACTGCAGTTGAGCCTCACAGCAAACACATGTCCCAGTGATCTCCCCGAGCATCTGCTGAACTGGTCTCCATTACGGAGAACTGTGTGGGATGATACATCAGAGGCTTCAGGTAAGTCTCAAGCAGGCGCTAGACCCTGTCCAAAACCTACTTAAGTTAATGTAGACATTAAAACTAATTTCACTGGACTTTGGATTAGGTGCTAAGGGGAAAACTGGTGCTCCAAGCAAAGTCAAGCTGGCTCACCTAACTTGCCCTCAATTCATAAAGCAGCGCTCCCAAAATAGATGTTGAATTCCCTGTCTGGTCTAACTTAGACATGTACGTACCAGAAGTCGGGGTACCAGATCTCCCTCTGGAGGTCCTGGCAGGCACCAACTAATTTTTTTACTACATAAGGGACTTAGGCATTTATTTTAGGGTTGGGTCACTGGGTGCCCAGGTCAGACTGTGTCCTGTCCTAGCAATGCTCTGCACTTTCTTCCATTGTAATAGTGTGTGACCTTGGGCATCTCACCTGTTTTTGCTGTGCCTCTGATTTCTCTCAAATTAAGCTGATCATGACAATGCTTGGCTTTCAGAATGTATGTGAGGATTAACTAGTTTATGTTGTAAATCACATGAGTAGTCTGAAGTGCTATTTTAGTACTGTGGACTCAAAACCTGTTTCCACTGAACGCAAACTTACCACTCCCATTGATTTCAGTGAAGACGGGATGGGATTCCCGTGAATAACCATTTGCTCTCACCCTTCAATGTTTTGTTCAAAATAAGTTTTCAATACTTTCCTTTAAAACTGCACATAGAGCGGGCAGGGGGGTATGGGGGCAAATGCCATCCTGTCTCCCTCCACGCGCCTAGCCGGAGAACTCGTGCCAAAAGACCCCTTCAGCCAATGTGACCGTAAATGAGCATGTGAGGGTGCAGGATACTGCCCGAAAGGCGGCTCGTGCTTGGTCCGTCATTCCACATGCCGCTGGGAATAGAAATCACCATGCCTCACTCCAGCTGAGCCATGTGTTTGTGGGTGTGCTTAAGATGAAGGGACAGCCTAGAAAATACGAGTCTTGTAAGAATTAATTTTCAAGTCCTTCAGGCAAATCTCTCTTGTCAGTTCTCCATGTGTTTTTCCTGGGTCTTGAAAACTGAGGTTGCTCTGCTATGACTGAAACACATACCTGATGCCTTGAAGACTTCTTCCGTGCTTCCAAACGTGTCTTACTCCACACCTGCATGTTCACAGTATTGTATGCGGTAGGGATGTAGCGGAGCCAGTCGTAACCCTATTACCTTCACTCGCTGTCTCCAAGGCTGTGGTCATGTCCACTGCAGCAGCACATGCTAAAGCAACTCAATCTCCCTGAAACTTCTGGGTTTGCCACTATAATGTCCTAGTGAAAGCAGATGAGAAAAAGGTCGTATACCTATTTGACAGCCCATTCCTGAATGTGCATGACATTAATCTAATATGATGGATTAAGCTAATTTTACAGATTCCCTGCTTTCTGGATGTCCCATAACTTTTAAAGTTCATCTACTAAAAATGCAAAAGGATTTCATGTCCCAGGGTGCTTTATTAAGCTATCAAAAAAAAACCAACTTTGAAACTCTCTTTCAAAGTGAATGGAATAATAAAAAACAATATTCAATTAAAAGCAAACTTTAACAAAACATTTGCTGCAGTGGTAATAACAGCCCAATCTCTCAAGTACTAGGCGATGCACCACGTGTGCCAGTGATACCTAACAGGAACGAAACTACCGGACCTGATTTGGGGGAAAAGGACTCTCTACATTTTTCCAGGTATTTTTTCATTTCCCAAATTTTGAAATTCCTAATTTCTTCCTCATGTCCTAAAGAGGATGTTTTCACCAGACCTAACCAAAACGGGTTCCTCCCTCACCCCTCCAGAAGACGTTGCCTTGGGCTCCTCCGCGGGGACCACAGGGAGCCGGGCACCCGCAGGGGCAAGAGTCCTGTGCTCAAGTCAAACCCTTCAGGCCAGCTTTGTATCACGAGCAGGATGTGAGCAGGGGGTATTCTTCCAGCTCTCGTATTTACCCCCTCAATCCAATGTTTCGAGCCCCTAAAGCTTTCTATTCAGGTCAATGGAGAGAATCCTGTTTGGCTGGAGCTGGGTAGCTACTTGTCAAAGCAGGTGAACTGCATCCAGAAACACAGGGAAGAAAAGGGATGCACATTTTGATGATAAATCCATCGCAAACACTCACTCTTCTGCAACTTTTTTTCTTGGAAAATACTTGAGGTTGCCAAGGAAGGCAGTTTAAAATGAAAGGCTTTTTCATTTTTGGTTTTAACGTCTTCAGTAGCCCGGGAAGTAAAGGCGACTTATGAAGGCTGCTCTGAAATGAGCCATCTGGTTTTGGGACACAGGCACGAGTCCTCAAATGAAAAAAAAATCTTGCAGAGATCTATTTAACAATAAAATATTTAATAAACTTATCTGTACAAAATATTAAAAAGGTTATTGAAGAGTATACAAGAATACTTATTTAACAAATATATACTGCTATATAATATATTCAAGAAAATATAGATTGCTGTTTACAGTTCATTTACAATTCCATATGTACAATCTATTTAAACTTTAGAATACATACAAACAATGCATTTACACCATCACTTACAGAGCTATCTTCTTTAGAGATATTTCACACACTCAGACCTGAAAAAGCTGAACAAATACATGGATAGTTTAGAGGCACACACAGGAATACGAGTATTGCTTCAAAAATTATAACTACTAGAGATACGGCTATTGGAAACGCAAGTCCTTTTTCAGTTTTTGACATTTTCCTTTCTAATCAAAGAAAAGAACATATAAATAAAACCACGACTGACCAGCAGAGAGGCTCGTTTTGTCAAAGGCGCTCCAGATAGTGTTGACTTGACTTCAGAAAAAGCGCGCGGTGATGGGGTACCTAGTGACTTAGCAAACTGGATCAACAAGCAGGGCTGATGTTGCTCCCGCCGGCATCTAAAGCAGGGAGCACCAAGAGGGGAGCAGGTCTTTCCTGCGCAGACGTGGGTTCAGTTCTTGTGAGCAGCATCTCCACCAGCGTTTTCAGCGAAGAGCCGCAGCACAAGACGGAGCTGGTGACTCCAGGTGGGCAAAGCCCCTAACTGCTCCTCAGGATGCAAGAGCTTGATTTGCAAAGGCGCTGCACAAATGTGGCTTCAACTAAAGCGCCTGGGAGCACTGCATGTTCAGCACCTCAGAAACTCAGACCCTTCTTTTTTGGTGCTATTTAAAAGGTTAATTACTCACAGTACGTGGGATGAATGTAACCAGAATGATCACCCCCCTCCCTGGCCAAGGAGGGGTGAGTTGCCCCTACAAAATGCCCCATCCCCAGCTGATCACTGCCTACATGACCACTTAACTTTGGCACCTCTTCAGGGACTAAAGCCCGGCCCCTCCACGTGCGACCATCCCTTTTCCTGGCCTGCGGATGTTATTTCACGCTCTGCTGCTGGCGGCTGAGCTCCTCTGAGCCCCTTGGCGCTCGGCAGTTCCCGGCACACAGCTCCCTGGGATGACCAGCTTGGGAGCAAGGGAGCCCTAAACTTTGCCTCTTGTTTTTTCCCTCCTGCTCCCCTCCTCTCTCTTCGCCAAGGCAGGATGGAGGAAATGAACGCTACCATCTCTCCAAAAACAGGGACCAAGGCCAAAGCCGCAGCTCCCGAGGTGGCCGGGCTTGACCCAGCCTCTGGGTCTGATGCCTCTGATGGTGGAGACCTGGGTGGCACCAGCATAGGTTGACACCGTGGCAAAGTGGAGGGGAAGGGAGACCCAAACGCTCCCACCTTCCATCAGAAAAGCACTTGAGCGTGTGACCCATGGTGAGCAGGTCCTCTCCTCCCACCGGTTTCAACCCGGCCAGACCCGTCCCCTCACCGTCCCCTGCTCAAGGGCACGGACTGCGCCCCGGCCGCCCGCTGCTGAGACTCAGCCTTTCCTTCCTCGCTCTCCCCCCCGTCCACCAAACACCACAGCAAGTCTCCACGCTCCCCATCTTGAAAACCCGAAGTATGAGCAAAAGTATCACAGCAGAAAAATGAGCTCACAAAACGTATGAATGAACTAATAAGTGGTGATGACAGAAAAATGAAGAGCAAAACTTGATGAAAAACCACTGAAAAACGGCTGGGTTTCGTTTTCAGCCATTTCTGGGAATGGATCATGCTTTGGTTTAAAATTTTTCAATACCGATCTCCATGAAAACGCTCTGCTGCCCAACGCTTCCTACCCCAGTCCGCTCAGCCAAAAGTTAAACGGGGTGCATCAGCCAGCCTGCCGGTGTGCTCCTGCCCACCACCACGTAAATCGGGCTCCTCTCCAGCACGGTAAGTTCAGGGGGCTGCTCGGATACTGGTGCCAGTAAAAGGAAAAAGCAGCTGCCTGGGCTACACGTGTCTTGAGGTGCAAGGCTGCAAAACATCCTTTGAGATGTAGGCTGGGGTCCTTGGTCAGTGGGTTACACCAGCAGGAGTTCCAGATTTTGGTCATTTTTCGAAGGTCCAGAACGCTCGCCGATAGGGCATAACTGATTTTCAGAGACATCTTTGCACTTCTGTGTACCTCACATCACGCTGTACTAGGAACAAAGAGCCTTAAAAGCCTGAATGCAGCTGGTTTTACCATGGAAGACATAAACCAGCTTATGACAAAATTCAAGGTGTCACATACAGCAGCCTGGTGGAACATCTCGCTCTTTTACCAGCCATTAATTCAAAGACAGGAAAGGCAGAAAAACTTTCCCCCCACCACGCAAGGTCACAGGCTCCTGACCATCAGCAACACCCCATCCGTGGGACAGTTACTCCCCAACTCCTCTCCCTGACGTGTTTTCACAGAGGACACGCTCCCGGCGGCGAGCACACCGCTACACTCTGCTCCTGCCACCCAGCATCCCCATTCGGACCCCACGTAGCCGTAAAGCGATCCCCCATGCCAGGGATGGTCAGGATGCTCTGTTGCCAGTGGGACACACGTGGTCTCTCCATCTGCTGGTCATGGTGACTTAAAAGAAGAATCACGTCACTCTCAAAGACCAGAGTTTGGTTTTGCCCACGCAGGTTTTCCTGCCCATCACCTCCCCAGAGGGTGTTGTGAAGAGTGAAAAATCCACACCGCAACTCCGGTTTCACCCAGGACAGGGGACACAGCAAGCAATTTGGTGGAACTGCCCAACCAAGGTCCATGTGATAGCCCTTCGGTCTGACCATCTTTCAAATCCAGTGGCACAGCCCCATTGCGGGTGACAACCCCTGCGCAATACCCAGACTCTCATTGCCATTGCCCCACGCAGGTTTTTTTCTCCCTGACACATGGCCGTGCTGCCCCAACGCAGACAAAAGAGAAGGCGCTCGTATTTCAGGACTCGCTACACGCTCGGCAGGAAACCATGACGTTTCCCACCAGGTTTACTCCAACGTGAGTATGAGCTGGTCGGTGGATTGGGATTTACGACATACCTGTCACATCAACATGTGTCATGTTGATTTTTGATGTGAATAACTGCAGATGCTGCTATGGCAGACAAGCACGTCAAGCCAAAGCTCACGGCAAAACTCCTCTTAAGTCTGGAGAGCAAAGCCAAAGGCATCCCATCAGCGCCCCAAGGTGCTCCGCTCCGTTTGCCCAGCTGTAGCCCCGTGGGACCCGCATCCCCAGGGCGTCCTAAGTGATGCCCCAGCCTCCCTCGTCTCTTCCCTGCAAGAGGCAACGCTGCAAGCAGCAGAGCACATCTCTGCTGTGACGGGGGGGCCAGCAGAGGTGACTCTAAACACACACTTTCGGGTTTGTGGGATAAGGGCTTAAAACTGCCAACAGTAAAAGGAGCTGCTCGTTTTGCAACGGGAGTGTGACCGATAAATCACCGCAGACCTACCCAATTTTCTCCAGTAGCGAGAGCTGTGTAATCAAGACGTGAGTTAAAATCCATATGGTGCAAATATACACAGAAGTCGCTGGCACTCAGACTTGAGCAGAAGGCTCAAGGCTTGGGGTTTGCTTTTAATCGGAAGCGGTGCCTTTCCAGTCTTTTCCTTACGGGCAGGCCAAGCATCAGCAAACAGCCAAAGAGGACATGGCTCCGTCTGCCAGTGCTGACCAGAAGGCCACTGGGATCAACGCAGCTATGCCAGGGCAAAGCTGCTGCCAGCCTGAAGCAAGCCCTTTTCCATACGAACATCCTTCTCCCTGCCAGAGGACGAAGTATGAAGTATGAAGTAAAAAAAGAAAAGGGGGGGATGTTAGGTGATCCCCTTACTTTAAGAGAATTAAAAAACAATTATTCCTTTAAAAAAAAAAAAAAAGGGAAAATGACAAAATCTGTGTTCCTTGGGAATTATTTTAGGTCAGAAACTGCCATCAGGCAGTTAAAAAGAGCATAAAGCCGTTTTGCTTCTGACTGTCCCTGCTATGGGACTGCACCGGACAGGGGGGTTCAGGGCACAGTGCGGGTGGTGGCTTAAGCACAAGCTTTAGTTTTGTAGACCTCAAGGAGCCCCCGTTCTGTCCCGATCGTGTGTGCTTCCCCGAATCGCAGCCCCAGCGCTTTCAAGTCAAATGGGATCGCTCTGCGAGTTTCCCTGCTCCTGCGCAATTACGTTCCCAGGTAAGAGGGGAGGGAGCCGGTTAAGCGTAGATACATAGTCCTTTTCAAATGCTTAATATTTCTAGCTTCACTGTAATTATATCCTGCAGATAAAAATGGTGCTGAAGGTCACACAAATCCTCCAGGAGAATATACTCTGCATGGAAACTGTGTTTTTTTAACTGGAAAGGTTGTATAAATACTGCAGATTGAGAACCTATAATTATCCATTAAAATCACTCTGAGTCTACTGAATTCACATTTGTCCACGTTCAACCTCTAGTCTCCTATTTATAATGTTTACATGTGCCCAAAAATCAGCTCAGGCAAGAGGCAACTGATCAGAAATACATTTTTCCTGGACTGTTTCTATGGCGTTAGAGGGTGATGCTCTGCGGAGGACCAGCTCTGGGGCTGGGGCGCTGGGCTGGGCTGGGCTGGGCTACCGCCGTCCTGCAGCCGATGCCCTGCTCACCTGCCTCCGACGGCAGGATTTACTCCTCCGAGCCCCTTGCAGACACATCCCCACGTTGTTCCCCAACATGGCAGGGCTGCAGCATCTCGGCCATAGGAACCTGCCTGGCCGGGAAAGGCTTTCGCACCCCACCAGGGCTCAGCACCTCCATTTGCAACGGCTCCGACAACTGCATTCCGAGCCTAATCCCGCTGTTCGGATGCAATCTCTGAATCTGCACGGGGACGGAGAGGCAGCCCTCGCTGCCAGCACGTGGGGATGCGAGTCCACCCTCATAAGGGTGACTGGAAATACTGCTCCAGGAGCAGCGAGCAATGTGACTGCCGGGTGCTGCTACACTTCCCCAGGGCAAGTTACCCACTGAGAGCCCGAGCCCCGCTCCCCTCCAGCCTTGCCCGGCTCATACGCATCCCCCCGGAGCAGCCCCAGGCAGGGAGCTGCCCTCCCTTGCCCTCCCCTGAAGAGATCCTTCACCAGGGCAAGGGGAAAGAGGGTCCAACGCCATCCTTTGCCCTCCTGTTGTCCTCTGGAGGTTGTTTGCCCAGTAAAGGAACAGATACTGTCTTAAAAGAGCAGCTGGGTATGAACGCAAAGGGCCACACCGCCGCGGGCGGCTGTGCTGGGCTCACCCCGGGGGGCTGCTCTCCCACGCTGGGTGGGCATGGCAAGGGCGGCCACGGGGCTCCTCGATGTATGCACACCCTCGCTCTCTGCCAAAAACCAAACATGCCTGTTTAGGGAGAGGCACCTGCAGCCGGGAGAGCCAGGACTGGTTCCCACATGGGCAAAACCACAGAGGGCATCGCTGCCAGCAGCGGCCTCTGTGCTCTCCCCGAATCCTCCCCATCCTCGTTCATCGAGGCGATCCAGGCTAGGAAACTGCAGCCACTGAGCCACGGCTTTTCGCATCAGGGCCAGCGAAGCCATCGTGGGATTCAGGGCAGAGCCCCAGCAGCGCACAGCACCCCAGCACCAAGGTCAGGGTGAAGCATCGCGAGACCCAACCTGTCACCCTGCTCTCCTCTCAGCCACCTCCAGACCTGAGGTGGGTGATGTCTGTCTGTCTGTCCATTCCCAGCAGCTGTGGCTGAACAAGAGCCACAAGAACCGGGGGTCACTGGTGTCGGCACCCCCTCGGACACGGTCCTGCAAGAGCAGGTCTCAGGCCACCCGCTCGGACGAGGCTCACAAGAGCCACCAGCCAGCGGGGGCTGCCAGAAGCTATATATATCTTGCCTGGATTTGAACTGCCCACGAGCCTCCACCGCAAATATTTGGAGGAAGGGGAGGGGGTAAAAGAAACGAAAACATTAAAAAAATTGTCTCAGCAGTGAGAAAAACTATCAAGCAACCAACGGCGATTGAAAAATTAGGTACTTTGGAAGCTTGGTAACTTTATAAATGACGCGGTGTTTCCAGAGCAAGCTGCTCCAGCGCTGCTCGTGCCAAATTCCCCCCCTCAACCGCCTCCTCCCGCTTTTATCTGTGCTAAAGCCGAAGGTGAGGGGAAAACCGTGAGCCCTCCTACCGACCCCTCCGCACCTGCTTGCTGCACCTCGCCCCCCCCCAAATGCCAACAGTGAGAAAACCCACCGGCACGGACCTGCTCCTCCCTCTCCCCCGCTAACCTCCATCTCAGAAACCCCCCGGGTAAGGGTACATCGCACTTAATACATATTTACATTCACGCTGAGGTAGGGAGCTGGATTTTCCTCTCTCATACGCAGATGTAAAGCTAGAGGAGCTCCACGGGTGTCAAGGGGGTTACACGAGACTTAGGGGTACCATGTTCACCCCCCTGAGCTGCTGCCAGCCGCAGCCTGAGGATGCAGAGCAGACCTCAGCGGGGTGAGGATGGAGGGTGCCTGGGGGGGGTTAGCCCAGCAGATAGACCATCGTTATTGATGTGCACGGTTCACTCTCTGCCGATGTGCTATTTTCCTGGGGGGAGGAGGCTGTAGGACCCTCACCGAGGCTCTCCTGACCTTTGAAATCGTTTGGATCTCGGTAGAGCTGTTTGAGGTGACCCCCTCTCTGCCCTGGCTCAGCTATGAAAACACCCCTGCAATGGAGGATGACTGGCTTCATATAGAAAAACCCCACGTTTTCCAGCAAGGATTTATCTCCCCCAAAAGCAAACTACCGTTGCTAATGAGCACTGATGTTTACACACCAACACCTTGACTGCCAGTAAAAAACAAACCATCAAAAGCAAAATCTGTGCAAATACATCTCTGGTCTAAGCCAACCCAGCCATGAAGCCGAAGTTCGGTACCAAATGCCACCGAGGTCCAGCAGAGATGGCATTGGCATCTGGCATGGATGTAAGGCTTCTCTGATTTAAAGGTGTAATTTATACTCAGCTCCTGAATTACTGAAATCCTGTAGCCCTTTCAGCATGGGTCAAAGCGCCCCGCTTTACGTAGCACCCTCCCTGAGGGTGGTATTTAGCTGTTTGCATGGGAAATGTCCGTTCCCGAGGGATCCGGGCTCCCTTAACAGTGGGGAGAGGCAGGCGCTCCGGGGATGGAGCTCGCTGGGAAATCAGTGCCAAAGGAAGGTAGGGTGGAGCTTAGCACTTTTATAGAGATTATTTGGAAAAAGAAGCAGCCGAGTGAAATGGCTCTTCCCCGGAGAACTTGGGACCTTTGCTTCTCTCCAGACACACTGGGGACGGCTCTGTGACTCACGGGCTCCACACCAGGTGCCCAATGTGTCTTGGAAATGGGGTTTTGTGCAGGAAAGGGAGGGGACCCACCGGCCGGTACCTCCTGCAGGACATCGGCAAAGGGTGGCAGTGCCCATGCCAGCGCTTCAGACCTCACAGAGCCACGGCATCCCCAGCTAACACCTTGCAGGGCTGCTCCCCTCTCCATTGAGAACGCGAGCTCTACTTCAGACCTGACTCTTGCTTCAGCCTCTGGTTATGGGGACCATCCCTCCTGTCCCCTACAGCAGACTCACAAATCTCTCGGCCTGGACCACAGGATTTCAACCTCCCATGGCCACGGGTTCTCCACGCCCCGGGGGATCCCTTGTTTTCCCCCCAGCAAACCCAGGGCAGCGATTTGAAGGCAGCCAGAAAAGCTCCTTTAACTCAAAGAAAACAGCGTTCCCTCCCCTCCACCGCACCGTCGCAGCCGGAGGGTGATGCTGGCCCGACCCCTCCGTGCTGCGGCCACCACTCCGCTCCCCCCCCCCAGGTCGCCCCCCCCCCGCACCGAGACAATTTTGGCCAGACATTTTCCAAAACCTTTGGGAAAGAAGGTGTCAGCTGGGCTTGGACAAACCAAGTGGATCAGGCAGAACTCGGAGGCTGAGTGGGCATCCCCCAGGGGCTCTGCCGGGCTGTGTGCCCCCCCCTCCCCAGAGGGGAGCAGGCAAGGCACGGAGATAGGGGCAGCTCCGAGCGGGGAGCCCGGCCTCCCGCCGCAGCGCATCACCCCTGGCTGAGCCCCAGAAAACCCAGCGTGGGTGGTGGGGGTCGCTCTTTCTTTGAGAGGGCCTGGGGGGGGGGGCAATCCACAGCCTCGCTGTCTTGGGGGGGTATCCCCCATCCCTCGTGGGCTCACGCCCAGGGTGGCCCCAGGAAGGCAGGGGACACCTGCTCCGAGCTTGGCTTTTGGAAAGGCACACATCAAAATGTGTATGTGTGTATATATATATATTTTTTATATATATATATTTATATTTATATATATAAAATGGGGCAGGGCTGCTGGGCAGGGTGGGGTGGGGAGGGGGAGAGCTGCAGAAATTGCTACCTGCAGCCACACGTCTCCACGACCATGTCCTCGTATTGTTTGTAAACCACATTGTTCCCGGAGTCTATGTAGAGGATGCTGATGGGGCTGAGCTTGGAGGGCACGCAGCAGCTGGGGGGGGTGGACTCCGGGTCCATGGAGTTCATCAGAGTCTGGATGATGGCGTGGTTGGTGGGCTCCAGGTGGGAGCGCAGGGGGAAGTCGCAGACCCCCTCGCAGTGATACGCCTCGTAATCCAGGGGGGCGATTATCCAGTCGTCCCAGCCCAGCTCCTTGAAGTTCACGTGCAAGGGCTTCCTGCTGCAGCGGGTCTTCGCCTTCTTCCCGTGGCCTCTGCCCCCAGACCGGGCGGCGATGGTGGTCCGTCTCTTCCTCCGCTTGGGGTACACCTCCTGGCCAGGATCGGGGGGCTCCAGAAAGGGGGGGCTGCCCAGGGCCTTGATCTTATCCCGGATCTCCTTGAAGAGGTTCTCCTTCCGCTGGGTGCGGGAGAAGGCCACGAGCAGGGCTCGCTCGTGGGGCTGCGGCCGGGGCTTGCTGAACCCCAGCTGCCGGGGGGGCAGGAGCCGCCCCGACTGATCCGAGACGATCCTCAGCAGGAAGCACAGCAGCTTCCCCGAGGGAGATCTCTCCGTCCGATCCCGCAGGGCTTCCCAGACATCAAACACCTCCCATCTGGAGGAGCCCGCACCCAAAAGGTCTGCAGCCCTGGAGTCCAGCAGCCGGGGTTCCTCGCCGTCCCGGCTTGGGCAGGTAGAGAGGAGGAGGTGGTGGAAGGTGCCTTCGGGGGACAGGGCCAAGCTCCGGTTTTCGGGGAGGGCGCGCAGGACCCGCAGCTCCGCGCCCGTCACCTCCTCTGCCTCCGGCAGGCTGGAGATGTCAAAGAGATATCGCTGCTCGGGGGCGGACGGGGAGGCATCTGGAAGAGATAAAACAAAAAAATAAAAAAAAAAAAAAAAGGAAAATAATATAAAACCCCAGCAAGCTGAAGCCAAGCTCTCGTTACGGAGGCGCAAGGGACACAGAACTAACGGGGGAGATCATCGCCTTGCAGCAAGGCTCGCTGAGCATCCCAGCGGGGACACAGCCTGTGTGCCCTGCGTCCCGGAGCGTCACCCTGGCTGGAGGCACCGAAAAAAAAACAGGGAGGAGAAGGCGGAGAGGGAGGGAGGAATCAATTCAAACAAGTGGCTTCTCATCAGCACTCTTCCCCGCGTCCCGACGTGGCTTCTCTGCCTCCTCCCGCAGCTGCATCACTATCCTGCATCGCTGTTCTGGCATGGAAAGCCGCATCTGAACCTGCGCGGCACAGTCCCAGCCGCAGTCAGCAGGTTGTCACCGATTTCTTCTGCCCTAAGTGTCTTCCCCCCCCGGGCCAGCCCCGGCCATGCCAAGTAAAATGCTGTGAAAAATCTCATTTTCCCCCGCAGGCAGGCACAGGCACACCCGTCAGGGACGCAGCCGCTGTGCCTGGGGGTGTCTCACAGAGGCACTCACAGAAGCTCAAAGTGAGCCCAGCTTGAATTTGTCACTATTTTTGGTAGATCCAAAGCCCAAACACAGACTTGCGCAGTTTCTGGCACTGATTAAATATACTCAATGCGAATTTAAAAAAAAAAAACAAAACAAAACAAAAAAAAACAAACAAAGGAGGTGGGGTTGAGGAGAAGAGATGAATGAGTTCTGGGAGCGTTGTTTTTTATTTTCCCCGCTCTCTAACAAGAAACCTGATCTGGGCATGCTGCAAACATTGCTGCCGTGCCCGAGCCCCCCGACCCGCTGCCGGCAGAGCCCTGCCCGACGCCGCCACACTGCAGCCCCCTCCCGCGGGCAGCGCCGCCGGGCTGCAGCCTGCACCGCCCGCCGGGTGGGAAAGATTTTTCCTCCCCGTCATTTGCTATTATTATTATTATTATTATTATTATCATTATCATTATCATTATCATTACTATTATTATTTTAAAAGCAGATCTAAAAGCCCGCGAGGAGCAGATAAGGAGATCCCTTTGAACAGTTCATCTGGTTTCGTTTTGCGCTGAAACTTCCCAGGACTTGCGCGCAGTTTTCCCCCCGCTCTCCCAAGCCGGGCACTGCCCACCCTCCCATCGGAGCATCCTCCCCCTGTCCCGCCTCGCTCCCCCGCCGTTTCCCCGCCAGCTTTCAGCAAAATTCTCCCTGCAAAAGCTGCCGGCAGGATACGGCCCCTGCTGCGTTTGGGTTTGGGGATGGGGCTTGTGTATGGGTTTGGGGATGGGGCTAGGGGGGCTGCCGGGGGCTCCGCACCGCCAGCCGCCGCTCTCCCACCCCGGGGCAGCCGGCGACAGGCACGGGGGGAGGCTGGGGCTGCTTTTCAGTTTGTCTTTTCATTTTATTCGATCGGGATTTTATTTCCCCCCCGCCCCCCCCAGCCGAGCGAACTTCGCCGGCAGGGCGCAATGTATATATATATATATAAAAAATGTATCGTTAAGTACCTATATGTGTTTATTTGATTATTATCATTAGATCCGCGGGTATGAAGGGGGCAAAAGAGAGGGAAGAGGGAGAAGCGGACCGCGATGCCGAGCTCAGCCGGCTTCGGAGCGCCGCGGCAGCCCGGGACTGAGCCGCCCCCCACGGGGCACCGCGCGGTCGCGCTCCCTCCCCGTCCCAGCCCGTCGCGGTGCCCCAGGGAGTTTTTCGGGCTGCCCGCATCCCTGGCCGCCCTGTCCCGGCTGGGCTGCACCTCGCACCCGGTCAGTGTCATCCTTGACTCCTTCTGCATGTGCAACCCCATCGCCATCCCCGACCCCATGCTCGTGCACAGCCCCATGCTTATCTCCATCGGCAACCCCAGCTGCAGGCACAACCCCTTTGCTATCCCCATCGCGACCCCAACCCCATGCCCACGCACAGCCCCATTCCCACCCCTGTCCTCATCCTCATTCCCATGCTCAAACTCACGCACGGCTCCATTCCCGTTAAACAACTGATGCGCAGCCCCTAACCCGTTAAGCTCCATCTGCATCCCCATGCAACCCCATCCCATGCAACCACCCCGTTCTCAAACCAACGCACAACCCCATCCCCATGCACAACCCCGTGCTCAGCCCAACGTGCAAGCTCCATCTCCGCGTGCAACCACGTCCCCAAACCCACGCTCAAAGTAATGCACAACCCCGTCTCCATCCCCAGACCCATGCAGAAGCCCCATCCCCACAGCAATGTACAAGCCGCAGCTCCATCCCCAAACCCATTCACAACCCCGTCTCCATCCCCAAACCCATTCCCAAGCGCCATCCTCAAGCCCAAACGCATCCACATCCCTCCCGCCCGACGGCGGGGTCCCGGTGGGGCAGCCTGTCCCAGCTCCCCTGCCCCACCCCGGGCGTTGCGCGGCGCGGTGCGGCGCTGCTCTGCGCTGCGCGGAGGGATGCGCGTCCTGCACTCACCGCTGCGCGCCCGCTCCGCGAAGCCCGTCACCGTGTCGGCGCGGCGGCCGGGTGCGCGGCGGGCGGCCAGGCGCTGGTAGAGGGCCACCATGTAGTGGTGCGGCACCACGGTGCCGTTGCGGAGAGCCCCGTCCCTCCGCGGCGGGGAGGAGAAGGGGGAGGCGGCGGCGGAGGAGGAGGAGGAGGAGGCGGAGGAGGAGGAAGGCGCGGCTGCCGAGGGTCGCTGGGGAGCGGCCGCCGACGGGCCGCGCACGGCGGCGGCCTCCAGCCCGCGGCGGAGGCGGCAGGCGCCCAGCAGGCAGAGGCAGAGGGCGGCGGCGGCGGCGCGGAGGCGCATGGCGGCGGCCCGGTGCTCGGCGCTGTGCTGCTGCCGCCGCCGCTCCCCGCCCGCTTTTGAACATCGTCTTCGCCCGCCGCCGCCGCCGCCGCCGCCGCCGCCGCCGCCGCCCGCCGCCGCCGAAGCGCCCCCTGCCGGCCGCCCGCCCCCCCCCGCCAAAGCGCCGCCCGCGCCCCGGCCCCCGCCCCGCCTCCGCCTGCAGGTGAGACCCCCCGGGCCCCCTCCGCCCCCCCCGGGCTCCCCGGCCCCGCCTTGCAGGGTGCACCTGCGCCCTCGGGGCGGGCACCCGCACCCCTAATTTGGAGGGGAGGCCTCTGCCCCACAGCCCCCGTGCTGCGGGGGTCACCCCAACCTTATGGGGGGGGGGCGACGCCTTGGACACTTATTTTGGGGGGCAGCCCTCGATCCCCGTCAGGGGGAGGACACCGCCACCTCTATGTGCAGGGAGCCCATATTTCGGAGAGGGGAACCCCCCGCCCCATATTGGAGGGGAGAACTTCACCCCCTATTGGGGGGGCCACCCGCCACCCAGCATTGGGGGGCGGGGGTCACCCGCCACCCCGCATTGGGGCGGGGGACCCCGGTCCCATAGTGGAGACGGGACAGCCCTGGCTCTGTTTTGGAGGGAGGAACCGCCACCCCACATTTTGGAGGGGGACACCCCACCGCCATTTTGGAGGGGGGGACCCCCGCCCCGGTGTTGGAGACCCTCGCCGTGCCCGCAGGGGTGGTACCGGGCGGCGGGGCCGCGTCGGCAGCGGCCGGGGGAGCGCGGAGCGACCCGCTGCGGGGCGGCCCCGGGGCCCCGCGCTGCCCCGCGCTGCCCCGCGCTGCCCCGCGCTGCCCCGCGCTGCCCCGCGCTGCCCCGCGCTGCCCCGCGCTGCCCCGCGCTGCCCCGCGCTGCCCCGCGCTGCCCCGCGCCTCCATCAGCCCCGGTAATTCCGCCCCGGGAGACCGACACCGGAGCAAAACAAAGCCCCGGCCGGGCCGCGGCTGATGTTTTCCCTTGCACGGAGGGTTTCCTTGGTAAAATTCAGATGTTTCCTTGGGTCTCGATTAAAATAACAAAGTGGGGTATTTACTAGGATGTTATTTCAAGTCTCTTAAGTCCCTGGTTATGTCTGTTGCGATTTCTCCGCAAATACAAAAACAAGTGCTGCGATGATTTATTTGAAGGAATGTAGGTGTTTCGCCAAAACAAACACGTTTTTTTTTTCCTCTCCCCCCCCAAACAATCGCTTCTCACGAGCATTTGTCACTGCAGCCTCTCGGATTTCTTTCTGCTGTAATTTTACAGGTGCTTTGTCACAGTATCGCGAGCGGGTTTCTAATGCCAACGGGCAGATTTACTCGGTACGTACACACGGCGCGAAGCAACGGAGGCAGCTCTCGTGACAACATCCCGAGAAATCCCCGTCCCACGTGGTGCGGGATGGCCTGGTCCGAAGCCGTTTGCACACCTCGCACGCCTCGCATGGCACCTTGCGTGGCGTTCACGCGGTTCGCGTGGTTCATGTGGCGCTTGCACAGCTTTTGCATGGTTTGCACAGCTTGCACGGCTTGCAAGAGCTTGCACACGCTTGCACAGCATTTGCACGCTTTGCGTGGTTCGCACGGTGCTGTTGGCACCTCGCCCAGCAATTTGTGACCACTGGGAGCCCTCACCCGGCTGGGGCAGGAGGCAGAGGAAGGGCCAGCAGAGGAAGGCTTCATTAACTGTTTTTCTTCTGTCAATCCCTTATTAAATCCAGCCTGATGCTGTTCATATGTTAAAGGTCACTTTAGAAAAGCATCCGACAAGACCTTCCACCCCCTGATGCCCCGCTCCGCGCCGGGGCAGGGTGCTGGGACCCCAGTTGGGTGCCCTCACAGTACCGGAGCAGGCGGCAGTGGGGCTGAGCGCACAGGGCAGCGCTTCCCGAAGATGGAAGGCTGAAAAACACTGTCCTGTCCTGCACCTCCCAATCCCACCTCCATCAGTGGCCCCAGACCCACGGACTGTGGTCCTGATGCCCACGCCACGGGGTACGGCAGCACTCCCCTCCCAGTGCTGCCCAGGGAAGGCACCAAAAGGGTCAGCAGAAGGATGGAGGGACGATGTGACGGGAAGGACTGCCGAGCTTTAGAAAATGGGCAGACAAGTCTATCCATAAACCTCTGGGCTTCTTGCAGTGGTCTCTGGAGCATCCTGCCTGGATTCCTCTCACGCAGCAACTTTCATGGGAATCAGTGAAAGGTACAAAAACGGTGAGTGCGGGCCCTGCCCTGGGGCACCTGGGTCTGTACATCCTCCTGCGTGTTGGGGTGTGTGCACCTGCCACACATGAGGAACCCCAGGCTTCTCCAAATTCTCAGGGACTGGAACTGTCACTGCATTTTTTCCGTATATCTTTTAAAAATTAAAATTACACTGATTACACGCACATACCCACACAACCCCAAGCGACACGTACACACGTCTGCACGCAGCAGGCACACATGCCTGCGCCAGCTGGCACTGACACACACGCGCACACCCGCGGGCACACAGACCCAAAAAGCAAATCCTGCCTGGCTGTGCCGGAGGGGAGACGTGAAATCCCGCAGCCCATCCTCTCAACCGCAGAGCGTCTATCGAGGTGCACAAGCCCAGAGTTTCCCATCTGTTCTCCATTGCAGCTTCATCTAAACCCTTTTGGGCTTTCTTGAATTTCCATCAGCCCAGCCCAGCCCAGCTGCAGGACCTTCCCAAGCTGCCCCAGCCCCACGCAGCTCCTGCCCCCAGCCCTTCCCCGCTCCGAGAACGGGCTCCTTTCTCTCCCAGTGCAAACCTTTTGCGCATAATTTCATGCTGGCAAAGAGCCACCTTCTACCAGCCCCCTTCCAAAACCAAATTAGCACGCTGCTGCAGCAGCAGAAATTGGAGAGGAAAGGCTGCAGTTTTATTTTACAACTCAATTAGCAAGTTTATACAGAAAAAACACCCATATAACCATGGGAGATTTTATGTCTGTTCGGCTTCACCAGCAAACAGACTTGTTCCTCTTGAGGGCACTCCCCATTGTTGTGGGTACAGCGATGTGCTCCTGCCCATGGTGGCCCTCAACTGATGTGGTGACACTGGCTCCGGCCCTGCTCACTTGCTCCATCTCTCTTTGCTCTTACACTTAGAAATTCTCCAGCACGGACTGAAAAACACGGTTCTGAGACTGTTCATTAAGTATTAAACGAACAAGAAGTCTGCAAGAACCGAGGATGAAGATAAAGGGCCACATTTGCCTCTAATTTTTCCCTAAGAACCTGTCCCGAATAACATGAAGGCAATGGCTGTATGCCCAGGAGGGATCCTGACTCCCATACCTTAACAGCTCGCACCGCGTCCCACCACGGTCTCTCCCTTCCTTCCTAATAGGCCCTTCTGGGTGGGTTTTTGGAAAGAAGGGGGCAGTCAACTCACTAAGCCTGTTTTTTTATTTGGAATATTTTTGGGATGCTGATTCCTTCAGGATCAGGAAGGAATCGTTCCTGCCTGGCTGACACTTGGGCTTGTCCCCTCTGTTGCAGTCTCCCTCCCTCCGCCCCCTCTCTTGGTCCCCAGCACTGCCCTGCTTGCCCTCCTGCATCACCTGTGGTGGTCAGGGACCTTTGCGTGCGGAACAATGACTCATTTCCATGCGTGGGGCCGAGTCCTGGGCAGGGTGGACTCTCCTACCACAGCTGCATCCTCTTTTGCAACTGTGGGCAAGGTCCCAGACTGGGACTCTCGCCTGCCAGAGAGGGGCTGCCCTACAGACCCTCTTCAGCAAAGGAAAGAAGGGGGTATTTAATTTAACCAGAACCCCACCAGCTGTGGAAGACCACTTCTCAAAGGAGGAAACTGAGGCAGAAAGGAAATCCTCAAGCAATAACCATGTACCTGGTGTCATAGCCATGTTCCCAGAGCCCTATACCTCCACAGATGTTCACCTTTCCTGTCATCAGCACTTTTTGATGGAACAAAAAAAATTGCGGTGACAACTCCCCTCCACACTTCAAAACTGGAGGTGTTTGTGGCTGTTTCCATCAGCCAAGCCAGTGAGGCTCAACCAAATTTGCAAGCCTTGAGCAAGTTCAGAGCGGTCACAATATTGATGCTAGTGGTTATTTGGAAGAATATGTTTTCATGTAGTGACCACACAAGAAGCCTCTTGTGGCTTCACTTAACAAATGTCTTCTAGCGAGATGGCTACAAGTGACGGCAAGGCCAGCTCAGCAAGTAACCAAGCAACAGCATCATTTTCTTTCCAAATCTTCCAGCAACTCCTTCCAAAACTTACTTAAACTGAAGCCAAGCTGAATTCTTCTTGATTGTCTGCACTGGGATAGCCAGGGAAGATAAGACAAATCAAGGTACAAACTCCATGCATGAAACATCAGATGGATTCAAAGACCCGTGGGGCTGCTTTCCTTCAGGCCCAGAGACCTTACGTCACTGCAATCTGGATGTCTAAAGCTATGCTTGTCTCACATCACTTTCTGTTTGAACATTATACTCTAGCTAAGGGACAGGAGAATTATGGAAGCGCTTTGCTGAGAGTTCAATCCTTCTGGAAACATAAAAGCTTCCTGGATGAGACTTTTCCCCTTGGGGAAAATTGTCCTATTCAGCATCTGGTCGACAGGGTCTGGCATGAGCCACCTGAAGATAGCAAGCCAAAACACAGTTAAGTGCTCAGTGAATTTTTAAAAAAGCCTGTTTGCTTTTTGAAAAGTGCAGAGTCAGCAGGTAATTTGTCAATGCACCAAGCCACAGATGGCGAATCGGGGCGATGACTCACTCCAAGTGTCCTTATGGTGGTAGTCTAGGGTAATGTCTGGTCAGAAGGGGTGGGATTCACCTTGCTTCATTTTGGCTTCTTTCTCAGTCTAACTAATCACCTTCCTCCCATTAATAGTTACGGGAGGGAAAGCTGTACCTCCAGAAAGTGATTCCTACAGCGTTAAGCAAAGAGCCCAGCTGAGACAGCTGTTACAGAGGTTTTAGTCTTTCCATGCAGAAAGACCTCAGTTGCCTCCCCACCCCTGGCTGTCCAAGTGAGATGTCACCAGGGGAAGTGCTCTCCTACAGCTCTCCTCAAGCTCTGTTCCATGCTTCCTTATTTTTACCTCCACTCAGTCCCTTTTTCTCTCATCTGTCTCCCAGAATATTGCATTTCTCCCCAACTTCTTGTTCTCCAACTCCCAGCCCCTTTGTGAAGGCTCCTCAGACCTGGTGATATCAGCCAGTCCTGAAGGGGAGACCTGGCTGGGAGAGTGTCTGCCAGCGGGCACCCAAGGGAGCGTCAGAAAGGAACCACTGCACTCAGTATTTCACCCCGATCTTCCCAGTTCCCAGCTATTCCCAGGAGACCCCTTCTCTGCCCTCTCCCCATCCCTCCCCAGCCAGTGCTGCTCATGGCTGTTGTGTCATTCTCACTTCTCTGCCACTTGAGACAGAGAATTTCTCTGTACCAAAACCAAGTCCTTTGCTCTATCCCAATGCAAAGTCTAACCAATAACCTCAGTTCTGGCTCACTCCTAACTTTCTGGACGCAGGTGTTCACCACTATGAACATGGGAGGAAGGTGGGGGTTATTTTTTCCCCTTTAGGTTATCTTCCCGTCCTTTGGTATTGTTTATTCCTTGTCAGATAGCTACTTTTGCTCTCTCATTCACTTCAATGCTCTTAATCCCATGCCTTTATTGTCTGCTGTAGACCAGCCAAATGGAGCTAAACTCTGAAGCCCTTAAGGTCAGCCTGATAGTTCTCCACAGTGACAGGGGTCTGGCAAAGAAAGTCCTGTCCCCAAGAACTGATTTCCCTCCCTTTTGGGAACATCACCTTGAGCAGGAATCAACAGGTAGATCCACCCTACCTAAGTGCAGCTAACAACGCAAGATACCTAGTTGGAGGTATCAACTTTGGTTTCCTTGACAGTTACTCTGGGAACACCAATGAGCCATCGTTGAGGTGCAGAAGGCCAGAGCAGACCTGCCACCCGCTCTGCTTCAGCGCGGTCCTCCTCCCTTCACTCCTCTGTGCCTGCTGCTGTGCTGGATTTCGAGGAGGAGGAGGTGTGGAGGAAGGTGGGTGTCTGGGTGGGGAAAAGGATGTGGTCCAAAGTCCTGTTTGATTGCAACTTTGCATGGACTGGATCACTTCTCTCAAAGACTATGTCTCTCTGACCTTCTTGCCAGAGCAGTATGTCCTTCCACGACAGAGGGGACGTGAGTGATTTGGGCTGGGCACCTGGCAGGTAAGAGAGATGTCTGTCACCTAAAAGGCCCCACAGAGACCAGCATAGATCATCGGGCAAACTGAGCAGCTCATAAACTACTTTTTACCAGCACCGTATCTTCTGGCCTCCTGTCCAGTTCTGCATTTTAACCCCACAATTTCTGCTTTCCTTTTCCATCTTGCCTTTTCCAACTCTTTTTGTAGACATTTCATGGCCTGGGCTTCTTTCTCCTTCAGCTGTTGAGCAGCATGAGAAGCTCAGAGGTCCTACGGGGCCATCCAGACCCACCTCAGAGGAGGGGCTGGGTGGCTCCAGTGGGACCGAGCATCAGCGGAAAGCTGAGTACCGGGGAGTGCCCGGGCTTGCAGGGAGGGATCACTCCCGGGGCAGGAGCACCATCTCCCGGTGAAGGGATTTATAGCAGCAAGCCTCCGTGCAGGGTGTTTTCCGATGCACGGGTGAAATGTGGAAGGCACTAGCAGTCTGGAAGACCCTCACTCTGGTTTCTCTCCCCTTAGGCTGTGAAACATATGTAAAGCAGCCCAGTACAAGTATGTACCGTATAGAAGAGAGGGAGATGGAAAATTGGCTGTGGACAGGAATACATTACGTGGGCACATCCCTTTTTCTCTGTGCCATGCTGTCAGAGGGACTTCTGAGAGTGTAAGCGTTGCAGGATCAGCTGTTACAGAGCTTTTACTATAGGTGTACCGGGTGAAGCTCCATCTTATTTCGCATTGCTCCAACTTTGTCTCAAGTTAATAAAATGAGCAAATCACATGCTGCTTAAGGGTCCTTTGTGTAGTTTTACTATATACGTCAAACAAGCTTTTTGCCCGCATATTTTTGCCTAGATAGATGTATTAAAAGGAGATATCTGCAATGTATTAAATCCTGCATTTATTTAGTGCTTCTACCAAAGTTAAAGGCAGGCCTCTGGGCAGCGGCAGCTATGTGGACAAAGCCACAGATACACTTTACTGGGTGGGATGTCAAATGCCCTGTTAGCAACGACCTTGCTTTCCTAATACGTTACAGTGGCACGTGTTCACAACTGCCTATCTGCAGCTATCCGCAGAGACTGCAAGTTGGTGTGGGCTGTGCTGACGTTAGTATTTAGGTAACCTATGTTTCTGCCTTTAATATTTGATGCAGGCAACATGCTCGCTTTGCCTTGCCAGCCTGCTTGTTCCTACCCACCCAAACACTCACATGCAGGTTCAGGCTCCTGAGACCATCTCAGATGCTTAAACATGAGCATCTGGTGCCACCTGAGACATCCGGACCTCCAGTTGCTGCCTCAGAAAAGAGTGGGTCTGTCCTACACCTTCTGCCTCATCTACCAGCACCATGTGGGCGTCTTGGGTGCCCTGCAGCCTGCAGAGAGACCCCAGGTGCCTATTTTAGCACCTGAGCAAAGCACATTCCCTTATGAGAAGATCATCAGAATTTAGTAGGAAAAGATATGTAAGATGGGACTTTCCGATATTGAAGAAAACCTTGAAGAGCACACCACTGCGTGTGGGTCAGTTCAGCTGTGTGTGGGGAGCTCTGCCTATTTCTGTGGTTCACACATTGATCCCACCAGGTTATTAAGTAAAAATATGCCATTTTGGGCTCCTCGCTCTGTGTCCAGAAGAAAAGTGCAGCTGAAAATGATTTGATATGACTGGCTCCTGTATGAAACGAAATGATTGTCTGGCAGGCAGCCGGAATGAGGAGGTGTTAAATTCTGCCTCTATCCTTTCTGCAGGGCCTCACCCTGCAGGGCGGATTAAGTCTGGGCTGACAGTTTTAATAAGAGCCAAAGGCACAAGGACAGTTAAAGGTCTTCTTGGGCCTTGATGATTTAGTGATGTGGAAATTGCAAGTGAACGCAGCTCCGAATCTTCTCAGTAATTTTTTCCTCTGTACGGTGATGGCTTGTGGATACAGTATTTATAAGACAGGTTGTGAATGTAAAGACTCGTCCCATGATCCCTTGGATCGACATCCAGGACATCTGCCTGGAGATGCAGACATAGCACAAGACCAACATGAGGCCCGCAGCCCTCTAGGGCAGCAGCTGGAGGCCAAGGTCTCTTCAATGGCACTAAGCCATAGCTGAACAGCTGAACTGAGACCTGAACACCTAAGCTAGTTGCTACATTCCCCCTATAGCCACTGGAGAAAAGTAGGCACTTTTAGGGCACAAATCATCATATCTTGAAGTGAGCACCCGAAACAGATCCCAATGCTCCCAGAAATGTGTCCCAGAAACACCCTTTTCTCCATTCACTACAAAGCCAGTCTACCAGGTCAGCACAGAGGAAGATGCTGAGCAGGTCAAAATCTAATTTTAAGCAAGAATAATCTCACTGTGTGTAACTGGATGGGCAAACTGTTACTTCTTTATAACACCTTTACGATTGCAACCACTAATATCTTCATTAAAAAACACAGATTTCAGAAGCCCATGTGCATGACCTGGTGACACCCAGAGTCTGACTGCCAGCCACTTTCTAAGTAAGAGTCAGAGCATCTGACTTAAAATGCTTGTTGTAAAACATCCGTGAGCAAAACTCAGCTCCTGGATTAAACAGCATTGACCTGGAAAGATATTCACCTTCCTACTACAGCTGTGTATGAGCGACTGGTTGATGAGATGGGTTGTACTGGTTGCGCTATGAGACGGAGGCATACTTACAGATCTCCTTGGGCAATTGGGTAACTCTATCCTGGCTTGCTGTCACCAAGAAATAGCTGGGTCATTGTAATGCCTCTCTCATAGCATCTGCCAAATTAGTTATCTTGAATCGAAAAGAGAGCAGCAGAACTAATGCAACTTAGTTTACCAAAAAATCTGTATTGTACTTCTCTTATACTTTGGTCCCACATTGGAGGTACACAAGAAGCGACCGGTCTACGGGCAAGCCAAATCAAACAGGTATCTTTGAGCTTATGCTTCAGTCTTTCCCTTAGAGGGACGCAAATGCCGGCCTCTCACCTATTGAGCTGCCAGGTTTTTACAATAGTTGGAGGAGCTGAAAGTTGTCCAGCCGTCTCCTCTTCTGTTGTATTTGGTTAAAATCGGGTTATTACGATGATATTAGGTGGGGAGCAGACAGTTAGACTGGCAGACATGTGGAGCGACAGACAGACAGCAATTACATACACTTTCTTTTTTTAGAAAGAGATGCTGAAGAATAACATACTAACACCCTCTCACCTCCCAGTCTCTTCTCTTTTTCTTGCTAATTCAGAAAGTTGAAATTTTTCCATTTGGGAGATTTTCAATCAGGTCCAGAATCACTCATAAAATGCATGAATTGTTCCAACAATGTCCCTGAAAAGTTTCCTAATTTTAAAAAGAAATCCAGGAACAAAATCTGGCCAGCTCTAACCTGACTGGCTCGAACTGTGCTGCGATGGGTAGTTCAGCAGAGGAGCCTGGGTCTCCATGAACCTCAGCCTTTTCTTACTCCTGCAGGCAGGATCTTCATAAAGGGAGTCATCTCCACACTTCATGCAGGTAATGAACAACCAGGAGTCAGCACCAAACCCAAGCAGACCTTGGGTTCTCATTTATTTCCAACCAAATAAATTAGCCTGGACATAAACACCTCCAGAGCTTATTTGGTGGGAGTGAGGGAAACCAAGGTAAAGTCCTTGGGCAACAGCTTAGGTCAGGTGTGTGGTGAAGATGCACTTGAACAAAAACTTGGCAACACATTTGGGAGTCTTCCTGGAAACTTGTGCAATTACTGACTGTTCCTTCACCTTTCCTTGATCTGGGGAAATACTCTTTTCATTGCACCTATGTAAAGAGTCAACTTCCTTTCTTTGGAAAAAAAAAAAGTCTACTGTATTTATCTACTGTAGATGTGATTTTTGAGTAATATAGACAATTTTCTGTATTTTAAGGCTTGGTTTTGTTAAACTGGGGCAAACCAGGAAATCTCATCTTTTCTTCCTCACTGGCTACCATGAAATTTATCCATGATTTACCAAGGACCCCCAAACTTATGAGAGGTGGAATTTTAATTCCAGGGCTGCAGCAGGTCAAGAGCCAGGTTTATCTTTCAGCAGGGATTACCTATAGTTTCTACTTGATTATTCCCGACATGTGGCTCATCATATTACAGGTTAACTGTTTAAAGGGGTGGGAAAAGCAGGAGGCATGATGAACAGCAGCTACATAACTCTCCTCCCTTCTCCCCAGAATAAATCTATCCTGAGTTTAGGAGGTGTGTAGATTAAAAGACTGCCTTGACAGGCTATCAACAACCTTACCACATCATATAACAAGAGTGAACTTTAAATCTACCATTTTGGTTACCTTTGAAACTCACAGAGAAGCCCAGTCCTAATATAAAATCTCCTAGTGGTTCACATCTGGGTTTTGTAATGGTCATCTGAAAACAAATAGTGGTAGGAGTGATAAGTGATTGGTCATCTCACTGGAATCCTATTACTCTAATGCAGCCTTTTTCAGTAATTAAATAATATTGTATTTCTCCCAATATGAACCAAGGCTGAAAAAAAGTTTCATGTTCAGCTTTAAACTGTGTTTTCGTAGCCAATTTATTTTGTTTTTAAATATGTTCCTCTGCCCTTGCTTTTTCCCCCCCCGTTTTATTTACTATACCCTAAGCAGGGCTCTGATTTCTCCTCATCCTGCCATGAGTACAGGCAGAGTCCTCTGCCAGGGATTCGAAAACTGGTGGACATTTCCCTCTGGGCTTATAATCTCGCTGCTATTTGCCTGCTGTCTTGGGGGAGATGAGAAGCAAATCCACGAGCTGCCAAGAATCACACCCAGGCAGGGATGCAGTGCTGCGAGAGCTGGTCCCTGCTCGGTGGCCAGGAGACAGACGTGACCCTGGGACGAGTTCATGGGGTCACACCTTGGCCCTGATGGAGACCCCCCGTCCCCTCGTGCCCTCATGGGGAACAGAGAGGGATTAAACTGTAGGCCTGCAGTCTCTTGGCATCAAACTGAATGAACAGACCCCAGCTGCAAATCACTCAATATTTTAACAGGCTTTGGGAAATTTTTTCTTCCTCACTTTAACCCTTTGTTGGAACTCAGGGCCTGCAGAAGATGGCCGGTGGGCAGTCCTCCAGTACATGTGGCAAAAGGCTACCTGGTGCAAACCTGCTTCTTCCATGTCCCAGCCAGGGCTGAAGGGACAGGGAGGACTGTCCCCTTCACCTCTCACATCTGAGGTCTCCGCTACAGCTGCCCTCCAATGCACTCCTCGCCACCAGTGTTTCCCATTGCCTGCTCACCAAACGGGTCCCCAATTTGGCACCAAGCCGTTCCCCAAGGAGGCCAGGACCTGGTTGTCAGTTATCTCGCAGGCATCGGACCATAAGCTCTGCAGAGGTCCTGGCTATCTCACAGGTGTCAGATCATAAGCTCTGCAGCCACCTGCCAGCTCCCAAGCTGCCTGGGGTTGCCCAAATTCTTGCAAACTTCTTTTAGGTTTTTTAGGTTGCCACAGGGAGGGCCAAGGGGAGAGCTTTTGAGTCACATCTGGCAAAGGAGAGCAAATGTGTTTGTGCCCCTTTCTGAGCACTGGGGAGAGCGATGGTTGCTGCATCTCCGTAATTTCTCTCTGTATTTCCTTGCCTGTCCTGCCCCAGGCTGGTAGATGGAGAATGATCTATTCTCTGGCAGAAAAGCCCTGTGCTAGTGCAGGGAGAGGTCACATAGAACAGGAGCTGTAGGCTGCTGATTTCTAACCTTTAGCATTTCTTTCTTCTCCCCCTTTTTCATCCCGTTCCCACTTCATCCCCTATTCATGCTGAGGCAGGTGACTGAGAAAACTCCCCTGGGCTATGTGTCAGTGAAAGGCTCTCAGTGCGGCTATTGGGAGTAAAACTGTGTATAAAAAGTAAATACAAACATCAGCCCTAACTGCAAATGCGGTCGTATCATTGACTGGTTTCAGCTCTGTAGAAAATCCCGGTGTCACTGGTCCCCGAGTCAGGTTTTGAGCATGAGCTGAGCGTTAGACTGGAGTCAGTGGGGTTGCCTGTGCAAGTACACGGTGCCAGACAGGAGCTGGGCAGTTGACTCCCAAAGGGTGAGACACAGCTGGGGATTGCAGTTAGCACCAGCAACCCGTCCCTGGTCTATAGGTTGTATTTGACTGCTCTCTAGTGGACAGAAAAATTAGTCCAGAGGCAAACCCAGCTGATGCTCACTCTCCCTGAGCTGAAGTCACCCTCACCTGGGGGTCTGAGGCATTTGGTCTGTAATATCTACACACCATGGGCCTGCGCCGACTGTCTGGGAGCAGGGCTTTGGAGGGCGGTTCAAAGCAGAGTCTTCTGGATCTGTGACCCTGCAGGGCAGAGGTTTGATGCGGGAGCAGTGCAGGGTCGCGGGGGATGCACGACTCGTTGGATAAGAGCTCACGCACGGAGCACAAGGCAACATCCCAACCCCTTCCCCATCACACGGCCTTTCAGTGCTTCTCCTTGTCTTGAAGGAAACACCTGCAGGACCTGCTCCTCTGGGTGCAGTCAGCAGGTAGAAGAGCAGATAGGTACTGTGGAAGGAGAATAGAAACATTTTTTGGTCATGAAAGGGATTTCATGAAGAGGTGAGGAAAAATTATTATATCGACTCATCTACCAGCCACTGCTGAGCCTCCAGGAGCCCTGTGCTCCAAGAGCCCTGCCAGTGCTGGACATAGTTGCTCTGAGGGAAGATCTTGTTTCATAGCACAAAGTGATAGCCCACTAGATATAGTGGAAACTGAGACTGCTTCAGTGTGACAAGAAGGTTTTTATGAAAGTTAGCTCAGGACACAGGCCAGGTTATGTAGTGGGTGCTCCCAGATCAGCAGAACCGTATTACTGAACCCAAATGTTCAAAAGGTGTCCCAAAAACATGAGATTTATAAGGATACTGTATTGCAATTGGGATTTACCTACATGAGGTATCTGAGTTTTGAGTTCTGAGAATAACTCATTGCATTTTCCTTTTATTTCTGTGAAATGACAGCTAAAAGATTTTTTATTATGGTGATGGTAAAAACTGAAACAGCCACTTGACTCATGAAAGAGCTACACCAGCTATAGAGGTTATATGCATCTCTTCTTAAATTCTTTGTTTAAAACCTGGCTTCTTCATTACCCCTATTTTAGGTTTTCAGGATGATACCGTCTGTCAGCAAGAGCTCCTCTTATATGGACACTTCCAAATGCTCAGACACCTTGAACACAAATGAAGCTCCTTCAACCTCCTACTGAGCTTAATTACTTGTCTCCCATTCATTCTTTTCCTTCACTTTCTAGAGGCCTTTGACTGAAATCAGACTGGCCTCCTTTTCTTTGAGCACCTTCTTCCACTTGGAGCAGTCATCTTTGACCTTGCCTCATCTAGTCAGAAACCACTGAGGCTCGAACACTGTACTACACATACCTGCAGTAAAAAAACATGGGATTGTATATGGGCAGTTATTCTATGCGAATTCATTACGAGTTTTGTTACAGAGATGCTGCAGCTATGCATAATTTAGGCTGCTGAATACTGACTGCCTGAATATGTTGATTCAGTTTGTTGAGGGTCCGGAAAGGAAGGAAAAAAAGAAGAATGGATAAAAATAAATCAAGCAATCTACCAAACCAGTCAGCACTGGAGAGTGAAGAAGCAGGAAAAAAGCCAGCAATCCCAAAGAAAAGAGCCATGAAACATCAGAGAGTTTCTTCCTCTTTCCTTCGGTCACACACAACTGAACTGAGGCAAGAGAGACCTATGAAGGTGAGAGGAGCAGCTGAGGGTAACCCAAATATTGGTAGGAAATCATAACTTTATTAGTGATGACTGTTACTGGTATTGGTTCTCAGATTCGCTGCACATTCTCCCATAGCCTTCCCCTGCAGGTTTCCAGCTGACGATCAGCTACACTAACGAGTCCCAGTGCCACTGTGCCTGATTGCCTGGGTGCAGGGCCTGGCCAACACTCATCCATGTGCCCTTTTCTGGCAGAAAAAAAGAAAAAAGAAATGGGTCCAATGGAAAAAAATTTCTGTGTAGCACCCAAAGCAACATGGGAATCAAACTCCAAATGTTCTGGGAAGTTGCTTCTGAAAAAGGTAAGATTGTTGCTCAGCTCCAGCAGACAGATCTATCGGCATATTATAGTTTTCTTCTGTCAGGTTCAATTTTTGTGCACCTTTTACGCCGAGATTCACTCTTCACAGTCACCACCTGATGAAAGACCCTACCCTAACCTCACGGGTAAGTCAGCTGCTTCTTTCCACAAGTTCAGAGGTTAGCAACACTGAGGCATTTGTTTAATTTTCCAACTACATGATGCTTCTGATGATACGGGCTATGGAGTTATAAAAATGCCACATATGATGAGACTTGCTAAGAAATCAGATAAACGCTTGGACTTCTTCATAAGCATACCAACATAGTGCACACAACCTCTCCAGGTGAAAGACAGCCCAGCAGCATACTGGGGCTGAGCAGACACTCCTGTTCAGGGAGAAAAGCCCCAGTATTTGAAGCATCTTCACGGGCACTCGGCGACGTTTGGATGGACACCCCTCAGCGGTGCGACAAGCACTGCCTCAGCGGGGGCTCGCAGCTCAGGTCCTGCTCTATTTTTGCTGTCTCAGGCGGCAAACTGCCAGCTGCTTACTCCTTGTTACTATTTGAATAAATTGGATTATCCAGGAAGCCAACTAGGGATAAAAATGCCATTAGAGAAGCAATTCATTTAGACATATATCTATTTAGGATATACTTATGCTTTCAGGAACTCTAGCCCAGAGCTTTTTAAACCTTCAGAGGCCACATGAGAAAGACTCACGTTTCAAAGGCATTTCCCAGTGGCTTGCAGCACTTCCGGCAACCATGACTCTTGTGCCAGGAAGGCTGCAGCCATGTGGTGGTATTTACACTCTGCTTAACAAAAGGTTTCCAGTGGGAATAGCCAGAGAGAAAACAACCAGAATTTAGGAAGGAACTCCACTTATGAAGTCTCCCTTTTTTGTTTGTTTTGACTCAGGAGTTTCATGCCTCACACTTATTTCACCAGAAGCGGCAGAAGATTGTTCTGCCACCTTCGGATCTCTCTTGATTTTTACAGACTTCCATCACATCCCTAACTCCTCTAGCTGTTTCTTTCCGCGATGAAAAGCCCTGATCCACTCACCAGGTCCTCTTTTGGGGGCTGCTGCTTTTTGGGGGCACCCCTGGACCCCGCTGCATACCCACTCAGGGTGCAGAGCCTGTTCAGGGGGCAGCTGCACTGATGTAGCGGCAGCGTCTGGTTTCTATTGCTTTTCTTATATTCCCCAGCATCTCCTTAGGTTTCTGCTGGGATATTGAGGCATGAGCAACTGATAGCAGAAAGCTGTGCCCGCTGCAAAGCTTTTTTTCCCCAGCTCTTCCCTGCAGAAGGTCTGCGCGCCCGTGCAGAGAAGCGCTGAGAAAAAAAAAGCACCCAGGTGCACCCAGAAGCTTGAAAACGAAGCTGGGCCCCCAGGCCAGCCGTGGGTGCCGGTGAGGAGCAGCACAGGGAGCAGCTGCTTGCTGCTTTCTTTCCAAAATAAAGGTTGGAGCAACCAGCACCTCTGAGCAACCCTGCGGCCAGGGCCGCGCGGGTTTGCAGCACCCTGCGCCCCGCTGCGCCCTGGGCCCCGGCGGAGGGCAAAGGGCTGCTGCGGAGGAGGCACCCAGCCACCGAGCTGGTTTTTATTAAAGATAACGCTCTCGAGCAGCATCGTTCCCATTGTTTTAAGGCAGATAGAGGCGTGCGAGCTGTTTCCACTTAGGAGGAGGGCACACGGATGTCACCCGGGATATGTTCTGGTCCCGTAAGGAAAGAAAGAGAGCCGAGGGTGAATTAGTGGAGCTTCCGTGCCCGCAGAGCCGTCCGTCGGTGTAGTCGTGGCCGAGTGGTTAAGGCGATGGACTAGAAATCCATTGGGGTCTCCCCGCGCAGGTTCGAATCCTGCCGACTACGACCCGGATCGTTCTTTTCTCCGCCGGCCCGGACGTTTTCCTCCCCCCGCTCTTCCTAGCGATCGTTTTGCACCACAGCGGCCCGCCGGCAAACATCCGGCAGGGCGGCCGCTGCCTGCCCGAGGGAAGGGAGGCGGGACCCCGTGACAGCCGGACGTGGCCTCTCCGCCCGGGCCGGCGCCGATCCGGAGCGGCGCCGCTTCTCCGCGCCATGCAGCACAGCCCGGCGCCCGCCGTGCTGGTCACCACCAGGTACCGGGGAGGGCAGAGAGCAGCGACCCCCGCCGCCCGCCTCAACTTCGCCAGCCGCTATGGGCGCTGCCGCCGCGAAGCCGCCCGCCGCGGCCTTCCCTTCGCAGGGCAGGGCCCGCGCCGCCGTCCCCGCAGCGCTGGGAAAGGGAAGGAGGCGGCGGGCGGCGCCTCACGGGGACCCCGGGGCGGGCGCTGAGGGGAAGCGGCGGGCTCTGAGGGGAGGCTGAGGGGCGGCAGGCGCTGAGGGCGCTGGCGGAGCTGAGGCGAGGCCGGGGTGGGCGGCGGGTTGCTGGTGCGTGGGTTTGCCCCCAAGACGCTGGGGATGTATGCGGTTCCTCGAGATTTTTGGCATTTCACAGCCGGGAGAGACCACCGTTGTCATCTGGCCCGTCCCGTGTAACACCAGCCGTTTGGTCCTTTCCTCCTGTGGTAACTGAGGGTCGTTTCCCTTCCACATGGACACTGCTGGGGACGCGACGTGCGCTCCCACCCGCCGGAAACATCTTTTCCTTGTCAGTTTTTCGAGGTGGGTCAGAAGGAATTAAAATTCGTCCTGAAGTGTCTTTGAGGCGTGGTGTCGTAAGTGCCTTCGGCTGACCCCCATTCCCCCGCCACCGTGCCCTGCGCCCTGCCCCTCACGGCCGCCAGGCCGCAGGGAGCCTGTCTGGCTTGAAGGTAGGCCAGGGATGGGCAAAATAAGTTTATTCTGTTTTCCCACCTTCTTGAAACCATGCCCAAGGTGGGTGCAGCGCCGCTGTTTTCAGTTGCGTTGAATTTTTAAAACCTGTGTTTTCCTAGACGTGGCAAATGAACCCTCAAGAGAAATGCCTCAAGAAGAAAAAGCTTGTGGCAATCTTTATAGACAAATGATAGAGATACTTCTCTCTTTTTTTTACCCCCGTGAGATATTTGAGACCAGATGGAAGCAGTTCCCGATCAGATGTGACATGAGAAACAGAAGTGTTGATTCAGCAAGGTTCTCGCTCTCGCACCTACCTCCTAGGACATAAGTAGAAACTATTTCAATCACATTAACTTCAAAGCCATTATTTTAATCCTTAAATATTTGGCTATATCAGGGCCTGACTTCCTTGGGAGCAGTGGCCTTAAACCCTCAAATGTATCTGACTTAAATCACATACATGTTTTGTAGAACGGACTTTATATTAGGTTTTAGCCTTGGAAATGGAAATCTTGTCACCTGGATTTATTTTACAGTCAATAGACTTTACCGCTTGCAAATTGTCCCACTGATATTGAAATGCTTTCAGTGATAATACTGGATATATATGTATGTGTGGCATTAAGGCTTTAGCAAGTGAATATATTTTTTAGCTTGTGAGATAAGATAGTTGTATAGTTATGAGCTTTTTCACTCTTTATACATACTGGGTTTGGTTTGGGAATAGGATTCCTAGTTGCTATGGTAATACAAATAAATAGTAATCTGTATACTTGTAGTTAGACTATACAGAGAAATAAAAACGTTTGCTGGCTAATTTGTGTCTGATATTTTGCCTTCACTTAATGAATAAACTAGCTGTACAAGTTTTTTCTCCTTTTGCTATGACCTGGGTCGTCACAGTCTGGTCCCCTTTGGGCAGAGGTTGCTGGAGCTGGGTGCTGCTGATAGGGCTGATTTTATCAAGGCAGATAGTGCAGAGTCCACAGTCCTGACCACACAGACACTGGAATAAAGTTTCTCTGGTCACAGCACTTGCATCCCTTACTTGGCTTTCTTGCTTGCAGTGGGTACTTTCCCTTGTCTGCCATTTTAGCCTTTCAGCACAGCAAGCAGATTAATTAAAGTACAAAGCCTCTACGTGATATGAAAATGGAAAGACAGGAATGAAAAATTGTAGCTCTTCCGTGAACTGCAGAAACTGCTCTGTTCAGCTGACCTTTATATAGTCTCCCCTTCCTCTGTCCTGTGCCGATCCTGCATGATCTGACTGCACAAGCACAGTGTTACTGGTATGAATGGTCTCGTTGTGTTCAGGTGAAGTGATTCCTGTTAGGAAAGTTAACCATGTGCCCACGTCTCCCCTGAATCACCTGTATTGTAGACAAAAGCGTAACTTAGAGATACACAAGCTAGATTTAAATAAGGAGTAGAAGCAATAAACCTGTGTGTCCAATTTAAACAACAAGCTTTCTCCTTTTGCTTCTTTTTTAAAGCTACTAGTGTAAAAATAATTGTGTTTGATGTGAAAAATGCAATGAAACTATATTCTGTCTTGGGATTTGTAGGTGCTGCTTCCGTTTGAGTAACAACAATAACAGTTATCAAATGAATTAAAACACGGGTTGCTTATTTTGAACCTCAGGCATTACAAGAACTAGTGTGCGCTTTAGATATTACGCTGAATCTGTCTCAGAGTCCCTGCTGATTTCTGTTCATTTAGAATCATTTTTATATTTAAAAAAACCACACAATCCTGTTGCTATGCAATAGTGGTAGATTTCCTATAAGAGATGATAATGAAAATGATCACAAGGCCTAAAGCAAACAAAAACATAGCTATTCTTCCTACCTCTAATCGCTTTCCATTACTGCCATTTTAGCTGAGACTTTTAACAACTTTAAAAGAAAAACCCTGGGTGTAGAAAAGTTACTTATTAACTTCATGACATTTTTAGAACTCTTTGATGCAGCAGCTCTTACAGTGAGGTTGTTGTGTCATCTCAGAACATCTGTACATGGTTGGTGTTTTGAGCTAAATAAGGCCATTCAGGAAGGATCGTTTACTGGGGTTTTTTCCTTTTATTTACATCAGAGGTGAAAAGCAGGTTAATTTGTCATTTATGCTCTGTGGCTGTGTTAACAAAAGTCAGTCACTCCTGAGTACCATTAGACAGACCTTTTTGCTGTCATAGCTGCAGTCACAACTTTTGAGTGACTACACATCTGGAGAGCATTTCCTCTGCTGCAGGTATCTTCTAAAAACCCCAGATCCAGCTGATTTTACTGGGAATTGTCCTTTGAGTCAGCATTTTGGCTGCCACTGGAGGAGACAACACTCCAGATAATGACTGTTACTTATGGGTTTGACAGACCACTGTGAAAGACAGGCACCTACGTATTTATATATAAGCACTATCATTTCTGTGTTTACAGCCTGACAGTGTGTAACTGAGAACAAAATTTTGTCTGTTAATGTAAAGTCAAGTCCTTGGCTGGCAGAAAATGAGAACAGAATTGGAGCAAACAGAATGGTGTTTAGGTACCTAGTATAAAATTTCGGCAACAGTAGAGCTGTTGTTGAAGCCCTAATGTTTTAAACATGGCTTGCAAAGAGGATTTGGTACAAAATTGGGCCTGTGCCCTTGTTTGTTGCTCTGTGATTTATAGAGAGCTCTAGAGATACTCTCTTTAAAAAGCTTTTTATTCAGTTTTGCATTGGAGATTCAGAGGTGGCCTTCTTGGGAAAACTCAAGTTTCAAAAGAACTGCTCAAGTTCTGACATGATGAGAGGAGTCTTTTGAAACTAGATTGTTTAAACCTCTTTAAAGTGTATTTTAAGTTTATACATCTCACGTATCCTTGGGTGAAAGGGCACCTGTGTTAATGAATCTAAACTTCCTAAAGAAAGAGGCAAGAATTCCGCAAGACACCTCTGCAATCCACAGGAAGTCCAGGGAAGATGGGACTTGACATTCCCCATATGGCTAAGGTTAAAAAAAAAAAAGCAGAAAAAATGTTTAATGAAAAAAAAATTGTTTTTTTTAAACAGTCCCTTCTGATTTCATTAAAAAACATTCACACATAGGAAGGATGCACTCAGAAATGTGTTCAGAGAGTATTCAGTGCTCTGCATGATAAACCTCTTTCTGCTTCTGGCAGAGTATTTGGTTGCAGTCACAGCAGTAGTGAGTCTGCTGTGGCTTGGCATGGGGGTAACTTTGGGGAAAGGGTCTCTGATCAGTGTTGATTTCCAGTCTATTGAAACAGACTGTTTATTTCATTAAACGTACCATTCTGTTGTGCCCCAACAGCAGCTGCTCGGTCTTACTCTTGATGCATGAGCACTATAATATGATCCCTGCAAAAATGTCATAAATAATTCCTTGGGTGGGAATCCAGGGGGAAGGTGACGCCTTCAGTGGCGTTCAGTGGATCTGAAGCTGGCAGGTAAGTAAACTGGCAGTTGAGTAAACTGCAACAGCAGCACCCTTGTTGCATTTTCCTCCAAGAGGAGCCATGGATGCTTCTGATTGTTGGTAGCTCTCAGAGGTTAATGCTGTGATTCTTTGTCTACTTTAACTGGTTATGAAAGGACAGGTGGTTTTGTTTCCAGTGGGATTTTCTGTAGGAAAGCTGAGATATTTTAGCTAGTGTACCCTTTCTGCTATTTGGCAACAAGACAGTCAAACCCAGAAGGCAGCTCAAAGAGATCATGTACTCCTTTAACTTGCTCAGTCTGATAAGTGTTTGCCTAATTTTCCTCAAGGACCTCCACAGACGGAAACTGTGTGGTTGGCCCAGCAGTCTGCCCAGCAACTTCTCTTTGTATTTCAGGCTTCTAGTTCCCTGGTTGGCTCTTACAAACCTCACGTTGTCCCCACACTCTTCCTTTCGTGGTCTCTTTCAGCTATTGCCTCTGCCATTCTTGGGGATGTCCTTAAGACAAAGGAGAGGTGGCTGGGGCTTGGTGTGAATTGTAGTGAACAGACCTTTGCTTCAAAACAAGCCGTGATGAGAGATCATGGGATCTTCTCATCTGCCCTGCTGGGTAGGACAGCACCTTCAGCTCCTGTGAGCGAAGTCCTGTTCTGAATGAATCCCCATCTTCTGTTCCCAGAAATGCTATCTTCCTGGCATTTTGTCTACATGGCCAGTGGCAGGTGCTTTGGGATAGAATATAGGAAGCAGGCCATGTCCAAATTTGTATTGTTGCAGAGTAGGAACAGTGTTGGGGTAGGGTCTGTCTGGTGTCCTGTTGAAAAGGGAGTCTTTGCACTGATTTTCTTGAGCTTTGAATTGGATCCTCGGAGAGGGTCAGTTAAAAGTCTTTGTGCCAATGCCTGAACTCTGCATGTATTTTCTTCCCTAGGCAAATTCAGAATACACACACGGGGCTGGATTTGTCGGTGCCGGAATACCAGGAAATCCGCGGGAAGATGATGTCTGGCCACGTAGAGTATCACGTTGTCGTTGTTACCCGACTGGCTGCCTTCAAATCAGCAAAGCACAAGCCTGAAGATGTAGTTCAATTTATGGTAAATGTTTAATCAATGCTGTGTGATCACTTTCTTAATCAGCTTTGATGTAGCAGATACTTTGTCATCACAGCCTCCCTGGGTCAAGGTCCTTGGTAGGACAACACCCTCTGTACCATTTCTGCAATAGGAGTATTATACGTATATTAATTGAACTTTTTACTCCAGGAGGTCAAAGCAACAATGATTGTTTGTTGTTGCCTGTAAGGCATTTTGCATTATGGGTCAACAAATAGAAACCAGTTAAGCTTTTTATAAGTCCTGCTACAAAATTAGTTTCTTTGAGATATGTGTCAGCACTGGGACTTGGTACATAAACATGAAATAAATATATAATAGTTTACTTAAATGGAGAGAGAGTCATATGGGGCAATAAGAGGAATTAACCTTGCAGTAGGTTAACCATGACTTATTAGCCTTGACATGGTTTTTAAAATCCTTTGGAAGAGAGTTTTACAAGGAAGTGTCCATATAAAACATTATTGAGTTGGATTGTCTTTTTCAGGATACCTGCAGAGAAAAGGTTTGAAAACATAGCACATGAGATTCATTTCACCTTTTTTAAGTCATCTATAGCATGTGCACGTCTACTTGAGCTGTCTCACCTGGGACTGTCTATTGAGAGGATGGAAAAAGGTGCATTTAGGGTACATTTCATTTGATCTGCTTTAGCTGTCTGCTGAACCACTCCCAAGAAGCGCGTTTCTCTGTCCATTGACTATAAAGGGACTGTAAGGGGATGCACCCTGTTGCATGCTGTGAACATCTGCTCTTTTCAGATATTTTGGGGATAACTGTAATGTCAGGGTGATGTGAGTGCATAGAAGATAGCTGATAAATGGATATTTACATCTGATTTGCAGATAAAGCCACATCTGTCAATGTTGTGAAGAGGTGCATGGTGAGGAGATCTTATTGCACTCCTTATGCTATATATAACTTTATGATAAAGGCAGCAATGCTGGCGTAAGAGTCTGTTCTGTTCTCCTTCCTTGTCCCTGGCTGCTTGTTCTCACTCCTACAGTGCTTCCTTCTGTGTGCCAGTGTCATGTGGCTATTCTGTAATGTCAGCTGAGGAACTGGTCCTGCTAAAAATGGGTATTTGGGGGTTTGTTATTTAGTACTGGTTTACACCTGTTTCTTGAGCCTGTGAGTTGCACAGCCCCATTAAAGTTTGTTTTAGGACAGGGGAAGGGCCAGTCTTGAGCAGATAAGAGGAGGGGATGCAGCAATGCCTGCTTATATTATGTAATATTTCCATGCAGCTCTGTGCAAGAAAGAACCTGACTAAACCCGAGGTGTTAAAGTGGGCTATTATCATCTGACATTTTGCTTCACTTAAGAAAAAGTAGATAAAATCAGCTTGCCTATAAAGAGGAGAAACAGACTTCCTACTGTGGCCCCCCTGCTTGCTGAGATTGTCCGTTCCCATGTTCACTCTTTCTAGGAGGATTTTCAGCACGTAGTTGCTCTTCTCAAGTGCAGTGAACCTTTTTGATTTCTTCTCTGGTCAGACCTCCTGACATTTCATTCTTCATGAAGAAGAAAACTGGTGTAGTCTGACGGGAATAACATTTATCTTATCAGATACATTTTTTTTCAGCTGACTAAGTCTGATATATTATATAGTTTGGTGTATGAAAGTAATTTAAAACCCTGAGCTGGGAGGTTGGAGGGTGGATGCTTTGCATCGATTCATTCCGATGAGTCTTTTCTGTATGTATTACTGGAAGGAACAGAGGGATTCACCTGTCCTAACTTATCTTTCTGTAAGTTGGATATTTTAATCTGAGTCTGTCCCTGCTTTTATGGTCAATGGGGACAACGGGAATGAGGTGACTCATCCTCTGGAAATGCCTCTCTTCTTTGACCTTAAAGGGAAAGCATTCTGTATTTTAGACAGCTGAGGTGGGGGGCTTCAACTCCAGGCTAAAATGCTCAAGGCTCAGTTGAGTTGCACACAACTCACGGTCTATACCACCGGCGGTGGGATTTTCCACCTAGCCTTCAGAAGGTTGTGGGTCTCCCATAGGTCCGGTGTGATATTTGCCTGCCCCACGCAAGCCCCTTGGATATCGCAAAGCATCTCAGATGGCATCAGATGCCTGTCTTTAGGCAGAACAATCTGCTCTCTATGATTAGATGTCTGTATTTGCTGCGGATTTCTAAGCTCCTATCCCAGTCTGTGCAGGGCTGTTGAGAAGAATGTAGCTGAGCACCTACAGTGTGGGGGAATCCACTTTGCATAACATACACGGCTGGTACCGTTTGAGAAACCCTAAGTTATCCTAGGTGTCTGCACAGGGCTGGCAGATGTGACACAGGACGTAAAGGCATTGGCATCACCCTGCAACAGAGTGAGGTGAGATACAGTACACCATTCAAGGTACCACTAACTGCCTGTGTTCAGGTGAGCTGAGTTTCAGTCACATCTTGCCAAAATGTAGTGACTATATCTGATTGTCATGAGAGGTAAGACACCTCCTGCATGTAGGCAGTTGTCTTAACCTGGAGGCAAATCCCAACCCTGTGGCTGCCGGGTGAGGTGAGTTGCACCCATAGTGTCTGCGTAGTGCCCTGTTCTGCTGGATGTTGTACCAGCACAAACAAGAACTGCGACCCTTTCCCAGACGGTTTGCAGGTGAAGTGTAAGAGAGCCAGGCGACTGGGGAACAGCAGAGGAGAATGACCTTACATTGGGCAGTAGGTCAAACACATCAAATTTGTGTAGCAAGGGGGAGTGAGATGAGACGTCTGAAGGAGGAAAAGGAAACAACTGTGTGCCTGTTCTGCCTTCCCAAGTATGTGAGCAGGATCGGAGAGGGAACTTATTTTTGCTATTGTTGAAATTATCAAATTTGAGAGGCTAGAGGAAGGAGCCAGTGTCACAGTGCTGAGATGACAGGTAGGTTAGAGAAGACAGGTAGCTGTGGTAGGATTTTCACTGGCTCTGGATGTGTTAATCCAACCTCAGGAGCCAGGTCTGTGTTTTGAGACCCTTTGTCTTTCTTTTTCTTCCTCTTTCTTCCCCTCTTTCTCTCCCTGAAATATTAGCTAAATTGATTTTCCTTGTCTAGCTGTTCTTCCAGCTGTTTCCAGTTGAACTGACTGCCTTCCACACTCTTATGCCCTAGATGGCAGCAGCGAAAGGCTGTGAGCAACTGCAGGCACTAATGTGATTGAACAGCATTTATTACTCAAATAGCTTCTCTGTATCCCCTGGAAAAAGATGATGAGCAGAACAGAAGCATCCTCTAAGCTAGCTGTGATCTCTGGGCTGTGATTTAGACCACACTGGATCGAGATATATTAAGGGCCTATGACCAAAACCAGATGAAGAGCAAAAAGAGATTTCAGATCTGACCTGTGGAGTTACTAGCCTTTACTGTGGGTCAGAGCAATCCAGAGTTCCCTGTTCCCCAGCCTTGATGGGACTATGCAAAATCAGTATCGTAGTGTTTCTAATTGAAACGTTTGTGAAGCATTAACAGAAGAAGAAATTAACTTCTGTGATGACTTTTGGATCTAAATTCTTAGAAACTGGAGGGATTTTTTTAAGTAAAAAAAAGCCATTTGTAAAGTAGGACAAATGGATTGTAGAACTGCTTAACCTTGACATTATATTTGGTAATTGAAGGAAAACTCAGCTGCATTTCTTTCAAAGGTCAGAATATTCTTGCCCTATTGAAAGAGTGAAATTCCTTTTATCTTTGGTATTGCACCAGAGGTACTGCTGCAAAGGTGATATTTAATTATTGCCTGTAGATCTGCCATTTTCTGCAAGAAGAAGAAAAGGTTTTGTCTTAAATGCATTTCTTCTAGCCACACCTTACCTTTTTTAGCAATTAACTTCTCTCTTCCCAGCCTTATTAAAAATCCACCCAGCCTATAGTGCCTTCTCTTTTTATCTGTGCCCAGTTTAATTGCTTCTTTTTTACAAGTTACTTTTGTTAGTCAAGTTTGTTCTTTTTCAAAGCTGAACAAATAACTACTGGTGTTTGACAGGCATAGAACATTTTTGGGAAGAATTTGCTATAGAACTGTCTTCCTCTCATAAAATGAGGGAGTATAAGTACATGGGTGTGTATTCATCTATGTTTTCATCATTGCCTGTTTGCATATATTGGCCTTCTTTTTGTGGGCCTCAAAATCTGTGCGTTGGAGTTGCTATTTCCTGACCATACAGGTGTGTTGTGAAGATAAATTCCTTCACATTACGACATCTGTGATGTGAGGGGGGAAAAAAATCCCTGCTCAGTGTAGCAATAGGTTCAGGAACCATTAAGAATTCATGTTGATTAAAAAGAAATATTAGAGTGCTTGCTCTTCTGCTGGGCAAAACAGGTGGGGAGAACAGCATGTAGTCATGTAATTAAAATCTACCATAATGCATATCCGCAAGGTCACTAAGCAACATTAATTCTGGTATGGCTTGAATTGGGAGTCTACAAGTGAAAGCTTGGTTTGTGCTGTCTATGAGAAGGGATGCTTTTGATTCCTAAATCCAAAGCTGGTGGTTGTATAAAGAACAACGTTGCTGTACCTCCATTTTGTGACAGTGTTAAGAAGTGGACTTTGTAAAAAGAAAGTCACGGTAGCTGTAAGTATTTCATGTAATACTATAAAATCAAGAGTGCTCTTCACTAGCGTGCATTGGCTGGCCAAAGGGCTTGAGTGAGCTCTATCTGAGGCCTCCATTTCGTTGAAATCTTGCAGTAAATATAAAGCATATGAAGACAAGTTTGAGGTCAGAAACAGGGCATTAAAAGGAGCCTAGGGAAAGGAGGCATTAAATCCCGTTAATACTGAGTGGGATCAAATTTTTCTATGCACATCTGAGAGTCCCAGGCTCGTATCCCACAGGCATTCTGGTGTGTGTACTTTCATGCATGAGCTTCTGAAGAAGGGGACAAGGCACATGCATGAGATTTGAGAGATTAGCAGCAAACTTCAGGCTTTCACTTTGAACTTCCTGGTGGTTTTCTTAACCTTCTAGCTATATTTGATCATATTCAACTTACTTATTTGTTCCTGGTGCAAAAAATATTCAACCCATCCCTGTCTCTATTTCAGTTCTATGCTGGATGTTAATTGTTACAGGCAAATAGGGTCTTGACCTGGCAAATATGCACATGCATTTGCATGATTAACTCTTTTGAAGTGAAGTAGATTGAGCCTTTGATATTGTGACTTGACAGAACTCCTTGAAGTGCGTGCACTCAGGCTGACTTACGGGTGGTGGGGCTTTAGCTCAACAGTATTCACAGAGTTCAGTTAGAGGCATGGAGGGGGAGAAGGTAATTGGAAGATCAAGACCTGAAGGAATTACAGGCAGCAGAAGAAAAATATTTGAATATTAATCAAATGGGACTTTGTATACTTAATAGGAATGATAAAATGTATTTTAGAGCAGCATTTTTTTTTAACCTGACATTTTGGGCCATAGGATCCATTGACTCTTTTCATAGGGTTGTGAGTGGTAACCAGGAAAAGCAAGATTTAATTTTGTTACATGCTGATACGCCTTTCTCCTGGAAAATTGTCAGAGGATGTTAAATTGAAAGGGTCCAAAATTGCCATGGCAAAGCAGTGCTTCCAGACTGGAAAGGTGTGAGAACGCTCTGGACGATGTGTGGGACTTGACCTGAGAAAATACACTCTGCAAGACCTGGCCGGCCGTGTAAGGCCCCTGCGTTGCCTCTGTGCTGCTGCATCCAGCTCTGGGGTCACCAGTACAAGAAAGACATAGACCTGTTGGGTCTAGAGGAGGGCCATGAAAATGGTGAAAGGGCTGGAACACCTCTCCTGTGAAGAAAAGCTGAGAGAGTTGGGGTTGTTCAGCCTCGAGAAGAGAAGGCTCTGGGAAGACCTTACTGTGACCTTTCACTATAAAAAGGGGGCTTATAAGAAAGATGGAGAGAGACTTTTTACCAGGGCCTGTAGTGACAAGACGAGGGGTAATGGTTTTAAACTGAAAGAGGGTAGGTTTAGATTGAATATAAGGAAGAATTTTTTTATAAGGATTGTGAGACACTGGAACAGGTTGCCCAGAGAAGTTGTGGATGCTCCGTCATTGGAAGTGTTCAAAGTTAGGTTGGATGGAGCTTTGAGCAACCTGATCTAGTGAGAGGTGTCCCTGGCAGGGGGTTTGGACTAGATGATCTTTAAACCCTTCCAACCCCGGTGATTCTGTGATTCTAAATGCATCAGTCTGAGATTGTTGGGTTCAGCCAGTATTACTGCTGCATTTCCAGCACCAAAACCAAAGTAAAGATGGCAGTAGTGTTGAGTGAAGATGTAGAGGAGCTAGCAGCAGCCAGGGTTTGAGGCAGAGGAAGAGCAGGTGAAGAGCCTCAACTGGCAGGGGCTTGCAGGGGCCAGCACTAGGCTTAGGTAAGTGGGGAATTGTTTGGGCTGGAGGTTTAACATCTTGCCTGTGTGGTAGGTTATCCCAGCAGAGGGCATCCCCACACTGTTGGATATTAGCTTGCATGGTGTGCTGCAGGCTTTTGGGTAGCATATTAGTATGCTTTGGGTACAGTGTTATCACACTTCGTATGCTGTGTCGCGTGTTATGGTTGGGGGTGTTGTTCAAAGCCTATGCAGATTCACAAAGGCTCAATTAGCGATAGGATGTGAGGGTGTGCATTTACTTTAGGTTCAATGGTGTAATTAGACATAAATTGAGATTTATGAATAATTTACAGAGTTTGGTAGAGGAGGAATGAAAATTAAGTGGCGAAAGAAATAAGTTTGTATGTCTCAGTTCAGTGTTACTTTTTGAGTATTTTAAAGCTGTTTTGGCATAGTCTTGTTGATTGGCTGCTGTCTTGTAATGCTTTCAGACATTAATTTTTTATTTATTATTGAAATTAATTAGATGTTAAACATTTTTCACAAATCAGACTTGATTTTTTTTTCTGGGTGGAGGGTAATACTGTTTATTCTTTTGAAAAAGTACCAGTGAATTCCTCACTGCCCTTACATTTGTGCTTACACAGCATTTTTGGGAGGGGCTCTGGTGTCGTACCCTTTTCAGAGTGCTACTAGGACCTAGCAAACTAGAAATGTACAGCAATTCAGAAATTCCAGAATTGCTTTCCTCTCTCTTTTCTCCTCTTTTCTCCCCTCTCTTTTCTCTGCTCTCTATCTTTCAAAGGGAGGATTGTCTTATTCTGGGAACATCTCTTTATTGCCATCACTTCAGTGCTTGGCTGCTGAATTGCATGTCAGACCCTGCATGCAGGGCACATTGTTGCTCACACTTACCTGTGTTGCTTACAGGAGACAAGTCTAAAAGTCTTGGTTTTCATTCCCCTGTCGACCCAGGTTTGGTTTTGTGCTTCAGATCTTTCCTATAGAGCTGCTTGCCTTTTGTGACTAGACACTGAACCCATAGTGAACATTGTACAACTGAAATGCAAATATTTTTCAAATCAGCTAGCTTGGTTGATAATTACTGCAAAAGGCAGGGAAGCGTGAAAGCTAAGGTGGTTATTGCTCTTTATGCCTACGTCTAATTTAGTAAACTAGTCGAAGTGTGTCTATTAATGTCAGGACCTGTTCTCTGGCCTGGAGGGCAGCTAGCACAGCCTGGCTGCATCCATAGTATGAAACTTTCTACCATCTACAATGGGCATTGGTACCCAAACTGGCTACTGAGTGGTCTCTGCACCAGACTAAATCTTGGGCTGAAAAATTATCTGGTGGAGTGCTAGTTGCCCAGAGTCAAAATTGTGCCAGGCATTGTCAGGTTCCAGTAGACACTATAAGATTCCTAATAGACACTCCCAGGTTCCAGTGCCTGGGAATATGCCCTGATACTGTTTAGTTTGCTAGTATAAGTGCCGTTTATGGATTCTGGGTTAATCTATGACTTGTTTCCCTTCTAATTCTGTGCTTTTTGTTGGGTTGACTTTCTTTTATCATTGTGTTGGTGGAAGAACTCTGCCTTCTTCCATCCCAAGATGTGGTGCTTGAGTCTCTCCATCTTTTATGTTGCAGTATTAATTAGAATTCACTCCACTAGAGTTCACCAACATGTGTTACAGGAGGATAAGAACTGGACCCTAGTATAGGATCTGTCCCATATGCACTCCACTAGCACTAGTTTTTGGGGTTGTTTTTTTTAATCTAACTCTGTATTCGTTGAAACACATTAATGGATTGGGGGGGTGTGGAGGGCCATGATGAATACATTGTCTGTATAATACCACAGCCACAGAGCATGACAGTCACTCTCTGTTATGCCTGTAACGTCAGTTAGGGATAGTGTTTTGTTTGTGTGTGGGTTTTGTGTGTTGATTTTTTAAGGTACTGAATTCAAAACTTAATGTGGCCACCCCATTTCTAATCAGCGTTCCCATGGTTATTGGTTTCCTTGTAATATCTTGGGCATTATTTCTCCTCAGGCTTCCTGTCTTTGTCCACGGAGGGAATGACTCCATTCACTGTTGGCATCTTCTCCCTGTATAAGAACCTATAGGCCATGGCCAAGTTGTTGGCTTTTATTTTCTCATGGATAAACTGAATAGTCAGGGGTCAGCTGAGGTCTTTGCCCTCCGGTTTCTGTATTAGGTGCTCTGCAGCGCCGCAAACATGCCAGTTTTTTAGGCCTTAACAGCCTAACAGGAAGGGTACTGAAGCCCACCAGGGCTAAGAAATGGGTCTTGGTGAAAAGATTTGGGCTGCTTTGTCCATCAGATACCTTCCTGGCCTCAGGGCTGGGCATTGTATAGCTCATTTTTAGTGGACAAGGATTTTTGCTGTCAGAGAAAAGTATCTGGAGCAGTGACCTTCCCAGTATTTCATTAGTTGATGAGTCAAACAAACGGACGCTGGGTATCTGGCAATGAACTTCAATTCCGTTAGGGAGTGGATTTTAATAACAATTAGAAGACCAGCAACAATGCTTGGGGATTCACTGTGTAGATAACAGGCTTTTACTAGGCTGTATGTAAAGCTCCTTGGTAATACATGTTTTTCCACTTCAGCTTCCAGGGTTAATGTTTCATAGCACTTAAACTGCTGCTTGCTGCTCATGTCTCACCTGTAAAGAAACTTTCCCATGCAGCATGTTTCCTTGCAGGTTTCCAAGAAGTACAGCGAGATAGAGGAGCTCTACCAGAGACTGGCGGCACGATATCCACAGGCTTCTCTTCCGCTCTTGCCTAGAAAAGTTCTCTTCGTGGGGGAAGCTGACATCTGTGAACGAAGAGCTATGTTCAATGACATAATGAAATTCATCTCAAAAGATGAGGATCTAGCAACGAGTCCTGAGTTACTGGAATTTTTAGGTAACTAAAAGATGTGAGTGTCCCCTCTCCCATGAATGTGCTTGATAAAAGCATTATTAAGTTCTTGGCTCAGGTAGTCAGAAACTAGAGAATGCCAGAATAAAGGCTGTCAGTGAAAATATGCTCTTGTGCATCTACAGTGCTGCGTAGTCATGTTTGCTAGTGTTTTCTCCTTTTCTCAGTGGACGCATGCCTCATTCAGAAGTGTTGACACCACAATGCTCGCTTTGAAGGTATCTATCCCACTGTCTCTGATTTCCCTTAGGCATATACTTAAGCTGTGATTCAGAACATGTAAGTTTAGAAGGCTAAATAATCATATATTGTCAGTGGAGAGATGGACCCTAAAGGGACAGTGCAGAGTCTCCCTTAGTGATCAACTTTTCCACATTTTGTCTGGTTTTCCTTCCTAATAAAATTGCTAGGCCTTGCTGAAGAGGGTCCTAAAGCAAATTATTGACCCTGAGAAAGATTTGAATAAAAGGCAGATTTTTTATTAGTTACACCCATTCTCCAGCCTCTTTTTTTTTTTTTTAATTTTCCTTAGCCTCATGTCCAGCTCTTGTTGCCTCTTCCAGTGATTCATATAATTCCTTTCTTATGTTCCTTGGGCATAGCAGGGAGTCATCAAATGAATGGAACAGATGGGCTCTCTGCTCTAAATTCAGCTGAGAGCTGCTGAGCAGGGAATACTCCAGCCTGGTACTGTCCAGGAGTTAGTGTAGCGTTAGTTTTAAGGAAGTGAAGTTGCAAGGTGCTAGCAAGTCACCATGTGTGAACAGCTGATTTTGCAAAAGTGTCAGTTGTGGCCAGATTAGAAGTTCTGTGAGACTGGCAGCTTCCTAAAGTCAAAGGGGACAAAATTGCATTATATTTGGCAAAAGTCTTTTGCTAATAAGGTTTTGAATTTTCCTTTTTTCCCTGGCAGTGTTCTCTTGAAAGTGGACCCCTTGCACAGAGAATTCAGAATTCATGTTGATTAACCTTTGCATGCTGATTAACCTAACCATGGTGCACATGTCTACAGCTGAATTAGTCTGGACTGTCTTATACTGTGGACAGATTGTGTGCAAGTAATGTGACCTGTTCATCGAAATCTGCCTTAGAATAATATAAGTCTCACCCTGCCAAACCAGGTGGAATTCAGTACATACACTGCAGATCCTCAAGCTAGTTGTGTGCAATTTCCCTACAGATGCTGGAGACATAGTCGATATATTCAGGAGTGTTTAGGGAGAATCAACATGGTAAACCACAGATGACTGTGGAGATAAGATGAGCAGCATCCTAACATCCACTGCCTACCCTGACTAGCACTCTCTTGCCTGTAAGGGGAGCATAAGACCACTTGCTCAGTGTAGACACCCACATTTAGTCAATTAAGTCTGCCCTGAGTGATTTGGCAAGTATGAAAAGCTGGGTAAGATGAGTCTCTCATGCCATGTTACTTTAACAGTCAAAAGGATGAAGCCATGAATTTTATCCATCATGGTCTTCACTAGCCTATTTTTAGCTAGTCTCATTATTTTAAATTGCTTTCATGAACATCCAGAGACTCCACAGCAAGCAATAGTTCTCTCCTCATTCTCCTGGGCTTTCCATATAACAAGTATGGTGAGAAGACTTGGTCAAAGCGCATGTTTCGGTTTGCTGAATTTGCTCAGTTGGATGGATCTTGCATACTGAAGGGAGTTAGAACTTCAGGCTTCATTTTTGAGTGTAAATTGAAGAGCTGCTGTGAAACTTTTTCATGCTGTCCAATGCTCTTAATTTTAGCCCAAATGAATTAAATTAGTAACAAAAAGTGGGCTTTAGCTCACCTAGCTATGTGAAAGTTAGCTACCTACATCTAAGCAGAGTATTTACAGCCTCTCTCTCCTCTCTTACAGCGGAGAGAAATAGGCACTTTAGAGGGAAACTCCTTCTCAGACAACTTTATTTGGATGGGATGAATCACCATGCGGAAGTTCTATTGTTTCTATTGACTATAGAAGGAACATAAATAAGCACATTAGACATGCGCTGCTATGTCTCAGATAAAGTTGATTTCCTCCGTCCTTCTCTACTTACCTACTTTAAGTCAGTAAACAGATCAGACACATAATGACACATCAGTGGACAGAAGAGACAGTCAGGAATGTTGAGAGAGTTTCACAAAAGCTGATCATGTCCTTCATTCCCCAAACAAAACCATCAGGAACAGGTGCAAGGTATTAAATAAAACAGTTGTTATTGTGTGTACTCAGTTTTGCATCCGTTATTTTGCAGGAACAAAATGTACTAGTGCAATTGACTTCAAGGGTAAAAACATTCCTGATGACAAGGAGGAAGAAGACGAAGAAAATGAGGCATTGGATTTTTTCAAAGAGGAGAAGACACCTGACTTAATCTCACAGCTTTCATCAGTGGAAAATGCCAAAAAAGGGAAGAAAAAAGAAGAGGAAGAGGAGGAAGAAGATGAAGAAGATTTAGACCCTCTTGGTATAATCAGGTATGGCTGGTAGTGTCTTTGTTATTTAGTTTTTAGCCTATTTTTCTAAACAAATAAGGCTGTTCTATGTCACTGTCCCCTCATCCCAACATTTGATAACATTGACCACTTTCAGCTGAATTTCACAGAGGAGAGGCCTCTGCATTTCATGAAGGAGGTGCCTCAGAAGAGGGAAGAGACTTTGTGGTTCCTCTTTAGTGCGTTCCTCAGGAAATCCAAGTGACAGGGACGTTGTGAATGCCTTGATAACAGTGTCAGCTACAGTAGGCACTTTACTGGATGCTGCAGGGTCCCACCACAAAACATAAAGTCACCAGGGTCTATTGGATGTGCCGCTCTGGAGTACACTGGTGTTTACAGTGTCTGGAACTGCTTCTGAGCTCACTTGTGTCTGCAAGGAGGTAAAGTTACAGCAGCGTAAAGGCTAAAAGAGCCAACATTTCAATCATGATGTTCACAAGTAGGCTTTTCTTTCCTTCTTCCCTCATTTGAAGGTGTCGCATGCTAAATGCCGCTAAGGCATAAGCAATAAGAGCTTGAGAAACAACTGAATCAAAGCTTGCTGATGTTAGTATCTGGGTTTGCTTACCTGTCCAATAATTTTCAGGCAGTTGTTTTCTTCACTTCAAGGTGGAATTTCTCACTTAATTTCCAAAAACTTTTCTAACTACTGAAGCCTGGAAGCAACTTTAGTTTCTCAGTGGCTGGGATCATGAGTAGTGACTACTTTTTTTAGGGTGTCTCAGGCTTTAGATGCCCAAGTAGCAAAGGCTTAGCTGTTCTTGATCTTCAGTAACCACTGACTGACTCAACTGAATTGTTTCAGCCACCCGCAGTCACCAGCCACTACTGAATGTTCTTTGTCTTGGACCCAGACAGTGCTTTCAAAAGGCTTCTTGATACCAATAGGCAGTAACTGATAGTAACAAGCCAGAGCCCTCTCTCGTATTTCCCAATTACCTTGAATCCTTTCCAAGGGGATCTTTCACTCCAGGCTCTAAGCCGGAATCTCCCACACTAAGTCCGGTCAACTACAATGACTAATACTGGAAGCGCCATTTGGACTTCGCTCCTGCTATTATAATCATATGTAATTGTTGATATCCAGATATCGTCCTTTTTACTTGAAATATTTAATCCTTTACATATCACCAGAAAACTTTAAATATTATTCTTTTGACAAAGCACATGCTTAATTACTCAGCATCAAAATTATTCTTTTGTTGAAGAAGAGTTTAAAAAAGTTAAATAACTATTTACATTGAGAAGTCAGATAAAGCAGTACTTCCCACAAAGTGGTCCTTAGTTGGTAAGTTTACAAAAGAAGCTGTCCTTTTTTGGATAGGAAAATGATCTATTGGGTTCGCAAATGCAATGTTGTATTTTCCGAGTTAAAACAAGAATAAGCTGTAAAGAACTTGCTGTGCTAAAACAAGCAAGAAGTTTGCTTTTCTGCTCTGCACAGTTTGGCATAGCATTTGAAAGTCTTGATTATTTTAGTCTTTTAGTGCAAGGATGACAAGATCTGGTATTTAAACCTCATTTAGTCTATTGCTTCCATTCCTTTCAAGAACAGAATTCTTACTGAATCAGAATAACTTCATTTATATAGGAAGTATGGCCTTTACTGGTACAGAGCTGCAGCATGACATGCTATGCAGTCAGATGTTTTTCACTCTAAATCAGTGGTTGGCTATTCCATATGTGTTTATTATTATTTTTATAAATCTCACATGTAGAGTGTTGAGGCAGAAAAATGAAAGTGGAAATGAGAATCCTGGATCTGATTTTACATTGTCTCTCTTCTTCTGTAACTCACCCTGCTTGCATGGAAGATATTTTCAATTCACACCAATGGAGATCAGATCGGACAAAAGCATCGTATCCCAGTTTTATGCCATCTAGTAATAGCTGTCTAGGTAAGAGACCAAAGGCAGGAGCTTAGCTGTCAGTGGATGGACGTTTCTTGGGTGACCATTTTAGGGTGTGCCCATTAAAATGTTAGGTGCTTACATGCTTTAAAGAGGGAGCTTGCAGGCCTCACAGCTTTAGTGCTTCAGATGTACTTGAAGTTACTTTGGGGTGGGGATGAATAAAAAAGTAGGTGATGCAGGCTGGATAAATATGTTTAGTAGTAAACTGCTCCCTAATGCATAGTAAATTCAGGTTAAAAAAAAAAATGCACGATCCTTTCCCTTGTGAAAAACCATTGAAAAGATGTAAAGTCAGCACTGAAACAAGCCAGTCTATTCCAAGCAGTATCGGTGGCCAGGGTGCTTTGAGCAGCAGAGCTCTGACCTAAATTGAATCATGTGTTTGGCATAATCTTACAGGTTTTTTTCTTTCTGGATGAGGATGAAACTGCTCCAGTAGCACAGGCCTCCATATGTTGTCAGCACGCTTCATTTGGTAACAACTTTTCCTCCTGGGCCAGAAGGCTGTGACTTGGATTTGGCCCAGCACTGCTGCTGTGCTGCTGAACCACCAGATAATGTACTGGCCTTAGGGGTAAAATGCTAAACTAGCGTCTTTTTTTCTGGTTTTGTATTGCTGGTGGTCATCCAGGTGGAAGCTCATAATGGTCTGGTTCCTTTTGTCTGGAGGAGACATCCCAGTTGTGCTGATTCTCTTCCTCGCATTCAAGGCTGTGTCTGAGTTGCTCTTTCATGTCTGGTGAGCAACTCACTTGCCAATTCTGCTCTTCAGATTTTGTGGGTGTAATGATGGTCTGCAAACTTTGTGTTTCTCTGCTATATGATTCTCATGCCTAAAAGCTTTCTTTCTGTGTTAGCAGGGTGATCTTGGGCCATGTCTGGGATTCTTAACAACAGAAAGACTGCTTTTTTTCTTGTCTAAATCAAGGACATTTCAAAAACCCCAATACATATTTCTGATGAAGTTTTCAGCTTTTTACACCCCTCCTCCTTTTTTTTTTGCCCCCAGGCCTAGTTCTTCCTAGAATAAGAAGTGCTCAAAATTAGGTTACATTTGTGGGGTACATTGTTGAAATTCATTTGAAATATGTTTTCGAGGGGTATATCTTCTTTTTTCTCACTTAATAGTTTGATGTATTGTTATTCCAGTTGTCACCAGTTACTCTGCAAGTTTTCCTGGACGTTTGTAGAAAACTTTTCAGCTTTGGGCAGAATATACAGGTCCTGTAAGAACAAGCAGTCCTAATACTGAGTAAGATGGTCCTTTGACATCGGCTGTGCAGCAGGGAATGAATATAGTGTACTCACTTTTGTAGCAGTGGCATATTTGTAGCTCTATTTCATTTTTCTTGGCAGTGTGAGTTTACAGTGACTTGTAAGTCACAAGGCTCTCATAGCCAAACTGTCTTTTTTAAAGTTAGCATCTCTTTTTTTCTTTTTTTCTGGTAAGCCATGAATATTAGAAGATCCCTTTGTTAAAATGTTTTAATTCCTTATAAGTGCGAAATCAGCTATGTATTTTACTCCACATTGCAGGGACAATATTAGGTACATTGACTTATTTTTGTCTCTATTGTTCTCCTCAAAGCGAGCGCAATACCGCTCTTTATCACTCTTCTCTAAATCCATCTCAACGTTTGCAGAACCATATATTTAAGTTCTCAGTAGGCTACCATGGCGCTTTGACAATATACCTGAGTTTTTAGAGGTGCAGTATCTTTTAACACTGCTGTCTTCTAAAGGATTTTCCTAGTAAATTACAAAATATTACTGTGTGGCTAGTCACAATTGCAGGGGTTTCTCCAACTGGAATGCCTTCAGGAATGAAAGCAGCAAGAATACTAGATCTGAAAGAAGCTAATCCTGTGGAGGGAAAGGCATGGAAGACAGCCACAAGACGGAGGACCTCTTCACCCGCAGCTAGGATATTCTTGATGATACTGCTGAAAATTCTGCAATAGAAAAAGGTGTAATTTGCCAGTGGTTTGAGAACAGATTTGCATGGAGTGAAGAGAGACATGTGAAGCAGGAATCCTGAGCAGCAGTCAGCTCAGCTGTGCCAGGGCGCATTGGTTGAGGCTGACTGGGCAGTGTTTGGCTGTGTTTATACCGTTACATTGCCCTGTCCTCCAGATTACGTTTGCTGCATCCAAAATGCCCACTGGAAATGACTGCTGCCCTGTGCTGCCTCGTGGGCAATGATGAGGATGGTTTAGGAGAAGGCAAGTTGTCCCACGCCAGGGGAGCACCTGGGACTGTCCTAACAGTTGAATTGTTGAACTGAGCTCCTGTGCTCAGGCCCAGGGTGTGAAGGAGTTGATTAAAAAAATTGTATGGCCCTGAGCTCCTCTGCACACTTTCTGCCTGCTGCTCTGTTTGCTCCCACTTTGCCCTCAGGGTTCCTTAGGTTTTGCTTTCTGTGGGAATTCAGGCAACCGATTGTGGATTTTTTTACTTGATCCAAGCAGGATCAAGTTAGGCATTTCTAGCTGTGAATCTTAAAACAATTTAGAAAACACATCACAGTAACTGAATTGGGTTTTGTCTTCTCCCTCTGTGGATGAACTATGCAGTTTTATTGTTTGTAGGTTGAAACCAAGAGCTTTAGCATCTCTCTCCTCTCACTTTATGGTTAAAACAACTGACTTTAGTACTTGTATTCAGCTTATGCCAATAAACCTGAGACAGCAGCTGATTAAAATGACTCAGAACCAGCTCCTCTGAACAAAGCAGCAACAATTTTGCAAAAGGAGCGTGACTACTTCATGGGTTAAAGCATGCAGCGGCCCCGTGCATGCATTTCTTCAGCAGCAATTAACTTCTGAGGTAATATTCGCTCACCAGCTTGGGAGAACCCACCTTTTCCTGTGCTTTCCTTTCCTGCCTCCATCAGCTCTCCGCAGCCCTCGCAGGAGCCTTTCCTCCACATGCAGTTTCCTCCCTTCCGTCCTTTTTCCTTTGCCTCCCTAAATCTTTCAGTGACAGCATATCCTCCCTCAGCCCTAGGTTTTTCCTGGCAAACTGCAGAGAGCCCAGAGGTGGGTATTCCCCAGGCAAGAGCTCTTCTGTCTCCTCATGAGTCCTGGAGAGTTTCTGTCTCCACTCTCTACTTTTGCTATTGTTTCAGCGGATTTCCCCTCGTGGCTTCTCCTCATCCAAATTTGTGCCTTCCCAGAGGAGTAAAGGCACGTGGGTAGGTTGAAGCTTTGCATCTGTTGTGTATAAACGCAGATGCAGCTAACTCCTGACAGCAGTTAGGGAAGGGATGGGGCCGGTGAGGGCTGACCTTTTGGGGGCCTGCTGCCAAAAGTTTTTAAAAGCCTTGTAGCTAGTTGTTGCAGGGGTCAAGCTAAACCACCCCTGGTGCCAGAGGTTTGCCGTTGCTGGGTTTGTTGGTAAGGAGATTATTAAAGGACTCGGGGCCTCTTCTGGCTGCAGATGAAATGGGCAATTGCTTTGAGCCACAGATTGGCAGGGAAGGAGCAGCCAGGCAGCCAGCCCTGGCCTTGCCAGAGCCCCCGAGAGCCAGGCTGGCTGCAGGAGGAGGAAGATCAGCGCAAGAGCCAGCAGTTGTTTCTGGGTTACGTTCTACACCTTCACATCTCCCAGCCCCTTGATGGCAGCCAGGCTAGAGTTTGACTCCTGAGCTATTCATCCCAGTGCTCACTTTGCTATTCTTCTCTGTTGTGGCAGAAGAGCCTAGGATGGCCTCAGCCTTTTGTCTTTGGGGGAGAAATGAGTGGCAATGTTTGATCTTTCTTCCTTTGCCAGAAACCTTGGGCTGCTGAGGATGGCTGACAAAGAGGCAGAAATCGGCTTAAGGGTAGTCCTGCATTTACCATCTTTCCAAGTGGTTTTGTTGATGGAGTGCCCAGAGCTGTAATAGGGGAGGGCAGTGTGCTTGCCAGTGGATTTTCACCTCCAAGAAAGAGAATTTCTGCAGGCTGGAGTGGTGTCACGGCACGGCTGCTGTCTGCTGGACAGATGGTCTGAAACAAACTTGTCAAAATGTGTGTTCAGCTGCTGTGCCTTCTGGTCCTTGGTTGGCAGGGTTGTACTCCTGCCACTCCTCAGGATGCCACCCCTCAGGCATCCTCCTACTCCTCAGCCACTCATAAATTACATATTGCCTTTTGGTCTAGCCAGGTACATGCATGACTTCCCTCTCTGAATCCAGTAGGATTCATGCACAGCAGTAGAAACACTTGTCTGTCTGTCCTGATCAGCTGAGAGAGAGTGAAGGTGTCAAAACATCAAAGAGGAGGGAAGATAGATACAGGTTGTTTTTTCTTTAATGAAATTCAGATAGTTAATACAATGAACAAGAAAAGAAAGAGCGAGCCTTGTGTTCCTAGCAGTGTGTGTATCTGTGCTCACAGCTGTGAAGCCTTCAGAGATTTAAACAGGCAGACCTTTATTTTCTGTCAGTTGTTGAGTCACAAGCTTAGGTTGCAAGGCATGCTCGACCATCACTTTGCCAAGTGACAGAAGTATTTGTCGCAATTCCAATCCAGCTGCTGTCAGATTGGCAACTTGCAAAATCCCAGTAAACAACGCCGTTGGTCTTCTACTGAAACATTTCTGACAGTTGAAATTTTTCTGAAAACCAAGGACATAGTCTCTGGTATAGTGTTCCTCCCCATCAAAAAGAGGAAAAAGAGGAAAAGGCAGCAAAAAGTGTGTATTACCCATCCAGTTAAAGGACGAGCCTTACTTACTTGTCATTAATTGTCTGCTCTCAACCGTTTTTTGGGGCAATCTTATAGCCTTTCCTATAGAAGTGTTTTAACTGAGTGGCTAGGGAGTAAAGCAGGATGGCGTGGATGCTCTCCTTGCAGGAATTCAGTCCCTCCAGTTTGTCTGTCCTGGGCTTTTTTTGTGTTTATAGGTGCTTTATGAGTGTTATATTCCCATGCAATGGGCTTTCCTTTCCCTTCTGCCTCCAATCCCATCTCCTCAGCACAGCTTCCCACATGTTTCTTTACTGCAAATCTTGCTGTCCCCCCACAGACGGAAGGTTGAGGGTGACTGAAAGAAAACAATTGAAAATGAAACCGTATTTAACTATTGAATCTCACAGAATCATCCATATTCGTTCTGTGTTGCGTCTTCTGAGTGATCGCTCTTGGAATAAGTTTTTCTTGGGAGGACTCTACCAAGGCCTGGGTGGCTCCAAGTGGTGAAACTGAGAACCTTTTCTAGCTGTACTTTCCAACCAGGGGAATCGAGTTGGATGTGTGAAGGACTCAGCCCTCTTCTCTCATTGCTGTTCTGTGGTGGTGCTAACTGAATGTAAGTGCATTCAGGAAAACTGAGATTTTCTGGTACTCCTGGGCTTGTAGTTCGTGTAGGTTACATCTATAAGCGCTCTTTCAGGAGAGTATATTTGACAGGTGATTGCAGGTGATTGCAAAAGCCACTTCTGGCAGTCAGAAAGAACTGCACCTTGGGATCAGAGCAAGGGCACTCAGACTGTCAGAGAGGTTTGGAGAGGAGTGGATGCATAACTTACAGATCTAAAGTTGACTGCTCTGTGTTTTCTTTTATTCTGGAAATAGTCACTTCCCTGACCTAAGGAAAACTTGTGAGAGTCCTCCCCTGTGCCAGCATTGTCCTTATCTGCATTCATATTTCCTGGTCTAGTGTTGGATTTTTGGTCCCATAAGATTATGCAGTCATTGTTTCCCCAGGTTTTATGTTGCATGTTGAAGCAATTGCCTTGGTTAAACTTCAGTGATGAGTTTCTGTCATGGCTGGCTTGAGTGATTCCAGTACGTACACAGCTGGAACATGAGGATCCTTTGGGAAGGAGTTTAAGTAATTATTTTAATGTGCTTCATTTTCTTTCTGATTAGAACACTGAATATACTTTAATGGGTTTTATAAATAGTAAATTTGTGTTTATACCATCATCCTAAACCCAAAGGACTGCAAATAACTCTATAGTCTGTGTAGTGTTATAGCTGTGTATGCCATCCAGCAGTGTTTTCAAGCAGAACACAAATGTAACTACACCTGGGGTAAAATGCAGCAAGGACTTAATAGCTTAGTGCAACACTTCATTGCAGCATCAGACAGTAAGTGAAGAATACGTAATTCAACTGGAAATGCAAGGGGAATTGCACCAATGTAAATGTAAATACCCAGCTTGGAATTTGACCATCTTGCTGAAGTAGATATGTCTGCTTTTAAGAAAGATGTCATGGGATTTTTAATGGACCTGGTTCATTGTTTACAATGTATTAAAGCAATAAAACTTACATACACTTTTCTGTATATAGAAGAATCGTAGAGCCAAGTAGTGTCAGGAAACTGGAATGAAATACCATTGCCAGTAGCTGGCACCAGCTTTCAAATAATTCCCATAGTCCTCTGAGTGAACTCTCAGCTTTTCATTTTTCCATCCTGTTTAACAGCAATATGCGGTCATTTGTAGCAGTGCAGAACTAAACAGCAATGAAGGCGTGCAGAAACTGCCGTGAGCCATTCTGCAGGCGTATTAAGCAAGTCCTTAGTTAACTGAGACAGATTCGTAGGAGGCAGGAGATGCTTTAGAAGGGGTACAGGATAAATTTACAACTACACAAATCAAAAGTGTCTTTTTTTTTACTTCTGGTTTGGAAGAGGATTGAACATGATGTAATTGAGCAGATTTAAACATGTTTTGTTTCATGGACTTTACAATAATAGGATGACTCAGGTCCCTAATTAGAATAAAAAAGCATTACCTCATCGATTAGCCTGCTCCTTTCACCAAGGCACGGGAAATCTTTAATCGGCAGACCCGGGGAACTGCTTGTAGATGAGACAGACTGCTAATGAGGGATGGATTCAGAACTGCCCTGTTGTTTTTCTGTTCACCAAGTATAATACAATTCTTTGCTCTAGAAAAAGCTGTCTGTGGGGTGAATGTGTGCTCAGTTTAAATTGAGATGGGAGACCTGCTTTTTCTTTCATCTGATGCTGTCAAGTTCCTAACTCAGCAGACTTAATAAAACCATTGTTCCCCTTTCCCCACGGATCTGCTGCAGAAGTTTCTGTCTTGGTTTCAAAGGATCAAAGAACTGGCTTTTGGAAAACCATTTCTGGAAGCAATCTGTAAAACCTTGTCAAAAATGCATGAATTAGCCATTGTAACTACAGGCTGGTACTAATTAACACACCTGGGGATCACATCCTCTTGCTACTGCCCCTTGCAGCAGTTGGCCAGATCTGGAATCATCTGAAGTGCCAGCAAAAGGAGGAATGTCCTTAAGGACCGACACACATCTGGGACTTAGTAGCTCTTCATTCTGCACTTGAATTTCTCAGGTTGCATCTTGGTACAGTGCTTAAAAGTTAGATCTCTCCATTATCCCTTTGGTAAAAGGAATAAAACTGATTTCATAGGTCTGCCTGGGGAAGAGTTTTGCACAGAAATGTGGCATTCAGATCATTGTTAATGGCAATTGTCACTGAAGTGAAAGAAATGCTTTCTATCACCTTCCATAAATTTTGGATAAGGCTCAAAACCTTTCTTTCCATATTGCCTGAGATGCCCAGTCATGTCCAGATCATAAGGGGTAGTAAGATTTATCATCACGGTGAAATACGCAGCTGTGGTAGGGTGATCTGACTGTGGCTAAACTAGTAAATAAAACCGGACAGGAACTGTAGTCTTGCTCTGTGCCAACTAGGATGAAGTAGCTCCTGTCCAACACCTAAATCTTTCCACTCCCCAGAGCAAGCTGGCCACGTCCAAAACAGTAAGGGCCCTGAGCTTGTACTGATCCCTAAACTATGTCCAGGCATCATTTGGGAAAGCAATAATTAGCTTGGGCCGAATTCATGCCAAGAAGCATGCTAAAAACTCCCAAGACAGCCATTGTGTGCCGTTATCTCAGCCCAAGCCCTGACCACATTTGTTTGGTAATATAGATGTTGGCTTTTCGTCGTCAACAGGACAGCCTGAAGAAGGTGCACATTTAGGAGTCAGAATTGGAGCCGTTGGGGTCCTGTAACAAGGGTTTTCTTGGTGTAAGCAGTGCTGAGTGTATGTCTGGCACTTAAGGGTGCTCTGTGAGCATAAAACACCAAGGACATTTTGCAGCATTTGCCAGTGTAGCTGGGTGCTGTGGCTCCTATCAGCTAGCACTCTTTTGGGTGATGGTGGGTAAGCTCAGGAGCTAGCCCAGGACTGGACGGGTGCAGCCAATCTGTTTTGGAGAATAACAGAGTTCAGCCGTGTGGGTGTGTCAGTTGGCTAGGAAGAGATCTTGACTTGGGTTTTTGCTAGTATAGGCTATTCTCTGAGGTCTGTTCTCTGAACCATGATTTTCTGAAATAACTGCTACTTATTTGGCACAATACACAAACTGGTCAGAGTGGCTTGGATGGAAGATTTCCAAGCTAATCTCTGCCTTGCTTTATTGCTTTTTTGTCTGTAATAGCATCCGAGACGTTCTTGAAGGCATCATTAAACACAAAACAGTGTCATGCCCTCAAAACCACCTCACAACATTATCTAGACCCATTTGCTAAAGGCATCTCATTTTTCATGTGTGATGCGTTATCTGCCAGCATAGGCTGTTGCTGTGTATAAGTCTTGTCCTGGAAACTTGTTCCCAAGTCATCCGTCTTTCTCATCCTGGCTATGAGTGACAGAGCCATGGCTCCAACTGTTTCTGTAATATGAAAAAAAGCGAATGCGTTCTTAAGAGGCTCCTGAGGGCTAACCCTCACTTCCTCCCTCAGGAGCTGTTACAGCAGGCCCTGACCTCACTGGAGATGTTTTTATTTGTTCAGTGGTGCTGCCAAGAGACAGGGGCAGTGCCACACAATGCGGGATGCTCAAACGGGAAGGAGAAGCATGTGGTCCAGAGCTGCTGGCCAAGATCTCAAGGGAATTAGTTTCAATGCTTTGTTTCAAATACATCCTGTTTAGGCTGCAGTCAGCTCACTTCTGCTTTTCAGGACCGCGTTTCATTCCCGATCTGTAAAAGAAGAGTGCTGGCATGCCCTGCCACGTAGAGGTGCAAAGAGAATGAATTCTGAAAGGTTGTGAGGGGGCTATCCAAACGTTGCAGTCTGTTGGCAAAAAGCATTGTTTTAGTTGCCCTTGGGAGGGGGTGGGAGACGTAACCCAGCCTGTCGTATCCTTTAATCTTGTGGAGGAACTTGCTTGGTCTGCCAGTCGTTTGCCAGCTGTTAGCAGCACAGCACCATTGCTCACGGGAGGGGAGCCATTGTGGTGCTGTTGTGCGCTACAAGACGCATGCTACTGATGGATATTAGGAAGGATGCCAAGGTATCCTTAAACCCTACAGACAAATGGACAACATGGCAAAGGACAGTCTCCTTTCTGCTCTCTGCTTATCTGTTCTTCCTGGGAGGGGCTGGTACCCAGGACCCCTTGCAGGGACCATTTCCAAAAGGTGACATGGAGAAAACTGCATCAAGTTTGTCTCCGTACACAGTCCTCTGGCAGTATCTCATCAAGCTTTGCTCCTTCAAACACCACCATGTGCCTTTGATCTGTGCCCAGAGCATGTCATAAGCACCCTCTGTTTCAGGCTATGACTTTGCAGAGCTCTAGCACAACCCTCACATTATTTCAAGCATTTTGAACTGAAAATCAGATGCAGAATAAATAACAATTCCAGGACACCACACAGAGCAAGGGAAGACCAAGGCCAAGTGTTTGATAGTATGGATATAGTCCTGCCCCAGGCCTCTTGTTCAGCAGGGTAGGTGTGTGTGCTGCTTCCTGGGCTCATGGCACCTCTGCTGTGGAATTCCACCAGTCATGGTAAGGTAGGCAGCCTCAAAACCCTTCCCTTCCTTGGAGAGACCACAGGCAGGTGTGGTGGGTTGACCCTGGCTGGACACCAGTGTCCCACCAAAGCCACTCTGTCACTCCCCTCAGCTGGACAGGGGGGAGAAAAATACGACAAAAGGCTTGTGGGTCAAGATGAGGACAGGGAGAGATCATTCACCCGTTACCGTCATGGGCAAAACAGACTTAACTTGGGAAAAATTAATTTAATTTATTACTAATCAAATCAGAGTAGGGTAATGAGAAATAAAACCAAATCTTAAAAACACCTTCCCCCCACCCCTCCCCTCTTCCCGGGCTCAACTTCACTCCTGAGTTCTCCCCCTCCAGCGGTGCAGGGGGACGGGGAATGGGGGTTGCGGTCAGTTCATCACACGTTGTCTCTGCCGCTCCTTCCTCTTCAGGGGCAGGAGTCCTCACACTCTTCCCCTGCTCTAGCTCCCTGCCAAGGGAGACAGTCCTCCACGAACTTCTCCAATGTGAGTCCTTCCCACGGGGTCACAAGTCCTGCCAGCAAACCTGCTCCAGCGTGGGCTCCTCTCTCCATGGGTCCACAGGTCCTGCCTTGGAGCCTGCTCCAGTGTGGGCTTCCCACGGGGGCACAGCTTCCTTCGGGCACCCACCTGCTCTGGCGTGGGGTCCTCCAGGGGCTGCAGGTGGATATCTGCTCCACCATTAACCTCCATGGGCTGCAGGGGCACAGCCTGCCTCACCATGGTCTTCACCATGGGCTGCAGGGGAATCTCTGCTCCGGCGCCTGGAGCACCTCCTCCTCCTCCTTCTCCACTGACCTTGGCGTCTGCCAGGCTGTTTCTCTCGCATATTCTCACTCCTCTCTCTGGCTGCTGTTCTGCCACAGTTTGTGTTTTTTTCCCCCTTCTTAAATATGTTATCACAGAGGCGCTACCATGCTACCAGTGTCTTGCTTAAGAGGGAGAGTTTTGTGTCTCCGGTGCTCCCTGGTGTGACTGTTCCTACGGTCTGGCCTCCAGCAGCGTCTGCAACATCAGAAGTGGAATTGCTTTGTGCAATAGGTATATCCGTGGCCTGGGGAATATTCCACCCAGAGCAATTTTTTCTTACCTCTCTTAAAAAAAAAACAACACCAGAAACCTCCAGGCAGGAAAGCTGCGTTTTCTTTTTATGGAAGAGGTTTTGATCTCGCGATCAGCAGGAGAGGCAGCAGCCGGAGCACGGGGCTGTGTCTGCAACAGCGGTATCATTTAGTTCTGACAATGTCTCACTGTGTCCTTCACTATTTTATTTCCTGTGGAGCCTTCTCTGTGTTGCGGTGAGGTTTGTTTTACCCATGGCGCAGCCAAGAGAAGAAAGTGACCTCTGTGGACAGCAAGATGTGGGGGAGGGAAGGCAGTGGGGAACCAGGCTCAGCCCCATCTTCCCTCCTTGGGCCGGATCCTGGAGCAGTCGAGACTTGGTGCTTTTGAAGCAGTCTGCCTCTGAGTGCAAATCCTGCTCGGCTACTGCTGGAATCTGCTCACTGCCTTGGTAACCAGCCCTTCTCTGGCTTTTCATAAGCTCTCTAGATGTGGTGTGACAGGTATGTCAGGCAGAATTTTGGACTGGAACATCACTTATACTTTACTAGACGTTTTCCGTAGGTTGGGGGTGGGACTGTGCAGGTACCAGGAGAAAAAAAGAAGGGCACCTTTCAGACAGTTTTACACAGAGCCTCTGGGATTAGAGAGGCCAGAGGTTTTTTGATGCAAACATCCTCTCTTGTTATGTTATCTATTTGAGGCTTTTCTGTTCATAGGCAGATAAAAACTAGAGTTGTGCCCACAGTCCGTGTTCTTGTACCCGTTCTGCTTTTGGATGCGGTGAGGAGGGAATTCATAGGAGGCAGCAGCACAGCTCCTGAGGAGCACCAGCTGAGGCCGGGAGGCTGTCAAACATAGGTGGCAGGAGATGCTGCTGGATATGATGGCATTCTGTTTGCGAGGAGATAAAGATCAGGTAATGCAAAATTAAACCTTTGCAAAGTAGATGTGGAACAGTCAGGAGGCACCAAGCAGTTGCAGGTCCTGCTGATTTGACTTTACCAAGGCCTGTAGTGACAGGACAAGGGGCAACAGTTTTAAACTGAAAGAGGGTAGGTTTAAATTGGACATAAGGAAGAAATTTTTTATGGTAAGTGTGGTGAGACACTGGAACAGGTTGCCCAGAGAAATTGTGGATGCCCCATCATTGGAAGTATTCAAGGTCAGGCTGGACGGACCTTTGAGCAACCTGATCTAGTGAAAGATGTCCCTGCCCATGGCAGGGGAGTTGGACTAGGTGATCTTCAAAGGTCCCTTCCAAACCCAAACCATTCTGTAACTCTATGGTTCTATGATTTAGAGGCGAGAGTGCATCTTCTAGAAATGAGGCATCAACTATTCATGTGTTCAGTGCTTTTTCAGAAATTGTTCAAATACGTCTAACAAGAAGCTACAGTGATATGTTCATGTGTTTATTTGGCTTTTTTCACCATTTCACTGTTGAAGAAACCAATCGCTTCTCCAAAATGGTTGCTGTTTGCATTTGTCGCTTTTACTTGCTAGTTGTAAGAATTCTTATCACAACATTGGATACTTTCGGTACCATCAATTCCCTATTTGTGAGGCCTTCTTTTTTTGTGTTTGCTCGTGAATTTGTTAAGCATGTGGCAGATAACATGCTCACTAGCTAATTTTTTTCACACCTTGCTTGTTTCAGCGTGGTTGACTTTGATTGTGAAGCTGCTCAGGGCATTTTGTAAAGAATGTCTCATAAAGGGACAATATTGGCTGGTTGATTTCATTAGTGTTTTCATATTTATATTCTTGTCACACATTTTATTGCTGAGTTATACTGCATGTAGACATCACTTTACAGGCATGCAACACAGTATTTACCCAAGAATTTGCTGTCTTTGACGTGTAACAATTACTAATTAGTGTAAGGGAATGGATTTTTTTCTTGGAGTGTAATTTTTGTAGGCTCAAAACATAAAGCTAGGGCTTGTTCCCAAAAGTAACTCCAGTAGCTTGGATAGTGACCTTAAAGGAAATAGATCAAGGAATAATGTCTGGCAGAGTTTATTGAGTCAAAACTGTTTGTCTATTTTTTTCCTGATAAAGCTTCCTTTCTCCAGAAAGATTTTACGTTTAAGATTTAACATGAATTTTACCTTTTATTGAAAACTGACTGGTAAACATCCTTGTTTATTTTTGGTGGTCAGCAGTTATAGCTGATTATCATTTGTGATCTGCTTCAACCTCTTCCCTTTCTCTTCCTTTGCTAACTTGCCTACTGTTATCTCTGCTTAATTTCATCCTTTTTTTTCCTTACCCTCCCTTCTGCATTTTCCCACTTTCCCATTGCAGCTTCATGTTTCTCTTTCAGGTAGAGCCTGTATTCTTTTTCAAAAGCATAATTTGACCAACAATAGTAATCTTTAGAGTTAAAGCAGAAAAAGAAGAGTCCAGAATAGAGGTCTGGAGGGTAAGAGGTACATGATGCGGAATGGGGGGGAGAAGAGGGCTGAAGATGATGATGAGGCCTAATTGTCAGTCTGGAGGGTAAGGCAATATACTGCAGATCCTGGAGGTTGAGCAAGAAGGTGCCTGATACTGGCCAGAAATTTGGGGAAATGGATTGAGGAGGGATGAAAAGCAGAAATAGGATGATATTAGGCAGAAATTGCAAGGACTAGGCACAGCGAAAATAGAAGGTGCTCCAGAAGAGGGAAGCAGAGCAAAAATCAATGTTTCTCTCCTTTTGTCAATTTGAAATCAAGTCCTACCAAACATACAAATAGAGAAAGAGAATTAAGGGCGTAATAAATGCTGGTATACACCAAGCCCTGATGCTGCCGTCATGATGCTTGCCTTGTAGCTCTTTTACTAATTCATAGACTGAACAGCAAGACATAATATTCTCTCCTCCTCGTCCCACCAAAGCCATGGAGAAGAACCAAAAAGAGAGTGTTCTGGTTTCATCCCTCCTTGCTTGAGGCGTCCGAGTGTCTAAGTTAATGCAGAGATAGCTCAGGCTCTCTCTCTACAGAGAAGCAGATACCTGCAATGCTGCAGTGAGATCCCTGTCCACAGGAGCTGGAGGATAGGAGCTTCCATTCTCCTGGTCATGCTTTGGAAGAAAACGGTGGGAAGTCTCAGGACTGCTATGTCAGTCCCTGGATAAGATACCATTACTATTCAGGCCTGTAGGCTCTTAAAAAGAAAACAGCAGCATGATTCTGGCAAGACTTTAATAATGAATGCTCTTTTAATTACTTACTGATTATATCTGATTATCTGCCTTTCTTTAACTTTACCAAGCATCAAGGCAATGCTCGCCAGCCCGTGCTTCTTTCTGGTGTTTTCTAACTTTTCTAACTTTTCTAATTTCTAAAATAGTTTTATTTTTAGTCCTTTGTAACCACCCTGAAGTTCTAAAATATGCTGAGTAGCTACATCCAGGGTGCAGAAGGATGCCTGGCCAATTTTTTCCAAAACACGTTAGTGCATGTTATCTGGTATTGCATATTTGAAAATGTGCATCGTTAACATGAGTATTAGGGTAAGAATATTTCACTGTTGTCAGAAACCCTGAAAGTACCATTCTGCTGCTTTGCAGGTGAACCCCAAAATACTAGTGAGTATTTTTGGCTTTTTCACGTCATTATTGGCAACTTTATTATGCCTGTCTTGTTCTGAACCAGTGTCCTTGCTGTGGTTTAATTTAGTCATGATTATATTTTGAACCTTGTCTTTTGTTGTCCTTAACTTGTTTCAGCAAGTCTTACATTCTGGTTTAGTCTAGAAAATCAAAGGAAAACGATAAAGAAATTTCCTTTATGTTAATTTTCTTTCTTTGCAATCTACTCTGTAACCCTTGTTCCCTTGCCAGGCATATGAGTGCCTGTGTGCTTTATTAGTTATTTAGTTGAAAACTTTTTAGGAAATGTTTCTGTATTATGATTATTGCTAATGAGCTGTATACTAAACAAAAGTGGGCCGTCTATGGTCTTGTCGTCTGTTTTCAAATTATATTGAAAAAGGATATAATCAGAAAGCTTAAGGACAGATTATAAAAACGGCTTGGCTTCTTTTAGGAAGAACAGGTACTTCTGGGTGCTGAGCCCTTCAGAAAAATCTCTCCACAAAAACAGGTCCCTAGATGGGAGCTGAATTCTTGAAAATCTATTCCTTCATGCTTTCTGTTGCTCTGCTGGAACAGTAGCCCAAGGCTGGCCTAACCTGGGGGCTGCAGCAGGAGAAACTTTGCCTGCAATTGAATGCTCTTCTTCCAAATGATGTCTAATAGGAGATTTATTCCATCTATTATGCATTGTCTTATTTTGGGATATGCCAGGGCCATTTAAAACACTGTAAGTTGCTGTGATGTCCACAAGAGAAAGATTACTGTGTGAGGTAAAATATCCCTGTGGCCAGTGCTTGTCACGGTTGCTTAACACTTAGCAGTCAGGCTGTGTTGAGCTGACGGGCTTAGAATTTCTATTCAGCATCCCTTGCCCAAAGCGGATGAGAATGACCCCTTTTGTCCTGTCTGTTATTATCAGGCGGCTTTAGAAAATGAGCACTGTTGAATGAAAAGAAAGCAGCAGATGACATTTTGTTTTCTGCATGAACTAGTGTATAGGTTCTTTGTTTTTCAGAAATGGTTTTGAAGAAGATGTGCTAATATTGCTGCTATTTTAGCAGTAGTTCTTTTGTTCAAGCCTGAACATGGATTTGTGGGAGTTGGGGTGTCTGTTTATATTAGCAAGCTCTTTCCTTGTAAAATCCCATGGATAACTAAAATACAAATATGTATATTCTGAATAAGTCTTTTATTTTACTGTAACTTTCCTTTCCTGGAGCATAATCTTATTTCTATAAAAAAGAGATGGTCTTATTTTCAGAATAATAAGTTCTGAAAATTTTTGTCTGTGTGCAGAGATTACACTTACTCTGAATAATGACACACACTTACTCTGAATAATTACACTCACTATTTTAACCCAATAGTGAGCATGGGTTAGGGACTCCTGGCTGTATTGAGCACAGTAGACATGCCCTTTGATTTAAGCTATATGTCACCAAGCGTTAGGTCTGGAGATCCGATATTTCAAAATACAGCTACCACACAGACAGGTCTGGAAATCTTCTGACATTAGAGTGTCTTAGTCATCCTCGTCACTGTTTTCTACAGCTGACCAGAAAGCTTTTCTGCATTATTGGTGTGCCATTGAGACATGGAGGTTGCCAAACAAGTGACCTGCATTGTGTCTGTAAACAATAACATGAGAATTGCGCTCACAAAATGGGTTGGCTTTGAAAGTGAGTGTCTTCTGCATACAGGGTTTTGTTGACATTTTCATGGGTGATTTGAGAATCATTTGGGAGCCAGGAGTCTCAGCTGGATTTTCAAGTGTGCCAGCAGCCTGACTAGGTGGATTCATATACCCTAATTTTTGATCATCCGGTTTTCATCCATGTCAATTAGGAGGCTAGTCTTTATCTACAGTCACTTATGAGGCAGTTTGGCTCCTTTTGGACTCAGAGCAGAAGACGGTAATGTTATTTAAGTCATTCTCACAGTGCTTCATGTATAGAAGTCAGTGAGCTCAATTGGGTAAATAAGTTCAGCTGAACAAAGGATACATCATCTTCAGGGCTGGTTTTTGTTAAGATTTTTAAAATTCACTAGAATGATGTTCCAAGGTTCACTTGTTTCAGCAACAAAGAAATAGCAATGACACGGGTCATCTTCTGCCAGCTGGATGCAGGTACTTTCAAAATGTCAGATGCCAAGGCTGTGAGCGTGATGTATGAAGAAGGTGCTAATGAAGTGCAGGGCTTGAGTACAGTACTACTTTGGGAGACTAAATCTTCCTTCATTTCTGTCTTCCCAAAAGCCTCTGCATCCCTGCACCAGCATACTGCACCCAGGCACATCATGATCGTTGAATTAACTATCCTTGCAGCTTCTCCTCTGCATGCCTACCAGCATGTGGCTTCACGATCAGCTCCGTTGCTAAGCCCCTGGTCCCCTGCTTATGGGGAGGTAGGAGGAATATATAGAGAGGGGATGAGTGGGCAGGCAGACACACACTGAGGCCAGCTGAAGCTGATTGTGAAACCAGAACCTCAGACAGGCTCCGAAAATTCTTACACACCCTTTCTCATCCATTAACCTCTGCTCAGCAGCACACAGCCTGGACTGGCACAGCTAAATAGAGAACCGTGGGAATCCTGTTTCCCAGTTAGAGACTGACCTCAATAGAGTCCCTGTATGGATATGCTGGAATTACTTGGCAGTCCAACTGTGGCTTCCTTAGAAGGGTAGTGAGGGGAAACAACTTGAAGGCAGAAAAACAACTTCTTCATGTTCCTGCTGGTAGCAGTCAAGCCCTGTGGGTTTGGCCCCGTGCCCTGTAACTGCCAATGCAGTCCCCTGGCAAAACAGAAAGCAAGCCAGTGTAAGTGGGCTGGTTTGATGGCTAGACTAAACAGAGGGTTATTACCACGACCTTTCAGTTCAATTAATTTTATGTGCTGTTCTTCATGACACTCTTTATGGTTCTCTTCCCTTTCTTCGATATTTCCCACCATTCTGGTACTCTTTGCTGCAAATACTTCAGCTAACTATTAGTAAACTCCTTGTTAACTTCACTGGGGTGGAGACCTGTTGCTTGGAAATGTATTGGCTCATGTATATAAGTACCTGTGGCATAACAGGCTCTTATGCATCAGGAGAGCTGTTGTAACTTTCTGAATGGACAAGGGATCTTGTCAAAGAGTTTTTGGCATTCTGTAGATTGGCAAATCCTCATCTATATTGTCATTCATTTCTGAAAGAATACTTTGCAAGGCATGAATTATGCAAATAAAGGTTCCTCCTTCCGCAGTAGATTGGATTTATTTGTGTCTACTAATTCTATTTTTAATCAATTTGTCAGCTCTGAAAGACTCAGTCTTAATGTTCTTCTGTTTTTGTTGTTAAATATAATGGCTCTCATTTTTCACTTTTTCTTTTAATGCTTAGGTTCATTTGAGTGATAGATTTCTTACCACAGTTAATAAAGCAATGAATTTGAGTTTGTGTAGAAATCCTGGTGAAAGCTGTCTGGCTTGTACATATTATAACTTTAGATTTTGTCAGGTTTCAGAAGAAGGCTCTTTTACAAATGCTTCAGTTTGAGGCAGTTCCTTGGAGCTGACCTTTCAAAAGTAGCTCAAATTCAGAAGTCACTCGAGGCATATCCATAACGAATATAAATGTGAAAAAAAGAAAGCCATGGAAGTTTCTCCTGCTTTAAAAATAAGGTTTGTATCATAAATAGTTCAGCAAATTGGCTGCTGACAACTGCAGATACCTTTAGTATATTGAATAGGGTATATTTCCAAATAAGGCTGTATTTAAGTTCTGCATGGGGCTTGCTCTTACACCTCTAAAGTGCAGCATTTCCCATTGCTAAGAGACGAAGTGGTGGTAGCAAGGTAATACTATCCATGAGTTCTATTTTGGTGATAATAAACTTGTGAAAATAACTGGAAGTAACTGGACTCCACTCTTTTGTGTGCAGCTGTAACTGGAAGAGGATTTTACAAGATTCTTTAATGTAGTTGGAATGTATGTGTAATCTTTTGACCTTGTTCTTAGTTTTTGATGACTATGGCATGTTAAGTGCTGATAATTGGGTTTGCTCTAGGCTGAAACCTGACCTGCTCTCTGCAAAGGAGAAGATCACATCTTCTGTTGTAGGAGGCACTCAAAGGGGCTACCTTAGAAATTGCAAGGCCATGACTGCTAAGAGTAAAGATCTCTGAAATATGGCAATTTCTCAGGAAGGACATGTTGTCCTAAGGAATGCTTCTCTTTCAGCTTAGTTTGAATTGGACTTTTCATCCAGAGGTTTTTGTCCTGTTCTCTTAATTTTCTTTTTTATGCTATCTGGTTTGCCTCATAACTCAAGCTGCCCTACTGAGCCCTGTAGCTTCAGCTAGTGGAACGTGACTCCTAGGTATGAGAGCATGAGGCACATGCTTTTCACTGTTCTTGGAAGGGGATTCAGCTCTCCTTGTTTAAGCCACGTGCAAATGAGGCCTCTAATCCAAACTAGTTTTTAGCTTCCTTCTCCAGCCATGGGGAGAGGAGGAGATCTTCAGAGATTTATTGCATCCAAATACCAGTGTTCAAAATAGACGAGATTAATTGTCCTGTGGAGATGTCTGTCTCTTTCCACTGAGTTGAGAAGAAGCCTAAAAATTAACTTTGTCTCACTGTCAAATTTTTAGAAAACTAAATTTAGAGGAAGTTAATCCTGCCCTTGGTTCGAGAAGGTACTGAGTGACATTTGTCAATTCTGCAAATAGCAGTCTGTCCAACCAAGTATCTTCCACTCCCTGCTTGCTTCAATTTAAAGGCGATGTAGTCTTCATATCATGCCTCCTCTGAGGAGGATGAGGGGAGTGTCTAACACGTTTATGGAAGGAGTATGCAGCAGTCAAAAACAGCAGCAAGCACTGACAAGGAAATGGAGCCAAAGAGATTTTTAAAAACCTGTCCAAAGGGATCAGTGCGATGGTCCAACCTGCACTTTGTTTTTCAAGCCATCCCTCTTCTGGCTGTCTATGACAGTGTTGCTGGAACTGCTCTTCTTTCTTATTTTAAGCTTTCTGTGTGGGAGGAGTAAAACTGCTTAAAACAAATGTGATGGAGTGGTAGTTTGCACAGTAAGGCATTGTTAGCCCTACTCTTCCAGTTCCCGTTGGGTTCCTTGATAGTTCTTAAGAATACAAAACATGAGTACAGGTAGAGTGTGTCAGACCAACAGTCCCTCCAGCTCAATATCCTGTTCCTGCCAGTGACTAAGAGATGCCTATGTACCTTTCTCTAATCCTTTCCCAACCTCCATCTGTTTTCAGCTTATAAGATTTTCTAGCCATAAATCTTTCTTGTTAAATGAAGAATTGCAGCTGACTTTCTTGTTTCTTATGTTTTAGAACTAAAAAACCGAAGAAGGCATCTGCTCCTCCAACCAAGGAAGAGAAGCCCAAATTAACCATTTTTGAAGAGGAAATAGATCCAGATGAAGGACTCTTTGGCCCAGAAAAAGATTTCTCATCAATTGGTCCCAGGAAGAAGATGAAAGAGAGTAAATCTGTTCTATATTTGTATATACACAGATTGTTTTATTTAAAGCATGTGTGTATAACTGAGCTTTTAAAATGTAGTGATACAGAGTATACAGGCTAAATAGTGACTTGGGAATGTTAAGGCAAATCTTCAGCTGGGGCAGAATCATCTAGAATCATTCAGAAAGAATAAGACCTGTAGTTCCTGTAGCTGTTCATTGTTGACATTTTGGGCTAGGATAGTATAGGTCTGTGGGAGCTGGCTGTCCCACAATCACTCATGCCACACTAACAAGAATAATGTGACCTACTTTTGAGTGCAAGAAGAAAGCACATTTACCAAGTCCTGAGAGTGCAGAGTATCACTGCACTTTGTGGATTGAAAGTCCTTGTAAAAAAAGAATTGTCTACCTGATCTTTTTGTTCAGCCCAATAGCCAGATTTACCAGCTAGTGTAAATGCAGGTTTTTTGTTAGGTAACATGATTTAACTACAGCATTTTCTGGTTCCCCTTTCTAGATCTGAAATTATTTGAAGATCCAGACCTTGGTGGGGTGGTAAGACTGGGTGACTCACTACTGCTGCCAGCTGCCTGTAAGAACAGGGAGTATGTGCTGAACACGGGTCCTGAGGAGGACACTGAGAAACTGCTGAGGTACACATCTCAAATCTGTCGTATAGGATGAGGGAGATCTGAGGAGTTATTTAGACCTCCAAAGAGACGAATTTGAGGGCAAAGCTTAAATATTTTGAATGCTAACTGTGAATCAATATTTGTACTTACAAGTAAAAAATATGTGTCATGGAGCTTGGAAATCAAACACATTAAAAAGGAAATCAGGAAGACCCTTTGAGAAAGGTAGGGAGCAAGGTATTATTCTGTGACTCCAAAGGAAGGGTCTTGAAAGGCCCAAGTCATGCCATCTAGTCCTTGTTTTCTAAGATGGCACTTCCGCTTTCTGCAAGCGATCCACAGGGGGTGAAAACTGACCTCCATTATGAAAATTGAGAAACAAAGCCTGGAAACAAAGAGGAATTCAGCTTTAGTGAGCTGAAATCAGGGGCTCTTGCCACAAGAGGAATGATTTCCTGCTGGCGGCTCACAGATCTCCATGCAGACTTCCAGGAGGAATCCTGTGCACATCTCCACAGCTCATTAAATTCTCTATCACCCTGCATTTAATTTTTAATCTAGTGGAAAGGAGGGCTGGAGCTCAGAGTTACAGGAGGGAATAATGTACTTGCTCTTACACTTACCTGCCCCTTGATAATGTAGTGCTGGAACATATCATCACATAATGTGTTTTATTCCTGACATCTCTCTCACAAGGCTAGATTGCCTGCACTGATAATCCTCAAGAGATCAAGCAGGGAGCCAGTGCTCAGAGAGACCAGCATCACCAGCGAATCTGTGCTGCCGTAAAGAGTCAAATTCATGCCTTCTGGATCTCAGGCTGGCGTCTGAATGATGAGGCCAGTCTGCTTCCAGTGCTAATTCTTGCCAGCCAGATCCTGTTAGGATGTGTGATTTCCGCAGCAGGTACTAAACCTGGGAGAGAGAATCTGTGTGTGGTTTCAAACCTCTCCTGAAGCAGGTAGTTTTGCAGCTATTGCTTTCTACGCATGGAAAAGTGCTAGCTATCTCAGCAGTAATACCTGACTTAATTTAAACAAAGGTTAAATTGGGTAGGGTGCCATCTCGCATTACATCCTGACAGCCCACCTGATGTTTATAGAAGCTGATGGGGCAGGATATGACCTGATTTAGTGCTGTGGTATATTGGGAGCAAACACGTATGTGCTTGCAATATTTTCGTGTTTCTCCTCTCTAGCAATCTCAGCATGAAGCGTTTGATCCAGATTGTTCATATGGCTAGAAGAGAAGTGCCTGTTTTAATGCAGTCCTTGCAATATTATCCACTACTGGAGAGAGCTTCTCCATCTGTCATGTCCATGTCCTTTGGATTATATGTTTTCTCTTTCTCTGTGGCAGAGAAAGGTCTCTGAAGTCTGCTCCGAGACCAATAGACCATGCTTTTAGATCAGTTTGGGGTCATCAATGTTAGCAGCACACCCAGATGGTTATGGAAACCCATGGGAAAAGATTCCATTTCTTTTAAATTCCAGTAGTTTATGTTTATTCTTGAATTGTCCCAGTGCTTTCAGTGGTTGACAAGTCATGAAGATCCAATTGGAAATGAATACACGTAATGAAGCAGAAAATCATGCCAGTGGTCCAATGGGAAAGTTGCTACGGGAATCCAGAGGCAACTCCTGGCTGTGCAAGAGGTATAGGTAGATAGTCAGGATCTGTTGACCTGTTCAGGTGCTTAACACCTTCTGAAATCCCCCTGATAAACCTAGTTCACAGTGTTATCTGCACTTCATAGAGAGCTGGTGGACTGAATGCAAGGTGATTGGGGGTAAAGGAGAAGCTGTTAAACGGGGGAAGAAGAGTGGCAGTGCTGTTTTAACCTAGTAGAATACTTCACCTCGCCTCTATGTAAATTCATTGCAATCACCTGAAATCCTGTAGCTGAACTTTATCAAGTGGTTGCACAATGCACTTTGTTTTCTCTTCAGCTGCAAGCCTTAGCAGAACTGTCAGGTCTCATAAATGTAGAGGCAGCATTTGAATCATCTCCCACCTTCCCTTACCACCAGACTGGTGTTACATATTCTTGCAGGGCAGTGCCACAGTCTCTTTTTCAGGCAGTGACCCTTTGTGGTGAGAGGAAATGTTCAATGCGAGTGAACCCTCCGATCTCTCTGGCATGGGGGTTTGAGCATATTTTGAGGCCTAAGAATAAATCTGCCTTTGCCCTGTAGGTGTTGACAATCCCTCTCACTTCCCAAAGGGGACTGAAGAAATCTCTCCGCAGCCCTCAGATCAAAGCAGGGGCTGTGACAACCCATTCCTTTAGAGGGCTAGAGCTGGCTAAGCTACTAAAGGAAAACTGGCAAACGTCTTGGTCTGTTGGATATACTCTGTTATACCATACAGAAAATTTGCCTGGACAAATTTTGTCACGACCTAAGACCGGCCTGAGCTATGATGCACCAGCAGATCTGTGGTAGGTCCAGAAACTAGACGTGTTCACTGAACACAGATGGATTAGCTGAATAATGCAGATATAGCAGCTCTTGACTTATGTAGTGTACATTTGCATGTAGCACATGGTCTGCTCACATGTATGTGGTAGATCCGAGAACTGTCTGACTTACTGGAAAATGTACTTTCCAGTGAAACATGGGCAGAGATAGGAGAGCACTGCCTAAGGCAGAGGAAGGCAGAACCTCCTTCCAAAGGGGAGATGGGAAAAAGATGATGTTCAGAGCAGAACACAGGAGCAATCAAGTCCTTCGTGATCTGTATGGTACCTGTGTGGTTGTAGCAGCAGTGGCACCACAGCACTGTCAGTACAGCCGTGAATCCCCAGCAGTGACTTGTAACTCTTGAGGAAGAGACTGATATGGAGACAAATGAGTCTGCAAAATGTGCGTGGGCTGTGCTTGTCACAACACGAGGGAGGAGAGAGTATGATAAATGTTCTCATTGCAAACTGAAGACTGTGCTCTCTGTGGATACCTGCTTAAATGAAATGAGAATTAGTATTTTAAATAGAATCACCTACTTTACATTAACAAGTGTTGAGCTTTGAGAAGAACTAATTGCTTTATAAGTGTAATGAAAGATTTCTTTTTATGGTAAAATACCCATGTCCATTCAAACAAGTATCTTCCCTCTTGCTGTCCATTGACCAGCCTTTTACTGGTTACTAATTTCTTGGCTTACCAACAAAAATTAAGCAATGGTGATGGAGAAACTAGGTGAGCTACCTCACTCTAACCTCTGGCGTGGTAGATGCAGGCACTCTTGTACCACGAGGTCTGCCATACATCAGTGAGGTGCCTATTGAGCACTGTACTTGCATGTCCTTCCAGAACTTGTGGAAAAGAGATAAATTGCTGTGGTAGGAACCATCAAGTCCCATCATGTTGCCTTCAGGAAAAAAGGAGCACATTATACTCTTCCTTCATGGGATGTGCTTTGAGAAAGGGAGGGATAGGTAACCATGTCTTTTTGGCTTATCTCTTCACCACAGGGATACAGAGGAACCCAGGCTTTCAGAGAAGTCTTGGGCCCCTTTGCTTTTGACTCTTCCAAGGTGCAAGGTGACCAACTGCAGTGAGATGAAAGGGTAGCTGATCAACCCTTTCCCAGATGTTAAAAGAATAATCCTTGGGAATGGATTTAGGACTAGACTTCTCTTTTCTCCTGTCATTTTCCTGGGTCCCGTCATACCATATAAAGATTCCTTCTGGATGCATTCAGCCATTTACCTCCACTCCCAAAGCTCCTCTCCAGGTCTGATTTCCATTTAAGCTAGAGACAGAAGTCAACTTCTGCAGAAATCAGTATCCTGCCAACTCTCCCATCGTGGATTCTCATGCCATCTTATTTTCTCATCTCCGTCCACCCAGTGGTCACAGATGTGCAAATTAAGTTTTCATGCAGCAGGACTGCAGTCGACCTCTTCTGCCTCATTAATATAAATTGTGCCTGCCTGGTGTGATGGATCAGGTTTGTGTGGAAAACCAATGCTAGAATTGATCCTGTGAATGTTGCAGCGGCTCTGTGGGCCCACAGAATTACATAAATTATCACACATCCTAGCCTGAAATAATTATCGTAGTTGTCTAAGCAGCTTTTTAGGAGAGATTTAATTAACTTCACCTTTGATAATGAATAGGGAGTTGAACTGGAAGGAAGCAGCTGTCAGCATAAGATTTGTCTTTTTCCAGTGCTGAGAACGGTGTCAGCAGTGGGATCTCAGTTCTGCTGCCCTGTGATTGTAGACGTGGTGTATTCTGTCTTAGGATTATGCTGATCTAAGACTGCTGGTGTTGAAAGGGACAGTCCAGCTCTTACCTCTGTACTACAGCTGCATCATCCTGCCTTAAAAGATGAATTTTACAGGTTGTATTTACAGCTGCGAGCTGTGCCATCCATGATGCAAGTGATGACCCTTTCAGGAGCATTACATTGTTAGAGGCTGAAGCTGTTTGTGAAACTGCATCCTAACAATGGCCATTTATATACACCATTCAGTGCGTACAGCTTCTTGAGCAGGTTTGTTAGCTTCAGGATTGCCAAGGAACTGTTAACACACTTAAAGCAGAAAAAGTTTGTATGATGTTCTTCATTCAGCAGGCCATTAGCAGCTGCTGAATTCAGAGCGCAACACTTAGATCTTCAGACTAGCCAGGAGTCATATGGGACACCACCTCCAGCTTTCTTGCTTGTCCTGAGGATATGAGAGCAGCACCATGGGCAGGAGAAGAGCTTTGAGAAACTCCAGAGGGTTTAAATCTAGATCCTTTGGGCAGAGAGTTGTTTGGGTGATGGGCAGGTGGTGGAGGAGGTTGCAACAACTGTGTCAGAAATTTCCTGACTACTCTAGGGCAGTTTCCCTTGCTCGTTGTGTCCTGACTGTGGAGAAAGAACCTTGATTTGGCTGCAGTAGCTTTCAGTAAACAAATAAATAGCTGTTCTTCTTTTCTTTACCAGTTCTTGGTGGGTTTTCTTGCTGCCCAAGAGCACTTTCCATGATGGTTTTCAAGCATTTGTGGTGTTCTTTCCATTTTTCCTGTGATGTATAGGGATGCCGCTTACAAACACTGGAATAGCTACAAAGTAAACTTGGTCAACAGAATAGAAAGGCTTTTGCCAGATGAGAAACATCAATTCTTGCCCCACCCCTAGGAACATATATGGGTTGTATAGAATAATGCGGAGAGGTGACCTAGAGTCCTAGTTTCTCTTAATCTTGCTAGGCTTGAGAGTCACCCGATTTCAACCATCTTGCCCCAAGTTACTTGCATTTTCGACAGCCATCTTCAGCTGGGGGGGTAAAAGCTGCCTGCTCTCCCCTGCCCCAACTATGCCTTTGCCTGGTGTTTGGGGAACTTTCTAGAGAAGCAGGAGAGAGAGGTTTGAACTTCTTCAGGCTGGGGAAAAATCGAACCAGCTCTCTGGTTCAAATTGTAAAAATTGAATTGTCTCATTTTCTGGGTGAGTGATCTGACCAGTAGGCTCTCTTCCTCAGAGGGCTTCTTGTGGGCATATGCATGTAGGACTTACTTGTACTAATGAGTCTATTCTCTGGCTCTCGGCCAGACAGCCCCAGCAGGCTGCATCCATGCTACTCTCTCCAGCTCCAGAACAAGGTGACTGTATGCAGCTGCCCACTGGGAATGGTCCCTGTCCCACACCAGCTCTGAGTTGTGCCTGGGAATGTTTTGGAGGAGGGTTAACCTGTCCCAGACCAAAGCTGTGCCAGTGGTTCTTCCAGCATTTCACCAGTACAGACTCTCACGTTCCAGTGTCCAGGCGTATTTCCTGGCACTGGTTAAAGTACCAGTATGAATTTAAATGTAATGGATTGCAGGGGAAAGCAGGAGCAGAAGGGGAGATAGCTCCTACACAGCTCCCTTGCTTTGCACTCCTGTGGTTAACTCCAGCCTGTATAATTTCCACGGGCCTTGTTAGACATCACACTGTCTCTGCTGACCATAGCAGAAGTGATGGTCAACAGATACTTCGAAACCTCCTGCCTATTTTTGGGCACAAGTCTTTTCCCAAGTCATATATGTGATATTACACCTCTCCTCAAGGCTTCACTAAGGTATCTCTTGTACTTGGAATTAACACCAGACAAAATAAAGACACAGATAATAAGATAGGGAAAGATCAAAGTCTATTCTGCAAGAACTGCTGTGAGTTGCATAACCTAGCTTCAAGCATGATCCTTTTGGATACTTTAGCAAATTATGGGAGTCTTTGTCTCTTGCTTTCATTACTGATTCTCCTCATTAGAGCATTCCCAGCAAGCAGAGGTCACTGTCCCCGTCATGCTACTTGCCTTACATGCACATCGTCATTCCTGTCTCAAAGATCTTGTCCAGGTAGACAGGACAGAGTTCAGAGAAGTGGCATCTAAAATGTTGATGTTCTGATGGCAGCTGCTCTGTCTCCAAGTCAGAACTCGTTTACTCTCTTGAAGTCCACGTGCTAGCAGTCATATCATAGGGCTTTGTGACAGCTTTTCTTCAGTAAGGGTTTTGATTGCTTTCTGTGTCTGGAAACAAAGAGATTTTCCACCAATAGAGTCTGTGAATCAGCACAACAGTATGGCAGGAATTTTAAACAATGAGGCGCTGCTTTTCCGTTACAGAAAAAGAAGGAGACTAATTAGAGAATGATTAATTACATGGATTCTGTGCCTGATTGTCTATAAAAAGATGGAGGATTGGGGTGGGAAGGTTCTTCCTTTAACCTCCTTGTTATTTCAGAATAGTTGCTTGATTTTTTTCTTCCTCCTTCTGGCCTGGAGTTAAATATGGTGGTAGTTGTGCACTGTAATAATTCATTTGCTTCTCAAGAAATAGAAGTCCTTGTTTCTATCTCTGCCTGAGGCGTTTTGCATTTTACCTCTTTAGTTTTCCAAAGACAGTTGTGTCTCACATGATCAAATGGCAGTGGACCAAACAGTTTGTCTATCACTGCAGCACTGAAAAGCAGGTTTTGAGATAAAGACCACATATTATCTGCTGTGTTCTCTGTAAAAGACTTCTGTCTAACCAAGGTCTTTAAAAAAATCCAGGCCAAAAACGGAGATTTACATGATCAGCTTCCAGACTTTGAAAAATTATCTTCTGCGGAATTTTTGGCCTAAAAGCACACTATCAAAAAAAACCCCACCACCATCCCCAAAAAAATCCCCACAACCTACTGGACTGCATCTTTTGGGGGTGTTTTATGACTGTGCTGAGTGGTTTTGTTGCTGTGGTTAGCACAGAAATTAATATAGAGCCACCCAGGAGTAGGAATTCAGGAAGCTGTACCATCTGATCAGGTTAATGAGCTGTATTTACTGCTGCCCCTGCTGGGCAGTGCACCTAGTTCTCAGGCAGTGCACCTGGTTCAAAATCGTGCTTCCTCCATATGATCTGTATGTATATGTATGTATTGTTCACCCAGTTATTATGGTTTGTGTTATTTATGACCAAAACTTTATGACATAGACACTGATTCATTCAATATTTGTTTATGCCAAGGAGGAAGGCATCATATCAGCTAAAGGAAAGTTAGGCTTCAGAAATACCAGCCCTAACATGTTTTGTTTATTACACAGCAAAGAGAACAAGAACATGTTTTGGCAATGTGATCACAGGTGTGCTATCTCTTGGATATCAGAGTTTGCAGCAAACAAAAATGCCTGGGCTTAAATTAAATTAATTTCTTCTATGTAGATGAGGAATTCAGAAGGAAGGAATACACTGACAAGGTGTTTTGTAAGTTAGGTGGGATATGTCACCCACAGGGAATCACGGAAACTAAGAGACATCAAAAACTTTATTATCTAAAAAAAAAGAGAATATAATCTCCAGAATTACCTGAGGCATGAAATTTGACATAACAACATGAGCTGCCTGCTGGAATACAAAGTCCACAAGGTAGAGTTCAAGGTGCAGAGCTCTGAGACAGTTGCCCAGCTCTGTCCTTCAGTTGGTCTGTTTAGGTATTTCCTAGTTTAGTGTTCAGGCAGTTGATTTTACAAGATTAGCTTTGGTTAAAACTGATCCTCTTTAGATTCCCTTTGGGAGTCACAAAAAGATCTGACTTCAGGAATGGTTTTATCTTAAAGGGTTCTGACCATCTATATGGCAGAAAATTCATGCTAATCCTTTAACACTTTATGGCCAATTCATGGTGAGTATAGTTTGTTTCAGCCTGGACAGTTCAGTCATAAGTTCCTCAGAGCTTTTAATAAGGGCGAACATAAAAAAGAAACCCTTGAAATGACGCAATTTTTCGTAATAATAGTGGGATCCTTAGCTGAGGGTGCTGGAGCTCTTTAAGTACCTGGGTTTTAACATTCAAACAATGTGCACTAGGGATGGAGCAATAAAGTGTCTCAGATACATTGATTCTTCTGTTGATCATGTTCCCCATGGTCCTGGCCAGTCACCTGAATAAGTCACTTCCCAAATTATGGAAGAGCTCAGCTTTGCTTTAGCTGCCTACTTTATTTTAACTGTCTGCAGAAGGCCCCGCCAATTGTTCTGCTGTGTGGTAGAGGCATTTACAGTATCTCTCCTAAGGCTACCAGTGAACAAAGAGAGAAAGGGAGAAATCACAGTCCCATTTAGTCAACAGACGTTACCCCAGTGGCTTCGCAGGGGTCTGGATGACAGCCCCCCCAAGATGGCCTCATTGCCTGGCAGTGAGGAAGATATAAATTACAAAAGACAAATGAGTGGAAGGACCAAAAAATGCCTGACATGAAATGAGGTGAGACTCATTTGTGCTCCAAGGACTGCCTACCTATGGGGCCTGTAGAAGAACAGAGTAAAAAGGCACCTTGCTTAGACTCCCTGTATGGTATCCTGTTCCAGTGAGTGGAACTGCTGAAGACCTGCTCCAACAAACCCCTTCCAGTCACCAGGGGCTCAAATGAGGAGCTTCAGCGAATCCTTCCAGAGAGAAACAGCTGTTCTCTGTTCCCTTCGTTACGTCTCCGTTTGCTCCTTGCCATTTGCCACGAGATGGTTATGGGTGCTGTGACCAGAGAGCATCCAGCCATCCTCCTGGATGGAGGGACTGTGCCACCTCTTAATGTAGTGCTCTAGCAGAGACAGAGGGAGAGGGTGGGCTGCACATGTGCTGCCAACTTCTTTCTTGTTTAAGAATCACTTGACCAGACTTTCTTATCCTTACAAGTCCTCTAAGAGTGAACTAAGTAAAAGTATTTGAAGGGAATTTTAGCACTGAAGAAAATTCCAGTCTCTTTAGAATAACACCTGGACCTTAATTTAGTCTCCTAGTTCATTTGTAGCTTCCCTGTCAGGCTACGCTTTGGCTGAGGCAGAGGGAGTTTTACTGCTGGCACTGTTACAGCCTAATGGGCTGATTCAGTTGATGCTGAAGTTTGGTAAAAACAGTTCTTATATCAGTGCTTGTAAACAATTAAACAGTTAAATCATTTCATTGCCTAAGACACTACCGTTGTAGAGTAAGTGTATCACAGTAGAGCTGGGGTTTGGCAAGGAGATACCTACATATTACAAACCTGCTGTTCCTCTTGATCTTTGGCTCTTGGTCCGCCATGTAAAAGTTTTTGCTTGCACTTCTTATGCTTTAGCTTTCTTGATTTTGTATGCTACAGTTAGGGGTGGAGCCTTTTGGAAGCATATATGAGGTATGCATTTTATCAGGGGCTTCGCTTTTGTAGCTGGTCATTACACAGCTGATGATCTGCATGGATTGCTCGTTGGGTTTTGACTGCTTAACAATTATTTATCAATCAAGCCTTTGGGAAGTTAACAGCTGTGTTTACTCCTTATGGTATTTTGTTTGACCATTGTGCTCAGAGGACCAAAACAAGAGGCTATTTTGATTCAGAGCAGAAATTACTGTGGCCTTTAAAAATTTCTCTAGCTATGCTAACTTCTACTTTGCCATCTCTGCTGTATCTTTTAGAGATGTGATGTGTCACAGCCTTCTTTCCATTTCCTTCACATACTCACTTTCCAAAGGCAGCTACCTCTTGGCGTCACAAGACTATCTGTTAAAAGGGCTCTCTCAAAATCTTTTAACAGCTTCTGGGAACAAACTTGGGCACACACAGCGTGCTGTGTCTTTTGATAAGGTCAAACAATCCAGGTAGAAAACATACTTAACTGTTTCAGGTGTTTTGGGATAAATATTTCCTAGTGAAATACTCACTAAAAAAGCGTTGTTGTATACATTCACAGATTGCAAAACTCCTTTAGTTTCTTGGAAACAAATGTGAATATAATATTTTTAAAGCCATTAGATTTTCCAGTTTCTCATGATTGAGCAAGGGGGATGCTCAGTCTCAGTCTTGTGGGATGGGAATGAAGAGGAAGCAGAACTGAATGTGAAAAATGTAATTATCCCATGAAAATTTCTGAGCTCTTGAGGAAGCAAACCATCCTGTCACAGATCAAAAGCAATTTTTTTCCCTGAACTAAAATCAAGTTCTTTTTATTTTGATAATTGCAAATTGCTTTTAATTTAGACATTTGAAAACATGCTGTAAAATTAATTAACTTGCGTGGTGAACTGAAAAATCACATTATAAAAAGACAGTTCTTATTTTGGTACCATTGAAACTTTTATGGAAAGCTCTTCCTAAAAGAGAAGTTCATCAAAGTTGATCCTTTCCTGCAGAAAGTTTTATTTTGCAAGAATGCATTTTCTTACAAAACAAAAAGCAGTTCAGAAATTCCCAAAATGTTACTGATGTTTTCTTCTCATTCCAGAGTTGAAGATGATTTAGAGAAACTCTTGACAGTAACCTCCAAACCAAAACCTAAGGTACCATCAAAACCACCACTGCCTCAGAAGCCAGCAGTTGCCCCCAGGAGCACTAACTCATCTCCACTGGCGAAGCCAAAGGAAAACAGGATTCAGACAATGAATGAAGTGGACATTCTCCAGTATATCCAGGAAAATGAATCTATCAACAACCAAGATACAAGTCTGTTTTGAACATACATATTTTTAAAATGTATTGATGCCTTCTTGGCCTAAACTCCCAGTGAGCTCAAGTGACAGTAGCAAGAATTGACCAGGTCTCTTTACTGTCACAGTGCTCATTTGTGTACCATCATACAGAGAGCAGCAAGTTTGACTAGCAGAGACTCGCCATGATGTTTTCAAAACAGTGCAGTTGTGGTATAATTTTGCCTTAGATTTTCAGGGTTTTACAGGGAATGTGGACAAGGACATAGCACTACAGATTGTCTACTACTATTTTAGTTTCGGCCAGTTTAGTCCTGATTGAAAATGGTAAGCACACATTGCAACTGCGAATAGTGTCCAACAAATGATCTGAGGCGGGACAGGATGCTGTTCCTGTCATTTTAGGCAGTGTATTTCACGGAGAGGTCATTTTCCTTTTATCCTGTGCATTTTTGTAGCAGCCCTTTCCTCCCTGACTGGTATTTCAGTAATTTATAAGCAGGAACTGTTAAGTATAGGTAACAGTTCCTCTGTAGTTCAGAGAAACACTGAAATCCCAGCTAAGCCTGACAATCTGCTGCCTTTGTTGTTGGGCAAATGCCGACTTGTAAGAGAACTTGTAGGACTGCAAACACTAGAGGCTATGCATCTCTGGCCCTGGGGAGAATAGCAAACGACTGAAGATGGCTAAGAGTGCAGCTCCAGACATATGCGGAGGTTGCAGTGTGTAGGAGGTTTGGATGCTGTAGGACTTTTGTGACCCTACTCAAGATTCACAAGGGCTAATGTTTTCCAACCAAGTCTTACTGGGCTTCCACTGTAGTTAGTGGAGAGAAAGAGATTTCTCCAGGAGGTGATTCAGTGCAGGTGTCCTGATAGAGGAACTCTGAATTGCTCTCTGGAGTCACTCGCTCTCTCTTTCTCCTTCCCTTCTGCCAGAACTTAAAGAAGCAGCCATGGTGATTAATTCCATTAAGCTAAAATAAGTTTTTTGATAAAACAGCGGTCTGTTCATTACTATGGCAGTGGTTAAAACAAGGGAGGACAAACTTGGGATTATCCAGAGCAAAAAATAGGAAGAAAATATATTGGAGAAATTTTAATATGCAGGAAAAGAAAAACGTGGTAGAACAGACATCCCAGACGACCCCTCTTCTTTCCCAGCTCAGGCACTCTGGTTGAACATGCTGAATTTACATCTAATGTGGGTTGATACCTGCTGTCATGTAGAAAGAGACTCCTGAACTCATTCTGCATGTGTTCTATCCAGATGTGAAGACAAGCTCCCCAGAGAGAAAATATTAATATATTTAAGCCATATCACTATCCCCAAATTTGCCTTTCTAATATAGAACAAAATAAATAGAAAGCATTATAGATATATTTTTAATAATGAAATTATCTCTATTAGCCAATGGAAAATACAATAAAGGTATTTTGGTTTGATGGGACAGATAAAACGTAACCATTGGCTGTCGTCTGTGTACAGTATGTTTCAGTATAATAAAACATTTTGCTAACACATTTTGCTAACCTGCAGGTGTTACTGTTATTGTTGTTCTCTAGGTTGTACAGTAGCAGCAAATCGGAGTTAAAGGATGGATTCCATTTAAGACATGAGGAGAACATGGTGTTAAAGTGCACGTTCAGCTAAAATCCTGTGTAAATAAGTATGAAACCAAGAATGTAGCTGTGCTCATATTTCCTTTGAGAGCAGCTAATGGTAAAACTATATATGGGCAAAGGTAGTACCTGATCCTGTCTGTTCTCACAGTGTTCTGGTGCATTTAGGAAGTTTGTTTATCCCATCCTGCAAAAGGGGAACAAAAGCACTGAGGAGAAAATAAATGACTTGCCAGAGAGCAGGCAGAGAAGAGCAGGCAGGAAGAATTAATTCAGGGCAGCCTTCCTGTTGCAGTACCTGGTGTCATGAACAACCACCGTATATTTAACTGAGGGTTGAGGAATCTTGATCTCCACTTTATTCAGCACTATTCGGGGAGACTGCTTGCATTTCTGTATTTTTGGCCTACAGCCCATCACATGGCCTGAACACTGCTAAAACTACCATATTGAGGGCCATGGATTTAATGATCAGTAGACTCAGTGCAGATCTTCACCCTTAGCAGGGGATCAACAAAGGAAAAGGATTAAGATTTATTGAAGTAAATAGAGAAATCACAGAAGAACAGAGCTGGCAGTGGCCTGGGAAGACCAGTTTGCCCACCATCCTGCCCTGAGCAGGAACATCTGGCCTGTGTCCTGCTGGTGGCAGTTCTTACCAGCCAGGTCAAGCTGTTATTGATGTGAGGCTGCAACTGGACGAGTAGGCAGATGCCAGAGCAGGACATGGTGGCTGAACGCGGTTAGGCTGGAGAGATACCTGAGCATGGGCACTGAATTATTCTTGCAGTGGCAGTAATTATGCCTGTGTTACCTCTCACAGCCATTTTTCTAACCTGTCCTTAAAAGTTTGTCTGGCTGGAGAACAGCACTGGAGATGCCATAACCTCCCTGGATGTGCCATCACAGTTCTTTGCCATCCTATTAGAAATGTTTTCCTACTGTTTGACATAACTGTTCCTTCCTGCAACTTAAGCTCATTACTGCTAATTCTTGTCACCACAGGAAGAGAACAAAGTATATTCCTTTCAGTCTCTTTTCTAGACTGAACAACTCTGAGGGTGAGTGACAGGTCAGGACATCACTATGGTACCAGCTTCTCATGACTTGGTGCCTTAGATGAATGTTGTCATCTTACACTGGATTTCTCCCGTTTTGAGAATTGCTACATATCCACATACCAATTTACCAGGGGCAATAAAGGATGCCAGCATCCCACACCCTTTCATTAACACCACTTGGTGCAGTGACACAATGTGCAGCCTTTCTTCCAGCTGGGACTATGTTTTTCTTTCACCGTTCCTCATAGTAATGTCATCTGTCTGCCTTCCGCCACCTCTAAGAGCTCCACTCAGAAATGGCTCATGCTTTTGCAAAGCAGTGGGAGGGTAGATATTATATATTACCATCATAAACATGGGAACATTCCCAGTAGTACTGATGTAACAACAGTATAGTTGTATCCATTTTGAATGGCCAAGGAATACTTTGATCCCCAGCCGTCCCTAAAATTGTCAAATTACCTAAACAACACAGGGAAGGAAGAGCTGTTAATTGTTTCCTGTGCTAGATTTTTAAGATGATTTCAAGGTCAATGTTTTACTTCAGAAAAAATCTATCTTTCCTGTCAGGAAACTAACATATAAGGATCCTTCATAAATCCCAGTGTTACGCATTTGTTTTACAATGCAAATGTCTAGCTGCAGTAATATTTATAGGCACTTAGAGGTGAGTTACAGTCCTTGAATACATTATATATAATGAATCATTATTATACAAGAGAAGAATGTCAGACAAATGTAGCCCCGAAAACTTGAACATATTATTTGAAATGACATAGGGAAACCACACAGCATACTCTGCATCCTGCCAGACCAGAACTTTCTTTTTTTTTTCCTCATATGTCACTTCTAGTAGCAGCTATTTTATTAGCCTGCTCTTGACAACTCCTGAAATTCAATTATGGACTCTAATGTAGTTCTTGGCTGACAGGCATCACCTTTCGACATTAGTAATAGCTAGCTCATCAGAAGATTTGAAAAGCAAGAGAGTTATATTTAAACCCTTACAAAAGATGTTTTCTTTAGTGATTAGAACTCATAATAGGTATCTGTATTGCTTTAGAAGCTGCTCCTTGTTTTGCATAACCTTCTGCTTGTTATGTGGTACAGCACTAATTAACAGATAACACTATATACTTCATTATTTGGGTCACAGTTAAAATACTGATTTCACCAAGCTGGGTATTTCACAGATGACCTGTGGGTCATCTGCTCAGGTCTGTTCTGTTGCTAAATTTTTAGGAAAGCTAATTCCCACGTAGCATTTAAGGCCTAGTTCTGTCAGTTACAATTTGGATTGGGTCTAAAAAAATATATTAATTGAAACTGATATTTCTGCTAATCTTTGCCCAGATGTTAGCTTCTGCAAAGAAGCTGAGCTTGCTACAGCAGAATACACAAGTCAGCCTGTGATTTAAGATCATGAAAATCCAGCACGCTCATGGGGCACTAAGGCATTAGCTAATGAAAAGAGACTGTAAATGACCAGTCCCTGTGGTGGTTAGATTTAATACACAGTACAAGAAAGCACTGATTTCACTTAAAAATGTGACTGTCACTAACGTCACCAAGGATTCTTGAATCTTTGTGTGTGTATGCATCAACCACGTTTCTTATCGATCAAGGTGACCCCACATTTGTGACAGTTTAAACCTCTGTAAGTCAAGAAGAGAGAGGGGTTTTACTGTGAGGTTTTATCTATGTTCTTTTCATCTCAACAGCAACAACAGGACTGAATAAAGTCACTCAATTGCTTTCTGTATTGCACCCATTCCTTCCTTGATTCATGTTTAAACCCTTCTGATCCAATTTTTTCAGCCCTCACCGTATCACTGATCTTCCTTTATAGCCTTCCGCATACTACTGGTATTTAACGTCATGCATTGAACCTAATGAAGAATTCAAGTGAAGGGAAATCATGTACCTGTATTTCTAGAGAACCATCTGTAGGGTACACTGCTTCGAGTAAAAATACAAGCAGTGAAAGGTGATAATGGTAAATTAAATTAATAGTCAAATTAAGTGCTGCTGTGGGAGTTCAGAAGTCAATGAAGCTGCTTAAAGGATTGATTAGTCATAGATATTTAGGGACTAAGTTTTATTCATACCAGGATGTTATGGATGCTAAAAATCTATATGGGGTCAAGGAGACACTGGTTAGACTCATGGGAGAGAAATCTATCAAGGGTTATTAAAGATGCTGCTTAGAGCTTGGGAAGTCCTTGAGCTACAAGTTGCTGGAAATGAGGAGAATATTCAACAGGCAAATATTTTTGTATTTCTCTACGGTCATCTGTGTTTGGCTGTTGTGAAGAATACTATACTGGGCTAACCCAAAACTCAGACTGAACGAGTCATTTAGTGAGGATTTGATGACTGAAAGAACAGAACATCCTCAGTGCTTTATCATCCTGCTTCCTGGCACCCTCAATAAGATCTGTCCACTGGCCTTGTAACAACAAAGCCATTTCTCCTATTTACTCAGGAGAGATTCCTGAAGTCAGTGGAAATTTTTATTTGCAATATATACTTTCTCAAAAGCCACTTTTGACATGTATGCGTAATATAAGCAGTCTTATTGATATCAGAGGAAGATTTCAACTATTCCTGAATGCTCCTCCAGATCCCACCTTTAAAGGTAAGATGAGTAGATACTATGATTTGCCTAGGAAGTCAAATGTAAAAGATTTGCCAAGGGTAACTAGGCAATAAATGGCATCATCAAAACACCCAGCAAATTTCAGTGGAGTAACCCCTAAATAGACCATGTGATGTTATGTTACGCTCTTTTTCAGTGAGGTGTTCAGGAACCTCAGAGTTTGAAGTCATCACCAAACAAAAAGACATAGCAGCCCACTGCCCCTGCTGCATTAACAGCCACCATGGTTTGTTACCCTCAAGTATATTATTTTTATTATTAAGTACCTAGGAATCATAGTATCAAATTTGGAGGTTTGGAGCTGTTAAAGCCGCGGGGAAGCATTGTGGCCAGTGTGCCGTCTTACTGTGGGAGTTTTAGTCACCCAGGCAAATCAGGAAAATGTATGAAAAACATAATTTTGTTGGGTTTTGGTAAAAAAATGCAAGCCAGTCTCTCCTTGAACTCATTAAATACTCTCCGAATGCGATTTAGCCATTTTCTGCCAAAGGCAACGTTTACGTGCCATTTATGTCACCGAAGGGTTGCTTCCTGCGACTGCTGGGAGAGTTGTATGCAGTCAGTCTGATCTGTCAAAACCCCATGCAGATCATTAGAAGCCTGGTGATGCTGATGCTTGGCAGAGGAGGTAAAGGAATAGGATGTGACACCGCTGTTCAAGCCTGATCGACTTGGAGAGCACCACTGACAGTGGGAGAGAGAGGACAGAATGAAAGCAGGCATCTGCCTGATATATACACAGAGCTCCAGAGCCTCTCGCTTCCCTTGAAAGATTGGGGCTGTAGAGCTGAAACGAACAATTCGTTTAATGGTTCTTTGGTGAGATAAGTGCCATGGTTTTTCAAATGAACATAAAAGCAAACAAAATAAAATTACAAAATTCTTGGTGTATTTACTGAGCACTTTTCTTACTTCTCTGCTAATTTCTCTGCTTTTTAAGTTCAGCCAGGGAATTTGTGCTAATGATTGCAACCTTCTCAGATTATTTTGTTCGTAATAATAATTTAAGGCCACTGATTGCACCTCAGAGGAGCTAGAAATGGTTCAGTTTGATAATGTCCAGGTATGTTAACAAGTTCTTACTGTGAACAAAAATAATCATTTCTTTACCTTGAATGCTGAGAAGCACAGCTACCCGGTGCTTTCCCCCCTTACGCAATCAAATCTGCAGGCTACTATGATTTGTTTTCCTGCTTATGCCTTCCTGTGTCTTGACCTTTAATAGTTTACATATTTAATCTTGTGTACAGTCCGTGAAAGGAATTTTTTGTGTCCAGAACTGCTCGCTAATTATAGTTGCAATGCCTTACCTAAAAAGAAAACCTAATTCTACATGGAATGATGTGGAAAATTCATGAAGAATTTATTCTTTTCATGAAGAATAAAAAAGAAATCTGGGGCTGTCTTCATCAGTGGTTTAGTTTAGCTCAAGGGAGCGCTTTCATAGCAAATCTCCTGATCGGCTCCACTTGCCATGCGCTGGTTCCCATCACAGAGCTGCCATGGAGCAAAAACCGGACACTTGGGTCCAGAGAAGTAGAACTAGGAGGAGAAATAACTTCCCCCAGATGTGTGCATGTGGGCAGTGAGTACTCACCACCAGCTGTTTCACTTTACAAATCCTCTCCTGTTGTGCTGCCGCAGTTGCTGATGTCATCAGTGCATGTTTGGTGGTAAATTGAGCCCAAAATGCAGCTGACCTCAGCCTGTTTCCTTCCACCTTCGCGGTAAGGGATTGTGCTGAGGGAGCCAAGGGAGGAAGGGGAAAAATCACAGGGAGATTCAGGTGTCCCCCGCTCTGCAGATGCTGGAGTGGATTTCACAGTACCCAGTCTGCTCATCTGTCTCTGCTCTCTAGGCTGTTAACGAGTTGTGCATTAAGCAAACATTGGCTGAACTAAAGGAACAATGTTGTATTGTGTGGGAGTGGCAGGGGGAGAAAACAAACTCCCACATCTCCTGCTCCCAAGTAGATGTCCTTATGACTCACTATAAAATCTCTGTTTCTTCTTCTAGGAATCCTATTTCTTTCTAGTTTCAGAAGGGAAGGTAAAGCATGATTTTGGCACTGCCTTGCTTCATGTTTGCTGGAGAAATGGGAGATGGAGGTTGAAAAGTCCCTGAGGCTGAGAAAGGCAAAAGGCCACATTTCTCCCCTCCTGGGTGAGTACTTTAGGCAGTGTACCAGAAAAAATTTAGAAGAGAGAAAAATTTCCTTAGGCAACAAGACAGGAGACTGTCTGTCCCAAACCTGGCTCAAAAAATAGTGACTGGGGGTCGCTCTGAGACGCTGTTGCTTCCTCCCATGTCCAAGCTGGTGCCAGGCTGGATCGGGTGCCAGGGTGTTGGTGCGGCTGTGCCCCACGCTCCCAGGCTGTGCCCGGAGGAGTGCTTTTGGCTAAGGCTGACAAGCAACGAGGCTATTCTGAACGGTGTTGCACTTGCTAGATTTACCAGCTCCACTTTTCCCATATTTGCAAGTCTGTGCATGACGACTCTGTTTTGCAGAGTAGTCACGAGCTGACCCATTTCCTTTTAACGCAGTAATTACCAGATTGACTGCCTTCCCTTCAAGGTACTGACCTACAGTGGCTCATCCAGTAATTACTGTGGATGAAATCTGTAATGTCTGCATTTACCACAGCTTTTAAAATCCATTTCTGTTGCTGTTTCGTTTTCTTCTTTTTGGTTGTTTTTTCCTTTTTTTTCCTTTTTTTTTTTTTTTTTCCTTTTTCCCACTTGTCCTGCAGATTTACCAGCTTTCTGAAAGAAAATCATAGGGTTTTTTGGCTCAGCCATTTGATAAGAAGAGAAAGAGAAAAATTGGAAGTTTAGTGGAAAAAATAAAACTGTTTCCCTAGAGCCATGTTTGAATAATGAATCCCATTTAATTCTACCAGAGATCCATCCACACGGGGAGTTTCACAGGCCAGCATTAGAAACCAGTAGGAGATGCCAGGATAGCAGGTATCATTGTTGTCTGCTGTCTCGCCTTGCTGGGAAGTCTCTGCTGTTTGGCAGGGTCACTTCAACATGTGCTGGACAAGAGTGACAAAGGGAGCACAGCACCGTGTCCCTGCCCAGGGGCTGGGGTATTCACCTGTGTGCGACTGTCGGAGACCTGCTGCCTCCCTTTCCTTTTCCTGTGGCTATTTTAATAATAACCATTTCACGAAAGCAATATTCAGTTATTTTAGACACTTCAGTAGAGGCTGGGTTTTAAGACTTTGGAGTAATTTCTCTGTGTTTCTCTCTGCCTAATAATATGTATGTATATAGTACATATGAGAACATGGAAAAAACAGGGAGGCTTATTAATCTTCCCACAGTTAAGCAGCGACTCTGTAGCGGAGCCAGCAAAAGATTTGTCTGGTTTCCTATCTTGGCCATGAACCTCAAGACTAAACTAAAAATACAAACAAAACAATCCTGTGGGTTAAGGGATTTTCTGATTTGTTTTCGCTTTTTTGTGATGTGCGTAAGGATATTCTCCCTCTGAAAATTTTTTGCCTGCTTTTTCTCTGTTTTGTTAGAAATTCAGAAAGAGGCTTTGACTGCTGGACAGCCAGTGAACTGGTGATACTGCAACAGATGAAATGAAGGGAAAACTAGCAACAGGGCAAGATATTTTGGTATTACAAGTTTTAATTTCTTTTCCAGTTGAATTCCTGTTTCATTTTAAAATGTCTAACAATGTTTGTGAGAAAATCAATGTTTGTTAGGATCGCTAATGAGTTTTCCCAATACTAAGGGTGTGAGAATCTGGGTTTCCTCCTATTTTTTCCCAATAAAATATAAGAAGGAAATGAATGACCTTTAAAAATAAAAGAGGAAAAGCTCAAGTGTTTTCTTTATTATGTCAGCAAAATAGGCCCAAACTGCTAATTCCTTTAAAAGTCACCTTTCTTTTCCACATCCAGTCTCCAGTCCCTGAACCAGTCACGGTTCAGTCACTACAGACTTCTCAGAATCGGTGTGAATAAAGCATTTACTGGATTTGTGTCAGAACACTGTAAAACAGAACTTTTTAAAGGGAAAGTTTTTTGAAATCATAGTGAACTTGTCACAGCAAAAAACACAGACACCTTCCAAGGCATAAAAACTAGAAAGCCGTCTGTGTGGCTTTGCCCAGGATTAAGCACTAGGACTATAGTCTTTGTGGTTTCCTAAAAAAATAGGTACCGGATACAAATATGGGATAGGCCCCATTTTTTTGAGGTTTTGCACAGCTTCCCAGAAACAGGGCTGCTCTCTGAACTAAACAGAAGAACGCTGCTGCCCCTTCAGCACGGGCAGGGCTGTAACCGTGCCTGAAATGGAAATGGTATCAGCCGCCGCAGAGGTTGAGTTGAACAGTCTCTTGTTGCAGCCCGAAAGCCATGTCCTGACGGCAGTCCTGATTCTTAGAAACACAGATATGAAAATACTTAAAGAGTGATGAAATGCTGACTAACAAGCAATTACGTAGGAGCCTGACTGTGCACTTCACAAGCAGAGAAAGCAAGGTCAGTGATTTAACGCAGAGGCTTTCAGGTCACGGAAGCACGGCGGACTGATGGCAACGGGGCTTTCTGCCACGCGTGTAGGGCAGGGGACTTGCAGGGAGAGTGAGAAGTGAGATTTTGCAGTGTGAATAAAAGCATCGTTTGCTGGGATCTGAGCTGTTTCTAATCATTGGAGGTTTCCTGTTATTCTCTCCTTATTGATTACACATCGCAAATGAGACAATAATCCCATTTGGCACCTAGATAAGCCAATAGGAACACGATCATTATTAGTATTAAGTGGCAAGTTATTCCTGCTGCAGATAAATATGTCTAGCCATTTCCTTTATAGGACACTGGTTTTAGTTCCTTAAACTTTGCCAGATTTTAATTGTTCAGGATAACGTTTCACATGCTCGGTTATTTGGCTCCAGTTGAGATATTAAGAAAGCTTCAGCTCAGACAGTTCAGCAGTCTTCGGATGAGGAAGTCATAAAAAATTCTTTTAGTCCATATAATTTTTTCTTAAAACTGTGTAGATGAGAAGGCTTTATAATCCTGTGTCTTGAAAGAAGGGTTTGGAAATCAGTGTAGAAATCACTTGGATGTCAGAGTTGTGCCTTTTGCCTCATTAATTAGAAGCAGACAAGTAAAACCCAAACCTTCCAAAATTTATCTGTATGATAAAAAGGAAAGGGAAAAAAAAAAAGTAAGGTATATACTGGCAGTACTAAAATATTGTGGACAATTCTGTAAATTTGTCTGTGCATGTGGTCTTGCCTGACAGTGCCCATCTGCAGCTAGCCCGTGGACACGACATCTCTCCTCCTTCAACCCAGCAAGACTTGCCCTGCAAGCACATCTCTCGGCCGCCAATGTACAGCCCCAAAGGGGCTGTGGCACCTAGCAAGTGATCGTCTTGGAGCTGGGGAGGCCCTACAAGAAAGACTTTTGGGGGCCAGCAGCTGCAGGCCAAGCAGATATTAGACATCCCTCTTTTGGCAAAGGAACCAAACCTCAAGGATGGTGTTTCCTATCTCAGAGCTGGCAGCTGAGAACCCTTTTTTAGTCAATGAAAACAACTGGTGTTTCCAGGCTGCTTCATCTGACCTTCATCTAACCTGGGGTGAGATGAAATACCCTCTGGAAGTGCCTGTTTTCCTCTAACAGGGACCCTGGCCGACTCGCTCAGCTGCAGACTGTAGACTTCTAAACTTAGGTGAAATGGATACTGCCCGAGGAGACTTTCTCCCCAAAAGTCATGCTGGGTCTCCCCTGAGCTGTAAGCGGCGGAGGCGGCCGCTGCCGCCCGCCAGCTGCCGGGAAGCTATTCCAGGCTGGGACCCATCGGCTGGAGCCGTGCCACAACCATTATTTTGGGCCTGTTCCTGCGCATGTGCTTTGGGTCATTTGTTAGCAGACAAGCCAGCCAAAAAATGTACTGGCAGCGGGGAGGTTCATGGCAGCCGACGCAGGGAAAATAGAGAGACAGTGGTTTGTTCCAGGTGGGACTTGTCTCCTCTCAAACCATGACGGGCCACCTCCTGTGGTTAAGCAGAGGTCTGTCCCTCTCTGCCGTGTGCTCGCCTCGCGGCAAAAGTGCATTTTCACAAGGAGTCCTTAAAAAATTGATTCATACATCTTAATCCTGGGAGAGCTGTAGCTGGACATGTTGGGGTGGCGGATCTCTTCATAGGGAAATGTGAAGATTTCAGAAAACATCTCAGATTCAAATTGCCACCAAAAGGCAAAATCTCAAAAAACAAAACCTCCTAACCAAAACCGTAAGAGAAAGCACCGACCAGAAACAATAGAAATAGGTTTTCATTTGGAGTAGCACTTTTCCCCTAAAACTATAAAATTATAATTTAGTTTTAAATTTGAACCAAAAGCCAGGAATGAGATATGTGAACGATTGTGACAGCTCTTTAAAAAAAAATAAAGATTTTGAAACCCAGAAGTTCATTCAGAAAGACACTGCCCTGTTTCAGTTCTTCTTCAATAAAGTTTCATTTTTGCCTGTTAAAGCTGAAGCAATTTTCTGCCCTGCCCCAGACCTCAGCTGTGCCGTGCCACTGCATCCTTAGAGGGCTATGACTGCTAGCCCCATTTCAGCACGAGGAGGGGAGCCACGCGTTGTCTCCTCGGGACTGACAGCTCTTCACACGAGCTGAGGTCTCTTCTGAGACCTCTGATCAGCAGAAAAAAAAGTACATTCTCTGGCTGCGAAGCCATGCAATATTTACAGGTGGCAGGCCGCGGCTGTGGCGTGACGTTGGCGGATTACTTGCCCGTCATGAAGGTGGTGTGCCAGGGATGAATCCGAACCCAGGCGTGTTGCCTCGGGGGCCGTTAACCCCACCAGCGTTTCCTTGTCACCGTGACCCAGTGCGGGGGTCGAGATGCCAGGAGCAGGCGAGGGGAGGGGGTGTCTGCGTGTCTGGAAGTGGAGATGGGGTAAGGCAGCGGCACGAAGGGGAGGCGCATCCCAGCGGTGCGGTGGAAAGCTCGTGGTGTTCTGCAGTTTTTCGAACTTGCATGAAAGTGATGGGAAAATCTTTGCAGAAGTTTTTCGCCCTGCTCTTCTGCACAGTTCGTATTCACTCCAAGTTCCTTTCAAACCTGAAGTGAAGAAAGTTTTAAAACCCACAAGGGGAAACACTTGAGGAGAAAAATACCTTTTGCTCTCCTGCAATTGGTTGGATTAGTGGTGTATTTTGGAAAGACTGGGTGATAAATATTTCAGGAATAATGAAAGGGAACTGTACCTGCAGCTGGCCTGTGGGATTTTAATGAGACAAGCTCTCCGATTTGCACTGCAGCATTTGCACCCAAAAAATAAGCACCATCCTGACTTCCTTGTGCGGACGGGGGGGCTGGAGAGTGCTGCCCCCGTCTCTTTCATTCCCCCAAAGGACTATGCTTCCTGATTTTGCAAAAGGTGCATTTGGTGTCAGTGGGTCCAGCCAAAGATAAGAGCTGCTTATACCATGCAACGATGGAACAACATTTCATTGACAAGTTATCCAAAGGACCACGCACCTACATAAAGCCTTGTATGTGTAAGATTAAGATCGTGCCTTTCCTCCATGTGTCGTGTTACAGAAGCTCCAGGCTCTCTGCAAGCAGTAATTAAGCTCAGTTTGTTGAAAGGAGCACAAGGCACAAATAGCCCATCACGGCTCCTGCCACACCAGAATGAATCTAACCTGATGTGGGCACATGCTTCCTTATAAAACAAACCTCTGAGCCCCCTTAGAGAAATGCAGGGACACCAGAGAGGGCTCTGGGGTGCTCTGACCTCCTTTGGGCGCTTCATGGATGGCCTCCAAAGTTACCTGGAGATGATCTCTCAGCAGCGGTGCTGGACTGAGGGGCTAAACAAAATCACACACGTGTGCCCAAACCCAGGCTGTGCTAGTCCAGCTCCCCAAGCCGGGACAGCAGAAGTTATGCCCGGCGGTGGACACAGAGGGAGCCCTTGGCCCGTTATTCCATTTTTCATGTGCGTGCAAAGAAACCCAACCCAATCCCATCCTGAGACACTGCCTTGAGCAGTCAAATAAATACAACACGCTCTTGGCAATGGGCTCGGGGGCCCTGCCTTCGCAGTACGGGAGGCTGGAAATCAATTAGTGGGGTTTCTTCTGACAGCAGTTAACGAGGAGCCCTGCTTCTCTTGCCAGCTCTCTCCAGGGCCTCCTCGGGTGTCGCTGGGAGCCGGCGCACCCAGCCCTGCGGCTGCGTTGTCTCCTGCTGCCGCAAACGGGTGGGAGAGGTGCTTGGAAACACAGTTCTGCAAATCTGCATCGTGTGACGAGGAAGGGGAACATGGGGGGTAGGTGGGAGAAAGAGGAGGCAGTGTGGGGCGAGGGGAGCGGGGTGGGCTGGTGAAATCCAACGTCAACACGCCACTGTTCACTCTGCGTGGTTGGGGACTACCTTGAGCTACCTCTTGCTGGTCCCATGGAGCAAGGGCCCTTCAGGAGTGCCCTCCAGGGCTGCAACACCCAGTCATTTCATCCAAAAGATCATTATTTTTTCTGGGACCTTTCCTTGATGTGAAGTGAAGCAGTAGGTGGGGAGAAGAGGGAGAGTCTCTTCAAAAATTCACACTTGATCCAAGGCAAAACACTCAGGTAGATGCACCCGGGTTTCCTTTGCTGGTTCCAGCGAGGAGGCTCGTATGGGTACAGACTTGCAGGATGGGGTGTTGTCTTTGTACATGGGATGAGATAGATAATTTTTTGATGATTGAAAGAACCTGTTGCTGTTAACACCAACACAGTGCCACCAGGGGAGAGACAGAGATAGAAAACAGCAGTACTCAATTTTGCTATTAAAAAGCTGAAACACTGTTAGCAAAAAACCAAGTGCTTCCCTCACTCTCAGGGTGCCCCTGCTTCTCCCCACGTCTTTTAGGAGTAGGAAGCCATAGGTGCTGCTTTGGCAGTTTGCCCGTCTGTTGCAGCAATCACTAGTTCCTTATTTATTTGCCTGTTTTTAATGACTGACACTGTTGCTGCCTGCTTGGGGACAGCCCGCTCGTGAACGTGGTGATGGGGGAGGGTTTGTCCAGAGCAAACTCGCAGTCCAGGGACTCTGTGGCCAGCTTGTAAAAGCAGAGACAAGCCCTTGGGAAAGCCACAGAGTAGTTAAAACATGAGGCTAATCCAGGCAGAGCATTTGAGGAGACAAGGCAGGGTGGGCAGGGGTGGGGCAGAGAGCTGGAGCCGCTGCAAGAATTGCAGCCTGGCACCGAGACACCTCCCTTCTAGGTGTCTGTTCCAGTTCTGGAGCATGCATCCCGACTGAATTTTGCAGTTAGCGTTAGCTGCAATGTTGCAGCAGTAGTGACCTAGGGACACAAACAAGGTGAGATTTGTCGGGAAGGTCTGTATTTTTCAATAGTTCCATTGATATAACTGGGGAGGAAAAAAAGGATCTGCTTTTGAGCATGCGATCTAGGTCTTACCTCTTGGAGAAAATTAATACACAAAAGCAAATTCTTCAAGGAGCAGATAGACCTAGTTCCTTAATCGTCCCCTCTCCTCCTCCCCTTACCTCCCCTTCCCTTCTTTCCCACTCCCCACAGCAGGGCTGGAAAAGGCACTACCATTTACTGGTTGGCCAGTAAGATGTCTCCAGACATGGGAGACCATAGTTCATTTCTCCCCTCTCTCTGAATTGATTTTAACCTAATTCACTATGTTAAAAAGTGTTCTGGAGTTTGATCTTCCCCTAAACAGCTCTGCTTTTGCCACACTGGGATTTCCAGCAATGAACCTCAGACTGGCACAGGATGCTGGGGCTCGGTGATAAGCAGCTGCTAGCACGGTCCATGGGGCAGACGTGGCCATGTGGCGGTGGAGGCGATGCCTTGCTGTGGCCAGCAAGACCTTCTTGCCTTCTCCAGTCCAACACATATGAACATGAGCTGCCGCACCAAGACTTGGCTACTGCCTTTCTGAGAGCAGGCTGACACCTCAACAGAATAAATACAGCAAATGGGAGCAGAAGCGTCAGAGAACTTGAAACCTGCGACTGCTTTTAAAGAAAATCTCCATAGATATTTTGATCTTAAAGGGATTACCATGTGGCTTTTGTATCTCAAGCAATTATTTGGCATCACCTTCACTTCATATAGGAGGGATTGGCATTTAATCTAATTGAAGTATTCAATAGTGAATTTAAGAGTAAAAGGACAGATCTCTATCTCTCTTCCCAGGTTTTCCCCAGTGTTGAGATATTTCTCCTTTACAGGGGCTGGGGGAAAGCCAGAATTCAGCCCCCGTGCTCCATGCGGACAGACACATACCTGTGTGGTTTGTAGCATTATGCAATTAAAATGGCAAGGGATGACTTGCCTGGTATTACTATTGTTCATTTGCTCCTATAGCCAACTTCCATTTTCCCATAGAGACAGCTAACGGTAGAGAATCTAATAGGTTTCCAAACGTTTCCCTGTCCTTCAGGATAAAGCTGCTGGGTTTAGTGGTTAGATTAAAAGAGTCAGGAAATTGCTTCAATAAGCTGAAAATGCTGTTGATACTGAAACCTTTCAGAAACCTTTGCTGCATTCTGCCAATTTTGTCCCTAATCTAAGTAACTCCTGTACCACCAGGGTTTAAAAGAAAAAGGTCGGGTTGAGATGAACGCGGTCTCTCCCGAAGCTAACAAAACTCTCGGCTTCCCGGCTGGCCTGGGACCACGCACTGAGCCAGAGCTGGGGAGCGCTGAAGAGCCAGGGTGCATCAGCACATCCCTGGGACAGCAAATGCCACTGCTGCCGTGTCCTGGGGACCATGACACTGGGTGTTCCAGCAGAGGTGCTGGCACTGTGGGTGGCACCTGCTAATCACAGACTGTGGTGGGGGAGACACTGCAGAAGAGCTTTCTCCTTCAACATCCCTCCTGTGGCTGCTGCTTCCCGACGCATGTCCCCATCGCTCCAGTGGGGTGGGTGCAGTTTTGTGCAGAGCTGTGCTCCAGGCCAGCCCTGTCCTCAGAGGTGATTCACCTCCTTCTATCCAACATGAATTGCTTCTTCCTAAAGCCTCGCATCCCATTCTTGGCCAGCCTCCACTCCCCGCTGGTATGTAACCACCTTTTGGTAAAAGCAAAAATGCAGAAAACGATTTTTTGGTCTGTTAGCACACCAGAAGGATAAAGACATCATTGCTTCGACACACAAACATGGAGCTGAGTTTTTATTGGAATGGCCCAGGAGTTTGCTTTGGCCTGGGGTTGCTGGTGGCCAGCCGGGACAGCCCCGTCCGCCTCCCCCATCCCTGCAGCACACACTCACGCCCTAGCTCCGGAGCATGGGGCTGGCTGCTGCAGGTGGCACTGGTACATGGCAAGAGTTTGCACCTCAGCCCTCTTCTCTTACGAAATTATCTGCTATTACCAGTGTCTACAGCAAAGTGCCTTTGCCCCCATGTTGCCTTTTGTTCCTCCCAGCTGCAGGGACACCTGAAGTCGTGGTGCCCTTTGCTAATGGCGAAGAGCTCCTTCCCCATAGCCCCAGGGTGTCTGACCCTTCAGGAGAAGCCTCTCCCAGGCCTGATCCTTGGATTTAGTTGTACATAACCTCAACAAAAACTGAGAGTAGAGCGGCACGACTGAAAAAAACACGGGATGCCACTGACTCTCCTGTGCGAAAAGGCCTCTCTGCACAGCAGCGTCACCCTCGCAGTGACACTGTGTCCTCACCTGAGCTGGGCCAGATTTTTAATTTATTACAGGCTAATCAAGCCGGGAGACATCCAGAGCTTTTTCAGCCGGTTTGATGAATCCCCTGCAGGGCAGGGTGGATTCTGAAGCGCTGTTGCTTTGGTCTATCCATCTTGAATGACTCTGGATCCAAACACTGAAGTTCTGGGATGGGATCCTTGGTGCTAGATCTTAGGTCCGTGCAGCCGTGCTCAGCCCTGCACCAGCCGGCAATGCGGAGGTGGGACTGAGGGTTGTGCTGCTGGTTTCTTAAAACCGAACTTGTTTGGCCGTAAGCTGCCTTTGCAGAGGGCTGGGCACATCTCTTGCTGGTCCGGACTTTGTTCTTGCGCAGCGTGGAAAGGTGGCGGCGTCAAGCCCCTCTTTTCCCTTTAGAAATGCTGCGTGAAAGAGTTCCCCTCGAGAAGACAGGCGGTTAAAAATAACCCTGCGGGCAGTGGTGACTAATGTGCTCATACACGCAGAGCTGCCTCCCCCTCCCGCTGTGGCCGATGGTCACGTACGTCTCCTGTGCGTGTCTGTGGTCTGCAACCTCATGGGGTCTACAAAGTGAGTGATGGATTTACCTTCACTGGGAGAACATCCGTTACCAGTGATGCTCTGGCTTTTAAGGTCTTCGTGTCACTACCTTCATAACTGCTATAATCTGGTGGAAAAATTGTCTAGTTTCTAGCAAACACCCTGCTCGAAGGCCGTGGTAGCCATTGCCTTATGATGCCACCTGGTCCTGAGTTCGGCTCCGCAAAGGAGAGAGCCATTTGCTGAAGAGTGATTTGTATGTGCAATAGGAAAGAAAGCTCCGTGTCCTTTTTCAGACACCCTTTTTCATGGCCATGTGCTTCAGCAGGTCTGGTTCCCCAGCAGCTCCTGGGGAACATCGTTTCAACAATACATCCTCCAGGAGTCCTGCCTGGGACGGCAAAATCTCAGCCTCTGTCGAGGAAAGGTTGACACCACTCTGTAAGGCTCAGACATGCTGTGAGAAGGTATCTATCTCCTGCCATGAGAGCGATGCTCCCTCTCGGCCCCCAGCAGTGCTGCCTAACCTCTTCTCGCCGCAGGCTGTGCTACTCCCATCCTTTCTCTGCTGGCCCGGGACATGCCCAGGATGATGAGCTGGGCTCAGGCGCAGGTCTCAGCATGCAAAACCAGCCCTGCCCGATGAGACATGTGCACCCTGAGGTGCTTACTCCAGGTGTATACAGCCACGGCTGCCCTCTCCAAAACCATTGACGGGTTTATGCTAAAAGTGCAAATGCTTTAGCTCTGGGTGCCTCGTCCTGCCCCAGGGCACCCCAGCCACACGACGCAGAGCAGCTTCATGTGCAGCCGACGCAGGGCTCACACAGCAGAGATGGTCCTGTGCTCTTCTGACCAGAGTCCGGTCAGGCACGGCACAAAGCAGAGCTGCTGCTAGTCCTCTTCCCCCTGCACAGATCAGTGTTTAAAGAAACCATCCAGAACTATTCACACTTAAGAATAAGCTGTGGCATTTGAGCAATTTCAGTTGGCCTGCATCTGCCATATGAAGCAGGCTGTGCTCTTCTCTTGAGGACAGACTTTCTTTAGGTTGAGTCTTTCAAGGACAGATTGCACCACTGCTGCTGAGAAAGTGTTTGGCTCGGAGACAACGGCTTTCTCTTTCCAATGCGGCAAGCACGTCTGCCGTGCTGGGGCCTTTCTCTCCTGTGCCTGCACCTGGGCACTGAAACACCTGGGTTTTAGTAAGAAAACCTCCAGCATTGAAACCCAGGACATGGAGGAGATCGGTTTTCAGGACTGCAAAGTTCTTGGGGAGGAAAGGAAACAAGAGGTTGGCAAATGACCTGATCATAGTCTATTAATATATACAGATATATATTAATATATCTGCTAATGAGCAGCTTCTGGGTCTACCTCTTTGGGGAGCAGATACCGTTCCAGACTGAGAGGTAGGCACAAGAGTATTCAGGTGTTTATTAAACCTTACAACCCTACTGGTAGAGATCCCCGGCAGGGCCTCCAGCCCCGAGACCAGCTGGCACACGGGGACCGTGCTATTGTAGGAGAGGTCCATGGTGTGAGCTGGCTCCCAGACCTGGGGAGACCATCAGGGCCAGACGTTTGCCAGGGATCACCAACCACCTCAGCATCATGGGCAAAGTCCTTCTGGTGGCTGGCCCCCAGGGCTGGTGCAGTTGCCTTTCCCCAAGGGTCCCACCCAAGCGCTGGGACTGCAGCTTTGTTAGGGAGTTTGCTGGAAGTTGCAATGGGAAGCAAGAGCACAGCAGTTCTTATAACTGCCTTTTTTCTCGCTATGCTACACGAGCTTTTTACATTGACTCGGTCCCAAGGAAGATGTTTTCTAAATAAAAAAAAATTCCCAAGCTAACCATGACTTCCCAAAGGATGTTAATTAAAAAAAATGCGCTCACCATGACGAAAGATGACTGGCAAAGACACGTGGAAGATAGTAAAACTATTTAGTGGCACGTGAGCTCAGAAGGAAAGATCTGTTTCCCATTACACAGCCCATTTCCCATAAATCTTAGCTTGAAGCAGTTACTTCAATGAGTGCCAGCCAGGCTTTTTTTTTTTTCTGTACGCTTTTGCGTAACGCATGACTAACAGGCCTAGCCTCGCTGATAAGTGCACAGAAGGCTCGTTGCCGATGCTTTGCACTGGTGTAATTGACTTTTATGGAGTTGCTCCTGATTTGCACTCGTTAAGAGGCTCCAAAACATGACTGCAGATTGGCAAGTTATCACACAGCACCTCAGCAGCAGCAAGTGCCCAAGCGTGATCTGAGCTTCTGGCAGCAGAGGTTGGGTTTGACATCATTCAGCTCGCAGTGAGAGAGGATACAGCTACACCGCATTGCCTCATATCTCCTGAAGGCTGAAATGTCGGTCCAGACAGTCATCACAGCTCCCACTACGCATGGGAGCGAACGTGTCTGACCCTCTGCTGGGCAGAATATGCCTCCTTTTCCTCGGGATACTCTCCGTGCCCGTGTCATTGCCCCTGGCTATTTTAGGATGTTGTCTCCACTCACATCCAGCAATGCTGGCTCCAGCCAAGCTGCAGGTCCTGCCACAGACACACCACGTGCTGGAGCCTTATACTGGCCAGTGCTCACCAAGGTCTCATGGTTATTTAGCTTTGTCAGTAGATCCGTGTCTGCTGAGGATGGCTGGTCTCCAACCATCGCAGCTGGAAAGAGCTAGTTGGCACGTGGGGTGGCACATGGGATTGCTATGCACCTTTTGGAGGTGCACCGTTTGGTGGCACTGCCTCCTCAGAGATCTGCACCACCAGAAGCGTCATCCACCCCCAGTTGTGAATAAGGAACGAGATGTCCCTGCTGAAACCCAGGGGGTCCTGCAGTAGCAAATGACAATTTTAGGAGATGAGACCAAAGCCACAGATGGGCAGAAGGAGGAAAGCACTTGCTCCTGCCTCTTCGAAGTCAGTGAGAAATCAGCCTGGCCATGGGCTCTGCTGCCCCATGGGCTTAGCCCATGGCTGGGACTCTGTAAACCTGCTTCCCACTAACTGACCCAGCCCCTAACGACCTCCGCCCAGTGCCTCACCATACACGTTGGAGTTGCAGACCACAAAACTGCACTGGTTGTGTGCTGGCCTGCCAGGGACCTTCCACATTAGGCACCCTGTCCTGTTTCAAGAAACAGCCCTTTTTTGTTGAGCTGTAACCTAAAGCAAGGGTATATTTAGTGCATTTTTTCACCTAGATCAGGCAGTGGGTGCTGCAAGCTTGGATGCAAAGCAGAAACAGGAGAAGCAGCAAGGATGGTGTGGAGGGAGTTGGTCAAGCTCCTTGCAAGCAAGGGAATAGTTGGTAGAGAAACATTGAACTTTTGGATGTTACTGGTAATTAATAGTTCAAAACCTCCAGCAAAATAAAACATTTTAAAATATTGTATGTTTCATGAAGATTTTATACATGGCATTTTTTTCCAACAGTCCCAAGTGTTTAATAAATTATATTTATTTCTCCTTTAACCTGCCCTTTTGTTCATGTACTAGCTAAGTGAGGTCAGAGAGAAAGAGTGAAAGAGCATTTTTGGCAAAGGGAAGCTTTCGATATGTCACATTTAATAGAAGTAATAAGTACACAAAATCCCAGGATCTATAAAGGGCTTTGTACAGGGAGGTTAATTTGCATCTCCATTGGATATCTTTCCCTAATTATCTTGTTGTTGTTCTTACTTCGTTTACTGTGTGGATGCGTATCAAGACATTTCCTCTGCCAAGTGGGGAATGGTTGACACAGTTCACTGCAGAGCTGGGACCCTTGAGCGCAGACCAGTCATCGAGAGTGCTCCAAGCCCCGTGTCACGCCAGAAGTGAATCGTTAGGGAGAGATGCCCACAGGGGCTTCAACTTCTTTTTCCCTGTCTTTGCACTCACAACGTTTTATAGCCCACGAGATGGCCTGAGCAGAGGCGTGCCAGATGTTATTTGTGAATCCGTGGATGGAGTTGAAACACAGAAGGCTGGAGTCAAAATAATCCTCTTCCTGGTTTCTGAGGCACCCTTTATCTCTGAAGTGTTTGCAAATATTGAAGTCTGTTCTGCGCCAGCAAGACCAGGCCAGAAAAACCCTCTCTTACATGCAGTCTTTTCAGCGGTGATGCTGGTTTACCACATCTTTTAAGGACTGCCATATTTTCCCGTAAAATAGGAGGTGTAAGTGCCCAAAGCCCGGAGAAAAGTAAATGTCGCTCCTATCTTCCAGAAAGACAAGAAGGAGGACCCAAGGAACTACAGGTTGATCAGCCTCAACTTCATCCCTGGAAACCATTTCCAGGTACATGAATGACAAGAAAGTCACCAGGAGTAGTCAGCATGGTTTCACTAAGGGGAAGTCATGCTTGACCAACTTGACAAACTTGTATGATGAAATGACTGGCCTGGTAGATGAGGGGAGAGGAGTCAATAGTGTCTACCTGGACTTCTGTGAGGATTTCAACACTGTCTCACATTAGATCCTCATAGACAAGCTGTTGATGTATGGATTAGTTGAGCAGACAGTGAGATGGATTGAAAACTGGCTAAATGGCTGGGCCCAGACGGTGGTGATCAGTGGCACGAAGTCTAGTTGGAGGCCAGTGATTAGCAGTGTACCCCAGGGGTCTACACTGGGTACAGTCCTGTTTGACATCTTCATTAATGATCTGGATGAGGGGGAAGAGTGTACACTCAGCAAGTTTGCAGATGACACCAAACTGTGAAGAGTGACAGATATGCCAGAGGGTCATGCTGCCATCCAGAGACCTCAACAGGCTGGAGAAACGGGCCAACAGGAACCTCATAAAGTTCAACAAGGCAAAGTGCCAAGTCCTGCACCTGGGGAGGAACAACCCCGTGCACCAGTATATGCTGGGGGCCACCCAGATGGAAAGCAGCTTGGCAGAAAAGGATCTGGGGGTCCTGGCGGACACGAAGTTGAACATGAGCCAGCAATGTGTCCTTGTGGCAAAGAAGGCAAATGGTATCCTGGGCTGCATTAGACAAAGTATTGTCAGCAGGTCAAGGGACGTAATCCTTCCCCTTTACACAGCACTTGTGAGGTCACAGCTGGAGTGCTGGGTCCAGTTCTGGGCTTCCCAGTACAAGAGAGACATGGACGTACTGGAGAGAGTCCAACAAAGGGCCGTGAAGATGATTAAGGGTCTGGTGCCTCTCTCCTATGAGGAAAGGCTGAGAGAGCTGGGACTTTTCAGTGTGGAGAAGAGAAGGCTCGGGGGAATCTTATCAATGTATATAAATACCTGAAGGGAGGGTGCAAAGACGTCAGAGCCAGGGTGGTGCCCATGACAAGAGGCAATGGGCACAAACTGAAACACGGAAGGTTCCCTCTGAATGCCAGGAAACACTTTTTCACTGTGAGCACTGGCACAGATTGCCCAGAGAGGTTATGGTGTCTCCACCCTTGAAGATATTCAAAAGCTGTCTGGACACAGTCCTGGGCACCTGGCTTTAGGTGGCCCTGGTTGAGCAGGGGACTTGGACCAGATGACCTCCGGAGGTCCCTTCCTGCCTCAACCATTCTGTGATTCTGCTATGGCCCACAATAGCAGGAAAGTCACATACTGAGGTATTTCGGTGGCCTCTGTTGAAAGTGGTCGCTCTGGAGGTCACTAGCTCTTATCAACCCAGCTTCAGAGCTGGAAGAAGAGCCATGAATTGCCACAAGACTCAGTGCTACCAGCCCTACCAGGCCCCCGGGGACAGCCCTCCCTTGACTTTGCAGCCCATCTCACTGGCTTCACCCACTCCCGTGCGCTGGGGGGTCTCCCTCGCTTGCCACCCCCTTTGCAGCAGCTATGACAGCACCCTGCCAGCTCCCCACAGAGCATCTCTGTGGAAGTCAAAGAGGACTGAAGGAAGGATAGGAGCTGGGGTTTACACGTCATTTTGGCCACTGTGGCTCCCCATCACTTGCGTTACCCACGCCTTCGTTCTAGATGGAGAGGCTGCCTGTAATCACAGGCCTCTTCACTTAAGCTACCATGTTTTGCCTGCCAACTTGCACTCAAATCCCATGCTGTTTATCAGTGTACTTATTTTCTCTGGAGGAAGGTGAGCAATTTAATTAACGCTGAATTTCAGCTTGTAAGAAAGCAGGCTCTCTCACTAACAGATGAAGATTAATGCAGATCCTTTCCCTTTCTCAAGACTTATACTTGGCTGGCCTGACTCCTTGCATGGATGTAGCCTGCGTGTTTGAACAAGGAGCAACTGTTTTTCAGGCATCTTTGGCTCCTGCTGTGCTGACATCTCCTTTGTTTTCTGCAGTACAGTGGTGATTGATATATCTTGCACCTATGCCAGCGCCTGAAGCTCAAAAGCTGAGGATGCTGGGCAGGCTGGAACTGGTGAGCTTCAGGGACACCAATGAGCTGCTCTTTAGCACCCTCCAGCTATCTAAATTAGGAAAAGGAAGCAGCACAAAAATGGAGCTTTTCTGAAATACTGAGACAAACAGTTTAAATGCTAGCTGTTTCTCAGCAGCAGAGTCCACACTGTAGCTTGAACAAACTCACAAACCCCCTCTGACTCCTAATATTATGCCCACGTTACATGGAGACCAGCCCAGACTCAGCCGTGAGCTAGAGGTGACATTTGGTGCTGTGTAAATGGGGAAAGCCTGAACCCAGGCCACCCGGGAGCGCTGGTCCATGTTCATCTCTGCCTGGGGGAGGGTGGGATGGGTGGGTGTCCTGCTCTCACCCAGGCCGCCACCTGCTCTCCTACCTGTTCTTGCACCAATGTGATGTCCTCAAGGTTGGGCAGGTAAAATGGCCATGAAGTCCTCCCTGTCCACTTGGACAGCTGGGCTTTATAGGCACCTTTTGTTGGATTGCCTTTATAACAGCATAGACTAGTCTTATTTCCATTTTGGCCATCCAAAACTGGGAGGACAAATCCTGCTACCTGATGTGACTCCTTCAGATGTTGTAGGTCTATAGTCAAGAAGAGGAAACGAAGGACCATGGAATCATAGAATCATAGAATAGTTTGGGTTGGAAGGGACCTTTAAAGGTCATCTAGTCCAATCCCCCTTCAATGAGCAGAGACATCTTCAACCAGATCAGATTGCTCAGAGCCCCATCCAGGTGGGGTCTCACCAGAGCAGAGTAGAGGGGCAGAATCACCTTGACCTGCTGGCCAACCTTCTTTTGATGCAGCCCAGGATACAGTTGGCTTTCTGGGCTTTGAGCTCACGTTGTCAGTTCATGTCCAGCTTTTCATCCACCAGTACCCCCAAGTCCTTCTCTGCAGGGCTGCCCTCAATCCCTTCATCCCCCAGCCTACCTTCACCCCCAGAAACCGGAGGTTGCCCTGACCCAGGTGCAGGACCTTGCACTTGGCCTTGCTGAACCTCATGATGTTCGCACCGGCCCACTTCTTGAGCTTGTCCAGGTCCCTCTGAATGGCATCCCATCCCTCAGGCACGTCAACCACACCACTCAGCTTGGCATCATTTGCAAATTTGCTGAGGGTGCACTCAATCCCACTATGTCATTGATGAAGATATTAAACAGTACCGGTGCCAATACGGACCCATCCAGCCAATTCCTTACCCACCGGACAGTCCATCCATCAAATCCATCTCTCTCTGATTTAGAGAGAAGGATGCTGTGGGGGACCATGTCAAAGGCCTTACAGAGGTCCAGATAGACGACATCTGTAGCCCTTCCCATGTCCACTGATGGAGTCACTCCATCATAGAAGGTCACTAGGTTGGTCAGGCAGGACTTGCCCTTGGTGAAGCCATGCTGGCTGTCTCGAATCACCTCCCTGTCCTCCATATACCTTAGCATAGCTTCCAGGAGGATCTGTTCCATGATCTTCCCAGGCACAGAGGTGAGGCTGAGAGTTTGGTAGTTCCCAGGGTTCTACTTTCTACCCTTTTTAAAAATAGGTGTAATGTTTCCCTTTTTCCAGTCACTGGGGGCTTCACCTGACTGCCATGACTTTTCAGATATCATGGAGAGTGGCTTGGTGACTACCTCAACCAATTCCCTCAGGACTCTGGGATGTATCTCGTCAGGTCCCATAGACCTATGTATGTTCAGTTTCCTCAGGTGGTCACCATCTAGGGGAAGAGCTGTGATCAGTGCAAACATTGTGTCCCTTGAATTAGAGGTCTCCACCACTCCTCCCAGGAATGCTCTCCTCCCCCTGTGCCTGTTGTCTCTCCCTCCAGACCTTTTAGGAAGAAGCTCTGGTGGAGGCAGGTGTTGCTCTGCAGGGACAGGAGGAGTTGTGATCCTCCTGCAGATGCCAATGGAGCCAACTGGAATGGCAACGCAGGTTTCGCTCTTCCCTTTGAGCCATCTGTGGCCCTGAGGACAGCCCCCCCTTATCCAGGCTGGTTGTTGAGTTGCATAGTGCAAAGGCATCCCTCCCTCATTGCAACTGCGTGTCCCTCAGACCATGATACTCCCTTATGGGAAAGATCAAAGCCTGATCATCAGAAGGGCCACAAGGAAATTCTTGTACTTCTCATGTGTCTGCTCTGCGAAAAGAAGGCAGCCCTCATTCCACTTGCTCTGGCAACGAAGAATTAGAGGTGGGTTTGGGAAAGATGCAGAAACTGAAAGGAGAGTAAGAGGAAGCTTATGGAAACCCACCGAGACTCTGTCACTCAGAGCATCAGCAAGGACCTCTGTTGACCATCAGGCCAGAGGAGCAGCTGTGAGGACACAGCACCTGCAAGACACCTGACATTACTGCTGCTGCTGGCCCTTTGCCTGCTATTTTCCTCCTACATCCCTGGAGGGAGGAAACCAGTGGAAAAATATTTGCAACTTATTTAGCATCTATCTATGCAAAATTTTTGTTCCAGAACAGTTTTCCAGCTCTGCAGGGTCCCAGAGTGGTGATGGCAGCAGTTTGCTGCAGCTTTTGCTCTTGCACGTTTCTTTCTGTTTCCCTCTTCACACGTTTTTTCTTCTGCTCCTCCCTCCCTTTCAGCTTTCCACTCGATCTTGAGGCCACCAACCCTGCAGTGAAGGGGAAAAGTTTGATTCAGCTGGCTACTGGAGAGATCCCAGACCAAAAAAATGACCCACAGCAATGAGGTCTGATACTGGGTGACTCTGATAATACTGAAGCCCCTAATTTCTCTCCCTCCCCCCCCAAAAAGTAAAATAGGTAGATAGGTACATAATGTAGATCCTGATACCACCAAGTACTGCTGTGTACTGTGGCTGGATTCACCAGCAGGATTTGGAGGTTTGTCAAAGATGTCTCAGTGATCTCCCCATCATTACCACCACCTCGACAGCCAGTCTGACTGGGGCATCACTGCTGGTGGAGGCTGCAGAGGAGGAGGGTGCTGGAGCCTTCCTCCCCCTCTGCAGCATCACACCCCACTCGGGGAATTGCCGGGGCTGGGGAGGGAGCTGGGCTTCCCCAGCATTTGCGGAGCTGTGCAGAGCCAGGCCCAGGAGCTGAAGGAGCAGTCTGATCACCCAGCACTTCTGGTAGCTCTTCACATTGTGTTACAGACGTGTGGAAACACAATGCTGCTGCGACACTGGGGTATCACCCCTCTAAACACGCAGCAGACTTATAGCAGCCCTGCACCCGCAGTCGCCCCGGTGCCTCTGGGATCCTGCAGCCCCCCCTTTCCTCTGCTCCATCCCTCCTGCTTCTCCGCAGGAGTCGAGCCAAGTCCCATTCCTGCCTGAAAGCGAGTAAGAGCTTACTTTGCAACCAACTCGAAATGCAGTGACAGAAATAACCCTTCTCTAATCCTTCTTCTCTAAGAGGGACCGGATCTCCTCTTTTCAGCAGGGAGACTCCAGTCTGACTGCCTCTGCCTTGCCTAACCCTCTACTTCAACATGCTTTATGCTCTGTTCTGATTCTGCTCTTGCCATGATTTTTCAAATATGCCTACCTGCCTTCGAATGGACCTCATTTCCACTTCCTGAACTGTTTAAACTTTCAGTACTGACCTGTTAAGCCAAGCCTTTATTAACATCACCCAGCGACAGAACCAAGAGACGGTCTTGCGCTCAACACATCACTGTCAGACGCTCTGCGTTCAAGAGGCTGATGAGCAATTGACACTCACATGCTCAGAGAGAAGCAGTCCTGACACTCTGGGTGCTAAAAATAAGTATACAGTCGTAGCTGGTTACCTGAGCACTGTCAGGCTCTCTGTATAAACCACGGGGAGAGACAAGAACCTCCAGAGGATAATTCAACCTCCTTATTGTTTTCTGTTTGTTTCCATTTTCTCAGTCTCATCTTCCCTACCTTCCTAAGCATTTCTGCAGAATTTAAGTTTTGTTCAAGGTGGCATTTAAGGTAAAATATCCGTGCAAATTAAATTAGTTCTGGATCATTAGTTTCCTTCCCAATTTCTGAGCAAACACTGCCAACCATTTTCAGAAGTGCCAACACCCGATGAACAAACCATTATTATTCTTGCCGTTGCAGACTTGTCGTCTCCCGAGATGTAAGCAAACAGCCGGCATTATTCTACACCAGTTAAATAATATAATTTCACAGATAATTTACACTAGGGCAAAGCATATCAACAGGTGTTTTAATACCTGGGAATATAATTTCCAATATGGGAAAGCGAGAACTCTGGGAAGCGGCATAAGCAAAATGCCATTAATGCACCTAAAGTGCAGTTTACACTGAGTTTTGGGCTTCAGTTCAAGGAATAATCGAATTTGGGCACCAGACTACTTTTCCAGGTGCCACATTATACCCAGGCTGCTGACAGTGCTCCATATCCTCTCGCATCCAAGGCCTCAGCAGCTACTGCCCGGGCATGCCTGGCACAAACCAAGCGTGTTGCTGTCAGCAGTGTTTTAGCATAGCGCAATGTCTGCGTTCAGGAACACACTAGCAAAGCTGCTATTCATCTTCTGCGTGACAGCCGTCAGAGCTTTCACTTGAGGGAAAATCCTATTTTCTTGACTCCCTTTGCCCCCTCCTGCCCAAAATCTGCACTCACAGCTCCTGTATGCAGGAACGCTTTAACCAGCTCCAGTATGAGGATATTTCAGGTGAAAAACCTCCCCATGACTCCCACGGGGCCTGTAAGGTTGGGAGACAAGGCTTAAGGCTTGGGATTGTGAATGATGGAGGCCTTCAACCCTCTGAGTTTGGAGAGAGATGGATAAGAAAACGCAGGGCTGTGGGGGTAAGAACCTTCCCCTGTCACCTTGTGGGTTGTGCTGTCCCTGTGTGGTCCATGGGGATAGGGACGGGGTGGCCAACAGCAGGGAAGTCTCTCCTGGTAAGGCAATTTGCAGTATATTCTCAGGTATCTCAGGTGAAAGTGAAACGTGTCCCAAAACGGCACAGCCTTGCCTACCTAATTAATTACTGCGCGGGGATGTGCTTCAGGCAGCTTCATATAGTGTACAACAGGCAGTTTCATATAGCATCGAAGCTAAATAGGCAACCAAAATCAGAATTCGCAAAGAGGCAGCTGCCACGTCCGTACGCACGGAGTCGTTGCGGTATTGCCTTTCCGTGTCCCAGGGGACACGCAAACATTGGCCACGGATAGAAGATCTCGGGACACGAGGTCACATAAATCTGAGCGGCACAAAGAAAGCCCGTCAGCTGAGCCAGACTGCTGCAACGAACCTACAGTTCCTGACATTTACTATTCTGGGACAAAGCAGCCCTAAATGCTCCATTTAAACGCTGGCTTTGAAAGGCTCCTATTTAAATCCAGACGGACGCTGCCGAAGCCAACACAAGTGACACAAAGGCACATGGGTGCCTGGCATTTTCCCATGTGGCGCTCCAGTTACCCCCTCAGAATATGCGAAACCCAGCGTCCCGTTTACCAGAAATGGTCTGGAAGGGCTGAATCGCCCGTGACTATTTGTGGAAAAGATCCATCAACTCAAAGCATCCTCCCAAAACCCGGCACACACAAATCCGCTCGTCCCCGGAACGGGGTGCGCCAGCCACAGTGCTAATGAGCGCAGCTGGCAGAGTTGCCTCTCACCCTGCTAAATTGCCGGAGAACACAGACATTTTACCTTCTGGACTCAGGGAGGCACGGGAGGAAGGTGTGATACCTCTCGTGCTGAGAAGGACCCCGTGGCCGCCCTTGCTCGGAGAGTGCATGCAGGGAGTGGAGTTGCGGTGCTGGGAAGCTGCTGCATTAGCCCTTGTCGTGGGGGCTGGACTGGATCCCACAACAGCAACACAGTTCCTGCCTCGAGGTCTGCAGAACAATAGTCCTTTCAATTAGTGATTAAACCGGTATCTTTGCAAACTCCGGTTATTTCTGGTTTGCAATTGGCATGGATAAGAGTTTGTTGCCCTTTTTCTTATAAGCCGGTTTTAAAGTGTTTTCATCTTACTGAGCTCTTTTTAATGAAATACTTTGTTCTTATTGAACTGATGCCCCAGCTTGTCTGAAAGCAGTTTGATTTCTATTCAGTTATTAATGTGCCTAACTGAACGTTGCAAACAAAGGGAAGATGGGTAAGGGCAGTTCCAAATTGGTGAATTGATTGCGTCTCCTTCCACCTTCAATCTTCAGCTGTTGCAGCACAAAAACTAATCTTCCCTGTGAAATTGAAACGCAAGAATCTAAAGTTGTTTATGAGATTGTTATCCTCAAAAACGAGGAGGTGATGACCGAAGTCGAAGGAAGCACAGGCTCTCCCTCTTATCCCAGCAGGACACAACTCAGACATGAGGAGGAGGAAAGGATCACTGCTGAACTTTAAAGCCTAAAAATAACTAAGTCAGAGAAAGGCCTGGAAATCTTTTGACCCTTAAATAGCTCAAGCCTTGTAGTAAGAGAGAGCAAAATTAAAGGGTAATAGGTACTGGACAAGCCCTGCCGCGCATAGTTGGAGCAGAGAGGCAGGGGTATTCCCGCTGCCGATGCTGGGAGCAGCAGGGATTTTCAACCTCCCCAAGGCAGCCGTGCTTGCAGGGACAGGGACACGAGGGATGGCAGGGACAGCACCGGCTTCTCTCCTGCGCGGGCTCTGCCTTATCCCTCTGCATTGCAGCACTGGGCAGGAGCAAGTCCCAGTAACATCCCGGAGGCTGATGTTAGGGAGTGCCACATACCTGCATATCTGCAGTGGTATCTGCCTCGGCAGCCACTGACTTTTAAAAATAGTGTGGAGGGGAAGAGAGAGGCAGGTGCTCTCTGGCTTTCACGCCGGTCCTTCAGCTGCAGGCTCAGGAGAGGCTAATTCAGCCTGAACTTGGTCTTCTCTCCAGTGAAAGAAGAGCAGGCTATCAAGACTAGATCCAGGGCTTTGTGCTGTAGAAGTAAAGTCATTGCTGAGATTCAAAAGATGAGCCTGGGCTGAAGTAGGCTCTTTTTATTTAATGAAAATGGAAGAAAAGGAAGGTGGGCTTTTAAGATGCTTGGTAGCATTATTTTCTGTTCCTGGAAGGCTCTTGTCTGTGAGAGGGCTGTTTCCCAGGGACAGAGGTGTGCAGAAAGGTGCAGAAAGGCTTTCAGGGCCATTTACTGCAACACCGTAGATTTCACAGACCCGGAAGAAAACCTGTGCACAGGAAAGCCTGTAGCTATTGACTGCTAAAGGTAAATGCACGGGAGCAAACTACTGACTAACGGGCTTTTCATGAGATGAGCAACCTGAAGTGGTAGGCTGGGATGGCACGTGTCCCACCAGCTGGGAAGTGCCAGCTCCTGGCACCAAAACCCACCAAAACTCCTGGTCTCTGAGCAATGCCTGGATCCCCACCAGCAAACATCCCAGTGCCTGTGTGTCCCAGTGATACGCACCCAGCGCTCCCCAGAAGCCCTTTTTTAAATACTTGACCTCCTTAGCCAAGAAAGCAACTGGGTAAGCAGTCATGTTTCTGAGCAGTCCAGCTTGGGACGTGTCCTGTCCCCAAGCTGCTGGCACCGTGGGCTGTCCCTCCGAGTGGGAAGGAGTAGCGTACGCTGACCCAGAGCAGGCAGCAGCCAGGACAGCAATGTCCCTGTAGAAGATTACTTTAGCGTTTTCAAAGCCATTAAGCTTTGGTCGAACTCAGCCAGTACCAAACTTTGATGGGACCAGAACTGCATCCTGCTGGCGATGGCAATTAACATATAAATGGTTTTTCTGCACCTTGAAAAGTGCAAAATAATGTACGAACACAAGGTCTTGTTGTTAAAACCAATCTGGTCCACATTTCTCCCACATAGCCAACTTTTTTTCCCAAAAGTATTTACACCTCAGCTTGCTATTACCACGAAACAGGAAAGTTTTAACAGTGGTTAGAATAAGCTTCCCTGGTTCACTTACAGCCATCCTGGCTGTAGCCTCCTTGTAATAGACAACATGATTTAAATTAGTTAGAAGGCGACATAAACATGAGTTTGATTTTCTTCTGAAAGGCTGTGTGCATTCCAAGCAACTTTTAAGAGCACTTCCAATGCTAGCTTTTAAGACAAACTTTATCATGCTTGAGATTAAAGGATTAGAATTTAAAAAGAGTTCCTAGACAAGCCTGAAAATTTACAAAAAAGGAAGAAACATGTTAGAAGGAGAAGAAAAGATCCATTGTGAACACGGCAACGTCTGTTTCTAAAAATTGTAGAAGAGAGTGATGTTCTCCACAACCTGATAAGACGCTTCTTCCTTTATCTGTTATGATTTGAGAAAGGGAAACCATCCGAAATGAATTTCATCTGGCTGGATTAAATGGGCTCTGCAGGAAGTTCTGTTTTCAGTCGCTTAACGGCAGGGATTACACAGTGTGCGTGTTCCCAGCAGATCCTTTTGCTTAAACCTTGATTACCTTACAGCAGGAAAGCCTGCTCACCCCAGCAGTCGCTCTGCCCAAGGGGCACGGTGCACTTATAAAAATGCATAATAATAAGCAATTTCAGCGTCATGATACAGAATTCTTGATAGCTGAATCTGTAGTTTATTGATGGGATCAGACTAGAGGCTTAGAGCCTGCCTAGGTGAAGGAGGCTTTTTTGTTAATGAAACTTCAGGTAAATTCTGCAAGTGCCTCAGGAAGCCTTCAGGCAAATTTGACTCTGCTCCTGGCACTATTCTTCTCCCTTTGAGCCCTGTTCAGCAAAGTACGTAAGTATGTAAATATATACCCAAAGCTAAGCTAAGTAGGTAATGATAGCTCTGAAAATGAACAGGGTTTTTGTGCTTTTCTGAGGTATCAGTCTTGCTTGTGCTCAGGATACATGGTGTCCTGTGAGTGTAGGACCTGAGCTCTGAAGAGGTGTGAGAGGCACAGACACTCTTCGACAGTGCAGCCAGGGAGTTTGCATCAAGAGGACTTCACCAGGGCAAGCCTGTGAACCTGGGGGCTTGAAACATGCTCCTGGTACCTCTTCTACTTCCAGATCTCTTCTGCTGACATCTGAGTGATGGAGAAGAAAGCCTCCGTTGAGTTTGAAGAAAACTTTCGAACAGGAGAGGAGAACATCATCCAGCTGCATCTTCCCACAGTCTACATGTTGGTGACCTTCCACACATGCACCATCCAACACAGGTGACAGTAACAGCACTCACCTCCTCTCAGCCAGTTTCAAGGCAGGAACAAGCATATCTAGGCCATCCCTGGTGAAGACTTGCCTAACCTGCTCTTTAACATCATCAGTGGAAGAGGTTCAGGAACTCCCCAGGCTGCTCCTTCCATTGCTTCACCACTTTACGGTTAGAAATATTTTCCTACTATCTCATCCAAATGTTGTTTGCTGCAGCTTCAATCAAATATGTTTTGCCTAGTGCTACCAGACAGACAGAAAAAGCTGCTTGCTGTCCTCCCTACCACATTCAGAGAGACTGCTGCCCGCTCCTCTCCCCTCCGTCCTCTCTTTTCCAGAGTAACTTGTCTGCCATTCCTCCTGATTCAAATTTCTTAAACCTCTGTCACAGCTGCCCGTCCTGGACAGTAGCCACCTTTCTTAAACTGGATTTAGCCCACAGCCCAAAACTCATCAACATAGAGCAGAGCAAAATCACAGCCTGTGACGTTCTTACCAATACAACCCAGAATACACTTTCCCTTTTATTTAACATTTCATCTTCTATCTAATATAAACTCATGCCTGGGGATGGGTTTGGGTTTTCTTTTTTTTCGGGGGGGGGGGGGGGGGGGGGGATACTGTTTTGTTGCCTCCTTTGTATTTGCACATTTGTTCCCCTCTTTCCAAATTCAACATTTTACTGCATTCGACTTTGTTTGTTGTGCTTTTCCCCTGACTTACAGATTGCTCTGAGTCCTGCTGTATCCCTCAAGTAGCTTTGCAAACTTCCCTCCAGGGGCTTCATCCCTCCACAAATGAAAGTGCATCCTCTGCTGCACTCTCTGAACTGGAAGTGAAAAACAAATTGACTAAAATCTCTGCAAACTTTTGTAAAGAAAAATTCATTAGAGAGTGAACTAATGACAGCTTGCCTTTGGGTGCCATATGTCAAGCATTTCAGCATCTACCTTCTTATGATTTAATCTCTTTCACATTCTTAGATTATATGTAAGAACATCACCTGGCCATGACAAAAGCATTTCTGAAGTCATGATGCAACATATCAGCTACTTTTCCCCTGTTCATGGGACCAGACATCCTGTCAAAGAAAGGGGTCAGACTGGACTCATGTGATTTGTTTTTGAAAAATCTACTTTGGTATATTTGCATTTTATCCTTCATGCAGAATCCTTCTGGGTACCAAAGCGAGTCTGACTGGTCTGTCTTCTCTCCATCCACACCCTCCTCCCTTTCCTTCTATTGTTTGCTCTTCTCCAGCCTGCTGGGATCTCCTCTTCCACCCTCGTGCACTCCAAGATAATTGCTAATGTTTCAAGGAGTGCTTCAGCTGGTCCCTCACTTACCCTAGGGTGATTGTCATCCGTCCCTTCTGGCTTATCTAATTTCTCTAATTTATGCCTTACATTTAAAACATTTAACTGATCTAAACATTTCAACGCTGAGGAAATTACAGGGAAATACCAAATCATGATTATTATGCATTGATTTATCAGTCTGCTGACTCAGGAGAAGTAATGGATCGTTTATCCCATTACTTCCAAAGATATTTTCAAATAGAGATAAACATTAGATTTATTAGGTATAATGATACTAGTATGTTTATAACCCTGTTTTGAAAATAACATTTTTGCTACAAAGAAATAATGAAAGATCAAGTTTGAATTTCCGCTTTATATAGCTCTGACTCCTTCAAAGGCTATTCTTTATCTTTTATAAAGCCAAAATCTGCTGTATTTTTGCTTTAAAATCAAACTAGTTTTTTAACCCAATGGTAATGGAAGTTCATAATTTTGTTTCTTTCTCAAATCACTCAAACTGTTGCCATGGAAATAATTCTATATGGAGATAGGTCAAGAGAAAATAATCTCTCAGAGAAGATTGCTACTTGAAAAGCACATAAATTATAATAATTTAATCAAAAGCATAAAGTAGTCAATCTAAAAACCTATGCAAGTATAATAATTCAATTCAACTGCCTGATCTTTCTCTCCTGTGCATATCTTCTACGCTATTGTTAAAAATCCATTGCTAATTAATCTGCTAATATGGTTTTCCAGGACACAGCCCAGTTGGCCACTGAAAGTATTCTGCAAAGGAGATGAGAAAGGATTGCTGTTCGATAAAATAAAGAGCATTGTTCTCGCACTTGCTTGTCACTTTGAGATAAATATGATTTCTCCTGGATATAGAATCCTTTATCTTCCCCCTTTCTGCCCTGCCATACTGCTGTGGGAAGGCTTGCGACACTTAATCCCTATCTCAGATGTGGCTCCACATCCATTGTGAGTATTTTATCTCCAGGAACCTGGTCCCAAGCTCAGTGAAAAAACCCCAAGAATCTTTGGAAAGAAAACATTGCTTTTTTGAAGTTAGAAGTGATTGTAGATACTAGCTGAATTATAAACTATTTTGCTATTGAAACTGATTTTTGCGTTAAAGTAAGGAAATCCCATATTAATATCATCAAGGAAAGACGTGATTATTTGGGGGTAAAATGAATGCATCCCAGAAGTTCCAATTTACTTTACTTTTGTTCTTCTCAATAATTCTCCTGTGAACACTTGTGGTGTATCTGCCACATCTGTGCCTGTGAGCTGTATTAACAGAGATTTTTCCCTCTCCTCCTGAGAGGTCACGTTGTCTTTCTCATCATCCACCTCACTATTTCTTCTCTGCATAATGTTTTACCTGGGCCCAGCTACATTTTTATCTGAGAGCTATCCAGTGCCCTTCACCCAAGGCTGTCCAAGGTGTTATGTTTGAAATGAGCTGCAATAAGAGATTAGCAAAAATTCTTCCCATTTCAAAGCCAGCTGAAACAAGATCGATTTGTTGAGTGATTTGCTCCTGGCTGTTGATCCCACACTGCCAGCAGTGGGTAAAAATCCAAAGCACCCAACTCCAATGTTATGCTCCAATTCAGCTTCTAATGCCATGTCATTTCAGTTTCAAGGGTGTCCTGGTTTCGGCTGGGATAGGGTTAATTTTCTTCCTAGTGCTGTGTTTTGGATTTAGTATGAGAAGAAATGTTGATAACACACTGATGTTTTCAGTTGTTGCTAAGTGCCCTCCTAATCCAAGGACAGCTCCCGTGCCTACTGACTGAGCTAGGTACACAAGATGGGAGGGAACATAATCAGGACAGCCAGCCCAGCTGGCCAGTGGGGTATTCCATACCAGGTGACGTCATGCTCAGTATATGAAGGGTAGGCGTGATCCAGGAAGTACCGATCGCTACTTGGTTATCGGTCAGCGCGGGTGGTGAGCAATTGCATTGTGCATCACTCATTTTGTATATTCTATCATTATTTATTATCATTATTCTCCCTTTTCTGTTCTATTAAACTGTCTTTATCTCAGCCCACGAGTTTTTCTCACTCTTACCCTTCCGATTCTCTCCCCGTCCCATTGGGGGGGCGGGGGGAGTGAGTGAGCGGCTGCGTGGTATTTGGCTGCCTGCCAGGTTAAACCACGACAAAGGGTGACCCATGAATGTGCGAGACCTATTTTTGCCTAAAAACTTTGGAGAAAGGTGGAAGGAGAATAAAACTTGGAAAAAGTTACAAACCATAGAAGAAGAAAAATGACAAAAATAAGACCAAGTGTACCAGGACAGCAGGATTAACCCAAAAGATCTGAAGGCTTATGATTAATGTCACTAACAGAAGAGAAGTGATTTTTCCTTGCAGGAATGATACAGGGGAAAGTATAAACTAAAAATAATGGAATAGCAGAGTTATTAGGCCATTACCTAAACTGGTGATAAGATTTCTAGAGAGAGAGAAGCAGGAAAATACGGAAGTCTGTAAGATAAATCCTAAAATAGCTTGTGAAGGCTTCAAGCCTCTTGGTATTGACAAGGCATTAAGTGCAGACAACATCCATCCGAGGGTGCAGAGGGCAGCGGGAGTGGGACAGGGAGAGGTCCAGCAGATTTTTTTCCAAGGTCGCACATCCCCCCGCGCCGGGGACGCACCAAGTAAACACGGATGAGTCAAAGGCACCAGCCGCTGCCAAGGCTGTTCAATAGCAGCAGCGGAGAAAATCCCAAAGTTTGCAGGAAGGGCTGGAGAAGGGAGGTTGGTTGGTACCAGAAGGCAGATCTAGGCTTTCCGCATCCCTCCTCGGCAGCCCCCAGCTCTCCCCATTAAAAGTGTGGGGAACACCAGGAAATCGCTTCTGGCAGAGGTGCCTAAACTTTGGCAGCATGAATATGCTTTTCCTCTTTGCTTTTCCTTCCTGTGCCTAGCAGAGGGTGGCCAGAGTGAATGACAGCTCACAAACATACACTTCAGCTCAGGAAAGTATCCAAATTTAGGAAAAACCCTGGGCATTTCTTTCAATCTCACTGAAGTTAAAGGAAGCAGACATATGTGGGAAGAGTTTTATACAAATTCCCAAATTGGAGTCAGATTAATTTAGCTGTTGACTTTTTAATCAAATAAAGCATTTCTGAACTAATCAAAAAAGAGATTTATTGCTAATATGAATTTACCAGAGTTTCACTTTTTTTTCAGATGATTACTTATTCTGACATGACAAGGCTGAATATTGATGGTCAGGTTTAATAACAGGTTACCTAAAGGATGCCTTAGTGTTCTTACTCACCAATTGGTTTTGGCTTTTGAGCAGAATAATAAAAAATAACTGTATAAGAAGTACTATAAGAAATTTAGACCAGTAATGCTCTTGTGCTAAAATTCTAAAATACTAAACCACCTCTGACCTCCAAATAATTAATTGTTACCAACAATCAATTTAATAACTCTAAAGAACAAGTATCATAACACAAGTGACGTGGTGGTGATACATCCTCCAAATTATTCATATGTTCACATATCTTACTGAACTTTGTCACATAAAATTCATCATTTCAGGTAAGAAGATAGCCTCGTCCCCGGAGGCTTTGCGTTTTTCTTCCTTATTGACCTACCATTGTAAAGATATATCATTGTAAAAGAGCACTATTGATTTTCAGAAGCTCTTTGGAAAAGCTGTATCTTGGCTCCATTAAAAATTGAACAGCTTAGCATAGCAATATGTGAGGAAGAGAGCTGAGATGGTCTGCATTTAGCCTCCAGCTGACTAAAGAAACAAGGCAAAACCCTGGTAAAAGGTGTAGAAATCCAGCTGGGACTTGGGGTTTCAGTCTCAGTCAAGCTTAGACCTGCAGGTCTGAAGATATCTCTGCAGCTGCTGCCTCTCTGTGGAGGTACCTGAACTGCATGGGCAACTCAGGATTTTACCTCAGATTTTCTGAAGAACCAGAACTTCTTCATTGAGTTTAGCTGGGCTAAGTCCACCTTACACCTAAACCCGCTCGTGATCCAGATAGTAGATGTGCCCCTGCCCTCCCCGGCTGGCTCAGGGTGCTCGGGGTTGCTGCTGTAGCAGACGCTTGCCTCCATCATCATGCTGCTCATCTTTGATACCTAAAAGACAATTCCTGGCAATGCCTCATTTCAGCATCTCTTGGGCATGCAGGCTACTTCAAACCACTTTTTAGGACTCGATTCTCTCACGTATGTGTAAGGTACCTAGATCTCCTCCAGAACTCAATGTCAGATGTTGCAGCATGTGGCATCAGTGATAAGCAGCCCATCATCAAGGCCTGTTGTTGGCTGCTCCCTCTGGTCATTCCTACTGATTTTTGGCACCTTCAGGAGTTAGGCAGAGCCTGAGAGATAAGTTCTCCATGGCTTTCCAGAACTCTCTGGTGTTTAAACTGCTCTGGTGCACATCTGGGACTTATGAGAGATCAGTTGAGCTCTGGGTTGGCAACTTGGTCCCTGTGTGACCTGGAGGTTCTTGATGTTTATTGTCTTGTCTGATGGATAAGACCATACAAATGCTACATAAACCTCAGAGGTAAAGAACAAAGTAAAACTCTCAGACAGGATTTCTGAAAGTTTTAAAACTTTTTCCATCAGGCCCTTCCCAGCAGGCAGAAAAATCCTGGCTGAAGAGTAAAGGCTCCTGAAATGAATAGCATAAAAAGATGTCTTTTATTATCTTGCTTCAAAGTACAGATCATGACCATTAAGTTATTCAGGGCTACAAGTTCCAGACCTCCTTTCCCCCCCGCTTTTATCTAACCAGCAGAGGAAAAGGCTGTAACAACTTCAGCATTTAGCACAAGCTAATGCATCTTCCTCTAGAACAAAACATAACCCCTCCAAAAACCCCCCAACCAACCCCCAGTCCCCAGTCAGCCTTATTGCAACATCTGTGCGATGTGCACAATGACAGACCAGAGACAACGGTATTTGTCAGCCGTCTCCTCGCTGACCTTTAGATAAGAGCAACCTTCCCCACTTCTGGCCACCAGAAAGGAAAAGGTCTGGACTCCAGACGTGCCCGAGCCAGGGAGTGAGCTGCAGCTTAGGGTTTTGCTTTCCCAGTGTGCTGGGCTTTTTCACCACAGCTGCGGTTTGGAGGCTGGGAGCAAGCCCCCCTCCCATCTGCACAAAGCCATGCTGATGTCATCACTTGGGCATCTGATGCGTAAAGCTAAAAATGTGAGTGTCCGCTGTCCCTGGGCTCCCCCCCCCCCCGGGAGGCTCTGCCGAGGGGTGCCAGGCTGCTGGAAATCTGCCAGGAAGGGGTGGGAAACATGTCTGGTCACTCAAAAAGCAGCAGATAGGTGTCCCTCTGCCATCCCACCAGGCACCTGGGACAATCACCGCTGGCATCCCCAGGGACTGGACACCTGGGATGAGGGCACATATCCTGCTCCATGCAGCATGGCCGTAGGATCCTGCTGGGTGCCAGCCACCCCAAACGTACACATACACACCTACGCTGTGGGTGTCAGTGTCCTGGACCCCATCCTGACTTCTCGTATGCCTTCGACCTGAAACTCCCACGGTCTTTTTCTCCAGGGGTTGCTCTCCCCCTCTTCTGCTGCTTTGCTTTCATGGAGTTTGCTGGAAGTTAGCACCTTTAGTACCTCTGCACCAAATTTGGCTAAAGCTGCTGGGCAAAGGTCTCGAAAGTCCTGGTCCCACAGGGAGCAAGAGAAAAAACATAACAGGCATGTCGCTGCTGCCCAGAAAAAATATCTTCGTCTGAATGGCAGGCAGGAATGTGGCTGAGGCAAAGCAGCAAGTTGAGGACCAGGAGAGGTCATCTGAGTGCCTATCCTCAGACCCTCTCATACAGCTGCAAATGGGTTCATGGTAGCCCGCGCGGGTCTCACGGGTGCCCTGCTCCCTCCCCTGCCTCCTCTCCCTGCCTTCACCCCAGCTCTGGGAAGCGTCAGACTTCTCAGCACCCTCGTCCAACAAAGCAAGCAAATAGCTTGCAATGGCATTAACACTCCGCAATGGCTCAGACAGGCTGGGGTGAAAGCTGGAGTATGGGTCTACAGGAGAAGATGGTGGTGAGTTATTGGGGTAAGGCAGAGGGCAGGCCCCCGGGAACCAGTAATTAAAGGGTTGGGGACCACCACAGCAACTGTGAGAAGCAGGAGGGGAGCCCGGGCACCAGCAGCTCTCACATGGCTGTACACAACGAGCATCCTCACTGGTCTCAAAACCGGTGCTGCTAACCAAGCGGCACGAAACAGGGTGTTAGATAGTTTCATGCTTTTTGCAGCAGCCGACTTTCCACTTTAAATGAGAGTTGATTTGATTTCTTACTTCAGATAAGACTACGGCCTGTTGGGCTCAATAGCAGGAGGTTACATATGGAAATGCAGAGGAGCATAGATGAAATATAAACTATCCAATCTAATATATTAGCATATTTTTGAGTGATGAATGGCCGTTGCCTTGTGAACAGCTTGCTGCTACATCAGCCTTCTGCAGCAGCAAATATATAACACGCGCTATTTGCTAGCATCATATTCAGGCTTTTTTGAGCCTCTTGTGTTCATGTGTTCCCCACTAATCTGGAGCAAGCCATACATCACCCTCACACCCTCACAAGGCTGAGCTGAACTGCTAGACTTGTGAGATGATGGCCGTCTTCTGGACGCCTCCAGCTCTCCTTCAAGAGAGCAGGGAGGGTTTTGCACGCCCCGGATGTGCCGAGGCCCGGTGCACAGATGTAATCGGCAAAGGCTGGTTGCCAGCTGGTGCTGCCCGCCTCAGCGGGACCCGGCGGGGCCCTGCCTTGTCCTTCCAGCCTCCGGCTGGGCTGGGGGTGCAGGGAGGTGAGGCTCGCGGCCAACTCCCACCCCTCAGGGCTTACGATTAACACGTGTGACCGGGGAGAGCAGGTGGAGGCACCGAGCACGCAGAGCGCCCGAGGACGTCCTCGCCGTCAGCGCGGTGACCGCCGCGCACCAGCTGGCTTGCCGCTCTTGAGGTGCTTGTCACCAGGAGGTGACGGGGCCGGTAACGCCAGACAGATGGCCCCGCGCCGGGGCTGGCGGCTCTGCAGCCTCCGTGGTGCTTTTGAGGAAACTAATTGGTGAGGAAAGTGCCTGCGTGTATCGGCGGTGATACCACGACCGCTACCGCCATCGGCCAGCACTGGCGGCTGCCTGCAATGAGCTTATTAAGGCGGTGGAGCTGGTCAAAGAGGCACAGGTCCTGGCTCTGCCACCACTGTGAAACACTTTGGGGCAGGGGCAGGAGCAGGAGATTCCCCGAGCAATGCGTGGGATTGCTTGCGGCACATGCTGGGTGAGGTCAGGGCCACGAGGCACCGCGGGACGTGTGCCGCAGCCATGCCCCCACGCTGCACAGCTGAGCCCACGTGTGCCAGCCTGGGCAGCTTCGAAGTCCAGGGCACAGCAGGATTTTGGAGGGAGGAATGCTGCCAGTGGCATGAAAGAGAAAGAAAGAGATGCTTGCTGGTTTAGGCCTCTGCATCCGACAGCGCATGGCCAGGAAGGCAGGCATCCCCACCACCCGTTGCTTTTGGTCTTCATGACGGGTGTGTTTTGGGATTGCTTCAGCCAGAACTATGGCAAAAGCAGAGAGGGCTCTGGTGAACTCTGTGCTACCACTGCCCAGAGGTCGAAACAATGTGTAATTTTGTCAGGATCATCCCCCAAAATGCTGTAGAAGTTAGAAATAGGAGAGGAGAGAAAACGTAATAGGGGGTTAAGGCAGGAGAGTAGCTTTACGTTGGGACGCAGAAGTGTGGCTCCTTTGCAGCGGTGCTGGTGCTCCCCAGCAGACCTCCCTCATGCAGCACCATGTGCGAGGTGTTTATAAGCCATTTTTCCAAAAAACTTTCCCAAATGTGGCTCTGTTAAGCTCCAAGCTAGCGATAGCCACACATGCAGGCTGGTAGCTACCGGGCAGAGATTTTTGCTGATCTTCATATTTACAGCACAAAGGAGGGAAACAACCCTTGCACGAAAGAAAGGCAGCATTTCCATTTAAAGGCAGGCCGAAAGGATGTAAGACAATTCGTGTGTGGTCACAAGGCAGCTCATTCGAGACAAAAAGGAAAGCTGTATCAGTGCAACTTTCCCAGACAGACAAGCCATAACTCAGAGCGCCCTTTTGCCGTCTCCTGCAACGAGCTTCCCTTTAGCTGCTGCAATCTCCGCTCATTCATTTCTTCCCCTCCCTCTCTGCTGTTTCTTTCATTACCCATTACAAGACCTATTCATGGATATCCCCTGAAATGTCCCGTTTGTCGAGGGGGTTGCAGTGCTTGCTTTCACTTCCAGCTACTGGACATTTTGAGCCAGGGGCCCAGTCCTAGGTAATAAACATCGCCTTTGTCAAAACGAAGCAGAGTTTAAGTACCAGCGAACAGTGTCTGTCTGCTAGATAGGGGGCTGGCCTGGCCCTCGCCAGCTATTGAGATGTCTTTGTGCCATGTTGCCATAGCTACCCTCCAGCTAAACAGGGAAAGAGCTCCTTTGTCCCAGATTAAGACCAGCAGACTTTGGGAGCAGAGCCTGCCAGAGACTGTGGGGAAAGAGTTTGTCTGCAGCTGCCGGGACTTCTGCATTGCTGTTGTGTGTGCATTGGACTGGGAAGAAAAGGAGACAGAGGATTGCCTGAAATAAATTGATTTTATATACCTATATATGTATGTATGCATATGTACATATATTTTTTTTATATATATATACAAACAAGACTGTGGAACGGTGGTGGTGAAGGGACAGGTTTGCCAGCAAAGGAGGTGAAACCTGAAGTAAAGAGGACTTGAAATAAATCAAGCAAGAACCCTTGCAGCACTTGACAGGGCTCCGAGGGAAGACAACCAAATCCCTTGAAAGGGGACCACAGGTCCTGACCAAATAGGGTATTTCCAGATGAGGCTCCCAGAAAACTCACATCAAACTAGCAGGCACTGTCCTTTCTCCTGCCTTGTGCTAAGCAGTGTCAGTGCTGGCCCTGCATGTCCTCACACATCCATCTTTGCAAACCCATCGGTGCCTGGGATGGGGGTATGCGTGCATCTTTGCAGCCACCGCCGCATGGGCAGCGAAGCATGGCCAGACCAGGTCAGCAGGGCAGGCACAGCAGCTGAGGCTCAGGATGGATTGCAAAACCCCCATGGAGAAACAAGGAGGCATTTGCCTAAATGCTAAATATGAAGGGGATTAGCCCACAACTGATTTTTTTTCTGCCTCGACTGGACCTTTAGCTCAGTAAAAGTGAGGCTGAGTGTTCTCCCACTGCACAGTGGTGCATAGGCTGACACGGGCAGGGAGAAATGGCGGTGAGTGGTGAACGTTTGCGTCTTGTGCTTGCCATTTTGCACGTGGACTGCAATGCCACGTGCAGCCATTACTTTCTTCCTGAGCACACTGAACGAGGGGACGTTCCACAGCTCATTTGCTCCCATTAAAAGGTGGGCATTTCCAGGGAGGTAATGAGCAGCCTCAGGATCAACAGGCCTGACCGAGCTCCAGCTCTGAGTTTTGTTTCTACCCACCACAGACTTCCTAAACCAACCCCATTTCTTGAGGGTGCTCAAGCAGCAGGGGGAATTTCAGACCTCCTGAGACTGGGATATGCAAGTAACACAGACTGCTTGGGGACTGAATTCACATGAATTCAGAGAAAAAGGGCTGGACATGGATGACAAGTAAGCTAATTTTGAAGGAAAGACTGAAGACATGGAAGTAAAGGAAAAAATACGATAAAAATATAACAGGGCTTTACCAAGGTCACTTGAGTCAGGCTAACATGATTGCTTTTGGTGATAAGAAAAGAAAAAAAATAAAAGAGCAAACAAAGTACTCCATAGGCTTTTTTAGACATGGGAAATGCTTTAGATCTAATCTGTCTGGACTTCAGCAACACTTTTGATAAAAGAGCCACATGGGAAATTATTGTTTGTGTTGGAAGAAGCGGAGACTGGTATTCGAGCTGAGGGTCTGTCAGGAAATAGCCAAGAACAAACACAACAGGTTCTTCTGAAAGGAAGATGATAGGAGCGGGGGGACATAATGGGTGAAATTCCTTGGAGCCAGTTTTAGTTAGTTTTCTTCTGGAACAAAAAGTGAGCAAGGGCTAATGATATCTGCAGACAATACACAGTTGGGAGGCATCAGTGAATTGGGAATATCATAAAGGAAAAACGCGCTACGTTTGAGAGCTGGAACAGCAGACCTGGAGCGAAGAGTTCAAAGTGTCCGTCATGCACTGAGGCTCCCTCAACACTAATTAATTAAACCGAGCCAGGGCAGGTTTATGAACTGCCCCGTGACCATCGGTGAGGATAAATGTTTATGTGCCTCCTGGCACTGTTTGACCGGGGCTGACCAGCTCCCTGCTAGACAATGCCCAGGCACGGTTTGGGGATTAGCGCTGGCCGGGGACTGCTTCCAACGGGCTGTTTGGATGAGGTCACTCTGGTTTAGAGATTATGAGAGTCGAGCTGCGTGGATGCGAGCCATGCCACGCCGTCAGGACCTGGCTCACTTTACTGGCCTGCCGTAGATGTGGCCTGAGAAATTACATTGTTTTGCTGTAAAGCGGAGTGCACCGATCAACCACAAAATGGCTGTGAGCACCTAAGCAACCCGCTTGCACAAGAGAGCAAATACAGTCACAGCTTGCATCGGGAGAGAGACGAAAAGAGCGAAGGCATCTGAAAGAGCGAAGGCATCTTTTTGCTCCTTTACAACCTTTTCTGGAAAAAATGTGTGTAATCACAGCCTCCCCTAGCCCAGAGTCATTCCAACTGGAGCAGACTGGCATGCAAAGAAGAAATGTTAGAGGGAGCAGCAAACATGTCAATGAGAAGGAATTGAATGAATTTGGCCAGTTTAGCCTGGCAAAACAAAAGCTGAGAAGCAATTCACTTGTGCTGTCTATTGATACATCAAGGAGGTAAACACCAGAGACAGAAGAAAAACCATGTAAGCTAAAGGCAACTGTTGGCACCAGTACAAATGTGCATCAGCCAGCCACAAATAACTTTAGGAATTAAAAGTAGTTTTCTAATCACTTGCGAGAGGAGCACTGGAGGTAGAAATGAAACTTGGTTTAGGAGGTGATGGCTGCACACCTGGGAATACATGTGACATGGTGGCTTGTGACAGCAGAGACTGGCCCCACTGACCCACAAGGGCCCCCAGTCCAGCTTCTTCTCTTCCTAAATAATTCATAGGAAAGCCTGCCAATAACGACCGCAAGAAGTGATGCTGAGCCTAATTGTTCCCACCATCCATCGAGCTCCTTCATTGACCACAGCCCTTGAGTGCATTAGATGAGGCAGGGCTGCTAATGGAAACCGGCGTTACGATATGCACAAGTGCCAAATACTGTGTTTGCCCCTGGATTGCTGCTTGAGCATATCGCTTCCTGAAAGACTTTGTCCTCACACACATTATTAGAAATGAAAGCACATGAAAAAAAGAAATATAAATTTAAAAAAAGGGGTTCCATAGTGTATGTATTAAACTGCAACCTGAAGATGGTTTACAAGGCAAGAAATTATGATATTTGCTCTGGCTAATAACTCTGGACATCCAATTTGCTTCATTTTGCTTTTTCCACGCTTCCTTGTTTCAGCTATTAGCAGTGTTTTGTTTATTAAACCAGTGCTTTTCAACCTGTGGTCTACAGATCTGGTCTACAGATCCTGGAAGGTGTTTGGGCAACTTGTAAGCAGTTCTGCAAAAACTAATTAAGAAAAGAAAATGTGTTGCAGGAGCCCTACATTTGCTATACAGAAGTCTCTATTTCAGGGCAGTCCAAGTCCCTAACCAGCAGAGTTCAGCTCTCCCCTAAAACTGTGTGTGAGCAGGACTGCGTTTGCACAGTGTCCAGCACTCATCCAGCCCCTATGGACACATCCACGGCCATATCCTCTCTCTAATGTAGCCCAGAGGTGTAGGACCTGCCCTCAGTGTTTCCATGATATAAAATATATATACAGCACACAAAGCCTGCAGCTGGATAGGAAATACATATCCATGTGAGAGAAGTCAGAGAAGGGTCTTTGCATCTCAAAAGGCAGCAAAAGCAAATTATTTTGCCCTGCAGTACCTCCTGTGCTCTCACAGTGGGAGATGTCTCTTAGGGATTTGGGGAGCAGTTGAGAAGCCCCAACTGTTGCGGAGGAGGAGGAAAGGCAGCAGTAAAGCAGCTGCTCTGTTTCAGTGCTTCTTTGGACACTTGCCTTTTAGCCAAGTCATTCAGCCCCCGTATGCTATAGTCATAACATTGCATAGTTTAGTTTTTATCTGTTATTTAGTCATGACCTAATGACCCAAAAGGCAAAATCAGCAGCACCATTCAAATCCTCCTGTAGGAGTGTCAGTAGCTCTGAGATGTCTCCTGAGACACAATTTACAAATCCCTCCTGCTTTTTAGGCATCAGCTGCAAAGTTTGCATACAGATCCAAGGTTATTCGGATCCAAGAGCTTGAACCTATTTCTAATATTTGCAATTTGAAGCCAGGTGCATGTGCCAACTTCCCTTTCTTTAAAGCTGCCAATTGGTTACAGGTGATACTGGAATAGCACGGGAAAGTGAATCAATGTTTAAGGTCTGGGGCTCAGGTGAAGCAAGTTGATGTCTCAGACAGGGACAAATAATTTAAACTCTTTTTTTCCTGTATCCTGGGCCACTATGAGGAAAAATGTGCTTAAGAACATGGGACGTTCAGGCTATGAAGATGGGAGCCTTACAAACAGGCTCCACATCTACAAAGGTCTTTTAGGCACAATGATTGATTTCAAAAGCATAAAGGCTTCTAAATACTTTGGTAGCTCTGGGGGTGAGAGCTTGCATATATGTTGAGTAGATTTCTTCAGCAGTGTATCTACACCACAGAAGAAGTTTCCCCCTTCACTGGAGGACAGCAGAGAGGCAGAGGCATTGCCCTGGCCATCCGCATGGGAGCAGAGGATTGCAGTGGCCATGTAGCTTGCATTAAAACAAGTGCTGCTTTGGCACCACAGTTGGTTGCCCAGAGAAGTTGTGGAGCCTCAATCTTTGAAGACATTCAAAACCTGACTGGAGATGGCCCTGAATGACCTGCTGTAGCTGACCCTGCTCTGAGCAGGGGTTTGAGCTAGATGATCTCCAGAGATCCCTTCCAACCTCAGCCCTTCTGTGACTCTGTGATATATACATACACACACACATATATATACATACACATACACATACACATACACATATACATACACACACACACACACACACCCTCAGGGCTCGGATGCACAGCTGAGTTGCAGAAGCTCAATGAATTACCATCCGTCAGCTGATGCCAGTGGAGCTCATGCATCCACCTGCAGACATCTGCATGTGCGACATAGCGTAAACCTCTTTTACTGAGGTTTAAAATCAGTCGCATTACTTCTCTCCAGAGACGGGCTGGAAGGGCACACCTGGACTCCAGCAGCGCAGTCACCGTGGCTCAGCTGGCACGCAGTAACCTGCGAAGCTGTCACAAGCTGAGTGGGTTTCTGAGCCTTGCAGGTAAGTAGATTCAACTACAGTGATAAGTGTTCACTGGAGCAATGAGGAGAGGTGGTGAAGGTTTGGTTAACTTAACTTGATATAAATTCAAACCCATTTAAGAAAACAAGATACAGGCACGTTCTGCCACTTGCTGGAGCATATTTCACTAATAATTGTTGTGACACCTCTCCCTAGGACCTTATGGGAAAAAGGATCTATAGAACTCTGATGAATAAATAAAACTTTTTTAAGATATAAAAAAATATATTTGAGTAATAATGCAGTAATGCATAAAGCACTGCTGCCAACAGTAAAAGCTCCTAATCTAGGTCAACTAGTGATTTAAAGCAAAAAGAAAAAAGCTCTTCAAGATTGCTCTTTAGCAGTTGAGTATCGGGAGCCAGACTCACCACATAGCTCCATCTGCTTTGTATCACGCTGTGACGCAAGCCCAGATCTGAGCATCACTGGGACCCTGCGGAGCATCTGGAGTAGTTGGGCAAGGCTGGGCCAACAAGCCTTCATCAGTTCTTAAGAGTTTTGCACATTCAGGGGGGTGTTCTTTGTCTGTTTCTTATGGCTGTTCTTCAGATACCACAACGACGGCCTCCCAAACGCCAAATCTGCTGAGCTGTGGGATGGTACAGTGGCTGGCCTGACCTCTCAGAGAAGGAAGTTTTCTGCTTACAGGATAGTGAAGGGAGACCCTACTATGGGGTTTCCATCCTCAGCCAGGAGCCATATGCCCTCTCCTACCGCCTGGCTCCCCATGCGGGAAAAATTCACATCACTTCTTCATCCCCAGCCACTTTTTGTCTGTCTTGGTGACCAGAAGATCTCTGAGGACAGAATATCTCTTGCCAGGCTCATACAGTGCCCAGACCCCACAGGGCTTGTACTGCAAAAATAAAGGAAGATGCTTGCTAGGAATCTGAGCAGTATCGCCTACCTCTAACAAGAAACTTTGCTGGTGCTGTCTGCTGTATCCATAACCTTCTAGGAGGAGACATTTAGTCAATACGCTTGGTGTGGAAAGTAAAATGTAGGTAGGAGCAAGGAATGAGAGCTCTCTTAATCATTGTCATTGATTTTCTGAAATGGCTCCGTGTCTGTTCATAAGAAGGATGCAGTGACATCCTATGTTTATTCAGTGTCTGCTCTGGGTGGGAGGAGATGGCTATGCCGATTAAGAAGTTTAATTAAAGCAGCAACCTTTCTGTTCCAGAGGTGGGGGCCTGTCATCTGCCAATTTATTTTCGTGAATAAGTCATTAAAACAGGAGCTGCTGAGGACTCACTCAAACAGCTCAGGTTTGTGGTGCATCTTCCTTGGTTGCTGGAAATCATTGCAGATCCGATATCAAGGCCTTGAGGTGAAACTCAAGAATACGAGTCTAAACAGATCAGAATTATGTCTGTGATGTTTTACTGCAGTATTGAAATCTCCCAATAGCAGGGACATGCTGTTACAGTCTATAGCAAGATTAATATAACTGAGTTTCACATACATGTCACACCCAATAAATCTTCAGGAACACCCAATTCCCATTTTTTGTCTTGTTGCTCACTGGTGCTTACCTCTGTTGATCATGTTGCTGCATCAGAGAGAAGAGGTGCTTATCGTCCCTGAGCCACAGCTGGCTGACTGTCCATCTGCCTGTGATGCGGTAAGTTCCTAGTGAACAGATGTGACCAAACTCAGATGGTGCTATGAGAGAGGAATCAGAAATGGCAGCTTATGACTTTGCTTATGACTACCTGATAAATTAATTCTGTATTCAGAGGAACAAGCTCAACTCTGAGTTCTGGCTGCTTTGAACTACCTCTGGGGGTTACTTCATTCCACCTGATTCACTGCCTTGAACTCCTGTCATAGTTGGTAGAGGAACACTGATCTGCAACTTAAAGTATTACTCTTCTGATGCAGGGAGGTGAACTCATGAGCCATAAAAAGCCCTATTTGTTAGAGATTTGTTAGCACTTTGTGACTATTCTGCTGCTTTCCAAAATAACCGAATCGTCTGTACTGAAGGACAAAGCTCATCCCCCTGGACCAGATAAGACCTGAGTCAGCATTTGGGTGCTGCTCATCATCTCTGTGGGCTCCTCCAACCAACCTGGTTTTTTCACTATTAGGATAGCCATGGCTCTTCCAAACCAGCCTACAGATGATGAGAGATTGGCATTAGAGGAGAGCAACTACACAAGAAGCAAAGCTGGTCTGCTTCCAGGAGCAATAACCAGTCTGGCTTTGTGGGGATTTGTCATAAGCAAAACAGGCAGAAAGGCCATCACCATTTCAGTGTTGTTGGCTTACGCATCCTGATGCTTCATCATAGTCTGTTGAATGTCTACTACACTCTGCAGACGAAAAAAACAGTCATTTTGTGGAATTGAAGAAATCCCCCCCAATAAAATGTCAGTCCAAAGAAATTTAACACAGATAAGACAAACCTCATGGGTTCGTGCTGGTACACGTATGTATTTGTGCAGGTACACATACATATCTGTGCATACAAGTACTCATGTACACTACACAATACATTAAGAGTCAAAATTAAGTAATTTGGAAGCTGGTCTAGTCATAGAATTGACAGTGATGTTAAGGAAATATTTAAACATTGGAGGGGACTCAAAAAACGTTAGGAAAATCAAGCTGGAGGCTGGGAGGGATGTCCACTCTGTGGAATGACAGGAAGAACCAAACAGCTGAGGTTTCCAAGACTAATTCGGGGTGGCAGCTACAAGACTCCCACAAATTTAAATGACAAATTATATGGCTGAATCTTCTGGTCTGTTCCTGTTTTTCTCCATTACAACTGTAGCTGAATCCATGAACCTGCTTTGAAAAACTGATCCAAGTGTCCAAGCTAGTCAGACAAGAGCAGAAAGGCTCTGTGTTGGAGATTGTGTAACACCAGGGTTGGAGAGCCAAAATTCAAGCTGATTCAAGCAGGTATAGCTGGAAGCAGTGAGGTGAAACTGAAAAAAAGAAGCTGCAGATTAAATGTCAGAACTGCTTTTTCCAAAGCCAAGGTCTATTAGCCTGGGGGACATCGTCCAAAGAGAGTTATGGAATCCCCATTATCCGGCCCTTTTGAAAGCTTAGCTATACCAATAACACTCAATAATACATTTTTTGGAACAAACTTATGTTGGCAGAGAAACAGGAGGTGAATTAATAGATCCTTTCTGGCTCTGATTTTTATAACTCTTCACATTGAATCTTAATACAGGAGGTTATCTTTATAGCAGGCAATGAAAGATTGTCCCTGTAGATTACCACTTGAAAAGTACATGCTGCACATCTTTAAAGTACAGGACATTTTATACTTTCATTTGATTTCAAGTGACTGGAGTACTCTATAGCCAGCTTCAGGTTAATATTTTAGCAAGAATCAATGGCATAATTAAACTTTATGGATGTCCCTCATCAACAGTTCCATGTGACCAAGTTTACAACATGGTTGTACTTGGATAAATCATTTTGTATTTATGGATGGCTCATAAAAAGGCGGGATGAGGACTTAGCCACAAGGGATGATGGAATAATTATACTGAGTCGTATGGTTTGAAACATAAATGCAATTTGTTATTAGTGCTATGAACTGAAATGTGTTTGACTTAAAGGGACAGTGCTACATCATTTAAAAAGCCTCATGATAGGGCCCAGTGTTTGGGTTAGCCGGTCTTACACTTTACCTCCAGAAGGATGTTCCCTCCTAGCTTTCTGTCTCCGTGGGCTCAAAATGTCAACATGTGAAAAATGGTCTAATTGTTAGAACCATTCTGGGACTGTTTCTTTGTCCCAGTGGAAAACGCAACTGGACATGGATATCAGATTTAGGTGCCCAAGTCAGGCATGGTAACAGATGGCTATTTTCCCCTCTGAAAGGCTGATTGCCTCTGAGCGATCCCGATTGCTCACATGCAAGGCCAGGACTGGCTGGCCTGGGCAGCTTGTTCTTCCTTCGCTGGTCACCCCTCTTCAATCCCACAGCTACCTTCAGGACTTTTTTCTGAGCCCATCGGAGGAAAAGGATGTATTTTGTCACACCTTTCCCAGCAGGTTGGGCACTCGTTTCCCCAGCTCGTTTCCTGGCGTTGAGTCCAGCCTTAGCACGGCTTAGCCCGTGATGGAGAAAATCCTCGCTAAAACCACCCACACCAAAGCATGTCTTCAAAAGAGAGACAGCCTTCCTTGCGACTAACCCTGACAGTGCCTGGAAAAGCAGGTGGGTTTGAGGAACAACAGTTCCAGTGTTGGGGGTTTGGGTCAGAGCGGGACATGCCCCTCGAGGGGAAGCAATGCCCAACGAGGTGTGTAGGCTGATTTCCTACCTGCCCAGGTCTCCCTCTCTGCATGGGGAGACTTGTGTCCCAACCGAAGTGCAGACTTGGTGCGGCTGGACATTGCATCTCTTCTTCCAGCCCAGCTTCCCAGGTATTTTTACCAAAGCCTGCAGAGGCAGCCTTTGATTCCCAGGAGAAATAGTCATCCTGCCATGTAATTGTAGAGCAACAGCTTATTCCTGATTAATGGCAGTATAAATTAATTCTGATAAACAGATGAGAAGAAATTAAAAACGAGCAAGCTGAACATCACTGGCACAACTCACTGCCTTCTACTGCGACAAATGTTGTGCAATCCCTGCAAGGTTTTTCTCCAGTTTACTCCTACTGCTTCATCATTGCTTCCCTTAAAAAAAGGTAACAGTTCTGATGTCTGCCTATCTTCTGATGAGCGTCTTTCTTAGGACACAAGTAAATGAAGATTTCCTCTCTGCCTAATACACAACCCTGCTATCACTGACTCCTTTTGCTCACAGTGCAAGGATTTTCACGGGGTCATGCTGGCAAAACTATAATTACAAAGGATTGCAAAACAAGGACCAGATCATGTTGCTGAACTTGAAGCAAGTGAGGAGATGGAAGATGAAGGAAGAAACAGGTTGAAAGGGAAAAGCAGGGAGGAGGGAGGGAAAAGATAAATAATTAATGTTATAATTTGCTACACTGGAGTAGCCATCTCAGTTAATAAAACCTATAGTGCAGAACCGTTATTTAACAAATTCCTTGTGAACCTGATGTGCTCCTTGCGTGTGTGCATGTTTGGAGGAGAGGGGTCTCTAGGTGGTTGCTGGCCAAAGCATAAACACCTCTAAACGGAACACTTGCCTATTCAATGCTATTGAAAGAGCACACCGCTATCAGGGAGCAGGTTTGATGCATCAAGTCCTTCCATTTTTTGAATGAAAAGCATGAAAACCACTGAGCTGTGCAGCCAGAGCTCTGTGCATGGTTTTTGAAGAGGCAGAGCACCTCAGTGCTCAGCAGGAATGGGCACAGGGTGGTGGGGCTGAACAGGTCTGACCACCATCTGCAAGGGCTGAGCAGAGCACCATCTCCTCCGCAGGCACCAGCTGCTGACAGAAGCAAATTTGAGAAAATATGATCATATTTGGGCTCCTTTGGACATAACCTGGAAGCACTAGCAGGCCCTATGTTACAAGTGTAAATAATATAATTAGTATTCCAGCATTTTTCCTTAACGTGAGCCTTCCTCTCTTTGGGAAAGATAATAATTTCAGATACTTGTACTCTGATAAGATAGCTGTGTCCTGGGCCATGCTGACCACCGTTTATACCAGCTGGCTGCTGGCTATGGTGCATGTCAGTCTTTGGAAAGCTACAGATAAACTCATTGTAAAATTTATCTGAATTTATTTAAGCACAAAATAACCTGTCAGAAGGAGTTTGAGTTTTCTCTGACCTTCACCTGATACACAGTTACAGGCCTGGCAGCATGTTAGTATATTTAAATCTGGAGTGTAAACACAGACAGCCTTGCTATGCTCCCTTTTTAAAGGAACCAGAAACCAGCTATAGACCGAAAGAAATTTGTTCAACCAATTAATTGTGTTTCCTTCCTAACTAACTGCTGCTAATCTGCTCAGAGGAAAGGTGCCCCTTTTGCTGTTTGCTGGAGGTTGCTATATCAAGGCTCAAAGCTGCCTGTAGGGAAAATAATCACTTATGAGCTGAGATACACTTAAAGTGGCATTTTGCCCACCAAAATGTATCGCTACTGTCATGCCAGGGACCCTCTCACTTTGCACATCTTTAAGCATCCAGAAAGGACTTAATTACAGAGCGGCTCATATTCTGTTGGGGAGGTTGCAAATGTTCTTGGCTGGGTTTTTTGTTTCATCAAAAAAACTTTTTCCTTAACCTCTTCATGAAACTGAATCTTCCCTGGCAGCTTTAAAGCACAGGGTTAGTGGCTTTTCTTTCTGTCCCACAAATTCTTCAGTTCCATCTCCAAATATTTCTTGTTCATTTGGAAACATGTTGAGATTTCAATCTGTTTCCAAGGACAACCAGGTCCCCAGTGGCAGTTTTACAGGCTCCTCAAAACAATGATATTTGGTGTCACACAACACTGAGTATGAGAAAGAAAATAGAAGCCCATAAGGAACATAAAATCCCCAAATTTGAATTGTTCTGGCTGGTTTCAGACAAGCCAGGGACTGAATAGATGTGTAGCGGAGCTTCCTTCTTATCCCTGAGCTTGTGCTCTCTGGCCAGGTGATTCAGTGCTTCCTTGGGTGATGGCACAGGGAGCTTTGTCCCACCACTGCTCCCTCCTGACACCTCAGGTCTTGTTCAAGATCTCCCAAAACAAGGACACTGCTTGCCGTAGTGTTATTAGGATGGTGTATCCCATCAGAAGCACGCTGGTCGTGAAGCTGGAAAGGACGGTGGTTGCGGCACCTCACCGATGCATTGGTACCTCACCCACGTTCTGACTACAAGGAAATGGTGGCCTGAAGGGGGGGCTGATATTAGTAGTCACCGATGAACCAACAAATGGTTTCCCTACTGGCAGGGTGGTCTCACTCCAGATTGCTCCTCTGCTGATTCAGTAATTAGACCTTCCTCTTTAGCCGTCCTCTTCAGCACTACCTGGACAGCGTGGGAGGAGAAGACAGCCCTGTGAGAGCAGCCTGCCCAGCCACCTTCCTGGTCAGTGGGAACTTGCTCTTGACTGACATCCTGGATGGAAAGGGGAATCCTTTGGCTTGTCTGGTGTCCAGATGGAGGGCAGGTGTACAGAGAAGAGGATTATTTCCAGTTTAGTGATTTTTTTGAGATTTCAAAAAGAGAAAGGCAGATCAAAATAGCATGTAGTAGTAGTTAGTGAAGCAGTTGCCTGAGCCATGGCATTTCCAGAGTAATCTTTGCCCTGAATAAAGGAAACAGAGACCTGAACCCAATCTCTAATTTTCTGAGTGAACAGCGTGTTCATTCAGGCGTGACTGACTACCAAGCCTACTGTGGATCTACAAATTTTTATTTGACCAAAACTAATATACTTCCATTAAAAACTTCTCTTTCGAAAGCTGATATGCAACAGTTAAAAAATGAGAGTTGAAAATTTCTCAAACAGCTCCATTTTGGATCTTTTCTCTTCCAAATATCAGGATGCTGTGATAAACTGGAAGCCTTTTGGTACAATTTGTAATGTCTTAGACGCCTCTGGTTTAGAACAAAAAGCATTCCTTGAGATTAAATAGCAGCACTTTGTCAACATTTTGGAGTTTCCACTCAGCGAATACAAGGATTAGTTCAATGATCCAGCCAGCTCAGCTCATTGCCAATAAGAACATTATAAATACAATACTAAAAAGACTTTTTTTTTTTTTTTCAACTTTTGACCTCAAGGTAGCAACTGCAGTAAAGCGTGAATACAGCTGGACATGGCTTGCAATGGAGGCCCGAGTTATTTTCCTGCTTAATGCCAGCTGATATGTGTGTGTTTGTACCATCTCTTGTGGGGATGCATTAAGCAGAAGAGTTAACTAATGTCAAGCTTAGCGCTTCCTCTGGGGACAGCCCTAGAAATAGGTTGGGTAAACACCGCGCAGACTGCAGACAATATGGCATGTTTGCTGAGGGGACCTTAAACTGGTGATGCACAAGCAGTCTGGATAAACTGGTCTCTTCTGAAACAACAGGCCCTTACTCCAGCCGAATGTGAATTTGTTTCTTCTAGATGAGATAAAGGCACCAGCAAAAATGATGAGTTATTAGGTTAGTCTTCAGCAACAACTTTGCAAATGTTGCCGCATTCCAGCTGACTCCCAATATCCTGGGAAGACTGCAAACAGCAGGTAAATGATACAAATAGTTGATGAGTCAGGGAAGTATTTTTCATACCATTTTGAAGAGGTCAAATATGCAGTTTTCCCAAGTGGGTCATCCCATTGTACTTTGCCTTGTGCAAAGCACATTCATCAGTTCATTTTTACCTGGCCTTTTTTTTTATATTGAAAAGTGTTAGATCTTAGTCTCGGCATGTCTGGAACATAAAGGTCATGTTAACCCTTTGCTACCAGGAGAACATGAGGACAAGCCACAGAAGCTGCTTGCAGGTGGGCAGGATGGATGTTTTGACTCATCTCCATGGGATTCCTGGTCTGCACAACCTCAGCTGAGACCAAGGTTCACGAAGTTTTGTACACCCATACGTAGTAAGAAACCATCCAGTCTGAAAAGAGCTTTGGTCCAGGTCCTCCACATTATTTGGAAACTCTGTTCTCAAGGTACATACCTGACAACTTTAAGCACCTGCCCTGCAGCCTAAGTAGATGATGCATAGTTTGACACAGGAATTACGACTCAATTTTGTGGCTTACAAACCGATACAAAGAAATTCAGTGGCTTAGGCAAGGTCAAGCAAGAAGTCTCTGAAGCCCTGATCCACACATCCAAAAGATCACCCAAAAGATCAATTGCTAAGTGTGAGTAATGGATAGGGAAGGGAGATGTCTGGAGGCAGGGTAGGGGAACAGGACAAATGAGGAGCCGAGCTGATGGGACTGAGGTTGGCTGGAGAAATGGGCTGGGAATGGGGGAATACAGGGGATAGCTTGGATAGGACCGGACCTCCTCAGAGGTTTGTCTCTGGTCCTGAGCCTGAACACCTCAGAGTGCCTTGCACATACCCCAAAGCATTGCAGACTTTGACTAAAGCCAGGCACATCAAAGTGGAGGAAGCCAACCGAGAGCCTCATCCCTAGCTAATTGCCCCAAGCTTCATCAATCACTTACTTGTGAAGGACAATACCTGACTATCAGTGTGTTTTAAACCCACTCCTTTATGGTTATGAGCTTATTTAAACTTTATTTATGTACATAAATGTATTTATTTATAAATTATTCATTACTAATATTATATTTTATTATTTTTTCTTTATAAATTATTTATAAATTTATTTATTTACATAAATTCTTTTTTAAGGCAGAAGGAATTTTTTAAGGATAGGCAATTTACTGCTCCCTCCCTTGACATTGGGTACCAACTGAGCCATTGAACAGATGAGGTAAATCCACCCCGAAGGGCAGGTGGATGGAGCTGCGCTTTTCCTGCCTAGACCTGTGATACATATAATCGACTGGGGCTGACACTGCTTAATCTGGGCTGGCAGGAAGGCTATTTAGCAGTGTGTCCTTGACACGAGTATCTCTCCTCCATGGTTATCCTGGAGCCCAGATTCACTGGGTTTCAGGGTGTGCGATGTGGTTCAGACAAGGAATTTGATTCTTTCGGGCTTTCCCTATGGGAATATGTGTGTGCGGAAGCGGGACGCTGGATCTCAGCCTGCTCAGTACATGTATTATTGATCTTGAGCAGGGAAGTTTTATGTGCTAGATGGGGGGGTGTGAAGCTAAGGAAAGGGGATTTCTTTTACTGAGGTTGCTGCTTTCACATGGATGTTGATCTAGCAAAAATATTGCTGGGTTTATAAATTATCGGTGTCCAAAAGGAAGGACTGGTAAAACCTCCCTTTGTCCTCATGGCAGTGTTTGTTACACGAAGATGGATTGGTTGCTCCTTTTGACATGAGCGATGAGGCCAGAATTTTCTCTCATTATAATTGATCATGTAAGCGGACAATAGGAGAAGACGCTTCTCCAGCAGACCTGTATTCCTCCTCTGCAGCACTGCAATTTGTTACTACCTATAAGAGCGTTTAAGGAGAAGCTCTGAGCCGCACGCCTGAAGCTGGCTCTGCAGCCTGTGCATCCCTATCAGCCCGCTCCCTGGGCTACCCACACCTCTGGCATGCAAAGGTTAAGTTCACCATTGTGTCACAGCGGTTATTTTTGTGCAGCCTGTTTATCTTCAGTCCCCAGGTCATTAATAAACATCCTCTTTCAAATATTTTGGACATCTGGAATATGGCTTGCTTGTCTTCTGAGACAATGATATCCTTTTAGGCTGGTAAGGGGAGGATGAAGACTAAAGCTCCCCTTTGGAAAAACAGTCTAATTTGTCTTCTCTTTTACTCCAATGAATTCACCCATCAATTTGGATTGCAGTCTGCAGGAGCATTTCAGCAGGTATCTAACTTTCATGCACATATACAGCCCCACTGGTATCATCTCCCTGTCACCATCACTGCAAAATGTTGTATTTGCACCCCGAGCACAGGCAGAGTCATTTGGAAAAAAGCAACATCTGCTCCTGTTATACAGGACTAATTACTAATATACTTGCAGCAGGACAATGAATCTGGTAATTTTCAGCTCTCTTTACTTCCTTTAATCTTGCTTAAACAAGAGCCCAAAAAAGTCTTTTTTCTTTTTTTTTTTTTTAAGAAAAATAGTCAACATAAGTAGTTCTTCAGACGAGAGCTAGGAGAAATACAGAATGGTTTTATGGGCCTGTTCTGCTCGTGAGGGTCAGCTGCAGGGCTCTGAGAGAGGAATTAGTCTGACCCATTTTATTCTTCTGCTGGAAAATGAACTAAATCCTAAAAGTTTCTTTTTCTGTGTAGCAACCTGAGAGGGAATTTACGGTTCCTAGTTCAGATAGAGCAGGCATCAAGAGTTAGGTGAAATGAATCCCTTCCCTCCTGGCTTCGGTAGGATGTGATCAGAGCCCTGTGGTCCCTTTTGTGCTTTGAATGAAGCTGGTCTTGTGTGTTGCTGGGCTGTAGCACCTGCTGTGATTAGTGGGGTGGTGGGACAAGGCTCCAGCACTCTAAACCCTCAGTCGTCCCTGGGAGGTATGGGTCTGTCCGCTGACTGTCAAGCAAACCCTACACAGCGCAGTATACATGACTTTTTGGACCAACCCCTCCTGATGGGCTTCACTTTGCAGGGGAGGTGACAACATTTAACTTACCAAAAAATAGCCCCAGGATTTGCAGCCAGAAGCTGGGTCTTGGCCTTTTCTCCAGCACCTTGTTGAGGAGGCTGGAAACTCCTGTGCATGTGTGCACCCTCTCTCTGCAACCCAACAAGTCATGCACTCTTGGCTGACCACAGCAGACATACGAATTGAGCAGGCGTGGAGCTACCTTCAACATTGTACCTCATTTTCTACCTATAGTAGCTTTTGCTAGAAACATTTTAATGAGGTCTTCTTAGGCTTGTAGCTGCCTCCAAAATACCGAACTGCCTGCATAGGACCGGCAGCTAGCAGAGCATCTGGCGAATCATCTATTGATCATTCACTAGCCCCTGATAAACTATGAAGATTGAAACCTCTCACTGCATATTCTGCAGACATCTGCCATCGCTGGGGAAATGTCCTGCAAAATTAACGTTCTTTTTAGGCCACCCCCCAGCCCCCCAGGCCAGGGGGGAGAGGAGAAAAGCCCCTTTGTGAGCCATCTCCCACCGAGCCCTCCCGGCACAGTGTCGCCTTAGAGGAGCGGTGTTTTATAGACTTCAGTGGTTGCTTTTCATCACTCCTCTTTGAGAAGACACTCTCTCCCACAGAAGTAAGGCAGGAAAATTGTGCTTGGAGCTGGAGTGGGGTTAGGGGTCAGCAGGCAGCCTCGGGTGACTCAGGGCTGAGGAATGTGCAACCGGACCCCGCTCCTGTGGCGGGCACAGTCCTCCCACGGCGCCCGCTCCCTGCCGGGTATCCAGTGATGTCCTTTCAGGATGAGCACCCTGGTGTCACCTTTGCTAACTGGAGCAGCTCCCGTGGCATGCTGCAGACCAGAAATGGCTCCTAAGGCTTTCCCGGTGTTATTTCCCAATGTGTGGTGCAAATGGAAAAGGTACTCAGCTTGGGTAGCCTCTTGGTTAGGCACATACCCCCCACTCCAGAGCGAGTGACGGGGATGGAGGCTGCAGATGTCTCTGTTGGAAAAGACACAATCAGACCAGCTATTTCAGCCGGGGACAGTCTGTTAGCAGCGCTTTGTAGCTCCAGACAGTCATCCTGGTCCCTCATGCCTTCCAGTCTCACTGCCAGAGGTTACTGCCATCTCGGTTTTGCCAGATTCATTTGCCCAGCTGTGCAAAATGACCCAAGTTTAAATAACCCTGTTAACCTTCCAGAGAGGGGCTGCTCTGTGCTCTCTGCATAGGAGAAATTCCTGGAGATGATGATGTAAGTCTTGGCTGGATCAGAAACACGGCCTTTCTTCCCACAGCTTTTTGCCAGATCGCATCTTTGTTTACTGCCTCAAAACCAGAGAAATATTAGTGAAAATTATTTGCTGATAATACCACTGGGGCTTGGCTAATTCCCCTACCCTGTAGGAACTGTTTGTGGCAAATGCACATAGCAAATCCTAACATTAACTTAAGCGGCGCGACAGATGATGTAAAAGGGAGTTTTATTGCCTTTGATTCTCGGAGGTACCCTGAAATACCCAGGCTCACCCAGGACCATTTTAAAGCAGCACCGTGAAGCAGGGGCTCATTGAAACATGGAGCCTGGAGCCGCAGCTATTTGTGCAGGACCAGCTGTGGCTGTCAAGGTGAGAATAAAGGGAGGCTAGTGGTGCATCACCGAGCTCAGAGGGAAAGGAGCTGGTGTGATTTTGAGAGTTCAGGGTTGTGCTATATGCCCTTTTTTTTTTTGCCATATCATTGCTCATAAAGCTACAGGTCTGTCCTTGAAAAATTTGCATATAAATCCAGATCATGTTTGCTCTGGGGAGTCAGCTAACACCAAATTAAAATGGTCTATATATGTTCAGGAAGGTTTTTGTGCTAAAATGCCCACACAACCAAAATAAGCCTGGCTGGTGCTCCTCACAGCCTCAAAGATGTTGCGAGATGCTGAAGCAAATTAGCCAAGGGCAGCATCTCCCCCCATAAAGCACTGCCCGGTCCAGCCTGTGCTTGGTGTTCACGTGAGAGGTGAGCACGTGGGTGCAGCACAGCCTCCTCCTCTCCCATCTTGTGTTCTGGGCCTGCACCCCTCCTTCAGAAGCAATCTCTCCTGTGGGGTCTGCTGCTGGTTTCGGCTCTCCCTGCAGAGGCACATGCAAGAGGTGCAATTTCAGCCCGGCTCCTGTGCATGCGAACTGCAAACGCTTCACAATGGAAAAGGGATTACCAGGAGAAACTCTTGTTTTCTGTGTGTACCTGTACAGACCTGTATACCCTCATGTGTATTTGAACAGAAGAATCGGCTCCACCCGCTCTGTAAGACTAAAAAACTTTGCATTGTTTCTGCTGTGTTTCATCTGCTGTGAGCTTGGCTTGTCCAGGATTTATCTCAGCTCCTAATGTGTTTACAATGAGATAACTCTTGGCATGCTCTTTTCCAATTACCTAGACAGGATCTATCACTCTAGAGATGGCAAATGAAATGCAGAACCCCAATAAAGAGTATGCATTTCCATGGCATTCGTATAAGAAAAGCCATTTGGCAGATGATGCATTTGTTTTCAGCGTTCCAAACTATTGCAGACATCATGGATCAAGGTTTACTGAGCAAAATTACATTTGCTGGTGACTGCTTGGGTACATTTGAGACAGATGAGTTTGCACTGGGTTGCTAGGGAGCAAGTCGTCTTTGTACAGAACTGTATCATCAAGGCACACAATTTATGATCTTTCGGGAGTCATGTTCTGCAAAGGCTTTGAGCCTTAGGCAAAATACACAACTCCCACGAAACCTGATTCCCTGCAGAAATCGATAACCTCCACCCTTTCAGATCAGGCACTTAAACTGAGGTCTTGACCATTTGCTGTCCGTTAATTAAAGGCTCTCGGTCAGATTTCAGCTCTGCATTCCCGTCCTGTGTCCGTGGTCTCTGCACTTCTGCTTTGAGCTGCCACGCACTGCGAAGGTGCTACAGCACACCCAGAACACCACGTGGCTGCACCTCACTTGTCGGGGAGAGGTGACTTTCTGTGACAAATTTCCACGGGGTAATAGCATCAGAGAAAATCAGCCTGAAAGGGCATTCGAGAGGTCACAGTGCAGATCCCTTGCCCCAAGACAGGATCAACAGTGTTGAAGTGAATCCTGCTAGGTGCTTCTCTAATCTGTCCTTAAAAAACGACAGTGATGTGAAGACTACAGAGCATCCTTTGGGCATCCCTTGGGCATCCAACTCAGTGCTTCTTCAATTTCTGTTTTGCTGCAGTTAAAGTCCATAATCTTTGACCCCTTTCCAGGCACAAAGACAGATATTCCCTTGCTTTCTGAGGGCACTTTTGCCTTGTTTGAAGCATTTGTCTTTCCCTGGCAGTCATCTGTCCCCCAGACTGATGTTCCCCATGTCCTCTGACTCCACAAACCTTATCTTCTAGACCTTAAAACATTCATGCTGCTCCCCTCTGAAGCCCCTCTACATCCTTCTTCAAGTGCAGTGACCAAACTGCATATGAGGCCCCAGCCAAATCCTGACAAATGCCAATGCTCCAGCTGTCATTGGGATCAGTCCTTGAAGAACAAGGTGATCAAGGGATGAGACCGTTCGAAGCTGTCACCATCATCAAGAAGCAGCACACTGCTGGCACACTTGCGGGCACTGCAGGCATGAATAAATACCTTCAGCATGTGAGTCACGAATACAGTTGTTTTGTGGATCAATTGATGGTTGTTGCTGGTGCATCCCTCACCTGGCTCGTTAAATATTCAGATTTAACAAATTAAAATGTGCACTGAGACATCTGAGATTGTGGCTGAGCCTTGGGAAGCCAGGTTTCAGGAGGCTTTTATCATTTTTGCAGATGTTACAAAGGTAACATCCTTTGGGCAAGGAAGGGTGATAACAGCTCACTTCTCCAAAGTCTTTGCATGTCTCTTAAGAAAGAGCCATGCCCTCATATTCAGCACTAGGCTGAGAAACACAGACTGGTCCCTGGGGACCCTGGAATGTCACTCTGTGTCTCTGCCTTGCTGCTCCATCCTGCTCCAAAATGAACAGAAGAATTATTTGCTGGACATACTAGCATTGACTAATGAAGAGACACTCATATCACCAGAAGGTGATTCATGCGAGGGGAACATATGAGCACAAAGATGTGCACTAAGTCAGTTCTGATCCACCAGAAGACAACTTTTTTTCTTTTCCCTTAGATAGTTTTCAACCAGATCTATTCCCTGGTAGTACAACTGCATGAACCCAAAATGTCACAGGCAGCCTAGAGGGAATGAGTGGCCAGAGCCAGGGGAGGAAAGGTGAGGATTGCTTGCCTCTTTTAATAATGACTGTAACTTAATGCTGATTAAGGTGATTCCCACTCAAACCACCTGCTATCTCCTCTGAACCCTTTGGCATTGCACCCTTTATTGGAAAATAGGAGCACATTTCTACAAGGGATGTAAGCTTCTCCCTCACTCCTTTAAGGTCTGGTGAACATCTGCAAAAGCCCTGCTCTTCCAACACACAGAGGCGCAGCAAAAGCAGCAGATTTCTTTTTTGTTTTCAGAGGATTAAGTTATCTAAAGGTCCAAGTAATATAATTTATATTTTTAAAAAATCAGTCCAATTTTGTGAGGCATATGCAAAGCAAGAAAATAAAAATACCATATCTGAAAAAAAGCATATTTTTGTAGGTGCCTTTTTTCAATTATACGGCAGCCAAGACCTCAGAGTAGACAAAATTTCCCTTTAAGAATCTGAATGCTAATGTGTTTAAACACAAAAGAACCCTCATCATTGTGCTTGTTAAACTTCAGTCTTGACTACACCAGTGTAATGAATTTATTAAGCCATGACAGAATTAATTACATTAAAAGCACAGGCTCCATGCTGTCTGACTATACAATAATTGCCATTTCATTCTGCTGGGTTAGGATCTTCATGGACTTTTTCTTCCTAAATTATTACCCTCTTACACAGCCTACAAAAAAAAGCACATTTTTGGTGGAGCGCATCAGGTAGCTATCAGCAGGGAGAATTAATTATCCTACTTTAAACAGTGACTGCCAATAATTTAAGTGCTGAAGCCCTTTAAATGCTGATGCTGTGCTTAGGTTTCACATGACTCCCTCAGCCCTCCTGCTTTGAAAAGTTGGATGACAGCCAGCAAGAGATGCTTCTCCTTCCCAGTGCTTGGGCATGTGCCCCAGCCCAGATCTCCATCCGAAGCCGGGCAGGATCCCACCAGCAACCTTCCCATCATCACAAGGCAAAGGATGAAAACTCAGCCATAGGGCTCAGGCAAGGACTTTGGCATGACGAGGAGCTGTGTCATTAGCTGAGGGATACGCTGCAGTGCGCTGACCCTAAGAAGAGCAGATGCAACCCAAGGTTCCCCAAAAGTGGGGAATTTTTAGATCCAGAACTGCAGCCTGCAACTCCTGCCTCATGCTGGGGCATCTAAACTGCACCAGTGCCTTGTGGTTTAGCTTCTGAGTTTCTTCAGCATCTAAAAGGGAGCTGGCCCAAGAGGTGCTCTGGTCTTGTCAGAGTCAAGCGGATGGATGTGTAACTCCTGCCTTAGCCCCAAGGGCTCCCAGACCAGCCCCAATACCTGATTGAGGGCTATTTCAATTTCCAGAGACATTCCAGGAGTTATGACCAAGTATTAAAATCCTAGTGTGGACAAGATTGTTTTAAATGGTTAATGATCTTAGGGGAAGCCTACGAGGGAGAAGGGAGTTGCAGGTAACACCTGCTAACACAATGACAGACTTTGCTGACACCTTAAAAACACACATATTTCCTCAGGGCTTTGACTGACAAACTTTTGTGAGTCTCATTCGTGCTGTTCAGACGTCACAGTTTCATCTAAAGAGCAAACAAAACACTGCCAGAGCACGTTTTCTGTTCCTGAGGGCAGCCAGCATGGTCTAGTCATGTCCAGAACACCGAGCCCTGCAAAACAGGAGGGGATGGTCCTGGGCCTGTGGTGACCCTGAGGTGTCAGGAGTTGTTTGAAAAGGACAAGTTAGCCTCAGATAAACCTGAACCAGGGTTTTTTAGCAATTTAAGAGTACAGCTGGTGCAGTTGCAGATCCCAGGTCGAAGGCCTGGTATTGAAATTTACTGGCAGAGACTACAGTGCATTTTCCCCACACCTCTGGCATGTACTTTGGGATCATACCCAAACCCATCCTCATCACCACTTCCAGAGGAGAGGCCGTGGCATGGCCTTTGGGGGCAATAGGGACATCTTGGCCTGTGGCTCCAGCGCTTTTCAGTCAATTTAATGTGATAAGCTGCTTGTCCTGAAAGATCCACTTGTGGCTGGTTCAGATATTGCCTTTTCTTTGAGTATGTCTACCCTCCGAAGCCTGACCAGCACGTAGAGCAGGTAAACACGCCTTTAAAGTTACTGTGCGTTTCCTAGCAGAAACCGCCCCCAAACAAACCATGTTTTCTCAGTGACTCAGGAAAGAAGGCCGTTAATTTTAGGTCTCTCAAAATAATCTTGACCTCTGCGTGCCTCTGCTCGCTTGCTGCTCTAACGCTTCCAGCGGCCGCGCTTGCAGGGTGTGGTACGATCGCCTCTCCTGCAGCGCCCGGCGTGCACAGGGGCACAGCACCCCTGCCCTGTCCCGCTCCTCTACCAGCCTTGGTCATGACATTTGTCTTTGCTGCCACTTCCCTGCACTTTCCTTCATGATTCAGCCCTAGACTATGAAATTAATCTTGTGCAGGAGTGGTAGAAAGTACAGTCATTACAGTCTGTTTTGACTGGAGAGGCCAAGCGGAGGCTTAGGGAAGGCTTATGTTGCCTTAGCTACAGCAGCAACATGATGTCAAAGGGCACTGGAGCAAAGGATCTTCTGATCTTTCCCTTACTTTGGGTTGGTTTATTTCTTCCTTTCCTTTTCTTTCCTGGTTGCTTCACTATGTATTGCTTAGCAACTTCCAGAGTCTTATGGTTGGACATTGCACAACCACATGCATGCTGGCATAGGATTGTTATCTAATTGCTGGGAATCTATAGTCAACCAAAGAGATCTCTGGGGAGTAGCAAGAAGTCTGCTCACACATCAGTGGCTATGTATTCATCAAACTTCACAAGTTGGCCTGGGATGTTTCTGAGAGAGAAATGAACGTTTCTAATTTCAGTGGGTGTATGTTCTTTTCCATTGAGAACACTGGAATAACTTTTATAGTCTAGCTTATTTGTTTAGCTTGGCCTAAGGGAAAACGTGGAATTTCTGGCCTTTGGTTGTATATTACTGTCCAAAATTCAGATTGAAAAATGAAAATCTTGCAATTTAGTCTCTACAAAAATATCTAAAAGCATTGTTATGGTAGTGGAGCATTTCATTTAGTCATTGAGTGTTGGATTCATCTCACTTAGCATTAGATACCCACAGTGCAGATATCAACATCTGAGCCAATTTCCCTGCTCTCCTTTTACAATGTAGGGAGGCAAATAGGTGTTTTCATGTTACGGTTCATCAGATTTATTCCAGACCCCCATTTTTGGACAGCCTACTTACAGCTCTCCACTGGCTGTAAGACGATTCTAGACAACTGGGACTAGATTCAGCCACCTCCTCATCATAGTCCAGCACCCTCGCAGCTTCGCTAATGTATCCTTCCTAGTTTCTACCTTCTACTCCAAAAGGGTCTTCTGTAGGTCTTGTGTCATGTCTGGCCAGTCCTGTGTAGATATCTCAGACTCCCCAGAACTCCTCCACTGGCACCAGGCATCTATTAATGTGCAACTGAATCCCTAGTTTGGACCGTGGTTGCTCAGAATATGCATTGGCCAGTTGAGCACCCTTTGAGTCTGACCACAACATTCAGATTGTCCCAATGATTAAATTTTTGTTGCAGTTGGTAGCATGGCTGTCACCTCCCAACAATGATCTGCTTTGAGTCAAGATCAACATTAAACTTCATTTTTCCTTGGTGGCACTTTATGGGAGTTATAGTTTATGAGACTGTATTTGGATTTGTCTTGCTTCAGTTTCCAGCCACTGCTTCTTGTCATGTCCCTCTCCATTAGATTTTAAAAGCTCTTTAACATTTTAACCTTTTTATTGACTGTAACTGAGTTGCCAGTAAATCTTCTTTTCCTATATAAATCAAACTGATCACTTTAATTCTCTTAATATATTTTCCAGGTCCCCAAAGCCTTTTTTTTTTTTGCTTGTTCTGAATATTGGCTCCATTTTGTGAAGTCTCTCTAGAAATGCACATGCTAAGATGCAGGTCTCCTTCTATTAGGCATCTCAAAGGCACACATCTAAGTCTGACTGCATCGTTCAAAGCAGCTTTCAGTTGGTGGAGGGAAACAGGCCTCTCCAGAGGGCAATGCTTCTAGTTTGAACCTTTATTTTTGAGTGAAATGAACCACCATCTGGAGGTGGCTGTATCCGTCATGAAGGCAGCTGAGAGCACAGCAAGGCAAATGGGAAAAACACGGGAGACGAAGTCTGCCAGAAAAGCATCTCTGGGTGCAGATCCCCCCATCAGTCAGCTTCCACCAGGGAAATAACAGGAAATCCCAGTGGAGGTTGGAGCCTAATTTCCTTACGTGGTTAGGGTAAACATGGTGAGGGAAAACTGAGATAGTTTCCTCTGTGATGTAAGTCAGTGTCTCTAAAACTGAAGTTCAATGGGACAGTAAACCTGGATTTGGGAAGTATTAGTGCTGGACCAAAATATGTGATGGAGACACGTTCTTTGCAAATTTTTGCAAAAAATATTGCAAAAGATTTGCAAAAATGCAAAGTGCCAACAAGGTCCAAATGCATTCTGCCAGCTTTCCCTCATCCAAAGCTTGTTGATATTTTACTTCAATGGCCCATCTAAAGGTGCCTTGGGCACTCCAGTTAATGATGTGACGCACCAGAGCCAGCTGTGCACATGCCAATGCTACCAGTCAAGAAACCCAGCCAAAGTTTCAGGAGGGAAGGAGTGAACGGTGGGGGAGTCAGGTGGTGAGCACGGGGAAGCTGGCCAACAGGTCATTTATATTGCTTTGTGCCCATGTTTTATATACAGAAACAAACAGAAACTGTGCCATCACAGGCAGCATGTGTGGTACGAAGTAATGGCAGATCCTAGGGAGTGGTTAGAGAGGTTCACCAACCTTCCCCTCCCCAGCTCTTCCTTCCACGTGAGCATTATCGATAAGGAGACCAATGCCAGCCCCCGGGGTACTGGGGCATCCTGCTGATACCGCCTGTGTTCGGTGTCCTGACACCATGGTGGCAAGGTGCACATAGCATTAGCACTTTGGGGGCTGAAAATAATAATGTGGCTGATGCTGGTGATACAATGACAGGATGATAATTTTGCTTTATGCCTGTTTTAGTTACAGTCGCTCTGTTTCCTATCATGGAGGAAAATAATAATTACCCCCTGCACGGAGGATAGATTACTGGATGCTGCATCAGTCACTCTACCACTGGTAGCAGGATAACACAAACTCATTTCCCAGAAGTCTCCAAGCAGCTGTCAGAGAATAATGACTTTCGGTTGCTTCTAGCCCACACCAACTCTGAAGTGGTGACCCCGAGGCAAAAAGACTGAGTCACATTACAAATCCTTCAGCTTTCAGATGTGCCTCCATTTGTTCTCTAACACCAGAAGATTTAATTAATAGGGATTATCATTTTTCATGGCACCTCTCATTTGTGCAAAAATTGGTCTGGAGACCAATTTCCAAGAACTCCTTCTCTTTAGGAATTTTTCCCATTATATATATTAGCACTCTTCCTATCAATATTTTTTCTTCTGCTTTAAAGCTTCAGGAATAAAATCTAACCACTCACTACAAAATTAAGCATCCTTAATTGAAAACTGATATTTTTACATGGAAGAGAAGGTATATAGATAAAAATACCCAGTAATGCATCATCAAAGAGCAAGACTTCAAAGCTCAAAAGAAACAGTTGTAATGCTATGTTAGGATCCCTGGATTCCCCTCAGATTCTTACATCCCATTTTTGTTACCTTTTATGTTGCAGTTGAACTGAAACATCCATTCCTTCCTTTTAAGATTTATTTTCATTCCTCTCCATGTCGGGGGTCAGCCTTGCCTTTCATTTATGCTGTTGTATGGAGAAGTCTCACTGAAACTGCTGAGATAAGGCCAAAAAATGCAAAGAACTAGGTGCCCCAGCTGTATGAAATTACTTCAGGTGTCATTGCCCTAGCAGACAGACTCTGGTCATGGTCATGCTGTACTCACACCACTAAAACTGTGATCAGAATCTGCCTGTGATAGGCTTAGCATACATGGTACTTACAGCAATATCTCTTGGTGTCAGTGATACATCCTGCAGGCACAAGAGAGGGCCACTGAAAGATGGAAAATGAGAAATTTTGTGTGAAAATAACCAAGCAGTTTAGAAATAAGCAGGTTTTACTGTGTAAAATGTGAATGTAGTACAGTGTGTTTCCACTACGCAAATTTAAATGAAAAAAAGGATTGGATTTTTCCGTTACATTGACTGCTAACGGTCCAACCAGACTGAGGGTTTACAAAAGGATGCTGCTGCTTTGGTGGGTGCAGTTGGCAATTGGCTCTGATATGGATGGGAAAAGCCATGTGTTGACATCAAAGGAGTAGCAAAAATTCACTCAGGAAGTTCTTTGGGTTTAGCAAAGGCATTGCTTGATCTTGCAGTCCTGTCCCTAGTGATTTTAATAATCACCAAATAGCAAGTGAAAAGCTTAATCCTTCCATCAGCACAAATCCACTAGAGGGAAACGAATTTAGGGAAATCTCTACAGAGGCAAATGAGCCATCCTCTTCCTGCATGGCCTGTGAAAACAGCTGGAGGCACTGACAAAAAATACATTCATGCTTCAGGAAGGATAAGAAGAAAGGTCAGAGCAGCCAAATATTAACCAGCAACTATAGTCCCTGCAGAAGAAACACCAACAGCATCCAAGCAGCAAACAAATCATTCACATTTACAGGCAGTGAAGGCAGCAGAAGAGGACCTGAGCACCTCCAAGACAGTTGGTAGAATTCACTTCTCTTTACTGGGCATGTCTACAACATAAATGTCTATTCCTGGGCCAGCTACCACAGTTTCCGTCTGTAGCTTGACCATCCACAGTGCTAGACCATCCCAGCTGCTGGAACAGTCCCCAGCATTATGTCGACCTGGGCCGCCTAGTGCTCTCCCAAAGCCCCGGTGGGCTCAGGACAGGCTGGTAGCAGTCAATTTGGGGCAACCTCACTACTTCTAAGGGCAAGAGCATTTAGTGCCATTCCTTGCCCCTCATCTTCAGTGCCAGAGAATGATTCCTGGCATTTTAGTTTTCTGGTGCAGGCATAGCCTGGACATCTGCATCAGTGCTAGTCACTTCAGGTTCCCTTTACAGCCAGTGGAAAGAAACAGGCACTTTCAGGGTGCAATATCAGAGCCGTCAGAATTAGGATAAGGAAAAATGCATCCTGAAGTGCCTGTATTTCTCCATTGACTATAAAAACAGTCTAGACACTTAGCTCATAGGCAGAAATTTACAGTGTGAACATCTGGAGTTGGTCGGACAAATCTCACCTCTCCTGTCAAACATTTACAAACTTCTTCCATAAAGACACCATTAGTGAGGACTGCATCTGTAGCACACTTGCAGACAAAGATATTTTCCCTTATTTGTTTACCAAATATTTCAAGTAGAAATTTCCTTCTCTAATCTAATGAAAAACAAAAAAAAGAACTGTAGCAGGGGTTGTTATGAAAGTGCATAGTTAAATGCAATGCTTAATTTAGGGATAATGCAAAGCTTAGTCAAATAAATGGAAATGTTTTTTGAGGTTAGCATAATCTGCTTTAGAAAATGGTTGCAAGTGTTACTCACTAGGACATAGACCAAGTTCTCAAAAACTGTGTTGGAAGGATAGTCTCTGCCTGACAGACTAGGTGACCTACTACATCTTTTCCATCTGACATGAAGCCGGAGTGACACAAATAAAAACTGTCTGATCCAATATAAAACCTGCCCATAAAAAGTTAACTTATCCAAATGAGGTGAGCACAATTGAATCAATGCACTGAATTTATACCAGATCAGCATTTTGCATGTCTGGCTGCAGTGTTTCTGGTAAGACACTTACTGCTTTTCTGTGCTCTCTGGGATGCTTCCACTGAAACGCTCAATGGTTCAATGAGGGGAAAATTAGGCAAAACCAAACATTTGAAAATCCCATCCTTAATCCCATTTTAAATCTACAAAATTACATGAAGTTTAGCCTCAAGCACAAATGAAAAACTTGAGTGTTACTGATATGTGGGTTTAAATAGATGTAGCTAAGCTAATGCTACCCTATATTTTATCACCTTCACACCTTTATTTATTGCAGGCAGCACTTTAAGCATTCCCGTGGCTGAAATCTTCCTTGCTTGCTGAGTATGGACATGTTTCAGTGAATGACAGTGTTTTTGTAACGTGAAGCTTCTTCCCCGTGATGAATAATTTGCAGTAGAAGTCCTTTTATGAGGTGAGCAGATAGTAAAATACTTATGCAGCTCGTGAACCAGTGCAGAGATGGACTTGATTGCCTTGACCACGGTCTACCTTCGTGAGCGGTGGAGCTGGGATGGGAGGCTCCCCTTGCTTCCAGTGGCCAGGGAGGACATGGCACCAGTGACCGTGAACCACCTCCTCCACTGGTACGACCTGGCTGTAGCTGGTTGTTGTGACGGGACAACCTGCACCCATTTTGTGGACCTACTCCAGCATAACACACTCACCAGCAAGAGGACCTGCGGCTTGTTTTTCCAAGTGTGAGAAATTAATGGCAGATGAGCATTACATCTGGGTTCCCGAATGATCTCATTGAGGTCCCCGTTAGACGGTGTTGGGTTCCCCGTTGGCACCAGCAGCGACCGCGTGTCTTGTTTTGTTTCTGAACGCAGGAAATCTCCCACCTCGGGATTCACTCGGACAGGATGGATGATTCACTCGGTGCTCCACTGCCCCTTCCTCAGGCTACAGCTGGGGACTTTAAATAGAAAATTGTCTCAGACAGATTGCGCACCAGGGAAACCCTTTTATGACCCAGAATATACTCTCCTCACAGTATCTGTTTCATTGTCAGGGGCACAGACTTCCCGACCTCCATCCCCTCTCCCTGGTCTCCGGCTGCCTGACGTCAGCAGTATTTCCTTGCATGCCTGGGATGCTTGAAATTGTTGGGGCTTAGCTGGGAAACAGAGAGGATTTGGGGAAACAAGGGTAAGATTCAGTTTTCTTTCCTATAGGAGGAATTTGCTACCGGACTCTGCTTTGTTATGCACCGGCCGTGTTTACTCCTCGTTTTGCCACAGCTCGTTTGACGGCTCAGGCTGCCGCAGTCTCTGAAGCAGATGTTTCCTGCCCAGATCCTGCTCTGTAAGAACTGGTGAGGTAGAATATGCCCTGGTAAAAATGCGACTGCTTAGTTTTGAGCTGATGTGTCTGTGAAATATCTGGGAGCAAGAGACCACAGAGGTAGCAGCACAAGTGCTGCCCGGCGGGCGCGAGCACCCCTGGTGTGGGCATAGTGCTGGGCAGGGGATGCTGCCTGTTGTCTTCCCACCACCACCAAGAGCCCTCAGGCTTTGTATGGAGCCTTAGGTAGGATCTGCAGTACTCCCAGGGTGAGGCTACATCTTCTAGAGAGAATTAGACTGATATTTTCCCTTCATAGCTTACTGAAGTTAGATAATTTGGGTCATGTCTGATTTAGGAAATCAAATAGGACCAGGGCACAGGCCTGGAGCCTTCCATATCCATAGGATATTAGCTCCATTGCTGGCATGGTTTGTGTCCTCAGATCATCTAACACTCTCACAAGCAACTCCTGGACAGGGCATGAACTATGGACTGTTCCCACCAGGCAGTTTCTCTGTGTCTACCCTGGTTTTAGGACAAGAGTGTAGCCGTGAGCCATTCCAGGGCAGGTGGCCTCATGATGTCCCACTCTGCACGACGGAGTTGAACGCACGGCTGGCTGGGGAGAGGAGCGGGGCTGGGGAACAGCTGACCATGTAGAGCAGCAGTGATGGCATGCACCCAAGACCTGGGGAGGTACTAGTGACAACTGAGTTATGTCAGAAATGGAAAAGGGCTAATTCAGACCACAGGCCTGGGGTCAAAATCAGTGCTTTGGAAATGAGAGAAGCAGATTCGAGTTGCCACCCAGTTGACCGCCATGTCCTGGGAGCAGTGTGTCTGGCCAGCAGCAGGTAGGCAGGACACAGCCAGACAAGAGGTCTCCATTGCTCTCGTATTAAGAATATCTTCCATGAATGCAGATTTCTAACACAATAGCATGCAGATGAAAACTAATCTCAGGACGAAGGTGAGGGAAACAGCCTGGCCTGGCTCTAACTCTGTGTCCTCTGCAGCTTTAATCACTCTCATAACTGCAACAATGAAAGCCCAGTTACGGCCCTGGCAGCAGCGGTGCTGGGGGAAGACCGAAGGACAAATACATCTGCAAGAAGTAGGCACTGATCCAGACCAGCAAATGGTCTGCAATAATGATTCCATAAGGAGGTTTTTCAGTGCTAACTGGGCAGAGTGATGGCTGGGGGGACACAGACGCAGGTTTAGCAAAGGCTCTGTCCCTGAGGAGGGGTTTCTTGGGGCCTTCTGGACCTCAGCCCTGGAAAACCACACTTCAGGATGATTACGTGTAAAAAGAGCTGCTTAAAGGATGTCTGCCATTCTCCTTTAACAGCCAGGTTTGTAAAGAGAATCTCTTCGATTCTTAGATTAATTGAGCAAAATCCTCAACCCATTATGGGTGTAGCAACGCTACTGCTACCACAGAGGCAGCATTGACCACTGCAGTTTAAAACAGAGCCTACACATTTCAGAGGAGAGCGAAACCAGCCTGGACACCAGAATCCGCTTCTAGTAATCTGAGAGGGACTTTTCTTCCTCTCCTTACCGTCCCTGCCTTGCTTGTAGCATCAGACCCTGGCTTGTAGCATCAGACCCCATCACACAACTTCAGCTGGTCAAATCTGCCACCTCCTAGATGCTTACTGTCTTGCTGCCCCTACCTCACCTCCCTGGAAGGATGCCCTGGAGCTCCTGTCCCCTGCCTCCACCTTGCTGCTCTCCCAAGAGGGGAAGACGAAGCAGCAGGTTGAGCCCGATACTGAGGAAGAGCAATGTGCTGAAACAGCCTTGTTCTCTCGCGCTGTCATCAGTAACTAAAAGAGAGGTGTGGGAAGCCTGCAGCACTTCTGTTAAGTAAGCAGGACAAAGCAGAGCAGATTTCTGTATGGGAGCCACTTTTCTCTGCTTTGGAAATGTGTTTTTCTGTGTCCTGGCTGTTTGTTCTGATCCATCCCCTGCTTTTCCTCCTATTGCCTCTTTCCTTCCTGTATCTCCTTTTTCCACTTTCCTCCTCCACCACTGGTGAAAGTATTGTGGATTGGCTGATACATGTGGGTGTCTCATGGTTTGTGCTGCCTAAAGTGTCATCCTCCTTTTATCAGTCCATCACAGACATTTCAGCTCTGACTCATCAGCGCAGACCCGTCCAAACAGTCAGCGACAGCGCCGTGGGGACTCACACTCAGGTAGTGCCAAGGAAGTATGAGTATTAGCTTGGTTAATCAGAATTAGGAAATAAACCATTGGGCAAAAGATAGCCGAGACAGTATTTTCCATGCAAGCAATGTTTTCCACCATCGGTTTGTCAGATAAAAGGCAGGAATTGCTTTCAAACAGATTGTAGGGCACGGGTCAACAAAAATGATCTGTTTATAATTTCTGCTGTCAAAACAGTATATGTACGTAGATCTCAAACAGCCTTGTAATCCGTGGTTATCTTTTCTGTGTTTGTTTTCCAGCTGAGACCTTAAATGGCTTCTCAGATCGTGCCACTGTGCAGCAGACATGTTCCAGCTCCTAAGCGCTCTCTTTGGTGATTAAACCCCTGTCCCTCCATGCCACCGCTCCCGGCCAGCTCTGCGACCCCAGGCAGGGTGTGGAGCAGCACCCTCTGCTTCTCTTGCTGCTTTGGCCAGGAGAAATGCACAGCTCGGAGTCTCTGCCTTTCACTGGCATGACAGGATAATTTTGGGAACCCAAGTGCAATTTTGGGAGTAAGGGAAGGGAACCCCTCTCTGACTAGTTAAGCTGGTGACACCATGGTATTAAAATGCCTACTAATGACCTGCTAAACCAAAAGTCACGGTGCGGGATGGTCGTTCAGGGACAGCAGCAGGATGAATTTTGAAGGTGACCTGCTGTGGGAACCCTGACCTGCTGGCTGGCACCAGACATGTACACAACACTATGCTCCTTTTTCTAGGAACACCTATCACCAACGCCCTATCTATCCAAGTCATGTTACTGCACTGCCATTGACGCCATCCGCTACGGCAGCAGAACACAAGGTGACGTTAATGCACTGAGATACATCAGGGAAGCAAGAAGGTAGGGGCCAACATGTTGTTTACATGTCATAGATAACATCTGACGATGCAGGGACACCAGTTTGGCCATCATATTACACAGTGAGGTGTTTACAGGCCCAGGGAAGATAGTCCAGCACCTAGTCTTGACCATGGCAATACTCACTAGCAGCCCCCTTCAGAGCATCATCAGTGATACTGTTACTAACATTGTTAGAGGTAGATATTAGCAGTTATTACTAGAGTTCAGGACTGTACAAAATAGAAGGAAAGTCGTTATAACAGGTACGTCCATGAACCAATGTTGAGATCAACCTGCTAACATCATGTGTGGAAAGCGTCAGCAGACTTTTCTCCCATTGCAGACTGCTGTGCATACAGCAACACGGCTCTGGCACAGGGGCAGGTTGTGGCAATGCTGAGAGCTGCCCAGCAGCCCTGCTCCATCGCAGATAACTAAATACGTGCTCTTAGCTGGGACGTGTAATGAAGTTTATCCCCCTTTCACCGCCCTATTCTGGAAGCAGGGCAAGTCCCAGCTGAGGAGATGGTTTGTGTTCAGGAGAGTGAACACAAATCAGAGATGTGGAGGTGGTTTGTGTTCCCTCTCCTGGCTTGGTGGTACAGGAAGGGCATTTCACCCTATTTCACCTCCTCAGGCACCATTGGTGATGGAGCTGGGTCCAGCTCTGTTGACTCCTACATGCCCAGCAAGCCAAAGGCAGCACTGATACCTGTGGTACATCTATTGGGTCCCTATTACTACCTTGCAAAGAAAAAATATATCTATTTGCAAAATATGTCCCTGTTTTGGAAAGGTCCTGTTACAGGTCTAGTTGGCATACCTCAAATTTCATTTCTCCCAATGAGAACACCAAAGGTTATTCTCCGGGGAGAGGTGGTCGTACAAGGAAGACACTAACAGGGGTCTTAGGAGATCAGTCTTTAACTGCTCTGTCTGCCACAGACTGCTACAGACATGTCCCTTAATCCCCTTCCCTTAATCTTCCCAGCCCATAAAGAGATATAACAATAATGTATCTCCCACTTTCTACTTACCTTGTCTGTGTAGATTGTAGGCTGTCTAATGCTATGTATTTCCTCATGGCAAACACAAAAGGAGTGATGCATTAGTGCTCCTAGCAGGGACTATAATGTAAGCAAATATGAATAATCTTGTGACTTGAGAAACTTGAGATATGGTGATTCTGGCAGTCAGGCAAGGGGATAGCAGTAACCCAACCAGCACTCCCCTCCCTAAAATGAATCTAGCCTCCACCCCTCCAGGTGCCCATGTTGATTCCTGTTTGATCTCATGCAGTTAATTTTCCATTCATCATTTCTTTTCTATCTTGATTGTAACTTCATTTTGGAAACAAAATTTGGTACAACTATGAAAAATATGAGGACAACTTCTCTGCTGGAATAAATTAACTCTGCTGAATTGAAGCAGAATATACCTACATATACCAGCCAAATCGCTGGCCCCTAACGTCAATATTTATTAATTTCTGTACCAGGAATGCTAACAGCAGGTTTCGATGTGGTGAAAAGCAAATATTGATCTGTTTGCTTAAAAGTCAGATTAGACTGTGTCCATAGGTAAACATTCCTGCTAGCAAGTAGAGGAGAGGTTTTTTCCCTTTCCCCCTTCCTGAAGGCAGTTAAACCAAATAAAAAAAAAATCTATTTGATACCTAGTGAGTTTTTATTTAAGGAGGTACAAACCTGAGGGAAACAGAAGCCCTGGGGAGCTGTCAGGTCACTGTTTTGGTACTTCTGTGTCAGGGAGCATGGCTCATAAGGACAACCACCCATTAGTGCCTCTGCTCCTTCTGAGCGGGCAGAAAATGCTCCCGGGGGAAAAAAGATCAAACCTCTTCATGAGCAGGGGCAAAGGTACTCAAAAAAATCTGGCTGAGCACAAGCATTTCACATTTTAGTCCCCCTGAGTTTGCCCCTCAGCTCTGCTGCTTCGAGGCGATCGCTCCCAGAGCTGACATGTCCTCCCCTTCCTCTCGTGGAGATAAGGACACAAGGCCAGATTCGGCCTGGAAGGAGCCCTTCGCTCGGCATCGCTGGCATTTCTGGCTGTGTGGCAGTCTCCTGCCAGTACCCAGAAACCCACGCCAAGGCCACCCCGAATCCGTCACAAGATGGGTCGCAGGGATTGCTGCAGGCTGGTGGGAGAGCTGTGGGCTGACGGCACAGGCAGGTCCCCCAGCCTGCACGTGTGTCTGTGATTAATCGCTCGTGTCTGCACAGGGCAAGCTCAACTTGGTAAGAGCCAACCCACCTGACAAGCTCTTGGTGTGTTCCAAGGGTTACTGAAGGCAAAGGTTGCTCAGGAATTTGCCAAACATTAAATCTGGCCAGGGGATAGCTACCTGCTTTTTGTGCTTTGTGCTGATTTTGCATTGCTGCTCGTTTCCAGCCCAGCATAAGGTGTCTTCAGACCTGATGCCACACACTTCTATTTCCACCTCCATAGAACTGGGGAGATACCAGTCTCTTGGCTTCCTAAGGAGGTGGTTCCCAGTTCCCAATGGCTGCAGGAAACCTCTCCATCATGCTCCTTGGTCACGGAGAAGAGACTGTCTCCACCTCTGTCCCTCATCGCGGCAGCCCAGTGGTGGATGGGCAGGCAGGACGTACCCACACTTCGAAACCTCCTCGTGCAGGGGTTAGTTACCCATCAGGTTGTTTCATCCCACTTGACAGGGATGAAAGGCTGAATTAGGATCTGAACATGCAGTTCCAGGGAGTGCAATTAGTTCAAATAGGCTGCTAAATATCTCAGCAGCCTTCCGCTAGCAACAGCAGGTAGCAAGCCACTCTTGTGTACATCTCCCCTGCAAATAAAACAAACCTCTTGCTTTTATTTTGCTTATTTTCCTTTCCAGTATGGAGGAAATCTATGGAGGCAAATTCACAGGCTCAGTTTAGTTATGCTGAGGGACTAAATTCAGCTTTAAGTCATCTTCTCACTCCAGAAACCAAGACGGGAGTATAGTCAGAGGTTTGCTCTTCAGAGCCACCCCAAGGCTGCTCTACAGCCACCTGGGCGGGTTCCAGAGGCACTGGTTCCCTGTTGGGAGAGGGGATGGAGATGTATCTCCCAAAGGGCAGGGGCACTCGCAGAACGGGGTAGCCCAAATTGTTAGTGCTGAACACTTGCCGCAGCTGGAAATTGCTCTTTGCTGGTGCCTCTTGCATGCGTTGTGGTGGGAGCTGAGTTACTCAGTGTTTAGATGTTTCAAACCTGTGCATGGCAAACGCAAGAGCAGCGATATCCTATTTACCGGGTGCTACAGCCACATCCATTCTCTCTGCTCCTCTCCCTGCTCCTGCTCCTCCCGGGGGAAAGCTGCAGAGCACCAACAGTCTGACTCACTTCTACCTCTGTTCCCAAGATTAAAAGCTAGTTAAAATGCAAGCGATGCTTTTGCAATTCTTGAGAAAGCAACTGAAGAATGTTTCATCTTCTTCTCGTCCCTGAGCAAGGCCTGTGGTGTCTTGTTTTAGCCTACAAACGCTCTAGTGTTGATTGGGTTTTGCTTCGTACAGCACCTAGCACACTGGGGATCTCATCTGAGACAGAAACAATTAGGGCATAACTTAAATAAGCAGGATCTTTAATCATGTATTTCCCCTGGTTGCTCCATCTCTGCCTGTAGAGAGCGGCACTTAACCTAGGAGTAGACTGGATAAGCAAAGGGTTATTTCTTTCACCGTCACATCAGGAAAGATGCTAATTTCTCCTGTGGAGGCTATCTCAATGAGCAGTCACTTGTTCCTCATCTCCCAGACCACATATTATTTTACAAGCTCACATTAAAAAAGGTTAATGGGGGAAGCAAGCACTGACAGTCATTTTCACTCCCCCAGAATGATTCACTGCATTGCCATAATTCAGCTCAGTGTAAAGCTCCATATAACACTAATACCTACATAAACTAACTGTTCTCAAAATCTTTTTTTTTTTCTTTTTTGCTTTCAGTAATTTTTTTTTTTTTTATTGACCCTTCTTTGGATGAACTTTGCCTTGAATAAACAGCAACATCTGGAATTCAGCAAAACACACCATAAAGGGAATAATATGTCCACAGCAGTTTTGCTGAAAAGGACAAACCCATTTATTACTCAAATGAAAAGTTACGATTGCTAAATGTCAGATGAAATTAGAAAAAAAAATTGAATCCTCTGTGTGTGTCCTTTGTGTCCTTGCCAGCTCAGTGTGTGTAGAAAGCTGTCCCTCCGTTATCGCTGCTCTGTCTTTCTTCTTTCTGACTTTGTTGAAAGTCTGCGAGGACTTGCTAATTGCAGACACACAAGATCAATTTGGTTACCTTTACGCCAGGGCAGAGTTGCAGGCGGTGCTTTTTCCGCTCAGATAAGGAAAATACATCAGACAGAGTGTCCGTGATTGGACTATGCCGTGACTCTAAGCAAGCTGTACTCTCGTGGCCCCTTATCTTGTTCGGGCTGAACTTGGAGGCACAGCATCCTCCAGGCTGGGCTGGCCAGTGAGCTGGTGCTCGGGGGCGATCAGCCACCCCAGGACCCCCCCGGGGCTGCTGGGGACAGCTGAGGACATGCAGCTAGTGGGGTTATGGGGGGATGAAAGCACTGAGCACCTCAGAAAGGGAACGGCAAATGTCATGTCTCCCTCCTTCCCTCCTCCCAGCTGAGCAGCTCACAGATGCTCTGCAGATGCAGCACCTCCTGCACGCTCTGCGGTCGTGAAGGCACGGGGCACCTGAGCCCCAGGCACGGTGCACAGAGACCGAGTCCATCTCCTTTCGCTTTGTTTTTCAGTGGGTAACTCCTGATTTCTGGCCCAAACTCGCTTTCTTCCGAGTACGTGTTGAGGTCATGAAGTGACAGCTCCCATAAATCAACAAGAGCCAAACACATTAATCCAGAAACAGGAGGAGGTCTTCAGCTAGTTGGGCAATTTTTGTCTTAGAAGATTGGTCCAAGGGTTGAAATGCTGCCAGCCTGGAGAATAAACATCACTTCCAAGGAGTGACTCTATGTGCATTTTCATTTTGTAAAAGGAAGCGTTTGCAGCACAAAAACAAAATTAGGAATGTGAAAGAGAGATTGGATTTATTGGCACAAGGCTGGGGTGGGCCCTGCTTTGACACCTGCTTCTTCCATACATTTCATGTGTGATCGCAGATGTATTTCTGATGGCCAGACCCACCAAGAGGCGAGAACCCTCAGCCCTACTGACATTGCTGTACCTGGGATCAGACAGGTAACTTCTAAGTGCGTGTGGCTCTTTTAATTACACCAGTAAGTTCAAAATCGGGTATTACTGGCTCCATCTCAGCTAGAAAGGTAAGCAATGCACTCCATTAAGCTGGGACATTGATTTGGCCCAGACCAAACTGCAGGCAGCGCTGCCCTCCTCGAAAGCACTGGGTCTGCACCTACAGCCCAGATCTGGGCCATCGGTGATGCCCGTGGCCTTCTGCTGCCTTTTGCATGTCCTTTCACAGCAGAGCCTCTTATCGCTTGTGAAATCAAAACCTAAACAGATTCCAGCCAAGTTAATTAGTATTAGTAGGCAGCATTTTGGGTAAGCAGCATGATAGTTTATGTAAATAAGTAAGAAGTTTTTCCTGTTTCCTCTCCTTCCCCATGGAGAAAACAGAGGTTACATCCGTACTAATAAACTCATCCTGAAGGTCCAGGTTTGCAGGTTTAAGCCCCGAAACTTGATCACATGTACTGTTAAATTGGCAGCACTGAGATAGCACGGGTTAGGTCTGGGCCACCAGTCCTGCTCTCGCAATCCCTGGGGACAGTTTAGGATTTAAAAGGGGCCAGAGGCTATTCCCAGCTGGCTGTTTGGATGTGACCAGCCTGACTGGAGATGTGCAGATGACACTAATGGGCAGACCACCTGCCTGAGGCCAGGCAACTGGTCCTGGCTGTTTAAATTCACCAGTGAGGATATACCCTAAAAGTCTGTGTTTCTGTCCTTGGGAAAACTGCGACCTGAGAGCAGCCCTGCAGGGCAGAGGTGGCAAACTCACATAGTCCGGGGTTATACTAGAAGCAGGCAACACCTTAGACCATAGGTCAGTAAAATGACATTAAATATAATGTAGCCCTCACTGTGAGCAGGAACTGCTTAATAGCGTGGGTTACACATCGGTTAACCACAACAATCCCATCTCCATGGAGTAGGTAATATTATTTTAGTTACCACAACTACCCAAGGGTGTGCTCGTATAAGATATCATTTCCTGCTACCGGCAGGTCTGAAGTCTCAGCAGAGGGTGCAGGGGACCCTCCCTTCCCTGGCATCCCCACCTGCCACCGGCTCCTGGGAACGAGCGCCTGGGAAAATAGCTTGTTTTCCTCTAGCAAATTACGGCTCACATCCCCCCAGCTGCAAAGGACAGGTAGGCAAAACCTTGGCACGTGCTTTCGGCTGCCTGCGTGCTCAGGGTAGGGCGTTGAGCTGGGCAGTGCCTCCGTCCTGGCCGGCTCTCACCGAGCCACCCCTGCCCGTCAGGTCCCACGGCACCTTCAGACCTTCTCTTGCCCATTGCGTTTCCCACGCGTGTCCTTCTCACCGGCCCACTGCAGTCACACCGGGCTCTGCCAGGCGGCAGCTCTGCCCCTCCGCTGCGTCCCTGCCACTGATGGGGCAAACCGGGGCACCGGGGTGCTGAGCTTCAGCCTGGCCCGGGCTCCCAGGCTGCTTGGGAAACGCATCCGCCCCAGTCCCCCGCTCTCGCTTCCTCTGTTTTCACAGCTTTTCAGGGTTATCCCTGCTGCAGAGCGGGGATGCTCCTGGATTTTTGGCAGCTTTTCAGGCGGGGGAGTTGTTTTACACCCAGCTCAAATGACGGGATATGTGTACAGTACCGGGAAAATGTAAATTTTTGTAAAAGCCTTACATATGAAGGCAATGGTTTACAGTAACAGATATGGAAATGAGGTGGTCGGCTGCTGCCTGCTCCCCTTCTCTGGTTTCAGGAATCCTGTTCCTTGCTAAGAAAAAAGAACGCATGTTTTAGATTTTACTTTAAACCAAAATAGACTCAGGATATAAGTGGGAGCGTAGATTACTCCCTGTGTCCTTCAGAAAAAAGAATCCACGAGATTCCGGTAAGAAGCGTTGAGGCAGACCTTCAATTTCCAATAATAAACCTACAGTCCATATAAACATATGGTGCAATCGGGATGGAGATGCTGGGAGATATAAATCTTCAGTGGCTAGTCGACTTCATGTTTGGTATGTGCCTTGCCTCTACTAACACATCACATCCGTCCAAGGACCACCATAAATTTTACGAGTTTCACATTCTCTTGATCCTTTTTCTTACAAGTACCCGGAGGAATGCAGCGTTTACCCCAGTACATGCAGTGCTGCTATTTATAACTCTGGACCTATCAGGATGATTTTTTTTTCCCCCTGAAATCTTGGAATAGTTCAACCGAATGAAAAACAAACTATCTTCCATTTCTTTTATTTAATGCATTTAACTACCAGGGCTGAGAATGTGGAAACAATCCCAATAATGTCGTCTCAGATGATACTGAATTCTTGCAGACAATTTATCTATGACCCGAAGGACAGCGATTCAGTATCCACTGTACGATCTACAGGGAGCCATAAAGGGCCTTGCCTCGCAGAAATTAATGCCTGCGTTCGGTCACTCTGCATAAATAACAGACCAGACCTGGCAATGCCTTAAGCTCTGCAGAAAGTCACGCGTGATCTGGGCCCCAGCAGTGTCACTGAGCCCACAGGGAAGCTGGGCAAAGGCAAGCGTCTATAATTATCCCATCCTTCCACACTTCCACATTTTCATTTCCTTCATCTGTTACATCTGTCACTAAACAAGAGAGCGGACTCTTTGCAGAAGGAACCTTTGCTTTATTCCTGGCTTGTACAGCGTTTGGCACTACAGGAGCCCGTCTCATCCCAGGCAGGGTTCGTTATGGTAGCATTGCAGCGTGAATAATATCTATATTTTGAGCTCTTGCCTCCCTCCCTCTTGCTCACATATGCATACATATACACACATATACCTAGGCTCTCCAGGGCCTATCAACAACCCCTCAGGAGGCTTGATTCTGACCTAACCTATGCCAATTTTATAATGAGTAGCAAAATTTGGTAGAAATTGCTGCTGATTTACAGGTGTACCAGAAATAGGTGCTGGACAGACGTTGCTGGAACTGGGTGCATGTGATTATCCTTTCCGGGAGATGAAGAACAGAAACAGACAACTCAGACACAGGCATGAGAGGCAGCGGAGGCAAGTGCTTACAAAAGCAGGTTCAGAGCGAGCCCTGGGCCAGCCTGACCCGCTCCCCTGCACACCCGGGCACGGTCGGGCATGCATAGCTGATGCACGCTGGTCACGCTGCTGCTTCTCCTGCACCTGCAAGGAGGCCAGGGAGCGCAAAGAGCTGCCACCCTCAATGGCCATTTATTTCACTTCCGAGGGGGAAGGTATTTTCACATCAGGTTTATTTGTGCAGGTATGGGGATGTTTTCTTTTCCCCAGTGACTCACCGTGATTCGCTTGTGCCCAGAAGAGGTAAGGGCCGGGTTTGCCGCAGGCTTCCCCGGAGGCAGAGGGATGTAAACCATTGGGAATTGCTAATGGCTTGAGGAAAATAAGGGGAAAGACTACATCTTGGTAAGGTGAAAGCACTAGAAATTCAAACTGGGATAGTTGAATCCAGGTAGGAGGCAGAACCTCCAGCTGTAGATATGAGGTGTCCATGAAACAACAAAGACCTCCTACAGCCTGATCCTTTACCCAGGCGTTTCCCCCTGGGGAGATCACACACTTCCCTCACCTCGGGCAGAGAGAACAGGCTCCAGTCACCCAAGGATGTACTACCAAGATGCGAAGGGTGGTTTCACATGTCGTGAATGTGTCACGACGTCTCACGGAGGGTTTTACCCCCCAACTGATCCCATCTTCCCAGCTGCCAAACACGGACACCACTGCAGCTGTCCCAGAAAGAGAGCAAGGAGCAGAGCACCAGTGAGCCCAGGCTCTCCGGCCACCGCTCCAGCTCCTCACCTCAGAGGAGAGATCACGTGGAAAGGTCCCAGATCAATGCATGGAAATCAGGCAGCCACAGCCTCCTGGAGAGTGTCTCCTCTCGCTGGCCTGGTACGTCCCACCGAGGAGCAGCTTCCCATTCACCCCAACACATCACAAGAGAAATTTTACCTTTACTGACAAGTTAGGACCAGATGGGATTTACTCCAGTTGAAACTGAGGGATCCCAGCAGCTGCGTTCCTAGTGCTGTAAGAGTAGATCGACTGTACAGAGAAATATGTAAAATTTCTAGTTGGGAAAGGAGGCTTGAGCAGAAATGAGATCACAGGCTTATTGCTGTATTAGAGCATAAGCTGGGATTTTTCTTCTTCCTTTCTCTTGCGTGTGAATAGTTTTAGATGGTAGGTTTATCTATAAGAATAAAATTCTGCTCGAGCCCCTTCTGTTTTGTCTGTTTTCCAATCTAGGGAGAATGAATTAATTTTATAAGTCCAAGAAGAACCTCCTTTATCAGCTAAAACATCCCCAGTGTTCTGAGATAAGGATTTATTTCAGCAGTTTCAAAGCTCTCTTGCTGCCCCTCCCCAGCGTGGGGGTTGCTGGACTCTTAAGATTTGGTCATAAATTGTGCAAATGCTCCTAGCATTTTTAATTAATATAAAATTTGCATTTTAATGAAGGGGGTGACGGAGCCCTCCAGCAACAGAAACAATTACACATTGACCTGACGAAATAGCAGCAGGATTGTTGAAGCGAGCACGTTTAGCTTGGTTTGCAATGGATTCAGAGCGTTCTCCTGGGCGCAGGCTGCGGTGTCCCAGCCCTGCCCGCAGCTGATGAGCAAAGGTGCAATGCCCCCGAGCGAATGCCAGGAGAAAGCGAAGCTCCTGGGAGTCCTGCTGATCTGGGCAGGTTACATCAGGTGTTAGCAGCTTCACTCACCTCTTGGTTGGGTTTGCTCAAGGCATAGAGTGGAAGGAGGAAGGAACTGAGCCCTCTTTTCTGCCTTGTCCCTGGCGTTGGGTCCTGGATGCTCTCAGGGCGATCCAGTGGTGACCTTTCCCTAGCACTGGGAGTATGAGAGAAAATATTCTGCACTCTTCCTTGCTTTTCCAGATTTGCTGCCATAAACAGAGGCAAATGGCAATTTAGCTCAGTTTCTCAGTTCAAATCAGCATGAAACACAGAAAATTATTTTCACACTTTTGCAATCCCTCTCTCCAGTAAAACAATTTTCACTTTTTCCAGGTGATGATAATCTGCATAGCTGCATTTCAATATGCAGGACCTGCTTTGGAAGCTTTGAAAATCTACAGCACTTGGCAATGAACCAAAAGGACAGCCATTTGAGTGTTTTATGTATCAGGGAGCTTGCCTCAGCATGTGTTCCTGAGAACAGGGCCAAGGCACTAGAAAATGTTTTGCATCCAGAAATTATTTATAAAACATAGAGGAAGTTTAACATGACAGGAAACATTACGACTTTCTAGCCTGTTGAACAGAAAGGAACATAATATAGTTTCCTAGCAGGTCTTGCTGGTTCATAAGATATTTTATACATTTCCTCTCTCCAGATGCTTTACAGTACCAAATGAATGGCCTGGTTTTTTTTTTTTCATTTAGACAAGAACAAGTAAAATCTCAGTTGAATTGAGAACTGATTTCAAATCATCTCAATCCAAATTCAGTCTTACTTGTGTGACCACTCTTTCCTCCAACACATCTACCCCAATGAAAGCATGAGCTCTACTTGTGTCCGAGCCCTTGAAACAACAGAGCAGACGTGGTGTCAGTACAAGTGGCTCTGGCTCAATTTACCTGACTGTCCCTATCTTATTATGCAGTTGAACGCTGGGAATCGGATCTCCCCAAACACTCATTCATCTCCAGACCATTTACTACCAGAATAAAAGGGGACAGAACTGGCGAGGGCAATGGAAACAGGACATTTTATCTGCACATCACAACAGAAAAGCTGTTTAGTAAATCTCTTGAAACAATAACAGAGTGAGGTTTATACCATAACATCTGGAAGCGAGCGATTCAGGCGGATTTAGCCAACCACACTAATGGGGTTTTCCTAGCTCAACCTTTGAGAAGACCTTTAAGTCCTGACTGTACTGCATTTGCTAAAAACTCCTGACAACTCCTCTTAGTCTAAATAGCAGCTCTCCTCTCCCCACCCTCTTTTCTGAGGTCTTGACCTTGTGTGCAGTCTGCGCGGTTACGCTGCTATTATCTGATCAATCCCTCTGTACTTTCGCTGCCCCTCCTGCTCACTCAACCCCTGTTTTCCCACTGTAAGGATAGAGGTACATTACTTTTTATGTTATTTTGCCATCAAATGTCATCTTGAGCAAACCTGCCTACCACGTATAATCTGTACCTCCGCAATCCTTCCTAAACGGTGATTTGCACAGCCGCTTGCAAGTAAGAGCATGCAATGAAGGTAACATGGGAGCATGCAAACAAATGAGCACTCCCGAACTCTAACCAGGTCATTACAGAAAAGGAGGCAGATGGTTTTGGGGTTTAAATTCTGCTTAAGTTCTGCATTAGGTGCTCGAGTGAGGATTTTTAGTCTGGGAACTGTCTCTAGAGTATCCTCGGTCTGTGCTTGGACCTCACTTCTTTCATTCTTCTTGTTTTATTCATATGGGCAAAGAACATTTTGCTACTTCTTATCCGTCAGGTCTAGCTTATCTCCCCACTCAGCAGTTCTCATTTCACATCTCCCTTTTCCTAGCTCTGACACAGCTGTCTCTATTTCTCAGTCTTTTTTTTTTTCTAAACCTCATTAATTGTCTACTTACTCTAGCATTGCCCTTCCCTGTATATTTTCTTCTTTGGAATACCATTTCTGGATAGTTTTAGTAGCTGTGCCTTAAAGAAATCCATCTTTTCCACTCTCCAGGCTCTGAACTCCCCAGTCCAGGTGACTTTGTTAGTTTCCTCAATTTATCAAAATTCATCCTTTTGAATACTGACAACCCTGGCAAATGGTACACTTCTGTTTATTCTTCATGCAGCTTAACTTGAACCCGCTTACAGTCACGCAAGCTGAGGCCATTTCCTACAGCCAGTTCTCTCTCACAGCCACAGCATGACCAACATTAGATAATGAAAATCAGAAGACTCAGTATCTCCAGCCTGGTCATTAGTCAATTAAATCTAAAACAGACAGCAAGAAAAAGTGCAGCTCATTTAAGTCCTAACTTAGTCCCTGTAATAAAAAGAAGGGAGAAGGGACAAACTCTTGCCTGCCCCCCTGAGAACCAGCGGATGCTCTGAAGCATGACAGCCAATTCTCCATAGTCTAACCTGCAGATTTATAAATTTCAGTGAGTCTAATATTATACCATTCACTACTTGACCCTGTTACCCGCCATCAGTCTTAAATGCCAGGTACCTCTGAAGTGGAGGAATACTTCTCATCTCAAAGAAAGTTATGCAAAGGTGTCCTTGAACCTCTTCGGTCCTCATGGGCTGCCGAAGAAAAGCAAAACAATTTATTCTGCCCATTTCTTGGTATCAGGAGATCCTTTGAAATCTTGTAGAGTTTTTCAATTCTGCATCTCAAAATGCAGGGGAAGTTATTCCTTAGAGCAGACAATAAATGAATGTGAAAATACCTGGTTTCTGCAAAGATCTAGTCATTGTTTCCCAGTTTTGTTCTTGGGCATTTGAAGAAACATTTAAGCTGAATGGACACTCACAAAATGATAATCAAAGACAAACTAAGAAAAACATGTGCAAATTAAAATTTAAAAATGTCTACTTCCCTGGTTGGACAAAGGAGGACAGCTTTTGTAAAACGTTATCAATATGTGTGCCTCTCATATATAAAATCCAAGCTTGAAAAGACAGCCTATAATTGCCACTAGTTTTAAAAAGACCGTTGTGCAAAAGATAATATGATACAATTATCCTATATATAATACACTGCTTTGGCTTCCAAAAAATGTCCTACATTTAGAGGAGCAACCCCACTCAGGAGGTAAAAGTTAGCTTCTGATTTGTGAACCCCCACCATCAATAAAGCTCCTTAGGGATAAACTCGCCCCTGATTTAATATTGTATCACTCTATGCCCACAGATTTAGAATTTACCTATTACCTCTTATGAGAAGAATGGTTATTTTTAATCGAGAAAAAGTCACCATCTGATCTTGTTACCTGATGAAGAGGGGAAGACAGAGATATGAGACATTTTGAGAAACAGTAGATTTGTCCCCAATGAAGTTTCAGTCATTTCAGTACATTCATCCTAACATACATGAGATAATGGTGACCTGCTTGAATTTTATCCATTTTTTTCTGTTGCGGAGGTATTTATCTTGCTGGCAGACGTACAACTCCTTTTCCTGCCTGGTGGAACATAATGCTACAGGGAATTGCTACTGGCATTTGTGTGGGACTCTTACTACTGCCTTTTGATGCTTCTCTCCTAAAAACTCATTAATGCAGAACATGCAACTCAGCTTCTTCTCAGTAAATAACCCTTTAGTTGGAAATGACTGTCTCTCACTTGCATGCAGCCAGCCCAGCAGACTGCACAACCTCACTGGGAAACCTGCTCCAGTGCTTGACTGTCATTATGATGGAAACCTTTTCTCTACATTATGTTTGAACCTCCCAGGAACATTTTATGACCATTGTCTCTCTCCTTGCTGCTGCACATCTCCAAAAAGAGCCTAGCTCTGTCTCCTCTGGCAGACACTGGCAGCTTGCCATTAGGTTCCCCCAAGGCATCTCTTTTCCAGATTAAAAACCCCACATCCCTTAGTCTCTCCTCAACAGGGCAAGTGCTCTGGCCATGGTCTCCCACTGATGGCACTGAGGACACTTACCTGCAGAATACTCCATGGCCATACTCTTAAAGTACCTGCCAGAAAGCTTCAAATCCACATTATGCCTAAAATGAAGAATTGTTTACATGCAGCACCCTGAAATATTTATTTCTTATGACTAAATCATATACTGTTGAGATTATCTGGGAGCTACTTTTGTGGGTAGGTGGCAATAATGGTTAAGAAGAGAAGTTGACATATCTCACTGCAAAATATTTTCAAGCAGAAAAAAATAGGTTTTCAAGAGCTTAAATATATTTCTGAAAAAAATTCCGTGTGCTCTAAAATTAAAATCTGGAAGTGAAAAAATTTCAAAAACCCCCACTGGAATTCCAATTTTCAACCAAAAAAAAAGGTCAGTTTTCAGTTACCCTTAATGTAAGAGCTTTTTTCCCCTCAGTGGGCAACCAACTTTCTTGAGGAAAGAAAACTCCTATTGCACTGTTGTGAACATTATTCATGGGAAAAATGAGGTTTTTTCTAACCAGCTGGTACAGAAGACATGATCACTCCCACTGCATGTCATAAATTTGCACAGTAGAGCACTCATGGCAGTCTTCTGACAGGACCATTTTTTAAACTACACTAGGTAGATCTCCTCAGCCTCTCCTCCAGTCTTGTCATAAATCTATCACACCAGCCCCTGGCTTTGCATTTCAGCCTACACACACCTGCCTTATCCCCTTATGCTTTCTCTAACATACTTTATTTGTGCATAGCAGCTTTTCTCAAGAGGATCTCACAGCTTGGGTGCACGGCATCATCCCTGCCTGCTTCTGAGTATTGCCTTTCAGCTCAACTTCCTCTGGAGCAAGATGAGAAGTGCCATGGGGGTTGTACTGGCCAGAAATCATGACAAATGACACAGCAAGCTGCACAAAAGGCCCATTTGTGCACTGTGCCAAAAGCCCTTCTTTGGGTGAGGTCCCCAGAGCAAGGAAGTTGTCCTGGAAGAAGGCGCGGAGGTTGTCAAAGCAGCTGGCATTCCTCAGCCTCACCCAAGACAAGAAGGCAAGACCAAGATCATAACCTTGTATAGATCTGACAAGAATATCAGTACTTTCTTTCCACTTTTGAATGGGAGAAAGGGCCGGCCGGAGCCCTTTCAGTGGCATGCTCCCTTAGGAGCAAACTAGAATTCATCCCCATCTCCTCCTCCAAATCCACCTTCCAAACCTATTTACTACCCCAAATGTTTCTTATTTCTGAGTCTGGACAGCTACGCATCACGCTCATAGGTACAACAGACCATGTAGCTCTTACCCTAAGAGGTATGGGTGCCCAAACTGAGCTGATGACCCTCAGAGCAGAATCATAGTCTTGTACCTACTTTAATCATCATGCCTTCTTTGGGGCATTTTCTGAGAACCCCCTCATGCCGCCAGCACAGCTGACACCACGGTCCCATGTAATTCCTGCCTCCCCACCCCTCCTTGTCACATCCCAGCTTGCCCGGCTCCCACAGCCGCAGCCTGCGTGCTGCTCCATCACAGAGCCCAGCTATGCCACACCTGCACCCCCAGCTCCCCCAAATTTTCTGCAGTAGATTCAAGACCTGGAGAGCTGAAGCACCTACTGTCTCACCTTCCCATGCCCCAGCTTAGCCAATTCTCTGCAGTCCCAGATCTGCTGGCCCCCAGAAGCTGCAGCACTGCAGAGTTTCCAAAGCATGCCCCAGGCATGGCCAAGCCCCACAGCCAGAGCCGTGAGGGCAATTCTGTGGGGCTGTGATCTCTGGCTGCGCTGACCCCCCATGTGCCAAGTGCAACCCTTTGGCACAACCTAGCATCCACCATTCATCTACACATAGAAGCTAAAGCAACTTGGCAGGAAACTTATCCTTTCACTGTGAACCATGCAGTGGAGGCTTCCTAGCAAGGGCTTCAAGGTCAGAGTTGAAGGTGTGCATCAGCCTCCTGCCTCTTGCCACTGCCTTTGCCCAGGCACATCACTCAAGACCCTCAAGACTCTTTATGAATGACCTTAGAGAAGGCACCCCAGCTGGTCACGAGCCCAGTGTACTGACCCTGTAGCAGAAGATGAACAAGAAACCCAAACCTTGTTAAGTCTGTGAGTTCTCTCTGAGCCTCTTGATGTAGGCGTCAATCCTCTAGATTGCAACAGAAGCAGCTCCTCTGCCCTGACTCACGGTCCCACAGCATCATGGATTAATCACATCCTCAAACAGTCTGTTTCTCTCTCTTGACTTTACGGGGAGCCCAGACAGCTGACTCAGACACAGGCATCAACTTTACAGATGTCCACGCTCAGACATTTGGATCGCCTGCTCTGGGTCAGCTGCCGGTGAGAAGTAAAGCCCTGTCCCTTCCCACCCCTCCAGCATGCCTAGAGCTGCCTGAAGGAGATCACTGAAGCTTTTCTCCAGAAAGGGGGCATCCAGGACCGGGCTCCAACTCTGTGCTAAGTCCTCCACAGACGCTTTTCCCCTATCTCTTCTGCTTCCTGCGCCACGGTGGGACAAGCAGAGATCACGGTGCTCTGGTTCATTCCTGGCTGGGAGGCAGCCTTCAGAGGTGGAGTCAGTACCCAGTTTAGAGAAGTCAAAAGGCCTTCTAAATTACGCCAAGGGCTTTTTTAGCACTCAGTAGCCTTCGAATTGGGGGAGGAGTTGAGGAAGATAGCTTTGAGCCACTCTCCTCACATTTCCCAGCTCCCCAGGTTGTTCATGAGACCCAGCTGAATGCTAAGCCCCAGATTTTCACCCAGGAACATTAGCATATTTTTAATACAAGCATTTTCCATGCAACTTGTTTAACATTTCACTTGTAAAATCAAGTTCGGGTCATCTGCCGCATCCTGCTGTATGGACATAGCTCAGCACTTTGATTGCTGCGCGGTACCGTGTCGACAGCCGTGGGGCTGGTCTCTCCTAATCCCTTTACATACCACCCCCTTTGAATCCATGCCCTCTAAGAATGTGTTTCTCATATTCCATTGCCTTGGCCCCTAAACATTTATTTGAACAGACAGCTACAGCTGGGGATTTTTGTCTCTGCACAGACTTTGAACAGCTGCTTGCGGTTGCACCCAGCCCAGCTCGCAGAAGTGCTGTGCTCTGCCTCTGCCGGGAAGCACGTCAGGCTGGGAGGAACGAAATAGCAGCCATCCTCCGGGTGCCATCGAACAGCAACGGGAGCGGGGCACAGCCCCGGCCAAGCGGGGTAAGGTCAGCAGAGAACAGGCTGGTGAATTATACAGGCCAGATGTGGAGCTCACTGAAAGTCGTCAATGAAAAATAGGGGCTTTTTATAAGAAAAATAGAAAATGAACCTGGCTGAGGAACGGCTGGCTGCATGGGAAGCAGTTTTGCACACCCAGGCTACACCTCTTGTGTGTGTATATGAGGCCCAGGGGAGCATCGCTCATAGTACCTAGGTACGCTCATGGCATTTATAGATGTGCACTGACAATGACATCAATATAAGAAATTTTTACCACTTGAAACTGGAGGGTCCCAGCAAACTTTGCAAATACAAACTGTGCTCTTCCAAGGATGCAGCTTATGACTGGCTTAACCCCAGTGGTTGAGCTGCCAATAAAAGGAGCGGTCCTGCTTTTCCACCATCCCATCCCTGCAGTTTTCTCCTCCCTCCCCACTGTTTTTGCTGAGCGACACTGGAAGTTTTGTGGAATGGCTTTGCTGATCTGGCTGGAAATTAGGTTTAGTTCAGGTTTTAGGTTTTTTGATAGGCTGATTTTCAGGCCTGATCACTGGCCTGATCACTGACCTGATCTGATATACTGAGCTGACCCAAGGAACGGAGCTTAAAACACATGAAAAGAACTGCCTTGTCTGCGCGAACGAGGCCAAGGAGCAGACAAGATCTCATTGATATGGACACTACAACCTGGCACAGTTACATTTCCCATGCAGTGCCTTGCACTGTGTGTCAGTATGCTGACGGTGTTGCTGCAGTAGAGGTTCACGACTAGGCAGGAGAAGAACTTTCCCTCAGAGAACCATCTTCCAGGCAAGCCTTAGCCTGGAGTTTATTTCTCTCTCTGGAGAAATGTAAAATCTGAATTGCTCTGAAGGGGATGAGAAAACAACCTAGATTTCTTGCAAAAATGATCCCAGACACACCAAGATTTTTTCCCTCTGTCCAAAAACCAGTAGAAGAAATTCAAAACCTCTCTGTGGTTTTAAGCAGAAGGCTGCACTAACACATCTCTGGAGTGAGCTGTTGTTCAAATGCTGTCCTTGTCATGGAAAAAATCGACCACGGTTTTCTCTCCCCTCCCACCTGCCCAACAGGTCTTCAAGGAGACACACACCCAGGATCAAAATTTTGTGTTGCAAGGGGCATGGTGATTTGAATTTTTTTTCTCATCAGTTACAGATCATCCTGAAATTTCATGTGTCTTCACTAAAGTAATATTCTCTCAAAACTATTGTTTTACTGAGATTTAATTTTTTAATTTTAAACTATGATATTGAACAGTGCTGTGAAAAAACAAATCAAAAAACCCACTTCAAAATAATAATAAAAAAGATGTTTTATTCTGAAATTATGCTGAAACCTGACACATCTACATGATGGGAACCTTCTCTTTCGAAGCAAAATTTCAGGCTAAATCAACACGGCTTTGCAAAGCATTTTCATTGCATGGGACTCTTTTTTCTAATGCAAAATAATTTCTCAATGAGTTACACCCCAAAACTCGGGAATGTGGGAAATCCAGATCAGGAGCAAGCTGTGAGTGTGCCTACTCGGGCTCTTTGCTAATTGAGACGAATGAAGCCTTTGCTGTGGACTGGAGATTTCTCAAAGGTGGGGCAGCGAGGTGTTGTCTCTGGTGAGATTAGGAAATATCTTTTTTCCTTTTCTTTGCTGATACCCCAGACAATATAAATGTGCAGAATGTGATCTTGTAAAAGCTTTCAATCTCAGCTGAGGCTTTGCATTCCAGTGGTCAGGTTTTTACTTGTTTGCCTTGGAGCCTGGCTTCAAGGGATACGATGGAAGAGATAATTGGAGCAGAGTGGCTGCCAACAAGCAAAAAAAAATGTTTCAATAAAAAGTATTTTATTCTGCTAAGGATACTTATATGAACAAATGGCACCCTTGGGTACAAAACAGAAATAATCCTAAGCATTTCTCTCCCTCCCTCCCTCTCCACATACCTCCCCTGCAGCAGGTTTCATACCACACACAGCATCGCTGCACGCAGATTTCTATCGATGTTTCAACGCCCCACCGCGATGGGCCCCAGGAGTTTTCGGGGCCAGGCTTGCCGTGCGGTTAAAGAGGTGCTGTGGATCGGGGGAGTTCAATAGCTGGAGATGAGCAGGAGATGAGTGGGGACCCGGGGTGTCCCCCACCCAGGCACCTGCCTCCCCTCCTCGCCCTCCCTGGGCATCACCACTGCTGCAGACCTGCCCTGGGGAAAGGCTGAGCCCTAGGGCTGCCCCGTCTTGCTGTCGTGCTTGACACCAGCCTCCAGCCCTCGCCCACCCCCCGGATCTGCTGTGATTTGTCCAGTTCAGAGATAAGAACAAACCCTGAAACTCAAATAGGACCTCACACTTTGAATTCTGTTTCCCTCCCTGCAGCAACCCAAATCTGGATTTTACAAGAGACAAAAGGTTTTCAGGTTGTCCAGGCCCAACCTTTGAAAACATATTCATGACCAAGTAACCTCCTTATTTATTATTAGCACCTCTCTAAACAAAATCTTCTGGAGGAAGCACAGTGTTTATGTGCTGAGCCTGCCATGCCTTCTGCTTCAGCAAGTCAGGAACACAAAGTCTGTCTGCAACAGCAGCTGCAAAGTCCAAGGGAAAATAAGTCAAGGCTACGAATGGTCATATTAAATTTTCCTGCTGAGCCCTGCCTCCCTGTGCCCCCTCAGCAGCTAGGCCTATGAGTTGGATAAACTATTTCAGCTGGCCCATTCAAACCCCCTAACCAGCTCTCCAGCAAGTCACCTAAGTAGCATAGCGCATGAGAAACCCTGGCACTGCACACTGTGGTTATTACCACCAAATGGAGCTTGAACTCCAGTGAAGATGCAGCCAGTTAAACCAGCTCTTCCATCCAGCAGCTGAAGCCCCACGTGAGCATCTTGCGTCTCACAGCCGTGATGGGAACTGGGATGCTGAGAGCGGTGAGCAGCAGCCCCGGCCAAGCCGGCGGTTTGTGTCCGCCCTAGCTGGGAGCTGCTGCCTCCGTGCCACGGGAGCTACCGAAGTGTGGCTCCCTGCCCAGTCCTGGACAGCAGGATGAAGGATGTCCCTGGGGCTAAAGCTGCACACAGCGGTAGGATCAGCTGCTGACTTGGGGAGCGATGCTGCGGGATCAGTCCTTCCCACACCTCAACAGCATCTTGGAGCTGGTAACGGCTCTACTGCAGGAGCAGTGGGTCAGCCAACTGCTCTGGTGGCAAACGCAGCCAGGCCAAAAAGGTGATTAATTTTCAGGCTGACCTGGCTCCCTGCAGAAGCACCAAGGCCAGCACAGGCAGCCCTGATTTAGAGAGATTTAAGATGCTGTGGCCTTTGCCATCGTGATTGCTCTGGTGTAAATCTGAAAGTCCGCTCTCTCCTGCCTGGCACAGTCCTGCACAGTCGATGGAGTTAAGCAGATGCACGTGGGCTAGGTAGTCTGCCCTCAGTGACTGCATAGGAAGCCAGAAACCACTGCTGCCTGGCTCCTCACCTTGGTGTGTCTCTGCGTTCTTGCTCTAAAGCACTACGTTAGCTTGCAAAGGCAAAGTTAAACCCTTCAGATTTATCATTTGCAGGTCAGTGTCTTCACTAGTAAATGCATGTATGAATTTTCACTTCTTTTACACCCATCCTACTTACCTTGTCCTAATAGGAAAAGTGATTAATGACACCAATATTATCATGGCCTTCTTAAGCGATAAATGTCTTTTACAACAACTATGCAAGGATCAGGGGAACGTGCAGGCCAGCGTGTTTTACCGCACATTGCAAAGTATGACAAAATGAATCAAGTTTCCTCTTTTTCACAGAGCATCCGAGAAAACAAGGTTTCCTTAATTACAGTGTTGGTTTGATATTTGTTTCTCAGCAGGAGGAAGTTAAAAAATGAAGGCCCTGAACACCAATGGTGAGTAAAAATTTTCTTTTGCCTAATGTTACTGTTATTTTCCAGTCACATTTTTAACTGCTGAACACTTCCTGTACAGGATTTCCACCAGACTTCTTATGCGTACTTGCCCCAACGTGCAGTTATGTCCATCCTTCACTCAATACAGATGCTCACATACAGATATAATCTGATTTTTAAATGCATATGGTGCTGTAGCAAGAGCACATCTGAATGATCTTGCGATAGCTATTCATCCAAGGCTTAAATATTTCAGAAAAACTGTAAATTCCTTTTGTTTTAGTTTTTAATATTCAGTAGGCAGATTCTGCTGCCAGTGACACGTGCATGAATCCTGACTTGACCTTTCTCATTGTGCTGCTTTGATTTCACTGATTCACTTGAACATGGTGTTTGTGTACACAATGGGAAACAGTGTCAAAGCACTTTGATTTATGACAGATTTATACTGCTCTCATTAATGCCATGCTGTGGCTTACCCTCTGGGATGTCTGGGAGCTGGTAGTGCTGTGGGCTCCCTTGGAAGAACCTTAATGTCCCACCATGGGTTCTCCCAGGGCTGGGAAGGGGCAATCGGCCTTCTTAGATCCCAGCCCAAACTGGAAGGACTACCACAGAGTCTCCTCTGCTCTTTTTGGGCAGTAATTTGGGGTATGAGGCATAACAAAGAGTGAAAGCTTGGAAGAATGCAAAGTTTCTCAAATAAAAATTCCTTCAAAGTCAAGCCCAGTGTGAGGCATTCAGAGAAAGCATTTCAAATAAGTAAAGCATGAGCAGTTATGTGTCAAAATAACCCTTTTCCAGGTAAACGCAACAATAAAATAACTACCATAGCTGGCATGTCTCAAGCAGAGCCAGCAGGAAAAGCGTGAGAATGCAGAGAGCTGAGGTGACAACCCCCGGTCGGGGCTGAGGGTGCTGGAGAAGGGGCGAGGGGCATGAAGGGACTTGCCAGGGTGCTGTCTGCATCAAACTGGTTTCTGAGATAAAAAGAGGGCCTGTCAGCTCACTGCTATTCAAAAACCCAAAAAGAGAAACCCGCAAACTCAGGCACAAACCAGCAAAGCAGCGAGGAAGAAAGCTCATTCCTGCTTTCTCCAAACAGAGCTGGTTGCTGCCTGAGCCCAAAGGGGTGGCAGAAATGACCCCGAGGTCGGGCTCTCAACCTGTCAGCTCAGATTATCCTTGTGTAAATCCCACGAAGCAGAGGGCATTCCTGCATGGTGTCGGGGGGCTGCTTTGCTTGCTCAGCCACCAAAGCTCCTGCCAGGGTTTCTGAGCACGCTTTGCTCTGGCGACATGACTTTGCACACCCTGAGGCTCAGCCCCGAGCCCGGCACATCCCCCTGACCCAGGACGATACCAACAAAAGCCACCTGCTCTTAGGGGAGAAAGTTGAAACCACAAGTCCAGAAGGATATAAGGGCTTGAGCAGGGTGGGTCAAGCCTTTTTAAGTGCTGTATGATCAGATTAGACAGAAGCGGTGCTAATAAAAGGCCAGATACTGGAAGATTTAAAGCCACTGGGAAAAGACTTGCTGATTTGAATGGGTGCAAGGGAGGGCCCTGCAACAGCGGGGTTTGAGGGGACACTCCAGGCTTAGACCCTGATGCTTAAGGCTTTCAGCCCTGCTTTAGGTAAGGGTGGGAGGCTGGAGCACGGGCTCCCCAGAGGTCCCTTCCAGTCTGAATTATCCCCTGACTCCATGAACTTGTTCTAAATGTGCTGAAAAACTTCCTGAAGTTTCTAAAGTTTCTTGAGAAACTGTTGGGATAAGAAACACACCATCATCATAATACACACTTGCCGTGTCTTCTGATGAGTGCCCTGTGCTGAGACTGAAAATATCTCAGTTCAGTCGCTGGCACTGCCTCAGACTTTCTGGGTGATGCTGAAAATAAAACCAAAATATCAGAGCAGTCAGACTAAATGTCCCATTAACACAGCATCCTTTCTTTGGCAGGAGCTAAACCAGGTGCTGGGTAAATTGTTTAACCAATAATCCCTGTGCTCTGCTTCTGCCCACACGTTCAAGGATGAGAGTAATCCTTTCTTCCTTCTACTCTTTGCCTGCGTCTAGAGCAGAGCCCTATTTTTGCTCTATGTTTGTACAGCACCCAGCACAAGAAACCCCAGGTCTCACCGAGTCCTTGGTGCAGTCAACTACAAACTCTTCTCTCCTCTGAGTGGCCATGGACATGGCACCATGAAAACGCTGCTTTCTGTAACTTAATCTACCATGATTTGTCACTGAAGAGCAAAACCTTCAGGATAAATTAAAATAATACTTCCTTTTTCTTTTTTTTTTATGAAATTCAGAAATGCATTTCCACTCCTCTTTGGTTTTGAAGATGGTTTTATGGAAAGACAAAGGCTAGCATACAAGTCAGAGGGCAGTATTCCTGCCTGGCCTACCTATAGTGTAAGGTACCGCGAGGATGGGCAAAGGATGGCCACTGCTACCCTCTGGGACAGGAGATGGTAAAGCCTCCAGCACAGCCCAACTGCCCTCACTCAGCGTGTGGGGAGAGTGCCTGGGCCAGGCAAAGGTGCAAAACTCCTCTTCCACTGGAGACAGTGCGGAGCCAGGGGTTAGTTTGTTGTGATTTAGGGAATCCAAAGGGTTTGGTCAGTTTTTGTGCCAAACCCTAAACCCAACACTTGTGTTGCCACTGATACTATTGCCGGAGGGAGCCAGAGGCATCAAGCAGTAAATTCAAGAGAATTAAGACTATCTGCTGCCCAGGACTGCCAGCCCACGGCTCCCTGTGGAGTCAGTCGAGACAAGCAGTCGCAATATCCAAGTTAAATTCCCTTGAAAGCCACCTAAACCCAGTCACTAATGCTCTGTCCCTCTTGCACGCAGCAGTAGGTAAAAGCCAACCAAAGCAACAATTTTGCTAGAAATTCTAGAAGTTCTTTACAGAGAGTAGTCAGATATATGTACATAATAAGTAAATACATACATAGACATATATACACAACTTCTGGTTGGATCTGAGTTCCCACATCAGTCGAGTACCTATCCTAAGGAGTCTTCCAGATAAATGGGCATGTGAGTCCAGTTTTCATAACACTGTAAATGATGCTCTGGATTCAGTCTCCAGGATTCCATATGCGGACAAAATGTGACCGGAGCCAATGGTAACACAGTTCCTTACAAAGGAATGGGAAAGGTGCCTGATTTTTGGCCACTCCAGATCGTTATTCATAATGTAGAGGCAAACACCAGCAAGGGGACAATAAGATCATTTATCATCGGACTTGCACAAGGCTGAAAGACGAGTGTCCTCTTGATCTCTTTCTAAATGTCTCTGAGCTGAAAGCGCTCCTGTCTCAGCAGCAGTTTTCTTCAGAAGCTAGCTAGTGCTATCAGTGCCTTTTGCCAATAGCAGCTATAATTACATTAAATCGTTGATTTGTAGAAGCAGAAGGAGAACAACATGTGCAGAACAATGTTGCACAACATCGCAAAGAGTTTGCACACTTCTGTCACTCCAGTAAACCACTTACAATGACACTCACATACTCCTATTTTCTCTCTGTATTTTGGAGATAAGCCTGTTTTGAATTCTTCTGTGGAATTATCTGATGGCTGCACGCAGCTTGATTCATTGCAGCCATTAGAGGGGAGCTGGATGACCCCCGAAACAATTCCCTGCTATGAATAGCCATTGTGATCTCACATGAACAATGGCACAAGATGTCATGCATCCTTTCCTGAGCTTCAGAGAGTGATGCTCAGATACGAGAACTTAAAAATAAAACAGCATCATATCTATGAAGTGGAAGGGACTGCAATATGCACTGCGTCTTCTCTTGGAAGCATACTGGTGTTCATGTAAGTGCTTTCTACCTCCAAATGTTGTTTTTTCTTCCCAAGCCTGTGCTGTAATTATAATTCTACCTTTAAACCTGAGTGCACTTTGTAGGCTTAATAAGACAACTGGCAGCAATAATGGCAGTAATTACAAATATGTTCGTTGTTCAGAACTAAAGAAAAATACACTAAAGATGAAAAATGCCATCACTCAAGAATTTCTTGGAAACAACACAGGCAGAAATGGGCAAGTCTGCATGACTATAAATATCACAAGCACAGAGCTTACATTATTGAGGGCACGTGTGCGATGAGCGTTCTTCTGAAAGACTCTGGGCAGCGTTAAAGCATGAGAGCACAAGTGATCTGGGAAATATCAAAATATTATAATCTGCTACGGAGACACACAGCTTTTCTTTATGGCTTGCAAAAATATACTCGAGATTCCAGATGCACTCCGCTGCAGGAGCGCCTATTTATGGCAAATGGAGAGTGCACAGGGAAGTATTGCTAAACAAGTTGGCAATGGACCAGCATAAGCAACTTGGTAACGAGTTATTTTAATGGTATTGTATATCCTGTCCTGAGCGTCATGGTGAAATGTCTCAGGGAACAGTTTGTAACAACCACCTTACAGTCATCCCACATGTATCATCAGGATCCAAAACACATGCAGAGTGGACACAAGACAAATTGGTAGGGATCTTGGTTGCCATGAGGAGTTCCTCAGCTCCTCGGGAGAAATTGTGTTGGAATTTGGCAATATCCTGAACACAAACTGCTCCCAATAAGCCATCAGGAGACCTGAAGTACTCTGTTTTCCCATCTGCCCTCCAAAGGGCAGGAGGACAAACTGAGTATGTCTAAACAACAAATTACTGGAACTCATCTTCTTATTTTATTATTTTTTATTTGCCAGTATCCATGAAGCACTTCTCCCAGTAGCTCCTCTCAGACGCTATTAAACCTGGCCCATAACAAAACTGGGAGGTTTTGCAGCCTGGAAAATGAAGCGTGATAAGGAAGAATTTCTCTGAAGCTTTTATTTAACCCCAAGCTTCTCCTTTCTCCAGCCATCATGTAATGCGGGTCCAAGCTGCGCACCCGAGAGGCATCTGACTCCAGGTGCTTGGTCTCCACACATGGAATACCATGAGGAACAAGCCACATTTTGGGACCTTCGCAGTTCTTTGCTCCATGGGCTCCTTCTGGACTTTCCCACTTGTTCTTCGGCCTTCAGCCTCTCAGGAGGAAGAGGTGGTGCGTTGTTCCTGGTGCCGGCTGTGCCACCATCCTTGAGCTCTCTCTTTCCTGGCTGGTGCTAACCTGAAAACGTGACAGATCCTGTTGGCAGCTTATGCAATTAAGACAAGACCTTGTTCTCCAGAACCAGGCAGAAGTCTACAGGGGCCTTTCCACCTTGGATGCTTCAAAATCAAATGTTTCCAACCTCAAACTGTGAGTTGGTGTACTTCTCCAATGCTGTTATCAGCTTAGGTGTTGATGTCGGTGGTAAGAGAAGCGATCCTCGTGACATGTAACATTTTCACACAGTTGAGAGTGGGAACACGAAGTGCTGCTGAAAAAAAAATGTTGTGGCCCTGCTCTGAGCAGTGATGCTGGAAAAGCTCTGTTCAAGCTAACAGGGCAGCCGCTGCAGAGCCGAGGCTCCAGCTATGGGCTAGATTCACGCTTTATTGCTTTCTCTGGAAAAGCCATGGGACCCACCCAGATTGCCCACTGCGGTCCCCTAAAGGCTGCTGCAAGGTCAGATTTGCTCTCTCTGTGGGCAGCAAGCCTGGAGGGAAGTCTCCTGCTTGAACGGACCATGTGGGTTCGTTATTCCCAGCCCATGGGAGGGTGTCAGTCCGTCACTGGGGACCCCTGAGAAGCTTGGATGCCGGTGGACTGTGAAGTCCCTGCATGCAGGAGAAGTGGGTGGCCCTAGAGCCTGCTGCTCTCCCAGCTGCTCTCTTTAGAAGTGGCATCAGGCTCAATTTAGTTGCCTAACCAGCAGTGCCCGGTGCTATTTAAGATGCCCTTCGGCCTTTGCTCCCTCACTGCTGCAAACTCTGTGCCCATCTCCTAACCACGGCAGACATTTCGGCTGCTCTAGGGCGTCCCACATGGCACAGGGTGCCTACATTTCAGTTTGGAAACCAAGTCCACAGTCCTCAAATCCCCGTTTTTTAAAATTATTGGCATCAACAAAACAAGCCCAGACTTACAAAATACAGTGCCTGTCAGTTCGTGTTTATATATGTAGGATTCAGTGCATGAAGATATAAATACGTGCCCAAGCTTATGCAAACTTTCTACTAGGAGAGCAACAGCTCAGATGTACTCGCCCACTCGCCGGTGGTTTCTGAATCTCATTTTCTAAATATACGTTGCCCGATTCACAGGGGGAACACAGCGTTTGGCACCTCCCGAGGGGAAACACAGATGTTTGGCTCCCGGCCCCTGGAATTTCTTGAACTTCTGTGGACAAAAGGCGAAAGGCCAGAGGTCGAGCAGCACTATTTATTCTGCCCCGTTTCCTACCAATTGTTCAAAACTGCCCAGCAGATAAAGCACGGGCATTTCTTGTTGGCGAGACCCATGGGGGCTGCCGGGACGGCATGACGAATTCCAGTCATTCCTCCAGGCTGCTGGGGGCTGCCCGAGCCCCCCTGAGGAAAACCGGCCCCACCAGCCCGCAGCCTGCCGAGGAAGGACCTGCCCCCAGACAGACCACCCCTTCCCATGGCACTGGCTCTATTTGTTTGCTGTCGCTCAGCGGGGAAGAAATCCTGGGCCACAAGAGGCATCTCGCCTGCCGGGAGGCCGGGTACCCCGCAGAGGCAGCCCCGGTGAGGATGCCTGAAGGACTTCTTGCTTTTCAATCAGGACCACAAGGGAGAGAGGGAGAGAGAAAAAGAGATGCTTGCCTGGATTTTAAACATTTATTTTTTCATGCCCTTAAGCTTTAATTTAACTAAATTAAAGAGGGTGGTGAGACAGTGGAACAGGTTGCCCAGAGAAGTTGTGGATACTCCATCACTGGAAGTGTTCAAGGTCAGGTTGGACTGGGCTTTGAGCAACCTGATCTAGTGAAAGATGCCCGTGGCGGGGGGGTTGGATTAGATGATCTTTAAAGGTCCCTTCCAACTCAAACCATTCTGTGATTCTATGAATTCTGGAGAAAAGAGTCTGGAGAACACCCACGAAGTAACTAGAACTAGGTCCTATGGATCCAGGTAGAAAAAACCTGCAGCCCTAAGAAAAGAGCTGGGATCAGCACAGTCCCTTCCTACGGCACTCTCCTAAAAACAGATGGCTGCTCCCACAAGGACACGGGCTGTCCCATAGGTTTTTTTCCCAGCCCAAGCTGACTATCAGACAGCAGCCCAGACCTGGGCACCCACCGGGGCGGGTACCCGAAAGCTGCCGTGCTCTGAATCGCCTCAACCTGCACAGAGCAGCAGCCTCTGGCTGCACCAGCGCTTTCAGTGCCACCAGCGGGTCTGCACTCACTGTGGGCGGTAAGCATGGGGTGTTTTCATCTCAAAAAAAAACTAGAATGTGCTCCAGCTGCTTTTTCGGTAAATGTGCTCTGCCCTAAAAACAAAACACTGCAGTAACCACTGTTCCCTGACAACAGGTCAGGGTGGTATAAAGCTCCCTGGCTGGTGTCCCTGGCATTATTGCTACACAAATAATGGGGGGGTACACCGCAAGTGGTGGCCTGGCTCTCCATCCTGCCCTCACATCACCTGTAAGGCCTATAATTGAGCGGTACCTGTCACATGAAAATGCCCCCACTTTGCAGGATATCCCTGCCACAGAGGTGGCACTGATTCTGCGCTACTTTCAGGTATTTCTACAGTGAGAAGAGAGAGAGGTCTGAGACATCTGCATCCTCCAGCCAGTCCTGATCACCCAAAGAGCCTTTTGGGGCCAGAGGGGGTTGTGCATCAGCTGCAGCCTCCCCTTACGCTGGCACCGAATCACTGTCTGGCACTGGGTGGTTTCCCAGCACCAGGAAAACGTGAGTGTGGAGCAATGCTATCTTCCCTCCTTTCCCTCCCTCTGTCCCTGCCCTGGGCATGCTCTGTGCTTACTGTGTGAACATCTGCAGCTTCAAGGGCTGCAAATACTAATAAAGATCTAAGAAAATGAAAGCTTCAGCTTGCATTCTCACTGAATGCAATCAAGATTTTTTTAGAAACAGCCCTATTTCATTCACTTATACGTTCTCTGCTGGTCTAACCTCTCATAGAAGTTTTTCTGGGGGAGCTTTTAGGTCCATAAAGTGGTAACATTCCATGCTGCCCCTCTCCTCCCTTTCTCTTCTCCCCAGCCCCCAAGAAGGTCTCAAATGCACTCTCATCCCCCCTCCTCCTCCAACAGGTAGAAAATCTGTTTAGAAATAAGAGCAAGAGCATGACCACCTCTCTGGTCATTACTGCCATGCCTGCTGCATGCCAGCACCACCAGGTCAGGCTAATCTACCTAACTCCTACAGTGAGTATTGAAGTGATTTCAGAGCATGCTACAATCCCACAGGTGCCCATGCAAGACTTAAAGCAACCAGTCCTGTGTCAAACCAGCCTAACATTTTGCAAGTTAGATATACCTAGTATTTCTGGGTATTTTGTTCTGTATTTCTACAGTACCTAGCACAGCAGTACTCTGATTCATACACGATGTTCCCAGGCACAGTCCCAAAACAAACGAGAAGTTGCAACTCAGCAATCGCAGGCTTGACTGATGGGGCTTAAATAACCCGCTGCAAGCCCACTAAAATGAAGAGGAGTGTGGCTTGGTTTCCATTGGAGCAGAAGCACTTTCTGTATCATTTCCAGATCAAGAAGCACAGCTCAGGAGATCCAAATTCTTTGGCCCGGCCACCAGACCTCAACTGGTTGATTGTAGGGGCACAATATGGCTGGGTTAATACTTCACCATTCCTGTAAAGGAGTTTGGTCACACAGTGCTGTTAGTTACACCACTAGCCCAAGCTAGCCCTGCGACGGTGTCGCTGACATAACATCAGTCAGCAGGACCCTGCACCATGGCAGCACTGGTGGAACTCCCTGCAGACAGCGGGGGAAGGCTGTGCACAGTCCTTTGGGGTCAGCAGCATGGCCAGCACGTGAGCTACATGGCTCATGAGACCCATGTCTGGAAATAAATAACCAACAATCCTCACCTCCAGCTTGTCTTCTTTAAACTGTATATCCCTCCCTACCACTTTTCAAATTAATTTGGACCTTGACCCAATGAAGCATTCAAACATGTGCTCCATTTTAACCATTGTTCTCGGTGGAGCAGAGAGATGGGGTGATGGCATGTGTGGAGTTTGTCTTTCACACTGGCAGGGACAGATGCCGAGTTCATCCCTGTGTATTTGCTGATGGACAGTAGCAACCACGTTTGAAGAGGGCTGGTGTCCCCTGCTCGGCTCGTCCCCAGGGGAAGAGCTGTGCGGTCACAGAGCCTCTGCTTTCCTCTGCCCTGAGTGCACCCCTCCTTGTCCCTGCTAGCTGTCTGGCCAACCCTGGCAGACTTGTGAACCAGGCTAGATCTACCCCAAAGTGCTGGTGGGGTCTTGTCGTGGTTTAACCCCAGCCGGCAACTAAGCCCCATGCAGCCGCTCACTCACTCCCCTCCAGCAGGATGGGGGAGAGAATCAGAAGTGTAAAAGTGAGAAAACTTGTGGGTTGACATAAAGACAGTTTAATAGGGAAAGCAAAAGCTGTGCGCGCAAGCAAAGCAAAACAAGGAATTCATTCACTCCTTCCCATCGGCAGGCAGGTGTTCAGCCATCTCCAGGAAAGCAGGGCTCCATCACGCGTAACGATTACTTGGAAGACAAAACACCATAACTCTGAACGTCCCTCCCGTCCTTCTTCTTCCCCTGGCTTTATACGCTGAGCATGCGGTCATATGGTATGGGATACCCCTTTGGTCAGTTGGGGTCAGCTGTCCCAGCCGTGTCCCCTCCCAACTCCTTGTGCAGCCCCAGCCTACTCGCTGGTGGGGTGGGGTGAGGAGCAGAAAAGGCCTTGACTCTGTGTCAGCACTGCTCAGCAGTAACGAAAACTGTGTTATCAACACTCTTTTCAGCACAAATCCAAAACATAGCCCCATACTAGCTACTCCGAAGAAAATTAACTCTAACCCACCCAAAACCAGCACAGGTCTCTGCCCGGGGCTGCTTTCTGCTGCTCCAACACACTCGCAGGGCTGTGCAAAGGCAGTGGATAGGGTAGGCTGCAGCCCAAATCCGGACAGGGCACACGGCCCTGTGGGGAGGCTGTCTCCTTCATGAGTCCGGTTAGATGGAGTGTCCCAGCAGGTCCCCAAATGCCACCAGCAAAAGAGCCAAGGACAGGGTTCTCTGCCCCACTCCCAAGTGAAAAGGGAAGGAAGGGGCATGAAGCAAACAGCAGAAAGGCCTCAGTAGAAATCAAGGGCGCTTCGTGCCTCGGATCAGCTTTCAGCCTCTTGTTAGATGAAGTCCAAGTGCAAATATGGTCCTTCTCAAAGAGAGATGATAAGGATTGATGCTATAAGCAAAGCAAAAATCTCTTAAAACACTTGCTACGAGTGTGGGAAGCCACTCAGAGGAGCTAGAAATCATGCAAAATGATGGGGGCTATGAACTCAGGAGCTTAGCTCTGGCCTGCTGGGATTGCTCTCATAACTCCAATCTTAAGACATGATCTGTTTGAGGGAGATAGGAAGGGGAGAAGGAGTGCAGGGGTGCTGTTATGCATCACGTGTACGCACCACTGCCAGCAACCTGTCACTTGACAATGAAGAGCGTGGTGATGGAGCCCACTGAGTAAGTGCATACGGCACGTGAAATGAAGGGGAAAGCGTGAGGTCTCTGCTCCGGACCACCAGGACTGGTAAGCAGGAGAGAAAAATGTCTGGACCAACTCTCAAGCTGCCAGAAAAGATGCAAGGGAGAAGCTGTTATCCCCGACCGGGGCCGAGGGTGGCTGCTGGCAGTCAGACATCCCATGTTTATATTCCAGCTGCCTCCTATGGAAAGTGCACAGAGTCCAGCATTTCATAGCAAATGTAAAACACCAGGGACTTTGATTCACAACTGGGATTTATCTAGGTACTGCCTGTGGTCATTGTGGTAAGGTTCAGATTTTACAGTTCACTGCCCCAGGTTGTGATTCATGCTGAGAGAGGCCATTAAAAAGAGATTTACAGAAGATACAGGAGAACTGCCCAAATTATCCACTAAGGCTAAGCAGAGAAGCAAAGACTTCACTCTGCTTCTGCAAGGGAAAGTTTCTTCCCTTCAGCCAGAATTAGACACCTAAGCCTGGTCAGTCCTTCCTTTCTTGCAAAAGAAAGATGCACAGAGGAGCAGTGCACAGCCAGACTGTACCTAGACCAGTAAAGTGAGCAGCCCATGGCCCTGGTACTTCACACACTCCTTGTCCATCCTGCAGGACTCTTAGCACAGTCTCCAGCATAGTTTGGGCCCAGCACAGAGAGCAGTCTCCTTATTTGGAAGGGAAGAGACATTATCCTCATGGAAGTAAGCTGGCCCATGATGTTGGCGTCTCATACTTCTCATACTAAATCCAAAACACAGCACTAGGACAAAATTTAACTCCATCCCAGCTGAAACCAGGACAGTATCAGAATGAGAAAACAGGGTTTGGGCTGTTTTATTTACTCATTAGTACATGTGCAACATCAGACATTGGAGATCTGGTTTAGATTCCCCTAGATTTAAGTTTCCAACCCTATGGAGAGTGCAAACTATATGATGTGGAGGGATAGGGCTCACTTTGTGTCTGCAGCTGAAGGAGTTCTAGTTTTATAAAATGAGTACACGTTTATTGAAGCAGACACTGGACACCTCATCCACCAACCCTGAGACTCATAATCCCTAGTACATTATAGCTGTTGCTGGCCCAAAGAAGAATTAATTGTTTTACGTAAAGTGAAAGATCCACAAAAACCAGGATTTAGAAAGCCCCACTCCAACGTCAGACAGTCTGGTACCTAGGATGCTCTCCAGGGCTGCCTGAGAGACCTGCATCCATCTCCTTCTCTCTCCAGATAATGACCCTATCCCTAACCCTGGGGTAAGTACGTGGGGTCATTAGGCACTTCCTTACCCTGGCAGTACTGGACTCAAACTTCACCCATGCCCAGGAGAGCTTGTTCTCCTTAGACCAGACTCGGTGTTGCCCAGGTTGAGGCAGACAGCTATCCTCGTGCCATGCACATCCTAAAAGAAGTCCAAAAAGCTGTATCTGCATTAGTGTCCTGTTACACCAGTGAACAGGGACACAGGATCATTTTTCATGTGATATACTACTAGTTAAAATAGTAATGTACTGAGGAATTTAGTTCAGACAGGATGAAGCTGGCCACATGCTAGACTGAACTGCATGTAGTCTCTGACTGGGCCATGACAGAAGGACTCAAGTATGCATCCCTGAGGCAGATACACGACCGTTGTTTGTTGCGTGGTTGGTCGGGGTTTTTTTGCAGTAACATCATTTTCAACCCAGATAAAGATGCACAGACATGTGTGTGGATCACATGAAAATGATGAGGCTTGAGGAGTCACAAAGGGCAGCCAGCACTTAGATAATCCTAACTGCTGTAAACGTGTCAGGAAAATGAGAGGGAGGGAGAGGCTGTGCCTGTGGGAGAGGGGCACGGCTGAAAATACTCCCAGGGCCCACAGCTTGACCCTTAGATGAGCTCAATCTTTGATCTCAACAGAGGACTCCCACAAGCTTTGCAAGCACAGCCAAGCATCAGCTCATGGATGTGCACAAAGCTACTCCTCCTCCCTCCCTCAGTCCCACCGGGGAATAGCCCTGCAAGGTACATCTTCACAGCTCCTCACTGCGGGGTCAATTCTTAATGTTTATTTGTTGACTTGAGTGCTTTCTGATATGGCACATACAAAAAAATTTATTACTGGTGGTCATTTCCATTAATAACACAATAAATGGTCGTATTTATAGGCTCATATTTAGAGGTTATAATTGTGGGTTCAGCAGGACAGAGAGGGCTGAAGGTAACTCCAGCGAGCCTCCCGTGCCAGCCTCCCCACACTGGGTAGGTGACATGGATACGAAGCTCCCTTCCCCTCCTGTTCAGGCAGAGCTCGCTCTGCCCCCAGGCTGTGTTGTTAGATGGGACAAGAACCCCAGTTTTTCACATCCCTTGGTTGTCTGAAATAGGATTTTGTTTCAAATACACGTCCAAATAAGTCTTGTTTTTCAGAGGAGAGAACTGGGACATCTAGAAACTAAGACCTGATTAGACAAGTGGTATCAGTTTGAGGAGTCTGAATACTTCATCATCCTCTCTTGGCAAGTCTTTGTGGACTAGCTTCTTTTTTTAGTTTTTTATTTGTTTCCTCAAGAATTACATTTTACTTGAGATTAATAGGTTTTGGCATTGTACGTACTTACACCAATCCTACCTAACCTACAAACTTTCTCTTGCAATATCTTTAATAGAAACCCATTTGCCTTCCCTCCTGTCTATCCTACCAAACACTCCTATATTAAAATAAATAACTGCAGTGTCTTGAACATGTTCCAGGGAAGGGTAAGACACTGCACTGGGAAACAACAAATGTCACGGTCTGCATAGGGAAAAAGACAAGCTTTGTTTAATCTCTGCCTCATTACAAGCACTGTGTCCTGGCTCTGAAAAACACGAACTCAAGCTGAGTTGATTTCCTTGCGAGTGAGTAATGGACAATCCAGCCGGCTCATCAGGAAGCACGGCCCCAGGGCTGTGCAGTACACGGCTTCCACGAAGAAAGGGCCATATTTGTAAACAGAAAGCAACAGCACACGTCGTTATGAGAAGCAATTCCCTATTTGACAGGTGCTAAAACAAAGCCACCAAGCTCTCTTTATAGGGAATGAGTCTACCAAACAGGAAGGTCAAAGATGTGACAATGTCTGGATAAAAGAATAAAAAGTACATCTATATCCTCCTGCCATTATGCTGGATACAAGACCAGTAAATATTTCATGACTGTGGAAAGTCTGGCATTGTGCAAGTGCTTTTGCTCTGCAGGATGGTGGAGCCAGGCCAGCAGGGACCTGTTTGGTCCCACTCCTCAGAGAAGGTTTGCACCTGCCCTGTGCTCACCGGCACAGCGGTGAAGGTGTTCACGCATTACGAAGGGCTTCAAGCCAAACAAGAACCAGCACATCTCATGGGTATCAGCACTCACTGGTCATTTTGTCTAACAAAAGGGAGCACAGACTCTTCTTCATGCTCCTCAGAAGTTCACGGGAGAGCCAGAGAGAGGGGCAGATATCAAAGGTTGAAATCTGGCTCCTGCCAAATCTAGAGTAAAACTCCCATTGGTTTCGATGGACTCAGTTATTTATTTTGACTTCAAGGCTGAGGCAGACTACTGAACGTCTTGTCTGAAACTCCCACGAGCAACAGAAGTTCAACATAGCATGCCCCAAACCTGCTAGTGAACCACCGCAGTGGTCCCCAGCTTCCCCTGTCCCTGGGCTACACAACAGCAAGTCAGACTCTGGGAGGAACAACACATCTTGCTCTCCTCATAGCCTCCTCAGGCCTAATTTTTTATTTACTAGGGCATAAGCAATGTCATATCTCATATGACAAAGATACCTGCCCATCATGGATGGAAGGCTGCTGATCTCAGAGACATCTCTTAGAAAGCTGTCTAGTCTTGCTTTGATTGTTTCAGGTGGCAAAGACCCCATGCGTGCCATTGGAAGTTTTTTCAGTGGTTAACTGTCCTCCTCCATGTGCACTTACCGGATCTGTAGAGTCTTCCTTCCCCCAGCTGCTCTTGGGGGCACGTGGTTTGGGTACTAATGCTGCATGCTGGCACCAGGCTGTGTTTCACGGGGAAAAATATGCAGCCCTCCATAAGCAGATTAGGAAACAAACACAAACACCGAGAAGCGGAGAACAGAGCAGGAAAAGAACTCATCTCCAAACAACACCCATGTCAAGAACCGAGGCCTCCGCTCAGTGAGGAAGCTAGGGAAAATGCGGGATTTAAAACTGAAACTGATGGGAGCCTCTGTTACCTTGCAGCATTAAAGAGATACAGTAGTGCTCCCTCTCTCCTGACAGGCCCATCATGGCCTCGTTTATAGTCAAGCTTGGTTCTGTATGAACATCAAAAGATATCCCTTGTTCGAATCAGCTGCACAGTGCATACAGTGTCATTTGGGAAATCAAAGGTATCTATCATCTGGATCGTTCGATGTTTTCATGGTCTTGTGGGTCTTGTTTTACGTGAGCAAGGTGCCTGGACCCCACTAATGTACTGGGCACCACAACTAAAAGAAACCATTGCAGCTTGAGGTAAGGTGGACAGTTGCAGAAGAACTCATCTTCAACAGACAGCTAGTCCACACAGCCGCCACACTCTCCAGTACTTGACCATATCTGCAGATGCTACAACCATTGTTAAGTGGGCTTGTACAGTGATATTGCTAACCTACCACAAACCCTTGGGTCCAAATGATCCTCTTGACACACTCTACGTCTGAACTCATACATGTGCTCCTACCTCCTCCAAATCCCCACCTCTCTTTCCTCCTCTCTCTTCCTCTCGCTGCTTTTCTCTCTACCTTGTCCCCCGGACCTTATTCCATCTCCATTACTCAACACTATATAAATATCGCTAGCAAAAACTGGGCATTACAGAAAATAAACCCAAAAGCAAGAAGGCGGCAGAAATACTTAATACATAAACAAGCTGGTTTGTAGGAATCCTAATGTCATTACTTGAGGAGAATAAAGGAGGACTATAAATTCTAATGCAAGTCTCCTACTCAGTTGTAAAACATGCTGCTGTATTTACACTAAAATAATCATCTGACAAACAGTTATGGGCTTTTTCCCAGAAAACTGATCCTGAATTTGTTCTCAGGAAGTTGCTCATAGCCTCTCACACTCCCCTCTTTGATGCCTGCTATTTTAGGATTGTTCTACTCCTTTTTTGCCTCTCTCCCTATAAAACTGGAATCACTTTAGCCCACAAGGTTATTTCATAAAGCCTCCTTCTCAGCATACGAATCCAATTTTAGATTTTTAGGCTTAAAAATGAATACGTGACAAAAAAAAGAAGGTGATCTACAGAGGGAGGAGAGAAAAGACAGCTCCAACATCCATTGTTTCACCCTTAGCAATCTCCAACATATTCAGCAGAGTCGCATTCATTTTACTGTAAGGGATGTGTAATCTCCGGGTGGATCTGCTTAGTAAAGATTTAGTATTGAACGGCCAATGCCTGAAAGAATAGGAGTGCAGTTGTAGTGTGTTGCCCAGGGATGGCTGCTCAGTCAGCTGCCCAGAATAAACAGAGTATGCATGCAAATTAGAAAAGTCTTTGGGAAAAAAGCCACTTACATAGTAATGGCCCAGCTCTCAGAAAAGGTGTTCTGTAAAATAAGTTATTTGTGGAAGACTGCACTTTACTTTTATACTTTCTATTAAGTGCATAAAAATATATTATTAACCTTTTGCAAATCATGGCTGGGCAACATTTGCAGTAGATGTGGCCACTCAGTAGCTGTATTAAGACGTACAGGCATCATTTTAACACAAGCCTGAGGCTGCAGGCTGTTAGCTGGAACAAGAGACCAGAACAAGCCTTCTGAAGAAAGCAATCTGAAATCCATTTGAGGCTGTCTTCCACATGAGAAATTGTTTCAGCCATTCCCTAATAGTCATCTTCCCTCCCCAAATCAAGACTCCTCGAACAGAAAGGGGGTTTGTTTCTGAGGTAGGTGTCCAAACCTCAAAAAGCAGTGAAGATGTGCCTCAAGCAAACATCCTCTCCGAAGCTTTGGTTCCTGTGCACCATCCCTCTGATGCCATGTGGGACTTGGGGGTTTCGTTTCTTCTTTTCTTGCTGCTGGGCTGCCAGCTCAGCCCTTCCCATCCCAGCTCTTCACTTCCTCACAAGATCCCCAAATCTTCATTTAGGCAATCACATTTCTCAAAATTATTACCGGAAATGTGCCAAAAAGGATGTTGACAATGCTCAGCCACCAGTGATGGTTTGGTTTGGTTTAAATAAAGGAATATCCATTCTAAACATCACAGAATGAAACCTTCTGGATGCGTAACACTTCGACAGAAATAAGCCTTTATTTTTTAATCCATCCTACCTGCACTTAACTCGACCAGTCCCATTCAAATTATTCATAAATGGGCAGTTCTCACAGCACCCAACAGAGAGCAGCAATACATACACACTAACTAGAGTTAATTCCTTACCAGACTTGATCCCTGAAGAAATTACACATTGGCTGATAAAATTATTATGCACACGTTTATCTGACTGTATTTAAACACTACTTAACTACATTTTAATCAATGAGAATTCTTCTGCTACAAGTAGCCAGTAAAGTACTTGAATAAGTACACTTTCATTCTGGAAAAACGTTAACTTCTACAACTGTCCTCTTTTGTGTGGGGCTATCACTTTTATTCTGAGTTTAATTCCTACCCAGCAGCATTTTTAAGCAGAAACAAGGCAGGCAAATGGAATTTTTGGAGCTCAAGCATACATAGCAGTAATTCTGTGCTCTCATGACATGATGCAAGTGGATTTGCACAGTACAGCACTAAGCAGCTGCTGGGGTCCCATTTCTGGATGTGCAGGTTGGTTGTTGGGAAGACACAGCAGCTCATGCCCCACCCTGGGCATGGTGTCAGGGGAGCTGCACAGAGCTGGGACCTGGGGCTCCTGGGACACCTGGGTCCGCTCCTCCCAAGGGATTTAGCTGGGCAGCTTCAGCAGCAAGGACCGTAGTAACCCCCGCCAGCAATGCCCAATAAATCCCCGAGTTACAGCCTTATCCTGAACACAGGTTCACACATCGTCAAGGAGAAGAAAGGTGTTTTCAACTTGGATTGCCTCTACCTTGGGACAATCCTGGAAAACCTAAACTACACTGTAAAAAGGACAAACACAGCCCCACTTTTTACACCTATGCTCCTAGTCTCCTCTTTCATTTTCTCAAAGATACCAAAAATGAGACATTTCATAGCAGGCTTAAGTTGGCTGGTTTGGCTGACATCAGACACCATTTTTCAAAAGGACATTCAATCCAGAGGGAAACGCCTACAAAGCTGCAGAACACATCGGGTTTGATTGACAGCTAATTTTTCTCCCTACTTTTCTGTCTGGCTGCACGATCAAGAAATCAACTATTCTACACAAATTTTCAATACAGAACGTCTTTACCATCCTTCTGGATGTGGTGTCACTCAGGTACATTCTCAGGGTTTCCAAAAAACCTGGGATTCATGCCTAGTGGCTTGGTACCAGTGGTGGAACTTTTAAGACTCAATAAATATTGGGAGAGCTGGGACACACTTACTATGATTGGCAACAAAATCAGAAATCACATCCCCTGGCTTTCTCCTGCTTTACATATATCATATGATGCTTTGTGTTCTTGGCAAATCATTTATGGAAAGGTTTTTGGAAATGAGTTCTTAGCATTAGTCTTCTAAGTTAAAATGTAAACACTGCGATAAATGGCTTGATCTTCAAATGTATTCAACAGCCTATGGCTCTTTCAGAGATCAGAGCTGTTGAGTGCTTAGTGCTTTAAAAATAAGTCTGATTTTCTCTTGTGCCCAACTTTGGATAAAAAGACTAATTTTAATGTTCAGAAATGGAGGATTTGCTTATACTGCATAAGCATTCTGTAATCCTTAGAGCTTCTAAATGCGAAGTGCTGCTGTTAATTCACTTATTCTGGTGTGGTTTTGGAGGTGTTCAGTGGAATAAGTTGGAAACATACCTTGGAACATTTTTTAAATGCTTTGAGGAAACAAGGACCAGATGACAATTGATGTGACATACTTATCACCTGCAGCGGAAAACCACCATCGAGAGTGAAACCATAAGGCTTCTCCCCACGTTCACAGCATTCTACGTAATTTGTAGTACAACAAAAAAGCCTTTGCAGCCATGTATTTATTTGTCTTGCTTGGTGCCCTTTGTGTTACTCCCACACATTGGACTTTAAAGCTTTCTTTGACGGTTTTATTATCTTTCATATTTTGCAGCCCTTTAAAGGCATTGATGTTGCAGCCTGTTCTGGGGAACTGGTGGCAAAGCTCTCTTTGTTTCTTCTAAAGGAAGACCCCGAAGGCCACTAAAGCTGCTCAGCAATGTTTCCTTTCCTTTTCAGGGTGAGCTGAGGGAAGCAGCCCACTTTCATCTTAAATCTTACCAGATGAGAGGGAAGCTGGCGTTGATGACCAGGCAATGACGACCAGTGCTGGAGCCCAGCAGCTAGTGGAGATGCAGCATCAGCTGGGGGACAGGCACTGCTAGGGCATGGAAAGCCGGGGTCTGTGCTCTGCCCTGCTGCTGCCTGTGGCTATTCCTCAGCATCTTCTCTGTAGAGCAGAGCTGACCATCTCACGGCATCTGCTGGCGGACTGCCCAGCAAACCCAGACATCGCTGGAGGACAAATACTGGTGACAGCAGCACAGATCCACGTGCATGAGAAAGCAAAGCTTTTCCCAGTGACGCTTGCCGTAGCCCTTTCCCTAGTGGGATCACTGCCATGCCTTACTTATTTACAGATATCCCCCCTTCCCAAGCAGGGAAGATTTGAAACCGTATTTGAAAGAGGGTGTATTTAGACGCTTATCTCCTTCTTGCTGGAAAATTTTTTAGTGACTTTATATTGTAGGAAAGTTCTTTTCACAGGCATAAATGCTGAGCAAGGAAATACTAGCTAACACTGAAAGATGGACAAACTATCTCAAAAATATGAGTGCTTGCCTGGAGTGCAAGATTATTCAATGCTGAAAGTTAATCATGCTAACATGAGCCTCCACTGTAAAAGCAAACTATGTCATGTTATCATTTTCAGCCCAAGAAGTGAATATGTATACTGTAACACTAAAAATAAATCAGTGTCTAGCAATAAACAACCATTATGTTTCCTGCTGGGGGTAAAAAAACCAAACAAAACCGCAAGAAGCTGTATGGGAGAGGAAAGGGGTAAGGAGAGAGATGGACTTTTTACCAGGACCTGTAGTGACAGGACAAGGGGCAAGGGTTTTAAACTGAAAGAGGGTGGATTTAGATTGGACAAAAGGAAGAAACTTTTTACGGTGAGGGTGGTGAGACACTGGAACAGGTTGCCCAGAAAAGTTGTGCATGCCCCATCCCTGGAAGTGTTCAAGGCCAGGTGGGACAGGGCTCTGAGCAACCTGATCTAGTGAGAGGTGTCCCTGCCCATGGCAGGGGGGTTGGACTAGGTGATCTTTTAAAGGTGCCTTCCAACCAAAACCATTCTGTGATTCTATGAGGTTATTCTGGCAAAAGTTATCCGTGCAAAATCCTGCTCTATACGGGCCATCACCCCTCCGCCCACATAGACTCTTGCTCTCCAGGGTCTCCTACAACAGCATGCCATGTTTGCATGAATTTAAGGATGGTCAGCAGATGCTGCAGCCTGATGATTTGGTGTCTAGTGGTCCCTCTCCCCCCGGGGGTCATCTGAAGACTCCCTCGGTGCTGGCTGCTCAGACCTCTCCCACGGGCTTTACTCCTTTCCCAGCTATCAAGTTCACATCTGACTTTTCTGTTTGTTGCCTGCCTGGACCCAAACACTTGCACTCCTACCAGTATGAAACCAAGGTCCAGCAGGAGAGTGGAGCTCTGGGAGAATGAGGGTGAGGGTAAAGGTATTTCAGCTCTGCCTCCATGGTGGGATATCTCATTCCCAACTGCATCCCACGGCTACCTCTGCTTCTCCGCCTCTCTCCGTGTAGAGCTGCCTGCTCTCCTGCTGCCTTCTCCTCCCTCTGTTTCTCCTTTCTCTTCTCTAGCTCAGTCAGTACATGCTTCAAATCTGGTTTAGCTGCTTCACCTGCCCCCATGATCACAGGCTCCCCTGGGTAATTTTTCTTCCTGTGGATTAATTGTGTAATTCAACATACACCTCAAAATATTCAACTGCCTAATATCCCCTCCACAGCCTCCTCAAAGCCCTGTCTGAACTCCAGGATCTTCTTCAGCTTTGTCTCCCAGCTGTGTCTTGTCTCCCACAGGTTCCTCAGATGCCATTGCCCACCTAAGGAGTTTCCATTAAAAATACTAGCCAGGATTATCTGCCTCCCGCAGCCAGACATCTTTGCTCTCTCTGCCTTTAAATGACATCCACTGCCGTCAAAATTGCCTTCATCTCCCTCCTCAGCTCTGCAAAAATACCGTATCAAGCTGTCCCTACAGACTCCAGGCAAAATCACAACACTCTTCCCCAGTCAAGGCCTTCAGCAATCATCCTCTGCTTGGATTTTAAAGCTTTTTGCCTGAATCAATCTTGTTTTGAAATGGTAAAGACAACAGCTTGCAAAGTACATACATTTACATACCTCACTTCATTCAAATTAACTGGGAAAGATAAGAATCTCCAGCAAATTAATTCTGTTAATGTTCTAAACTGTGAATTTCAATCAAAGCTGAAAACCAAACCAATTCAGCTAAATTGCTGACTCTTGTTACACTTTAAGTGATCTAAAAGCATGCATCAATAAGCAAAGCAACTTCTCTTTGTGCAGCTGAGCTCCAGACTGATTTGCTGCTTTCCAGGATTGTCTGATAAAAAAAGCCACAGTCAGCTCCAGCTAATAAGAGAAAATCAATCCAGAGCCAAAGAGCAATAAAAATGTGGTAGCAAGTTCAGAACATTTTGTCACAGCTAAAATTGGTTTCCTATGAACCATCTGAAATAATATGCACTGCAAAGCTTTGCAGATCACAGCCGTTGAAATAGCAAATGCCTGGCTGAATATCAGTTCCAGAAGCAAGGAGAAAAGCCACTTTTTGTCCCAGAATGAGGGACAGTGCCGAGGTGAAGAGTTAAAGGTGTTACACCAAGGGTTTGGAAATTAATTAAGTGCCCTGGGACACTTGAAACCCAGGAGTTTAGCTGGAGAAACTTTGTTTGAAATGTTCAGACCATCTGCATGTTTCTTTGGATAACTTGAAACTGGACTGCAGCTTCTGCAACAAACAGAGCCTTATAGATCAGAGATCAAAGCCATGCGAAAAACCTAAGAGCAAATCCAAGTGAAAGGTCTGGAAACAACTGGGACGTTTTATTTCCACCGTTCCCACACTGCCACAGCGGCTGGGTGCCCCACAGGCTCTCTTATTTGGATTTCTAAATATAAGTTACACTGGTGCAGCTAAATCCCAGAAGTGCATGGGGAGAGAGAAGAGCAGCGTTTACAGACTCGAAGATGCAAGACTCCCGTGGGGGTTGTGGGTTCAATGCGGACATCCCTACCTTACCAGCGGCCAGGGCAATTCCCAGCAGCCGGGTCTGGGAGTCCAGAGCAGAGGGCAGGGGGGAGGAACACAAAGGGCTGCAGGCAAATAAACCACCTACACAAGGAGCAGAGCTGCCTGTGACAACATTTGGTATTTTTTGTGTCCTGGGAGGCTGGGACTGGTGATGGCAAGTGCAGGTACCAGCACATCTCTGGTGAAGAGGTGCCCATCCAGCGGTGCCATCCGGCACAGCCACAGCCTGGCTGCCGCCCTCCAGAGACCGAGGCCACCTCCTCAACCTCCAGTCCATCCATCTCCCACCTCTGAGTCACCAGGGACTTGGTCTTGCTTCTGTAATCGAGAGACAGAAACGTTTCCTACAAGCCAAAGAAGCCCCTGACCTTTTTTTTTAAAGAAAAACTTGTGTTTCCACTGCTGGAGGAAGCCGGAGTCCTCTTTTTGGCCACAAACTGGCTTCCCACGAGCAGATGTGCTCAGAGCATCCACCCACGCAGCCCCAAAAGGACAAACCTTAGGAGGGAGCAGGCGGCTTGGTCTCCACCAACTCTTTTCACACAGATCAATGAACGCTCGCTGAACAGAAACGCCTTTTCATCCACAGCAGCCGAGGCCGTGCTCCGGCCCGTGGCCCATCCCCTCCCTACAGGACTCGAAGCGAAAACGTGATTGATGATAAAAGACTGCTTTCCCTTTTGTGCTTCCCCCATGGCACCACACGGCTTGAGCAACGTAGCCGTTTCCAACCGTTTTAAAGCGGGGCCCTGCTTCTATTTTTGCAGCGGCGTCGCAGCCCTGCGAAGTTTGGTGGCTGCTGCTTATGGTGTGAATCGTCCTCCGCAGGCAGCGTGGGGAGTTAAGCAAACAATCCCCAGCTCCGGAGGGAATGTGATAAATAACTCCATACGATTCACATGGAAATGGTTTTCAGTGGAAAAAGCAACTCCGACTCTGCTGCCATCGCGGTGATGAGCACATCTTCCACGCACGCTGTGGTGGGGCTCCGTACGTGCTCTGTGTCACCCTGACAGGGTGTTAATCTGCTGTGGTCCACCTCGTTCCCATGAGCAGATTGTACGTTTAATTGATTGTACGATGCACGTTTCATTCCTTGCTGATCGTACAAGCTGATAACTACCTTGATAGGACTATTAATTTAAAGCTCTTGAATATTTTCCTTGGCATCTGCTATGAAGAAATCAAGTGCTGTCCTTCCCGAGCGCTGTGGGTAACACTTCCTTCCCCTGAGCTTCAGAAATAACTTCTCAGCACAGTCAGACCTATATGTCACTTATTTTCTCTGTAAGATATTTTTTCTCGGTGTGAAATGATCACACTTCCTTTACCCCCTCGTTCATTCAGGCTGCTAACCCGTGGTGGAAGAGTCTGTATTTTGCAATGGTTTTGCAAAATGGTTGCGCTGCTCGAGAGCCCTCTGTGCTGCCGTGCTACAATTGTAGGAGATAAGTAGTGAGAGAGGAAGCTGCAGGAATCAGTCTGATGACTTTTACACACGCAGTCACCACTTCTGTATGAATTATAATGCAATTAACAGTTGCAAGTTTACACAGCATTTTTTAAGCGCTATTAGAGAAGCAGTGATTTTATACCAAGGCATAGACAAGAAACGGAGCCACAGGTAGAGCTAAAAACCATGGCATATCACAAAAGACTGGGCTTTTGCCTATGCTATTCAACGTCTACATAACTGTCCAGTCGAGCTATTCAGGCAGACAAAATTTTATCTTTGTAGAAAGTTTTGAGTAGACACCCAAACAGTGACAGAAAGGTCCGAAGATACCACCAGCAAGTGAGTCTGTTCTAAGAATAAAACAGGCACACGTGTGGGGAAAGCAGACTGGTTAATCCACAACCAGGACTACACGGGGGCCCTTGCAGAAACCTGGGTTTGGGAAAAAAAATGTATTGCTGCAGTAAAAGAAGAAAAGAAAGTGAAGAATTTAATGCTGATTGTGTGCATCACAATAACTAAATTCAAAACCACCCCTGCTGTGAAACGACAGGAGTCGCAGCGCTGGCAGAGAGGAAACAAGAGGAAGGCGGTAGGGGAAGAGGCAGACCGGCTTCCCAAAACCCACAGCTGCCTCGCTGGCTCTGTGCATGACTCAGAGTCCTTCTTGAAGACCTTAATCCATCATTTCTGGGGGGAAATGAAAATTGTCATGGTGCTACCTGGCAATCACTCTCCACACACTGCCTGCCGTCCTGCTCGGCATGGCGTGCGTCGTCATCGGGAGAGCGCGGGTTGCGCAGCAGCCTCTGCCCATCCACGCAGGCTGCTGCCGTGCCCTTTACATCTACGCCTGCTATTACAGCATCCAGCTGGATGTTCTGCCAGCAGATGCACAACACGGAACAATTGTGCTTACTGGTGGCATGGTTTCCGTCCCAAAATTAGATTCTTATTGATTATGATAACTAAAGCAGCCTTACAAGGAAACTATTTTGGCATTTGAGCTAGTCTAGCACTATTATTTGTCAGAAAATTAATGACATCCTTCAATTTGCTTTCCAGATGGACAATATAAGCGTCTTCATGCTCCACTGAAGCTACCTTCTTCTACTGGCTCTTTGCAGCTGCGTTCAGCAGAGCCCTGGCAGGCTGGAGCTCAGCAGCCAACTGGAACAGGGAGAGAAAAGTTTCTGAGTTTCGACTTGTGTTAAAATGTTTATCTGCTTCATGCACAGCTGACGCTATTTTATAATATATAAACATACTGTTGCTAAAACTTTAATGGGCATAATTACTGCTCTTTGAAAATTTTAATTATATGGATTATTAGGAAATAGCTTAAGAACTTGGATAAGATCAGGGGATTTGGATGGGCTGTCAGTGACGCAACCTCTGCGCCTCTAACTCCCTGTAAATTAATCATTTTTCATGGTTTATGTATACATTCCACTTCTCCACGTAATATGACACTGCAGGCAATGTGTTTCACGGGGTGCATTTCACATCCCGCCGTGCTCAGTCACTCCAGCTTTGGCCCTGCGCCTCCCCAGGAACGCCATGGCTTCTCTGCACAGAGCTGCTCGCTGCACCTCCTTACGGGGCCGACCGTGCCTGCAGACCCAGCCAGCCCCCGGCCCTCAAATTCTTCTGCGTTCTGATATTTTTGAGGTTTTCTGCTTATTCCTGTCTCATCTCAGTAAGGCGTAATTTCACTTTTAAAATATCCGTCTGGAGGACTTTTCTGATAGACAATTTACAGGTTTATGTTTTCACATTTTGAGGTTTTGCGCGTTTTGTAACCAGCTCTGTGTGATGACGAGAGCCAGACTGCAGAGGAGCAAAGCTACCAATCCAGTTTTGTTCATTCACATTTGCCTTCTGTGGCTTCTTACTCTTCCTGTTGGACATTACGGGATGAAACCAGGAATTGAATTATTGAGTACGGTGAGAAACTGGCTTGCCAATTTATAGACTTATTATAATACTGGGTCTAAAATGTTAATCTGCTACTAATCAAATTGCTGACTCCTTGTATTAGAATATATAAAGCTGTTGTTCTCAATTTGGGGCCAGCATAGACCAAATTTCACCTGTTTGGCACCTTTTGTACACCACGAATTTGTCCTGTAAATAGACCCAGCCCTATGACTGGGATAATTTTTTCTCTCGAATCAGCCAAAATGTGTTATAAATGAAGACAATGCTGCTTGCAGGCACAGTTTTCTGGCTCGTACTCGGAAACTGCAGGCTGCCATTTCCTTTTCTGAATGTAAAAATGTAGTTAATGTTTAGGTATTTTGTACAAACCCCCTGTGTGGAGCTGACCGAGGAAGCAGACCTCTGGGTGCTGCGCAGCATCGCCGCTGCTCCCAGACCCCACCACAGACCTGGGGACCACCCATATCAAGCTGTCCCTACAAACTCGCTGCCCCTCTCGCCCCGCAGATGACGTCTTGGGGAGGTGAGAAGGATGCTGTATCACCTCAGGAGAGGGAAAATGTTTCGACAGGCCCCGTTATGTGCCACTGATTCAGCAGTCTGCTGTACTCACTGCTCACGGACATCAAGAGCGAGGTCTCTCTCCAGCCCCTGGAGAGGCTCAGGACATGTGGCAGGGAGGAGAGACCTATGCCGGAGCATCTTCCACCCCTGCTGTTGCTGCCCGGACAGCCACCCGAGCAGGAATGCATGTTCGGAAACCTCTCCTTGACCTTTCCTTGCTGCCCGGACAGCCACCCAAGCAGGAATGTATGTTCGGAAACTTCTCCTTGACCTTCCCTTCCTGCCAAAGCCCCCCGAGGTTTGCCAGCTCCAACCTACCAGCCAGCGCAGCCCCAGCCGATTGCGTTCTTCATGCAGACACAAGTTACAATATTATCCAGAGCGTTAGAAAGGCTCTTTCTGATTTTTTGGGGCAGTTATAAATTACCTGCCAAAATTTAATTAAATTAAATTTCTGTGAAGACACAAAATTTCAGCCCATGAGATGTTCTCAATATAAATCACCACCAGCTTTTATTGTGCATGGAAGATTACTTATATAGGTATTTTTCTAAGACGTAAGAAACCTCAGTGTGGTTAAGAAACCTGTTCAGGACAGTCCTGGAAAGGAAGCAAGGAGGAAAGCTGTCAGCAAGGCTCAAGCAATTTCCCAAGCACCGCACAAGAGGTTTCAGATGGCCACGAAGTGAAAATTGATGTCTGAGCCACTCGCCGGCACCATCACTACCTGCACGCTCTTCGCAAAGGAAAAAGCTCAGGGAAGGTCACCAACGCAAAAGAGAGGTTGAGTGAAGCTGGGAGAAAGTCGTGCACAAAACACTTAGAGCATCTGCCACGAAAATGCAGAATCAATAATCCTGTCTATTACAATATGAAATCAGATCAGCAGGGCTGGCTTTCATCCCACATAAATAGCAGTTCTTGTCATTGCAGCCCTTTCACGGTATGCTTTTAAGCGATTGCAAGCAATTCAAAGATTTTCATTTTCAGAAACGTTACATAAATAATTCTAGGATTTGAAATGCTCTTTGAAACTTTAAGATGAAAAACTGAATAATCCTCCCCTTTCAGGGATTATCCGTTCTTCGTCCTTACACAAAATACAGGAGTGCATTAAATAAAGAACATTTGGATAAAGCTGGCGGGGTTATTAAACAGTGACTATTTTTTATTTAAAACTTTGTTACGACTATCGATGATCAAATACATCACATCAGTATGGATAATTTGAGGTAAATGTCTAAGTTCAGCCCTCACATAGCCTGAGCACTATGTTTTTTTCTATTCAAGATGATAAATTTGGTTCTACTGTTTTTAATTAGTTGGTCGCCATTATGTTTAAGAGCTAGTGACAGAACTGGACAAGTAATTCATAGGGAATAATTTACTCAATTAATTCAGCCATTTTTCTGCTTTCTTACTGTTCGTAAGGAGATTGTAATATTCTCACACTTATGCGCTCCTTGAATGCATTCACCAAATAAGTTTGTCACATTATTATACGCTTGTAGCCCCTGCCTTGATCCCACTGGATCAAGGCATGGGATGCGTTCAGGGGCACGCAGCAATCACCAGAGAAGAGAGGACATAAAGATGGGGACCTCTTATCTCAGAGAAAAGATGATTAGAAGAGAAGCAATTGAAGTAAACAAAACAATACAAGGGTAAAGTGAAGAAAAGGAAGGGCAGTTATTTTTCCTCGCATAATACAAGAAAGAGAGGATATTCAATGAAATCGCAAGCCAGAAACTACACAATATAAGAAAAAAAAGACCTCAAAAAATATTACAACGTTGGAACCTACTTCACAAGACAGTACCAGTGCCAAGAGCTTAACACATTTCAAAAGAGGATTAGACATTTATATGGATAATGGGAATAATGGATCTTAGACTATGATTTTAAAAGCAATATAAACCCTTTCATTTCAGGGCATCAGCAAGTCTTGCAAGGTCAATTCCTTACAAGTGCTTGTATTTGAAATTCAGAGTATGAGCATCTTGGTTTCCCATGGTCTAAGGCCACAGCTTGCATGGTGTCTTTCTGTGTCTTGCTAGATAGGTGGAGGTTCAAACTGGGTGCACAGTTTATACATGCAGCCTTCTCAGTTTATTTTTTACAGCTCTATCTTCAGCAGCATCACTTACCTCAGTGTTCCTGGGGGTGAGGAGGGTAGCCAGATCATCTGGAGCGCAGGCTTTCACTGGGTGCACACAGTGTGTGAGCTCTTTTTCTAGAGGACATTTCTGGAGGCATGTTCAGGGGCTAACCCTCTTCTCAAGGCCTGCTCTGTGGCATCAGCTGTGGTTGCAGGGGGAGACGAAGCCAATTCCCATTTGCAAAGGACCGGGGAAGGAGGAGGGCTGGCAGCTGGAGATGCTCTGTGGCTTGGCTAGGAGCAAGGGGAAGCACTTGGAAAGACGGAGAGAGAGACCAGGGAGCACCATCACCTCTCAGCCCTAGTCTTCCCCCAGCACTTAGAGTCTGTATCAGATACATGGAGGAGAGACAAGTCAAAAAGGTGGCAGAGGTTCCCTTCCCATTTCAGTACTTAAATGTTGCGGGACGTCAATGCATTCAGTAACACCTTTACTCATTTCTGTTAGCCAGGGCTTGGCAGTGCCAAGAAAACCTGAAGCTTGTTCGTAGGTGGGGAAGCTGAAGATCTTTTCCAGATCCTGTTCTGTATAGATTTCAAACCTTTAGAAGTCAACATTCAGATTTTGTATTTCAGATTCACCACCCTTAGGAAATTTTCCCTCTCTCCTTCACAGTGCTAGCAGGCCATTTTATGATACGTGATTTGTAAGAAGGCAGGCATTTAATCAGCTTAGACATTAAATAGGCTCTGACACAAGAGCCTGTACAATGCTTGCGCAGTTCCAGTTCCCTCCAGACTCGCTATGAAAAATCATCTCGTGTTCTGTAATGAGAACAGTAAATTACAGAAAGCACATTGGGTAAACGGCCATGAATCTCCCTTCTGAGACCCCCACTAATTAGAAAGGTGAGAAAGGCTTTTCCTGGAGCAGAGCCAGACTTGTGCCTGTGTCACCATTTCACAAGGTTACTTGGTGGTTCGCGCTGGTTCCATTTCGCCAGGGTATTTCGGTCCACACCGTTGCGGCTGAACCCGGCCATGTTCTGCTGATCACGTCAAGTGATGCCAGCCAAGGCCACGGCTCAAGGTTCCTCAGGGGAATTTTTCCTGTTCTGGTTTCACTATAAATAAGTGAATAACATTGCAGGTGCAAGGGTCCAAACCATCTGGACTCCAAGCACAGTTTTGACTAATCTGCTTCTGTCTCAACCATTTCATCTAACATATCCTATCCAGGGCCGCTGTGTACCCACACCCCCCCACCCCGAGCCCCAGGTGCATCTGTGCCCTGCCCTGACACCAAATAGCATAGCCTGACCTCATCAATATTATTAAACTCTCCTGGCCTCCAAAACTGTGTGCTACCTCCAAGCAACCCCAGGGGAATGGCCCCTTGCTGGCTCCTGACCCAAGCCTGAAGTCCCTGAGATGCTGTCAAGGAGGCTTTGCCAGCACCGGTTACTATAGGGCAGACTCCTGAAAAAAAAAATAAGGACTACAAAGGCTACTGCCTGGCTCTAACAGGCAACTGGATGCCATATGGGAAGGAAAAGTCTCACTTTAAAAGTTCCCATTTTCTCTGGGGCAAGGAGCACAGTTTGTTCTGGTTTGTTACCAAAAAAAAAGCAGAACTGACAAAATGATTTATTTCCAGCCTGTTCGTCACACCATATCCTGCCTGGCCCATCCCGTGTGAGGCTGTCTGACACTTTGTATTGTTGCATCTCGAATGCCATCCACCTGTGGGAACTGAAAATCATCCCTATAAGATTAACCCAGCCTTTGACCATCGCATAGAGCATCAAGTCACTGGCAGGGAGCAAATATCCTTTCTGTTAGCAAGAGATAACATTCATTTTCTCCATCAGCTTCTCAGTGCAGAATCGCTTTCTGTCACCAGGAACTGATTTCGGAAATCTCTCACAAAGGGCATCCTAGACAGTAATGAGGTTTCAGGAATATCCAAATAACTATCACTCCTATAATTGTCAATCAGCTCAGTTATGTTTAAATAGTATCATCCACACACAGAATAGAAACAGAAACTTGTCATCTACCCGTTTCTTCTTCCTCTTTTTCTGTTAAAGAGGAGTTGGTACATTGGTTTTTCTTCTCTCCCTTTTTAAATAGCATCACTGCATTTTGTGGAGCACATCTCCTGCTAGGTCTCCTAGCAGGATCAGAGAGGCAAACAACCCCAGAAACCAGAGACATTATCAGGAAGATGGCTAAAGGCTCTCGCTAAAACAGTCCAAATGGTTCGTGCTGAAAGCAAAGGCTCCAGAACAGGGACAGACAGCAACGCAGGACTGTCACATACAAATGCTACATCAGCTAATGGTCCAGCCTTGCACCAAGTGCAGAAGGAGCCATCACAGTTCCCTCTATTAGCTACCAAACCCCAGCAATCTATGTGCAGTGGGGAGAGAGGGGAAAAACTCATTTTAAGATATCACTGCTGTCTTCCTAGAGAGCTGGTAGTCACGTCGTGGGGTTGCAGCTCCCACCACTGTGACAGCCCAGAAAGTTCTCAGCTTCTCTGCTCCCTCTCAATCTCTCAGCCTAGAGGGCAGGAGGCCGTGAGGATTGTTGCAGGATACTGGTGAGAGCTCTGTCCTGTTATCAAGGTGCCCTCAGCAGCGACAAATCTTAACAGTTCAGGCTGAGACAAATCAATCAATCTGGCTTGGTACCCTTGGTGTCCGTCTACTGGAAATTAAAGGCCAAGCTAAAAGAAAAAACTTTCGTCTCATAGCAGACGTACTGCTCGCAGCCTGCACGCTCCATACATGCAAGCAAATATGCTGCATGTAGTAAGCATGGATATTTTGGCAGGCACATTCTCTGGAGCTCTTGCTCTGGCTCTGGCAGTGTTTGGCTCACTAGTGTTGATGTAGCCAAAGTCCCCTGGACACAGGGAGTTGGTTTCTCTTGGGTTCGCTGTTAAGGATGATTAAGAACATGAGGCTGAGAAGGGAAAATGTTTTCTCTATCACTTCACCATCCAGCCTCTCTACTCAATGCCAATACCAACTGCAACAGCCCAATGATCTCTACCATAACATTAGTATTTTCTTGCGGACAAAGCATGCCCTCCTTGAATGGGTCCCATATTCAAAAACACCTTGCAAATACTGCTGGTACACCAACCATGATGCAATGGCAGCCATCCCATCGCCTGCAGGGATGAAAGGGAGGGCATCAACAAGGGACCATGATCCTTAGATGTATCTACAGTCCCCTTCCCTCTGCTGTGAGCAGAGAAGTGCCGAGATCCTCAAAGGTTTGAGAAAGATGCTTAAATGCCTTGGAGGAACTGGGCTTCAATTACTTTCTTCATCTGTATTCCTTCCATTTTCCCGGTTAGCTGCTATAATCAGAGGGGAAAGAGATGCAGTCAGATATCTTCCCATCTCCTGCACCTCCCCAGGCGCTGACTTATGGTAGACAATAGGAGCGTATCTGCTCATCACAGCTGGCATCGTGACCTAGAAAAAAGGATGATGAGGAAAATAAAAGAGTTGCTTGCACACAAATATGCGTGTACACAGACACAACAGAATAGCAGAATGCAATAAGTGACCTTCAGGGAGGTGCACACAGAAGCTTTGTTGTTCTTACATTTGGTGTCAGAACTCGACATGTAAAACAAGGTTTTTTACTTTCTTTCTCATTCACGAGTGTCTGCTTTATAGAGCCTAATTAAAGCCACTCTGTTTCCAGATCAGTGAAAATGTGCAACCTGTATATAAGTCCTTTCTCTACAAACTGAAAAGCCAAAATTATGTTATTCATTTCTACCAAAGAAACAAGCAAATTTTAAACCCGGAGCAGTCTCAGAAGTAACATCTAGCTATAAAACAAAGCAATGTAAAAACATAGCTTTGAGAAAATGTCCCTGCCTCTCATTTAAACAGGCATATTTATTGATGGTAAGACATAATGTATTTCAATCCCAGCTGAATAACTCACCTCAAAGTTTTTGAAAGAAACACACATCTATTTTGAAAATATATTTCCTACTGTAAGCATAAACTATGTTCAATTTACATTTTTCAAGTATGTCATCTTTTATGAGCAGGAAAGCACATTAAAAGGTGAAGGCAGAAGTCTGCAAACTTGCAACATTCTTTCCCAAGTACACGTTTTATTTATGTCCTGATAAACATAAATAAAGCAAGGTAGCATCTAAGAAAATTAAGAGCTAGGCAGAAACGTAGAGGAAGGTCTGACAGCAACAGAACAGAATATAAAGCACTGCTTATGTATAAACGTGGGCTTTGGGAAGGTTTAGTGCTTTGCAATGTAATGTGCTTAAGTAATTGAGTCCAAAGAGCGGAGAGCTGGATTCTCCTGCCAGGAAGAGGAATCTCCTTTTTTTTTGATCGCAGAAAAACATGTAACTGGCATCAAAACATAACATAACCTTGAAAGAAGACCCAGCTTACAGACCCTGCTCTGGGCAATAGGGCTTTCGCCTTCCATGAGTCCCCAGTTTTTACAGCCTTTCCCTGCAGTATCATGTAGCACGGGGAAAAACAGAGAATTCCTTCCCCATCTGAGAATAGTTAGCTTTAGATTTGAATTGAGATCCATTTTCACTTTCCTGTGACATTTAGTCATCTTTCCCTGCCTGGTTTCCTGGTTTTCATGTATTTTATATCCAGTAAGCACTGAATTTAAAAGCGAGTAGTGGCTTTGCATGGGGGGCTCCCTGGGAACAAGGGTTCCCCTGCCCCGCAGTGCCGGGCAGCCCCCCGCTCCACACCGGCAGCTCACAAGGATAAAGCTGAAGCAGGTTTCTGCCTGCCTGCAGGATTCACCTGCACGCAGATCGCTTTAGGCTAGGAGTTTACCATGTGCATACGGCATGACATCTTAAGCAACTCTCGTTGTAGTTAATATCTGATAATCAGCTGCTGGGAGCAGCATCAGAACCTCCCCAGTCATTTCCCGGGGGAGGATGTTAAAAACCTGGCGCTGTGGCAGCTTCCACAGCAGTGTGGGCACAGCTCCGACAGGGATGTGCTGTTGCACGACAGATCCACATCTCTTCCGATGGGGACAAGACGCAGGGGGGCTATGGCATCCTTAACCTCCTCTGCTAAACCCATCCCTGTATTTATTTATTATGCCCAGCGGTCTGCTGTAACATTAGAGGTGACATTTTGGGAAGGAACATGTGAAAGTATAAGACGCTGGCACAGGAGATGGGAAACATTTGCTTCTGCAGAAGACATTGCACTGGTGAAGTTCCGGGGAAGCTCATTTGATCAGGACACGTGATTTCTGCAATGCCCCTTGCAGAGAGGCTGTGTTTGCAGTGGTGGTCATCTGTGCCACAACCTGCCGCTAACAAACTGCATAAAACACAGAGGAATATCAGCTGAATTAAGTTTACCAAATTCAGTTGTTTTAACAGCAGGAGTCTTGGGCCTGATCCCGAGGCTGGGATATCACAGTGGGACCTGTATTTCGTTACACAGCTGGGAAAGATCCCCTGACTTTCTCCTGCACCTGGTCACGGTACCTGAACCCCCTGCTCCTACGTGTGCGGATGCGACTGTGCCAGGCGCACAGGACTGAGCTGTGGCTCGCCACCGCTCAACTTGCCCAGTGACACCTACAGACGGTTCGTTCCCCAATCTATTTTTGCCGTTTGCTGAGACTTGTTGAGGAGCAGAGCAAACACGGCACCTAACTACTAGGCCATAGTCAGCTCCTCAGAGCAAAGATTCTCAAGCATTTGGTACCTTGAGCGTGAAGACAAATGACTGACCGAGAGCAAAGAGGCTGAATAAGAGCCCTGAAATGCAGCAACAAGAAGTGAGGTCTCCTCAGAGGGAGATGTCCCATCCATCCTTCCCTCCCTCCCTCCCCTCACTGTTTCCCTGAGGATGAATCACACCTCCCATGCACCATGAGCTCTTTTTTTCGGCAGATCCCACCCTTTGGCACGTCTTCCGTGCAGCCATTCAGGAGCCACGAGTTTGCTGGCGCTGTGCTGGCCCCCAGCGAGCAAAGCACCTGAGAGCAAAGCACTGGAAAGCCTGCACGCTTTTTGTAAATTTAGCTCCTAATCACGCTGTGGCTTGATTCCCTGTTTGCAAAATGAACATATTAATCCTTCCTTTATCCCACTGTTTATCAGCCTCCACTCACAAGGTTGTAAACTCTCTGAGGCAGGGCTATCTATTACGATGTGTGTTTGGTTCAACAGAGCCTTGAAACCCTCAGGAGTTTCTAAACGCTGCTGTTCGTATATTATCATATTATTCATCCTGATTAATTTCTGGGTTGCATCTTTAAATGAAGATTGCTATTTCCTGAACCTTAACTCCAGAGTCCATGATCTAAATTTATCCCTGCTGTCATGCCATTAAGTTACATTACTGTTAATAATTCCTTGCTCTGAATGCACTGGCTTGTACTTTCCCATTTTGTACTTCTTTTACAAGTGATAAAGGATTGCTTTGAGGAATTTTCACTGCAAAAGAAATCAATTCTCTGCTAGCAGGGGAAGATAGCAAGATCCATATAAGGTGATCTCATACCACCACTGCTCCCTTGAACAAAAGTATATTTTTTTTGCAAGCTGTACATCTGGATGCCAGCTTTCCAACTGCCGGGGTTGATCTATCAAAACTGCAAAACAATCTATCTTTAAAATGAATGATGATGCAAGTTGTTCTCAGAAAAGAAATCTATCAAAAAAAGAATATAAATTACAGACTGGACATGTCGGTGGAGGAGGAATGCTATGTGGTTTATATCCAGTTAATCCACTGCCAAAACTTTCACTGATTTACACACTGAAATGGCAACCCTAGGCTAAAGGTAAAAGGGGCACATTGCCAACAAAGACCCTGTTTCTGCAGAGGCTCTGCACATGCCTCGCTCTCTGCGTGCTCCTACTCCGCTTGGAGGAAGAGCTTCTTAATCCACTGCCAACATCGGAGACGCCGAGGTGCTCCTGGATGTACTGCAGGGCGGTGGGTGCCTGCAAGGAGCAAAAGCTGCTCAGCTGGATGCCCCGCTCCGGCCGTGCTACTGGGACAGGTACAAGGAGGAGGTTAGCGAGTGCTGGCAGCTCCTCCACACCCGGCGGGCCCGGATCCAAGCTCAGTCTTGCTCTCAGCCGCCGGGGACTTGCACAGGCAGGGGAGGGTTGTCCCAGAGGCCCCCTTAGTCCCAGCTCCTCTGCCACGGCACTGGCAAGCCCCAGCCCCGGGGCTCGGCCACAGCCCCAGCTCACATCACTGTCACCCTGGCCGGCGGGACCCCAGACCCGATCTGGGGCAGTGTGCTGATTGTTAGCTGTAAAACCATTAATAACCATCAACCTGACCCTGCTGTGACTCCTTCAGCCACTCGGCAAAGCCTCCTGCCCATTTCACTTGTTGCAATAACTCCTCTCTCTGCAAACGGGCGCAGAGCAAGCCACGCCAAGGCTGGCTGACCCCAGCAGCACCCCACGTTTCTGGGCTGTACCAGCGGGTCCTGCGGCAAGGAGCTCCGTGGCAGAAAGGACAAATAACCCTGCGGGGGGTTATGCAGGGTGGTTGTTCAATGGGACCCAGCTAACCCTGGGGCCTGTGTGATAGCAAAACAACAAAGGCTCGTTACTTACTGTAATTACATACAATATACACTGCACAGCTGAGACCCTTTGATACTTCAGTGACAGGTGTTGTTACTTGGGGGATATTTAATACTGTCTGTCTTACACACAAAAATTAGATTGCATGAACGTTCAAACTGCAGCGTCAGGCACTCACAAGTGGAGAAGTGCCAGAAATAAGATTGCTAATGTGCCCTTCATTTAGTCTACTTTTGCATATGTAGTTGATAAGGTCTTTAATTACATGATCTCATGTTTGTAGTTGTATTATAAAACAAGCGCAGGGAAGCCCAAGTGAAGCTGTATGGCAACTTCAAACATGGTTTTTGCTAACTTCTCAGTTCTTCGTGTGAGCAAGGCAATGTATTTTTAGAGCAGCATTTTTCTTCATAAAATGCGCATTTGCCAAATCTATTTTCCTTCTCGCAGGGTTCTGCTTTGCAGTACCTCCGATACAATGCTAACTGAAGCTATTAGCAGTGCTGGGAAGAGCAATCAGAAGCCACATGTGAATTAGGCAGTCTCTATTACAGGCTGAGCGAGGTTTCAGCTAATTGATGAGACAAGGTAATTTCTGTGATTGAAAGTCTTTACTACAGATAAAGCACCGCGTTATTATCAGGTACAGCTTTGATTTTTCGTTAATTACTACACTAACTTTGGAAGAGGGGGGAAGTATTTATCCCGCATAAGGCAAAGAAAACCAAAATGTATACTTGGCAGAGTCACACTGTATTTGTCTGGGCTGAAAAACAGGACGTATCTGCTGGTAGACAGCTATCCAGTGAGGTATTTTTCCCCTGCTGCACTGTTTCTCTTGGCAGCACAATGTGCTAACTTTAGAAGTGTCTGAATGCCTTTGCTAAACCATTAGCACAAAATAAGCTCCTTTGTGTTTTACCCATTCACGCTTCTTAATTTATGTTCTGGCATCACTTTTCCTTGTATTGTGCAAGTCAAGAGCCTGCACATGGGGCCAAAATCTGTTTGTGCATGGATGATGATCAGGATAAGTGGTCTTGAAGTCGATACAACTACAGCTGCACCCAAGAAAGCCAGACCCTGCTGTGTCTCTTATTTACAATCCAATTCACACATGCCTACCTTGAAATCTTGCTCAGAAAGTAAAAGTGCATCTTCCTCTGCCTCGAGAGTCGATGACAGGCTAACCAGAAACAGGAACGAGCCATGGTGCATGGGGCCAGGGCTATGCTGGATCTGGACTTTCAGTTTGCCCCATGCTGGGAGAGCCAGGGGCCACCACGAAGTCCATCGGCAGAGCCAAAACATCCCTAAAGTGAAACGATTCTTTTTCTTTTGATTTGTCTCTGTGTTACAGCAATGTGTTTCATTGCCTGGGAACGAGACAATAAAAAAAAAATCTGCAGCAATAAATAATGTGAAACAGGATATTCAAGAACAATAATCCAAAGCACCGCATGAAGTGAGAGCCTTTCTCTTAAAACGTTGCACACTCCAAGTTCCCTGGGGCATCAAAATCCATTCTTTCATGTTCTTTATGGAACCAAGGGAATTGCTGGTGCTTGACCTATCAAGAAAATATATATTTTATAGAGGGTGATACCAAGCCAAGAAGTCTAATGCTATGAAGTTTGGCTGAGTGACACCGTTTGCAGAAGCAGCTGCAGCCCAAGAACTTTAAAGCGTCATTTTTCCAAACCCAGAGTAATTCACCGCCTTCCCACTGAAACAGAGAAGCTGAAGTGTTTTGGGACCATTTACTTCTGGGGCAGAAGGGTACTATTTAAGTTAACTCCACCTGAGGCAGCTCCAAGGATTGTCCCCAGGGCAGGCTGCCCAGCACTGGGATGGGAGCTCACCTGGAAATCCCAGGTGCTGGAAAAGGCCTGGCCAAACCCCAGGACAACAGGCTGCTGATGCTGGTCTGAGCCCCTTTTTGCAGATGGGTGGCAAAAAAAGGAAGAGTCCATTTAACAGAAGTCTTCAACCTCCTTGGATAAACCCGTCCTTGCCCTGACCAAGCAGCAGCTCTACCAGTTGGAAGGTCAGAGTGGGGCACGGGGGCTCAGTGTTGGGGCTGCCTGGCCTCGCTGCCCCCAGACCTCCAGGGACAGCAAGGGGGGACTGATGTCTCTGAACCTGCCAAAGCACCTGAGGTTTGACATCTCGGCAGAGAGCTGAGCTCTGAGTCTCTGTGGCCTTTCCTCTCATGCACATGTCCCCTGGCTGCACGGATGCCAACAAAACTGCATGCCGAAAACACACTCCTCCATCCTGACTCCTTGAGGGCTTTTCCTTCCTTTTTTCTCAAATTTCAAGCCCTAGAAACAAACACTTTTCATCCTTAACTATGCCTTCTTCCACCACCTTCACAAGACAATGCTCCTCCAATGTTTGTGAAAAGCTGCAGCTTCAAAGCAAAGCTCAGCTCACATAGGCAGCTCAGACCACAGACGACTGGTAAAGAGGAAAAGAAGGACGGAAAGCAAGAGGAAAAGATCTCTCTTGCAAGCACCAGCACACCCAGAGTCTTGTTTCAGCCTACCAACACACAGGCCAACACAAAGACATGATGACTGCAAAGCTGGCAGGTAAAAGTTAAATAATGGTACCTGCCAACTACAGGGTGAACGTGATGCTAAGAAAACACGGCTAAGTGCAACATGTGAAGCGGTCCAAAGGAAAACAAAATAAGCATCTACATTATCTCTTTTGAACTGTTTATAGCTGGGGTCTGATCACATTCCTATTAAGGTCAATGGAAAGATTCCAGGTAGCCAGGGCTGAAGTTGGGTTTGGCTCCACATCTTTGGCTCCGTAGCTTCATTCTGGGATGCTAACAAATATGTTTAATGGTGTAAGAGGGCTAGAAGCACCACCGCTGCCTCTCGGCTGCACAGTTCAGAACAAGGAACTGGCTCAACAGTCTTGGGGGAGAAAGGCAGCTCTGTCTGCTGCAGAAACACATCGCCTGATTCAGATGCAAAACCTCCAATTTATGCAGACAGACATACTTGTACACATACAAACATGCCATTTTTCAGCACAGCGTGTGGATGAGTGGGCTAATGAAAAAAGATGACATATCTTTCTCCTACACACACGCAGTCACCTACACAAAACCGTGCTAAAAACATTTTGTAAAGGTGGCAGTCAAATATACTGAATGGGGAATGGCAGAAGACTGCCTGTTCATTTTGATACAGTTTTAAGGATTAAAGTTAAGCAATAATAGTATTGTCTTCAGTGTTATGCTAACAATTCCTGCTCTGTTCATTCTAAGAGAACACATCTTGCATTAAAAATAGCTCCTTTTTTTTTTTTCTATCTAAAGCCTTGGGGGAAAAACAGGAAACAAACCCCAAGACTTTATTTGTAAAAGTTTCTGGAGAGTTTTCTCAGGAAAAGCAAAAGCAAAACCAGAGAGATTAGGAAATGTCAGAGGTAGGGCTGCCCAAACATGGAGACGCCTTTGATTTACTCATGTATCCATTTCCAAGAAAAGTGAACCAAAACTGCACAGCCAGGCCTGACTTTTGAGTGACTAACTCTGCAACCTCAGTGGCAGTCGTCTTATTTTTACTTATTAATACAGTATTTAAATTCCAAGGGGGCATTTGCTTGTTTGTTTTTAGAAAAGCAAGACAAACACCGAGCTGCGGTGGTGTCCCCGCAGTGGAGTCACCGGCAGTGGTCCAGGCTGCCATCCCCATGGGTGAAGAACCGCCCGAAGGAGGCAAGACTTCAGCCAGATGTTTGGTGACTGAGCTCGCACATACTCTCCTTCACATTTATTCCCCGTCTGAGCTCTGCTGTCCTTTCCCCTCCAAACTCTTCCCGCCCCAGGCCTGTCACATCATTTCTCTACTCACCAAAGTCCCAGTCTCCTCATCTTGCCAGCCCTGTCCCTATTCCTCTCCTTTCCCAGCCCTTATCTCATTGCTCAGCCATTCTCAGTTCCCCATGCCCAGTCTCTTTGCTATGCATTTCCAGTTCTCCCTTATTTTTCCACCCTTTCTATCCTTCACGTCTCACCTTCATCCCATCCAGCTCCCTCTCCCAATTTCTTTTCCCTTCCCTTTCAATTCAGTTCAGGCAGCAACATCCCTACTGCCTGGGCTCAGTGGGATTCAGGGACATGGTGGGGACAAGCCCTGTGCTCTCAGACCTGGCAGGGCGCTGCCATCGCCGGGAAGGTCCTGTCCATCCCTGCACTGGAGCATGCTCTGTGCAGATGCATCACTTGGGGTGCAAATTGAAAAGTTCAAGTGAGTCTCTGCTAAGCATGTGAAAATCAGAATTTTTCCTAAAACTTGCCACTGAGGCAGATTTTAGCAGCTGCTGGAATGGGAGGGAAGGAATGAAAATACACAGTAGAGACAGGATCAGCCCGTGGCAAGTATACCCTCCCCATTCAAAAGCAGTGACTCTCCCATCAAACAAATCATTTAAAATCTTGCTCATTTCAGGAATGATTTGACAGTAACAGTTTTTTGCATCTCTGTAGCATCTCTTACCCGAGACTTTTGCACACGCCTTGTAAGCCTCAGACAACTCTATTCTCCCAAAGGGCAGGGGAATGACGGATAAACCGATGGAGAACGACAAACAAGCCATCAGTGCACCCACGACCAGCCCACCTGCTCCCTGGGTGGCTTGCGAGGCACCCTCCTGGGAACTCCCCAGAGGTGTGATCTTTCCAGATTACACTTTAACTGGACAGTCACCACATCTAATAAATGGGTGGAAATAGAAGTTTTGCTCCACGTTTATCACCACACAATTAATTATTTTACTTATGGACAAGACAAAAGCATGTGCAGTTTATTAAGATGGTAGAGACCTATCTCCTTCAGAATATAACACCCATTTATTGTCACGCAGGAAGTAACCCAAATGTTTGTCTTCCCTGACTTTATCCTTCCTTAGCTAAGCCAGGACCTCTCCCTAGAGAAACCTGACCCTCCCTTTCTGCATTCAGAGATTCTGCTCAAAGAGGCTCTAATATGCCCCTATCTGCTGGCTTCTAGTTAATATTTGTACTGTTCCACGCCTCCCTTTCCTGCTGAAAAATAGGAAAAAATGGCTTTTTTTTTTTAATCATCACCCGAACACATTAATCATCACTAAAAATTCAACTTGAACTTGCAGACATGGACCATAATGGTATAATCTCAGTCTTGGTCTGGAAGGGACAGAGTGGGTAATTTATCAGAAAATGGGTGGGAAAAAAAGCCTTTATGCTTTCCAGTTTCTAGGAGAGATCCAGAACTCTATTTCAAATCACGTCCAAAAGGTAAAAGCCATAAAGACTTGAAAGACAGCTCTGAGGCTTCCCAGACTACCTTCCTACACTGACTTTACCACTTGGACCTGAAGAGCCTGAACAACATGTTTTGGTTATTACAGAGAACTTCACCAAAACAGGCAGGTGCTGGCATGATTTTAGGGCTGTAGATGAAGTTCTCAGAGGAAAAGTTGTGCTCCATTTGCCAGTCTGTCTCCCCAGTCTATTTCTGCAGCCGTAGCTAAGGAAGTTGTTTGCATAAAGACCATGAAATGCAGCTGATGAAGTGCAGTAACATATATTGGTTGATAGTGAATGCAAAGAAAGGAGGTGGGCGGAAAGGGATTTCTGTTGATATGTGATAAATTTTGAGGGCTGGTAAACCACAGAATTAGAATCTCAACTAAGGATTTTCTGAATTTTTATAACTTTAAAACTGAATGCCCCCAGTCCTACAGCTCAGTTTGTACCATTTCTTCTCAGGTCCTATATGGACTATAGAGAAACATTTTTTTCTTCTATTCATACATCACTTGCCTTATGTTATGCCCTTGCAGCAACAAGTAAACTCATGGTTCTTCATGTCATCCCTTAAGTCTGGGTTGACATATTCATGTCTGAGATTTTTCAAGAAAAAAATATATGCCCACATGTCCAGGAAGTCTGCAGCTACCATGGTGGGAATGCTCAACCTGCTCCCTCCAGCTGGTTCTACCCTTCTAACACGTTTCATGTTGACTGTACACATCAAACAGCTACAGTCACACCGTGTAAGTCCGGTGCTTCCCAGAATTACAAGTTTGCAGCGTACAGCCCATACACACATGTGCAGTAAATCTGCCCAGCACAGCGGGAGTGAGATCTATTGCTCGGGCACACAGCAACTGTGTTGTGCTGGCACAGTAAGTGCAATGCCTTCCAAACGCATCAGACTTCACCTGTACACACACCATGGACATGACCAAGGTTTCTGGATGCACAGCAGCCCAGATAGATTTATTGCCTGTTAACTCCAAGTTGGTCACTGAACATCTGGAAACTCTGGACAAATACAGAAAATGCTCAAGACTGTCTGGGTAAGGTTTCTAGTCAAAAAAAGTGACCATGCCAGTGGAAATGCCAAAACATGGTCTAAATTACAGTTTGGCATTAGGATCCACTGGTAGGGTCTGCCTGCATCCAGACCACGGATTTAAGTGGTGGGCAAATGAATGGCTGCATAGTTTGTAAAGAAATTTTTTAATATTTGTCAAGGAAAATGTTGTTTGAATGCCTATTGCCAGTGAAGCAGAATTACTTGTGCTCAATCTTTTGACTATCACCTATGGCAGATCAACAGGGAAGCATCCTTTTAACTAAACATGTGACTGTTGGACATATTTGATGACAATATATTTCAAAATGATCAAAGTCAGCTGTCAGAGAAATTAGATTAGTCATTATTAGTCTTCAGTAGTTCCCATGAGAACCTTAAACAGTTGGTGGTTCTTCTTAAAAGATTAGAGTAAGCCTTGTAATGTGTCATGATGAAAGCGGTAAAGATTTGGAATAAAGGGCAGAGTGCTGTCTTTGTTTCTCATTCAGGCTTTTAATTGTACTGAATTTTATCAGCCTGTAATACAGAAAACATTGGAAAAGAGCCTATATCTTTCCATGAACTGCTGGAAATGGTATTTTAAATTCATTCCTCTGAAGGAATCTAGTTCCTATCAGCCAGTGTCAATGCCAGTAGATATTCTTATTTCCACACCATTTCTCCTCACTCCCTTCAATTCTTACTAATGCCAAGATGAGAAATGATGCTGATAAGCAGGCACAGGACTAATTATTACACACTGAATCCTACAGCCTTATCGGTGAAGTTGAAACAAAATTGGCAGTATATTAGCCATGACCTAAAAGTAAAGGTGGGGAGTTTCAAAGCAAAATGAGATGTGTCTTTAGCCATTACGACTGCTGGCCTGCAGTATAACAAAAAAACTTCTGCATTGACTGTTTTATTCCTTCCACAACTGGAAACTTGTATGATGTGAAAAACTCTGTGTAAAAGTGGAAATCCCATAAATTCAAATAATAAAGGGTATCACTTAAGTAATATTTAATGCAGAGAGGCATTCAGATAAGCTAGAATATCTGTGAACAATGATTTCTTCAAAGCAGCAGCCAAGATTTCTCTTTGAAACAGCTTGTTTGAAGTCTCTTTGCACGGCCATAAAACAAAAGACTCTCTGTTTAAAGGATTACATTAAAGGATTTTTTTAAAATGTATTTATTTGTTGGAAAATGCTGATGAGGGAGAGACCCCCAAACTGCTATGGAGAGTATTATGACTGTCATTTCAAAGGCGACTGACAAGTTCTTTAGATCTCTCTCTAAGCAAGATAATCATGCATCCTTGTCCTTTCGTTATTTCTTAGCCCAAAATTTGTCAAAGAGCAAAATTTTACTGCATTTTTATGTTCCTTACTATCAATGCTTTCTTTTTATTTTTTTTCTTTTTATCCATCCCCGAAGCACACACCTCAGATAACATAAAAGGAGTTAAACCCTTAAAAGTATATAACAGCATGGGACTTATAAAAAGGTATCTGTTGACCAAGTTTTTCATACTCCTTACTTGTGTAATTGGTCTACGTGCTGTTAATTAAGGCCATTTTTGCATTATATGTGAAAAATCATAATGCAAACAATGCGCAGTCATTGCCATGCTGTGTGGCTTTTGGTTACATGAGGCCCTTAGGGCAGCAGCTTTCCTCCTGGTTTACCTGGTCCATGCAGCCCCTCCAAAACCGTTGAAGCAACAACAGCAGTGACACATTAAGTCCTTATAGCCAGAGATTTTTAAGGATAGAAGGGATACCTGTGAGCATTTGCCTGGTTGCCAGTGGCACAAAGGCCATGGAAATTCACCCCCGGCTTCCCACGGCCAGCCCGACAGCCCCAGGTTGAACCAAAGCGGTGGTCTGAATCTTCCCCAGCCTGCACACGGTTGCTGGTTTTCCAGAGGAATTGCAGCCTTTCTGCAGTGAATTTAAGTTTCCCGACTAGCTACTTGTTTTTTTCAGTTATCTTCCACAAACCCCCTTAGAAGCAGTCTGTGGGCTCCTCGGCTACACCGGTACCAGTGAAGCGATGAGAATGGTGATGCTGGCTCCGATGCTGCCCTAAATCGCTCACGCCATTTGACTTTTAGCACTCTCCCTGGCTCAGGTTTGGCCCTGGCCAGCTCTTCCAGATAATGCTGAGGCACTGTTTGGGAGACAGCCAGGCCAGAGACCATTCCCAGCTGGTGACTAAGGACAAGGCTTCCCTGTTTTGGGAAGCAAAAGGGATGGAGTCTAGCCAGATGGATGCAAAACAGGCCATGTATTTCTTGCCCTCACGGCCAACAGTCCCTGTGGTTCAGGGATTTCCTGAGTCAGAGCTGGAGTCTTTTTGGGAGTTTAACTGTTCTCAGTTAATTTTTCTTCCATGAATTTGTCCAAATGCCTGTTGGACCCACGGAAAGCTTTAGCATCCTCAGTGTCCTTTGGCAAGCAGTTCCACAGCTCATTTCAGTGTTATTAATACCACACTTAAATGTAAGTGATAGTAAATCTATCACATCTTGGCAAATTCTTCCAGGGGGATAATGGTTTTAATAACTGTTAAAAAGGTTTGCTTTGCTTTCTGTCTGAGTATGTCTAGCTTGAACTTCCAGCAATTTGGTTCCTGTTAATGCCTTGTTCATTAGCTGGAAAAAAACCCATATTGCCAAATACCTTCTCTGGGTAAACTGTGATCAAGCCACTACTTAACCTTCTCTTTTTCATGCTAAACCAATTGAGTTCCTGAAATCTCTCCTAACATGACATGCTTTCAAACTCGAATAATTATCCTAAATATGTTTAGACATGATTTTCTTTTCAAAAAGGAGCCCTTTTTGGCCATGTAAAACACACCTTGACAAAAATAAATAACTTTAATCTCTCTTTAAGTTTTTGACATGCTGATGATGTTGCAGAGAAACCTTTGTTCTGTCTCCATATAAATAATTTCACAATAATGAATAAACAATTTCACAATAAGCATCCCAGAATATCCCCTTATGTGCAAACTGTAGTCCAAAATAAAAGTGGATTTGAGTCCAAAAATGTTAGTCTGAGTTGTAAGCGTGCTAAGTATTATGGAATATAAACAGCTTATTCAGCACTATATGCTTGGGGAAATTTTTCTGTGGAGACAAGCTCTTTCTGAACATGAGAATGGCACTAATTTGTCCATATGCATATAATTAACTAATTCCACTGATTTTCTTGGAGATTAGTTAGAAGATGAGGAGGGATCTTCATGATAACTTCACACCATCAAATGCAAAACAGCAAATCTTCTTACAAGATACATATTGCCAAAGGAAGAAAAAATAATGTCAGTATAGTGCTATTGATTTGGCAGTAGAAATACTCAGTGTTTCATGTTAGATCTGGATTTCAGGTGTATTTTTGCTCACATCCCCATATTGTTCTGTTGTATATGATTAATTTTAAAGCATGACCTCCTGGCTGAATGAAATTATGAAAACTGAAAACGAAGCATGCATTAAATTTGTTTCATAGACATTATACAATGATGATAACTACTGAAAAAATTAACCCCTCTCTAAATCTTGATTTTCAAGTTCATAATGCTCCTTAGACTTCCAGGCATACACTTCTATGGAAGGAATAGATGTCCCCGAATGTTAATCTTCCATTTTACACATCCATCTTGCCAAAATCTTATGACTCAATTTACTCTGCAGAGATTTCATTTTCTTTAGCGCTGACACTAGAAGCACTCACTGCATGGAGATGTAAATCACATTCAGGTATGCAGTATTTCCAGTATCCTTGCTGAGGCTGAAATGAGTACCTTTTGACCAAAAATTAGTGAAAGAACTTTTCAAAGCAGGTGACTTGGAGCAATATTACCACAGAGAACATTTATTCCATAAGTGAAAATACATTTTCAAACTCTCCAAAGTACCTCCACAGTATCCGACAAGGTGCAAGTAAAATTGGTGGCATTTGAAGTTCAGCAGGAACTGTTCATAGCTGCTGTGCAGAAGAAGATCCGAGAGGACATGAGAAGGCTCTGTAGGATTCTCTGTTGAGGACTGAGCACCTTCACAGAAACCCAACCCTCTCACCTGTGCACTGCACCAGGTTTCACCAAAGCCCTGCTGGAAACCAGTGTTTTTACCTTGTGAAATGAGATAATTGAGTTAAAATCTTTATGTTTGGAACCTGAATGCTGAATATGAACAAGATGATTCTTTTTCATCTTCAGAGGCACACCAGATACCATATACTACACATTTGAGAAGACGGTCACTTGATTCAGAGGGCTGACAAACTAAACTGCTACTACACTGGGACGTGCAAATCAGACAAGGGACTTCCATTTTGCTAATTCTCTCCTCCTTTGTTAAAATTAAACTTTAACGTATTGTTAGAGTCCATTTTGCCATTTACTGCAAGAGAAACAAAACCATGCCGGTTGCACTGGCACAACAGGTACAAAAGAAAATATTCAGGTACCTCAGGATTGTCTGAACAGCCTTATTCTGGGAATTTTCTAGGTTGATAACACTTCAACAGCACTAACCTTGCTTTGCAATTAACATCAAAACAGACATCCAAGGATTTCAAACCTTCTTTTGAAATTTAATTCATTATCATAAGGTTAACCCTCAGCTCGCAGGCCATCTCCCCCAGTAGTGGCATGCTTTAATCGCAGAGGAAAGGGCTTGAAGCTTTCAAACAAGTCAGGCTGGAGTGTGATTTCACTTACCTCCTCTGTATTTTTTCTCACCAACTTTTCTTGTCATCAGTTTCAGCTTCCCTTTAAAATATGTTTTCTATTTAATTTTGCTTTATGTCTCTAACACTGCAATTTAATGCCACCCTCTTAAAAAAAAAAAACAGAACATTGTTTTACAGATTAAAAAAAAAAGCAAGCCTTTTAATCTTTCCAACATTTTTCTCTGGAGGGTAAATTTCTTTTAATCACTTTCCTGAGCACAATTTAGCACATGTAATTATACCTCAAAACAAAAGGAAGTGAATCACTTAATACGATGCTTTGATTTTAGGAAATACTAAATATAGTTAATCTAAGGATTTCTTACTACTTTTTTCATACAGCTGTTATTGCCAAAGACAGAAGTGCTTTTTAGGGGAGAATAAACAAGATAGTGTGGCACTTGTTACAGAACGGTCTCTCTGAAATACAGAATTGCTGTCTGGCAGGATTATGGTTCAGGTCTCACATGTAAACGTGCTGCAAAATAACAGGCTTAGGTTCTGGCACACTGCTGCAGTCCTGCTTTCAGAAAAATCTTTTTTTTGTTTGCTTTTAATTACAACATTCACTCTAGTTCACACTCGTGTTCTAAAAGCCAGACTTTCCTAAACCTGTGCAACTGTTGTTATGCACAACAAAAAAGATGTTTCCTGAAAGAGAAGCAATCCCCTCTCCACATAGTCATCTCCTGAACATCAGAGTAATAGCCTGCAGGCCATGTTCTCAGGGTCGGTATATCTATCTCTTAGGCTTCCTTCGTATCTGACCCTTGTTTTACAATATCTTGGTGCCCCCTCAATGTCATAAGCTTAGCTACAACTTTCGTGGCTGATGAGAAGCTGGTTTGCTCTGATGTTCTTCACAAGGGTTGTTCTCCAACCGTACAAGCATTTCCCTCCCACTGGTGACCCATTATGTTGACTTTGCAAGACTCTTATTCATTAACAATCTTTATTAATTTATTTTATGATTCCCATCAACTCTCACTTCCTAAGGTATTGTACACCATACTCTGATAAAACAAATTAAAATACTAATCAGGATTAATAGCACTATTATAACCCACTGAATTTGATAGGACTGTAATGGCTAGAGAAGGAACATTAAATTGCAGCTGAAGAACATATTCAGGAAACACAAGGTGCTGAAAACCAACATTTTTTTTCCCCGGAGTTATTCACCTGCAACAGACCCTTCATGTACCCTTCACTGTGCCTGCAGGCAAGGGCAAAATGAGCCGAATTTTGCCTGTGGTTTAGGATGTCAGAAAGAGGAAGGAGTTTTGTACTGACTTCCCCATTTTCTACATCATTCCTGCCCGGTCATATGGGGGGAGAACTGACATTGCCAGTAGTGCTGCTGAAGAGCTAAGTAGCATTAAGCACTTTTGGAGCATAAATCCACTTTTCTAAGGAGACATAGGCACCTGGGACAAGACCCACAAAGGGCGTAGGCGTCACAGCACCGAGATGCACAGCAGTCTGTTCCCAGGCACTCACTGACCCATACAGCAGAGCTGAAGGAGGCATTTGGGCTCCCTAAACAGAGTTTCCTGAAAACAGGAGCGACAAACCAGCCCAGCGGGCAAGGAGCCACACCAGCTAGTCGCTGAGAAATCTTGGGGTGGTGTCAAGCCTCACCCCACTCAGGGTGCCTCACTTGGACAGCATTCACAGCCCCATGGGGTGGAGAGCCCCACTCCCACCCTCCACTATGGTCTTTTTCCCATAATACACAAACCCAGGATGCAGGAAACGGGAGTTCACATCATTCCCTGGCCTAAGGAAATGTTGTCTACACATCAGAGGGCTGGTTTCCAGGGTTTTTTTTCTTCAAGGGGAAAAGGAAGATGCAGAGCTTCTAAACTGCAAAATTTAGCACTTTGAAAAGCTTTTCCAGTTTTTTCGACAAAAAAGTCAACAAAAGGGAGAAAGAACATAAAATTTTGGCCAAAGTAAAAATCTATTCTGAGTGAAGAGAAATTATCCCTTCCTCTCTCCCATGAAAGCTACCAAGTGACTCTTGCTGCTCAAGGAATAACTTTACACACCACTAAAAGCCCTCTGCCTCTTAGGTAAAATGCTAGGGGTGTGTAAGAAACAGCCAGCGACACCTTACCAACACTCTGCTAAAAGCAGTGGTGAGGAAACAACCATCGCAACGTGGTCAGTGGTGAAAACAGGAGCTACTGAAGGGCCTGATGCAGCACTGCCTTGTGCAGCAGCGTTGGGCCAAGGACCACGGCAGAGAGGCAAAGGAGGAGGTTTCCCCCACGGGAAGGATGCTTTGGCAGCCTGTGGTCACCAAGGGGAAGTCTGGTCCTCTCACCAGTCTCCCCAGGACCCACCTTCTTGCTGCTCCTGCTCGCTCCCAGCAACATTATATAGCAACCAAAGGGACAATCAAGCCACTTCCAAATGACAACCCTCCGTGAATGTGTCTATACGCTGACGTCTTGACAGCTGTGCACAATGCCACTGCCTACAGGTGGAAACACACGTGGCCCCCGGACACAGTCCCAGTCCTTGGGGGCCTGAAGCGGGGAGCAAAAACCTTTTTTGAGGTGGGCTCTCCCCCTCTTCCCATTTTGGCTGCCTTCTTTGTACTGTGCTAGAAGTTTTCTTTTCCTGATCTGTAGTTAATCTGCTCACCAAGTCGCACAGAATGTGAAATTATAAATGTGACAGGCATTTTTTGTTGTCTGCTTTTTGACAGCTTTTGGAAAAGAAACTCAACTTCTGGCTTTTCGCCAGAAAGATTATATTCTGTTTCACTTAAGAAGAATGCATTTTTCATAAGCAACTGTTTTACATTGCAAACTCTGGGCTCTTATTCCAGACAGATAGACTATTTTTAATAAAGTTTCCTCCAAGATCTTAGCTGGCTTTTAAGTCCATGACTGTTAACCTAGAAATCCTGTGCTTAGAGAACTGCACACAAAGGTATATTCATCAGGTCCGGGGCTGTTCTCACACTGAAATAACCCTTTAGAAGTTAAAAAAATTACAATACATCATAAAAGTGAACCCATTTGAGTATAACACACAATTATAGAGAGCCTGTACTCAGTCTCAGAAGGCTGCGATCGCGACCTGTGGCTGCAGCTGGGCAGGAAACGCTTCTCCTGCCTTGCAAATATTCCTGGGATTTTAGAAATGCCTCCCATTTCCATATGAAGAAAAAGAGAGTTATTTTACAGTTTTCCTTTAAATGAAAGAGCAGAGAGACAGGCAGACAGCCCACAGGGCTGCGGTTAGGACTCTCACCCAGGATGAAAGAGGCTTACGATCAGATTAGCTGTGCTTGCTTTGATTTGCAAAGGGGACTGGGGCGCTGGGCTCTCAGGGGCACTCACTAGGCTGCTGGCTTTTTCAGCCCTTTCGGTTGGAGGTTTTCAGTTTTGTACAGACAATTAACTGTTCACCAGATCAGGGACTTGAACCTAATTAATCTCCATGGGAGGCTGATGCCAAAACCATCTGCTTTAGGCACCCAAACTGGTTGGCGGGACAAGTACAAGTTAGATGGGTAAGGCATCGCAAGGGTGATTCAGTTCACCCAAATTCGGTGTCTAGACTCCTGGCAGCGCTCCTGGGCAGACCTGCTGTTTCTGAGGCTGTCTGGAGTGCCCACGCCAGGAGCTACCTCTGTCTGCCCACCGCGGGCAACTCTGAAGGGTGACTTCGTGAGCGGGGACATACCAAGAACCAACTAACAGGATCGGGTGCTGGCAGCATTGTACGTCCCTTAGGTGCACGCAGCAGGTCCCTCCTCCACCAGGATTTCAGAAAACTGAGCTTGCTTTGGTGGGTGGGTGGCTCCTTCTGCACAGTGGCCTAGGAGCCTGCATCCTCACCCACATCAGCCCTTAGACGGACATGATCTAGCCTTCAGGCTAGAAATTGGGCTAAAATACAGGTGTTTCCTGTCCTTTGTAAAGAAACCATGCCATTGCTGTGGAAAAACTCATGGGATTAGAAGAAGAAATGACCTGAGTTGGGTTCAAGGTAGTCTCCTGAGAAAGAAGACCCTGTGGCTCTCTCCCTACACCCTCCACTGTCTACGCCCCTTGTCAATGGTGGCAAGCCAAATGTAGTCCTCCTTACTCCTTTCTCACCTGCTCCTTGCATACCTATATCAAAGGAAGACCTCCAGGTTTCTCCAGCCAAAAACCCTGCCCTTATTTAAAAGATTTCTTAAGGTGTTCATAGATTCCCAGTGTCATGGGACACTAGGCCAGGAGGGGATCTCACCCCATCTCCTGCATATCGTAGGAAATTAATTATCACACAAATTCCCTAGCATGAGGCCAGTTCAGAGGAACAAAACACTACATTTCAGTATTTGCTTTTTATCCCTCTTTGCTTGTCTCTGCTTACTCTCTTCTCCACTAAACAAGCAAAATGAGGGTGCAGGAGCAGAAAAATATGAATGGAAAACTCCTACTGAGAAGTACTTTAGCTGAGGTTGTTACTCTGGGGAGGAGAGAAAGGCACTAGAAAAATTCTGGAAGAAAATATTTTCTACATTTATTTTTTCACTTTCTTTGTCAAAGTCAGAATCATTTTCAAGTCAGGAAGTTCACTTGTGCTCAGCACACTTACTGGGACCAGCCCTGCTGTAGAGAGCTCAGCCCCCATAGCATACCACATTTTGTGGCCCAGACACCTCGGAAGGGGTACGCACAATCAGGGGTTAAAGTATTTCTCATCTTTTCCTGTAGCTGCTCTAAACGCTCTCTGTAAGTAGGTCTGATGACAGGCTGGCTGGGGATACACTTGCAAATGAGTGCTCTTGAGGTGATAGCCTAATGAATGAAATTTAACAGTGCATGATTTTAGATGTCTCTCACTAAAAAGTCAGCATTTCTTGTTGAGTTTTCCAAGAATATCTTTAGGATGAGTCACAACATACAGCAAGTAAGGGTGTGTTTTCATGCACCGATTTTTTAGATCCTCCCTCCACTCCATGGTGTCCCCGGTTGCTTATTGTGAAACCATTTCCAGCGTCTTATTTATCATATTTTCTTTTTAAACTCATTATTGCCTAGTTAAATTTGATACTCTGTTTAAAGCAAAAGCAATTTATATCTCAGCTCAGAGAAGACAGATAGAAAGGAAGATACCCTGGATGTACAGGGAAAGGGTGAGACTCTCCCCTCCCAGGGCCAGCAGGACCTCTTCACAAGCACATGTTCTGGGTAGGTCTGGGCAGGCCAGCTGCATCTTTGACCTTCACTCTCTGCATCTCACATGTGATTAGGTTGTGAATGCATTTACTTAAGGGCCTGACTTTGGTTTTTGAGCTTTCAGAAGTAGTTTACATCAGTGGCTAGCAGGCTTCGGTGAGTAGACCCAAAATGAGATGGAAGAACCATAATTTAGCCCAGTGATGACAACCCCAAGAAACTCCATATTGATGGGAACAGCTGAGAACACTGATTTGTTTGGGTTTATTTCTAAAATCCTCAAACATAGGTGGGTCTTGGACTTTCATCCTTTTCAGAAAGTCTTGGCCAAGACATTTTGCAGAGATGTATAAATTGAGATGGGCAGACAACACCCAAAATATAAAAAAACCCTGGAATTCCCCTCTTATGCCTCCCCATTTTAACTCAGCTGCCCAAAGGCAGCAGGGCTCCTGCAAGGGGGATCAAGTAATGCCACACTAGTCACTGCAGAGTAAAATGCAAGTGGGGAAAAAATCATTTCCGTAGGGTATGAAGTAAGCCTCACTCTTTAATTCCATAAACTGCCCTGTTTTTCCCAGCCATTCTTCAGGCAACAAGAGAATAAAAAGGATCGTTTCCAAATGGTGAAAAGGGACATTCCTGAAAAGAAACTCTTGAAAAAGTTTGACTTAAGGTACAGTAGCTGCAGCAGGTATAAAATTATTCTTGCTATTTAGGTTTGAAGACTAATATTTTGTTGTATATCTTGACACAGAGTTTTCCTAAACGTTTTCAGAGAAGATCTTGTAGCTGAAGTATAATCAGCACAAAGAAGAATGGCTTTTTGTTTCTGTTTTATGCTTTCTTTCTATCTTGCTATTGGTCCCATCATCGGCTTTTGCACAGTCACTAGATGGAGGACAGATAGACACACACAGAGAAAACAAGCAATTGTTTTCGTAATATCCAGCACCCATTCAAATCCAGTCTACCTCTTGTTCAGGTAGACAACATTATTATCTTTACCCTTTACCGTTCAATTACCATGCACATCATGAGTTATGAGGCCAGTTCTTGCAGCACTCCCTCAACTTCAGTGCTGCGTGGAGCTCGAATAAACAAACAACAAAAGAAAACAAACAAACGAACGAACAAAGGAATATTTACTTCCCTGGATTTCCATACACGCTGATGCTATAGAGCAGAGCATGACCCTTAGAGTTCGGTATGAATTTTAGTTCTCTTGACCCTCATTTTGGGCTCTTGCATGATTCTGAGAATCATTTTGTAACGAAAAGGTGGTGAATTCTTGAATTCTAATGATGTGATTCCCTCATAATCCTCTTCAGCAAGTCTTACCTTACACTTCTCATCCCTCCTAGAGCTTTACTAAGGTCGATATCACTGACCGTCCTGACAGGAAAGGAAACAAGTAGATTATTTAAATATTTTGTCCATAGTCACACAAGGGTTCACTGACAGCTAGGAACAACTACCCTGATTCAACACCTAACACTTACACTACTACTCCACTTATAGTCATCATGCAATGCATTACATTAGCCAGCAGGCCACCATGCCCTATGTGGGAGTTTCTGGAACCTTCTCGTTTGAACTTCAATAGTGAGATACTGCAGTCACCATCACTTTATTCATCTTCATGGGCCAAAGGTTCCTATTATGATGGTGTCAAAATCTGCAACCCTTGTCCAGGAACATTTATTAGATGTCAGGTTTCCCATGGGCTTGGAAGTGCTTTGGAAAGGAGTAAGCTATTGTAAAGTAAAATCCATTAGCATTTTTTTAAAAAAAAAATGTTGTACAAGAAGCTGTGCATCTCAAAATGATTGCTGATCCTTGATCAATGTCCTTTGCTGGACATTCTTGCTGTTCTTAAAAAAAGGTATTGAAAATAGCTTGCACAGAAAGGACAGTGACCATTATATCTTCAGAATATCATTTTATGACTAAGAAACTATGATAGACTCTTGGGGCTCACCTGAGGTCAACACAGTTACTGTACTTCCAGTTGACCTGCAAGACCTAAAGGAGAAAGGGAACTTGCTGTCCACTGAAATACCAGCAGGGAGTCAACAAGCTTCCTGCAATTTCAGCGGGTGCCCGTGGGTGCATTGCCTTCCCACTTGTTTTGCCCTGCAGGAAAAGAACAGAGATAGTGTGAACTGTCTTAGAAACATGACGTATTTGAGACCTACCACCAAAGTCACCTACATAGATAATGCTCGGGTGTAGTTTCATGACAGTTCCTGCTCGCTCTTATGAGCCCTAACGCCTGTGGAGCGGCAGTGAGCACCCAGGGAGGCCAGCAGCACGTGCAGGAAGGCTGGTGTGAGGGACCTGACCATGCTGCCCTTCCTCACCGGGAGTCATCCCATAACTCCCCAGGAACTGCTGCACGGATGTGCAACATGGGACTGCGCTTCTCTCTTAGCTCACGCCCAGACCTTCATCCGATGTCCCTGGAGGTACGTTCAACGACTTTGGAGCTCCAGTGACTTACAGCTCAGCTTCGAGCTGAGCATGCCCTCCAAGGTCTCCCTGGCAAGTGCAGGGCAGACACTTCCATACCAGTGCTTCCCAGTATGAAACATGCTCCCTTTCAGGGGGTGATTGCAAAACACCAGCTGGCAGTGCCAACAGACATCTCCACTGTCTCTCGCAGTGTTGTGTTCGTATTTGAAGTCTCTTTGGCTCTCTGAGCTCCTTCCAAATACAGAGTGAGCAGAATCCGTGCAGTGGCATATGCTCATCTCTGCTAAGACCCTGGAGCATTTGTTTAGAAAGACACAAACACCCTTATTCACATCACGGTGCTCACCTAAGCATCAGTCAGGTAGTTAAATGCCATCCCAGTAAACTACTTTACTGTTCAAAGGAGAAGAAGCGTGTGCTATGCAGAGTTGAACTAACATTGCCTAAAAGGCACAAACACCTAATGTTTGTGCAGAAAGCTGTAGGAGATGTGTAATAATAATAATAAAATAATAATAATTAAAAGGACATGTAATAATTGGGCCAGGGAGGGAAGAGAAAGGAGGGAAGTAATTGACTGAGGTCTGAAAATTTTTGGCAGATTTCTCTGGGATGTGTTCTCCAGTATTTTATTAAATCACGCGAAAGAAAAAGACTTCTTCTGACTATGGATGTTTCATCACCAAGAATATGTTCTCACATTCAGCAACAGCTTTTGCTCAACTTCAACTGACTTCTCTTGCATCAGAAACGTCCCTGGGCTCTTACATCAGCCTGGCTGTGGACACAGCTGTAAAATCACGCCCTTCTCTAGTCAATGTAAGGCAAAATATTTATTTTATTAGTGCTGGCTAGGCCAATTTCATTCATAATTGAATCAGCAGTTTATTTCTAGGTCTTTTCACTGACCACCCATTCATCACTTCCAGCCACAGAGTTCAAAGAGCTGCTGGAAGGCACACTTTAAAAAAACTGTTCAAAAACCAGCACAAGGAGAATGGCAAACGCCAAAGGCCAGACTGTCAGCCATCCGAGGCAGGCATGCTCTGCCACCACAGCCTGTCAGCCTCAACTAGGACCCTGCAGAAGATATGCTAGGACACTCCAGCAAAGATTTCAACAGTAACTGGCACCTTAGGGCATACATTCAGTGGCAATGGAAAATGTACTGGTTGAGTCAAAGAAGGCCCAACTCACACTCAACCCTCTGTCCTGGTGTTCCCTTAGAGCTGCTGATGGTCCCAGGGGAGCAGAGCTATTCGGGTCCTGTGATCTTCACCAGGGTATGGCTACACACAACCCATCATGGATGCACACTGAACCCATGTTTTCATTTTTTTTCAGGTATCTGGTTTGGTGGCCGAGGAAACTGTGCCTGCTTTCTTGTAGTTGTTGTCATTTGACAGCTCCTGTCCTCCAGACATGAACTGCCAAGGTGCACCAAAGCTCCCCCTTGCACCACAGTGCACGCCCACAGAAACGGTGACGCACAGAGGGATTTTCCAGCTCTGCCCTACAATACTTCGCTTCACACAGGCTGTAAAAGAAGAGGTCTGCAAAAGATTTAAAGCTAAGAGGTTTAGAGCAATGTTTTAGGCCAGTGATGTATCTCAAGGGTGTCTTGCAGCAACAAGTTCCCATGCACAGTAGTACAAAGAGAAGCCAGCTTCCTTTTTTAAATAACTGCATTTTACAGGTAGAGGAAGTGATAGCAAAAAGAGCCTATGATTTGGAACAAAGAACAAAGATACCAGACGGCAGTCTCTGTAAGCCCCCAGCAGGCAGGCAGTTCGACATATATCCAGGACAGCTAGGTAGAATTTTCATGTGGATTCCTACCTTTTATCCCTCCATATGCTGTAACTTTTTTAGACTTTCCCTTCCAAGCAGAATGGTTTGCTCTGCTTCATCTCCTGCCCCAGTCCTTCCCAGTCTGACCCAGAGCTGCACTCATATCAAGAAAACCACTTTTTTCAGCCAGTTCTGTACCTCTCCCTCTTGTAACCACAGGTGGCCATCTCCAAAGTGGTTAGGCCATTTCCAAAGTGGTTAAGATGATCAATATTCAAATTGAACAACCTAAGTCTCAATGAAGGACACTAAGTTTTTCTCCAATTTTACTGCAAATTGATACCCCTGTTAATGAGCCAAACAGTTGATAGAGGATTTGGATTACCACCACAGTGCAAACGATGACAAAATACAACAAAATGCAACAACAAAAATTTCCCAGTACCTAGACCCTAGTCTCCTTTTTCAGCTCCACATCTTGCAAATATTTTGATCAACTTTCTAGTCCCTCCTCCAGTCACTCCTCCACTCCAGTTCAGCTAAATGTTTCATGGAGCCAAGCTCTTTTGATCCGTTAGAAGTTTATCCAGCATCCATCACTAAAGCCAGTTGGAACACAATTTGCAAAAAGAGAACATAAATCAAGCAGTAAATTTGTGATTTTCATGCAAATCACACGGGAGCCAGTGACCGCTACTGGTTTAGCCAAATCATCCATTCCCCTGACCAGCAAAGTCTGAGGCCTTTTTCTCTGGAGAACTATATTGGAAAAACTTCTGATATTCTTGCTTTCAGCAGAGGATCCTGAGCTAGGCAATATTTACTTTAGTTGAAAAAGTAGCTATTTTACAGTAGCTTCTCAGATGGAAAAAAATCTCTTAAAACTGAGCAGAAGGACAGGTATGATTTCCACTTTGGTAACATATTGATCAAGATAAGAAATAATTAATTATACAAGTCCTCTGAAATATTATACAGAGAAAATGTATCTATCTGAAAACCAAGAAGTATGTGTCTTGGAACAAATCCAGATGCACCAAATGTCTATTTTTAAACTCAGTTACTCATGAAAAGAGAGCTGCAGTGATTAGTTACAGCAGCTTAAAGTGTTAAATAAACATAAACTAGGAACGGCTCTGACTGGATCTGTGCAAATTGACCTCCAGAATTGAGAAGTGACCCTCAGACTTCAGAAGGACTTAGTACGTGGAAGGGGGAGATCTGCTTGGAAGCGCAGAGCCCGAGGAGCGCTGCATGATGTGATTTCCAGAGAACTCTTAGGAGACCTTGCCCCTGTTCTCAAAAAGTGCAAACACCTTTGGTGTCTTGCTGTGTGAAACCTGCCAACGTGAAAATTTTGGGCCAATAATCTATGGAGGGGAACAGTCCCACACAAGATAACAACCTGTGGCTGTGTGGGAACAGGCAGTAGTGATGATTAGGAACAGACACCCAAGCCCTACGCACAGTGCTCTGATTCCCATCTTGTGTGGGTGGGTTTGCTTGCAAGAGCCATGAAACGCTCACTTTTTTAATAAGCCATTTCGAAACGGTTGTGTGGTCTGTGGTCAGGTCACACCTCATTTATGGAGTCCCACAGCCATTGCTGCACTCAGCTGCCCAGATGTCTGAAATGCCCATTGCCCCACTCCCACTCTGCCCTCAAACTTGATCCCGTTGATGCTCGGCTCCCTTCTAGATATCTGGGCACATCTACACCCATGGGTACTACTGCCAAGCATGCACCCAAGCTGTGAGACTGATCAAACTAAACCCCCTTTTTTCTCTTGGGTAAAAAAGTAAGTGTGAATCCAAGCCCTGAACTAAATGGCAACAAATCTTCAGGAATTTGAAGTGCAGACTAGACATAAGACTCAAGGCTCAGGCCATGACTATTGCTAAATGTTTTGCACAAGATGTGTTTTATCAGATCAGAATCACACGCATGCTAATGAATTCAGTGAAACAAATGGCATTGCAATTACTGCCTGTGCATTACACAGTAATTGTCAGACAAAGGATGGCAACAAAGCAGAGACTCACATAAAATTAGATTAAAAACTTTAACTCTTAGTGCATCATATGCACTGTTTCCATGGATCTGTAATGACCCAGGGAAAGAATTTGCAGTGGAAAGCAAAGAGGCTTTCTCTGAATTTGCAGCAAGCAGTTCACTGCTGTTAAGGCTGCAAACACTAGCTATGGACAGCTGACAGCATTCTGAGTGCACATCATCCCTGAACTCTGATTTATGTTTAAAGGCTTAAGAAGGATTTATCTTCAGAGCCAGCTCAAGAAGCATTATGTGAAAGGGGAATGAATAAAGCAAGAAAGCCATACATTTCTCTTTCAGTACAAAAAGCTGGACACTGAGTAACCATGCAGCAGCCGAGAATTGCGTAGAGCACATCAGGTTGAGTGTTGTGATCTATGTTAAAAAGCTCTTCTAAATTCGTCATTAGCATTCCTTGATAATGCCAGCACAAGGGGAGGAGGGGGAAGATGTTTATATATCATGAAAGAATATTAATTTTTAAGTCATCAACTGTTTTAAATCATTTCTTCACCCAGCCAGCTAACAAGCAGAGAAAGAAGTTAGGATCTGGGGAGAGAGATGCCCATCCTCCTGCTCTCCCTTTAACCAGACTCACTGCACAGACTACCTGGAGCTAATTCTGCTTTCTGCTGGCATAAAAGGGATCAAACTTGGCATATTGTTTTAAATGTCCAGTGTGGCTACTGGCAACAGAAAGGTGCTGAAAGAAGTAAATTTTTTTTTTTTACTCTGAAGAACATAAACAAACTGGCAGAAACGACTGGATAAAAATCTAGGCTACATAATGCTGCCTTAATTATATTTCCTATTTAGGTTTCATCTCCTAATGATAAGTTCTTACTAACTCACTCTTGTCCCAGATTGCTTCCCCTGTGTTTCAGGAGTGTATTAAAAAGGCATTCTGAAAACAAACCTTTTTAAATTTTAGTGTAAAAAAATAAAGATTTGTCACTGAGAATAGTCCTATGGGCGCATATAGACAGAAAACTCAACCACTGCCTTTAAGGAGTGTTGTCTACTAGTAGAAAGGAAGCACACAGGAAAGGAACAAGGATGTTATACCTACAGAAACTGTAAAGGAGTAATCTTTACAATTCCATTCCTCCCCTGCAGGACAGAGAAGGTAATGCATAAGGAAAACCCAACTCGGAGGGCAGAGCACTCCTGAGGTCCATGCATGGATGATGCGGGAACTCCAAACTTCATTAGAAAGTGCATGAACGCTAAAAAAACCAGCACATTTCCTGGATATGCCCCATGGTTAATCTCTCATTACTCAGGTTAAACAGGAGCACACAAGTTTATTTAGATGGAATAACAGTTCTTGTAGAATGTAGCAAGAAGAAAACTAAATTCACATGGGAGAGAACAGAAGTAGAAAAACAAAGAAAGTGCTTATGCTAGAGCCAGGCCTCAGCCCCAAACCTGTTCTGTCTCCAACCCAGATTCAAGCAGACCAAAACTCAGCTGACCTCTGAAAAATCCTGGCCAGGTTCTTTTCAAGGCCCTGTGCTATTGAAGACAACAATTTACAAGCCTCCTTGGAAGCAAAATGTGGAAGGACAGCAATACTGCAAAAGCCAACTGCAAACTACACCAACACACACTCTCAGGACAAGCTGGATGCAAGTGCTCAGTCTCTTCAGCTCTCCTTTACATTTATTTAAAAATATATATTTTTTATTTATTAGTACTCATAGACTAGAGCTCAGCAATCCATGACATATTACCATTGTGCTGGACCAAGGCAATTGGAAACAACAGATTAACAACTTCAAGTTAATAAAACCATAAAATCACAACTAGATGGCCTTCTCTATTGCCCGTGGCCTTATTCTGCAGCAACATTAGTGTGTCTTCAGAGAATAAATAGGGCCATATAATGGCAATTATTGTTATGGGCTCATTGCAGACATGACCTCACCCTCAGGACTTGGAATCTGCCCCCGGCTGGGCTGGAGTTCCCGAGGAATTTTAATGATGGGGTATGAGGGTCAGGCCATGCTTGCTACCTCTTTTGCAAAATAGAAACCCGTTTTAGTGGGGCTGACTGAGGCTGATTGCCATCTGAGGTCCCCTTAGTGTCTCCAAGGAACAGTTTGGGTGTGACAGGTAGGCAAACACTCACACCCAGTGCTTAGTTACTGTAAGTGCCCTAACAGAAATATTAAAAAAATTTCTATGGTGCCAGCCACTACATCTGAACACTTGTTAATATTGTTAGGAAGAACCTCTGGTTAGGGCTAACACTTGCTTTCCTCATGGATCTGGAACATCCTTTGCCTGTGGTACCCCAAATAACAGGACGAGGCTGCCTCGTGCTCTCAGCTTTTACCCATCTGTAGTTATGTGACTGTGTTATCTGCTAGGGCTCCCCATCTCACCCAGAATTTCAGTAAGGTGTTCAAAAGCACCCAGGGAGGAGGAAAGGGGTAGATACCTGGCAGTGACCTGTTAAGCTACAGACTGCTCACGTCTGCACTCTCCAGGAGCTACCAAGGGTGGTGGGAAGGCGGTCTGCTGTAATGCACAACCATTCTCAGCTCAGCTAAGAGATGTCTTTCGATTACTCTGTGGAAAGCTAACTCCAGCTCCCACTTGGCACCAAATACAAGTAATCCTAGGACCCAGTTTAACTGGTGAAGTCTTCATTTTGTCAGTCTCTGGCATAACAGTCCATTAAACTCAGTGAATTACCTTGTAGTCCCCATCCGTCAAAGTGTCTGGCTACCTGATGAAATGAAGAGTTATTTCTTGGGTCTGCCACTATGTGTCAGCTCAACGGCTAAATCATTTATCCAATATGATTAATCCATTATATCCCAACTGTAGCGTCTGCCCTGACAACCTGAAGAGGTGGTCAGGAAAGTTCCCAGGAGCACTGGAGACAATAGCAACGGGAGTGACAAATCACACCCGTTCGTGGCGTGCCAGGGGCATCCAGGAAGGCACAAATTCCCTCCACTCCCGCACTGATGTTGGAGCAGAGCTTAATTTGAGGATAATGAACTTCAACAGGAGGCAGAAAGGGCAGGAACGACTCAAGGGGCAGCAAGAAGCAATTTCACAAATAGTTCCTACTGCCTAAGTGAACTGAGAAAATGTGCGGTGAGAAAGCTTTCAGGGTGAAGACAAGAGTGTTCAGATCCCACGATGAGCATCGATACCCAGAAGTGCCATTACTCTCACCTGGTGAAACGTCTGGGATCTCCCAGATCCACACCACCACTTTGGTTTTAGGCTTGCTACACCAGAATTATACCTGCAGGGTTGCATGATCCCCAGTTACAGACAGCGCTGACTGAATGAAGTGAGTCAGTCGTAGCTGGCCTTCTGTCTGTTACCTACCATCGCACCTAATCTCCATCCAGCACTGCAGAACAAGGCTACCTGGTGCCTTTCTTCCTTCACTGTCATCTAATCCTTGAACCTGGTTCATCTGCCATGGAAGAGTCTGAAATGCTGCAACATCCATCAGTCCAGCATGTGCTAGCGAGGAGCAGGCTGGGGACCAAGCCCGACAGCACTGGTGACAGAAGAAAGCATTCCGCACAGAGCATATATACAGGGTGATTTTACACAGAAGGACAGGCAGGTTCTTGCTATTCATTCTTGAATATTTACCGGGCTTGTTTCAATTACAAGGCTTAGTGGCATGAACTTCAGATGTACAATGCTAAGTATTTTTCTAAGGTCATGGGTGGTAATTGAAAGTCGACTTTGATACTCACACTAAAAAATACTGCTAATAGGGAACTGCTCTGAAATCAGCCCAGCATGATGCCTTTCAGACTTGGTAATAATGAATATATGAGTGACTCGTAACAGTCTACTCGATGGAAACAAAACATAATTTGGCTGGTCATTTGCTTTTGTTCGTCTTTTGTTGGGGGAATGGGAGGGGAGGCAAGTCCTGTGGCAATAGCCTTGAACAGACCATCTCCGTTTTGAATCTGCTGAGATGAAATATCTCCTTTCAACAACAAAGGCTGAACTCTGATCAAAGCCCAACCAGCAGCACGCCCTGCAGTGGTATACACCAGATCCTAATTCCTGCAAGTGCCCAAGGGGATGTGAGGCTCCCATCCGTCAAGTAATACAAGGACAGGAGAAAACACTGTAATTTTCTGTTCAGCCCAACAAACCCTGCAGCCCCTTGGCTTGCAGTATCCTGGAATGCATCCTGCAAACAATTAGCAAGATGGCTTTCCAAGCAGATCAACACCACACGGCTCTTCTTTGATATTGTTTTATTCTTCCTCCCCTCCCTCCCAAGAGCTTTTTCAGGAACTCCACACACACGCTGCTGGGAGTACAATTATAGGACAGCGTGTACGGTAGAAATTCATTCAGCATGTTTCTGGGATCCCTCATTTTTATGCAAGGGCCTCTGTGCCTGTTCTGCCTGCACCCAGTGTGCGTGCAGTTATATGAGATGTTTGGACAAGAAATTACCCATTACGTGTGAATAAAGGCTTGTTTTGTCAAGCAAATATATATGTGCAAAAATGTACAGTCCTGTGCTGTAATTGTCTAAAATACCATCATGGCACGACAGTGAGTTACAACATGCCAGAGCACAGGGATAGCCTGTCTCGAAGTAATTACTTGGCTTCTGCCAGAAGCTCCTCTCCATCTGTACTGCAGCCATTCACGTAGGACAAACTCTGCTGCTAACAGACTGAATGAAAAAAGTATTTTCTGTACTTAAACCTCAGATAGCACAACTTATACTACTTTTGAATGCACGGGCTCAATTATACCTTTTTGCAGGGTGAAAAGGGGGTCTGCACCAGCCATTTGCAGGCAGGCAGGGTTTAGCAGCGGGCAAATGTGTCATCCCCACTCTCACCTTGTTCGCTTTCCCTTTGTCCCTTCTCCTGCACCCAGCAAGAGCAAGTCTCTTCTGCTTCTGCTTTACCCACAGGACCACACTCTGCTCAACAGCCTACCAAGCATCGCTGCTGAGAAACTACCTCCCAAACAGGCAAGTCCCTCACAGATAACGTGTCTGAAGATGGCAGGTTTGTCTGTTCTCTTCTCTATCGATCGGGAGAGGGGGCTTCTGCAGCCAAGCCATTCTGGTTATGGTCACTGCATGGAAAAGGCGGGTATCGACTAGGGGTAGCCCCCAGACTCATAAAACATCTCAGCAGCTTCTACCTTCCTGCTGCTGGGGGTGATGGTGCAAGGGACAACAGTGCAGTACAAGGACTCTGGGTTGGTGAGATGGATTGGCCATTTACTGGCCCAGAAGGAAATATGGCTTCAAATCTAAGCTGAGCTATGGATGGTCTATGTGATGTTGATCAAACTATCTGGTCCTCTCCGTCTCTCTGGAGATGGAGATGGAATCGGGGCTCTAGGAGTCTGTGCAAGTCACCATAAGTGTGCGGTTTTTGGAAATCGGTAACTCTTAATGTAAATGTTTCCAAGTCAAAATTCTCTTTCATACCTTTAAATATTTTAGGAAGATGGAACCACCCACTCTACGTCTGTAGTTTTATTCTGTATCTTCAGTCTGGAAATATATTGAGAATTTCCTTTTCTATTTTTAGGAATTCAATTATTTTAAGAAAGTAAGTTAAATTTGTTGGAGAGGTGCATTTCCATGCATATCTTACGATCACTTCTGAAAGAGAAAACATTAAAACAAAAAGACTGTCTCATATTTGTCCATTAGCACTGAAAGATGATCTACCAGGCAATTAATAGTATAGATTCAATCATTTAAATACTCCTCATTCAGCAACTGGACTGAAATGCTCTGTTAAATTCCACTGAAATCCATAATATATAAACATGTAGGTGCTTTATCAAACAGGGATGTAGCTACCTGCAGATCCACACTGCAGCGCAGAGAAGAGTGTGCACCGGCATGGATATGTTCTTTTATTTTCTGTGATCCTGTGTTTATCTGTAGGTCTGTGAATTCCCCTTGTGCGTACTGACAGCTGCCTGATAAATGCATAGCCACCGCAAAAAGAGATAAACCCCGCTGCAACAGTTTACTGATAGCACCAGTGTTCAATCTAAGGCAAACGCTAAATCACGGAAATCAACAGTTCATGCAGAGATCTGAGATTATTGGGTTTCAGAAGCTAAGAAGCACTGTGACTTTGCATTGGAATATGGGAAATCATAGTTCAACTTTCCGTACAAGTGTAATAGTGAGCAAGATGCGGATTTGGTAAAGTATTTCTGGGAATTCGGGGACAGAAGGAAAACTGCTTATAGCTTTTAAAAAATATTTTTTTATTATTATTATTTCATATATTTTCTCCACAAATAGCTCTTTCCTGTAGCTCTTTCAGAGGGTCTTTTTTCGTATTCAATAAACACAAGCTCAGATTGAAGACACACATCAAACAGCATATTTGTGATCTCTGACTGGATAATAGTCATTCTCAGGTTCATATTTCCTGTGTCAGATTCATAATTGTGAGCTCAGAAAATCACCTTATGTGCATGATTTGTAATCATTGCTTAAAAGTCAGTAAACAATTCTGCAGTTAACTCATTCTGCCAAATATTTTTACAGAGGAAATATAAGTGGCTGTAATTCAGTCAAGGCAAATCCAAAGCATATTTACAGAATCCTTGCTGTATTTCTTCTAAACTAACAGCCCCATCTGGCTATATTTTGTTGTTTTTCAATACAAAAAGTGCCAATAATAGCATGAAATGATGAGATCAGATACCTTTTTATTTAGGAAAAGCCTAGATAACAGCCTAACTCTCTGCGTTTTCTTACAGTTTGCTTGGCTGTTGGTTGTTGACAGCATAAAGTATAGTACCAGGCAGAAATCCTAGCCCCATCTGATCTCAAAGAAATTTTGTCTTTGATTGAAGAAAAAAACAGAATTTCAACTCCATTGATTCACTTGGATTCATACTGCCTTAATTGTCTTGAAAAATTGAAGTTTCACATCATGACTCCAGGTGCAAATCAACAAGGGAAATGGTTTTGGTGAACGTTAGTGCTACAGAATTACCCGTCATCCAAAATGCCTTTTTCTCTTTCATTTCAGCAGAAAGTTTCTGTATTTTGCTCATACTCCTTGACTTTATAAAGATCTTGGGTGTTTCCCAAGTTTTCTAAGCATTAATGTTTCCCCTTCTAAAAGATACCAGCTGCTTTATGTTTTTTCTACCCAACTCTTCACACCATCATCAGTGCTAGATCCTTGGCATTACAGGGTCTAGCTGTATCTGATAGCCATGTAAAAGCAAAGAAGGGCATAATTCTGAAGAGTTCATGCTCACATAAAAGCAAATTTTTTAAAAAGAGAGAGAGAGAGAGATCAATATCAAGATATTCCACCAACTTGGTTTCTTATGGTGTCACTATCAACATCAGGAATAAGTATCACACAGAGCAAAGGGCGCATCCCACTTCAGCTAGGGGCCGTGTTCAACCAGTCCAAACTGCAAAGCACCTGAGTCTGCTGTTTCCTACAGCCTAGATATCTTTGATGGCCTGGAACTAGGCAATAAGAAGCTCTAGGCACCAACTTGAAGGCCATCGCAACCTTGCCCAAACCAACCAGTCAGTGGCTGCAGTAGAAAAAGGCCTTCATCACCCTGAAGTCTGCTTGATTATTGCCTACCAATTAATTTTACTCCAGTCCTGAATCATCTCTGTGCCCCAATGTGTGTTCATCAAGAAGAGAAGCAGCTTGGGAGGGTCTGCTCTTCTCCCATCCATTCTGTACCCTTCCCCTGTGCTCTCTCAGGGAACTGGAGGGGTACAGCTTTAGGGTGAATCCTTCTCTCAGGCTGGCTATTGGAGGGACAAAGGGAGAAGCAAAGGAACCATTTACCCAGATGAACAAGGAGTGGAGCCACCAAGTGCTGTTGAACTTTTCCTGCTCCTTCAAATCCTATGGGAACAGGATCCTGATCGAGCAGAAAAGCTATGGCTCTTACCTAGGAATTTAGCGAGTAGGACAGGCAGTCTGCTTTCAGGTGGCCGTAAAATTTGTAATGCTCAGGGACACCATTTTTTTCCTACGAGCTATATTTCTTCAGTTAGTGATGCATTATCACCTGGTGTTCTCCAAGCACTGGTTAGCACTGTACGTACATACGTGAGTAAGCTTCAAATCCATAAATCCTATCCCAGCTAGACAATAGCATCGCATCAGATCAAATTTGACCCACTATTCTGACTATTCCAGAAAGCCTGTTATTTATTTCTCGTCCTTCCTAGAAGAAAAGGCTGAACAAATGTATAGTATAATTAATCAAGTGTCTTTTCAACAGAGGTCACAATATTGCGCAAAGCTCATAGTTTGCTAAGTGAAACCAGAGGGCTGTTCTTTTCCTCCAGCAAGCATTCCCCTTGCAAAATCCAGAGCTATTCCATTTAAGTGTTCACAGTTTGCCGAGGGAAAGAACTCTTTTTTTTCTTAGTATGTGGCAACCAGAAACTAATAAAGTTTTTCCTGAGAGCTGGAGAATGTACAACATCTCTCCAAACTAATAAATAGTTGCTTGGTCTCTGACTAAAAACAACTCAGAAAAATGCATCCAATTTTCTAAAGCAAGCACACACAAATGTCCATGAACCTAGCCCTGGAGGCTGCAGGCAGACCTTAGCTTAAGACTTAGGTCTTCAGAGTGAAATGCTGCTGGAGACATGGGGCTGAAAGAAGGAAAGAGGGACAAATCCTGAAGGATGGATGGATGGGCAGCCCTCTTTCTTTCCTTTCAGCAGGATCCATGTAAGCCAGATTCCACGTCGGTTTATACCAATGCAGTCTGCTCCAGGGATGTGGAGTTCTGCTCCTGCTGCTGCTGCTGCTGCTGCAGTTTTCATTTTTTTAGTTTGTGCTAGAAAGTGAGAAACTAGATTGTTACCATCAAGGTCTCTGGAATCCAGTACCAGGTTTTAGACCTGGATTGGAATAACTCTCATAAATTTCTGGTCTTTGCTAGCGTAAGAGACAAAACCAACTTTTTCTGTGAGCAGTGACCTGGGCAGCCTGACAAACCAGTGCCCCGCCAGAAGTATTTGCAAGGTTTCCTTATCTCCATCTGCAGACCAGACTCAAGTCCAACAGGAGAGCTGCAGCAGGTTTCTTTCTACGGGCTCAGATGTGCTTCCCTCTCAGTGCAAAGAACCATCACGACATCTCACTGTCTTTACTTTAGTAGAGAGAAGATTTTTTTAATTTATTGGGCAGTTTGCTAGTCAAGTTAATATCCTTTGTACTATTAGGAGGACAGGGAGACAGCAATACTTTTCCTACTTTAATCACACAGTAGAGTCTTGCAAGATCATTGGCAACAGCAGTCAATTATATACATTATGCCATATATAATTCCCTTCCTCCAAGAAGAAAACAACCATGCGGTTAGATGCCAGCTCTATGTCTGGGCATGCATAGTGGAAAGCTTAGCCTCTGCTTAAAGCTTGTGATAGGCAGGGGATAAGGTCCTTCTGTTTATATCCTTGACGTCTGCCCTGGCTCTGAAGATAAGATTTGATGTGGACTTGTTGAGCAATCCAGGTGAGGTTCAGAGTTAGTAATGTGCTGGCAAATAGTTTCTGCCTTGCAGACATTTTTGTTCAGTCACAGAGCAAGTGAGCGGTGGAAGCTATAATAAAAGACCAAACTCTTTTGCTCCAAAGAACTATTCTCTACCCTCCTTTTACAGCTCCATATCAAGTGCTCCAGCTCTTAACTCTCACTGCAACCCTTCCCACAGTGACTAAGCTAACACCTCATTAAACCTTGGAGCCTCTAAAACAGGAGACTCAAGTCCTATCCCAGCTAGACAATAGCATCACATCAGATCAAATTTGACCCACTATTCTGACTATTCCAGAAAGCCTGTTATTTATTTCTCTTCCTTCCTAGAAGCAGAGGCTGAACAACAACTGATTAAATTTCTTTTATTTACATAACCAGAACCTGAATGCAAAAATTTATCCAACTATTTGTACCACTCAATGCCAGCCTGAAAATTTTATGAGAACCCCCAACCTCAGCAGGTGTCAGCAACTGCAACCCAGTCTGGAACTTGAACACAGAGGATCATGGCACAAAGTGGGTGAATTGCATGAACTCTGTGTTTAATTCCTTCTGTTATACCCACCTCTTTAAAAACCTTTTTCTACTACACACCAAAGGCAATTTTCCAAGAGGGTATTAAGGGCTTGGCTGTTTCACTGTTATTGCCATCATGGTGCCACCCACCAAAGCTGTGGCTGCTCCAGCCTTTGTCAGAAATGCTGCAAGAATGGCTCAGCTTGCAGCAAGCGACAAAGCCCTTGCTTGAACAACCCCTTAATGGCATCCTCACAGAAGGGGGGGAATACTTGGTGCAGTTTCTCCACTGAGCTGAGGAGAATCAATGAGAAGAGGAAGCTCTGAGTTATAAATTGCAGTAACACAGCTAAAGGTAGCTGACTCCAGGTCAAAGCACAGCGTGCCCAGATGCAGCAGGTCTCTCGCGCGGCGCCAGGTGCTATCGCCAGCGGGTCGAAGGAGTGAGCAGCGAGAGACAGGGTTATGGTGGTGACTAACATAGACTAAGTATCGGCAGAAAATGATCTAGCGACAGCAGATAACGACCTTCCTCCTGCCGAGCCCTGCCAGGGTGGCTGTGGATGGCAGCACACCCCAAGTCAGATTCTCCTGCCCTGACCTCACAGCCCCTCTGTTGCTCGCTATAGAGGTTAGCTGCAGGTTTTGCTTCTCTACCCTGTCACGGTCCCCGTGCTCCCATGCCTCTCGTCCGCAGTTTTAGCTCTGTTTTCCCTGCACCCCTATGCTCTCTTCTGAAGCACGGAAACGGTGTCTGTAAAACAGGCAGACTCACTGCTCCAAGAAGTGCCTGTAGGATAAAAGCAGAGAAGGGTGGCTGCAGGTCTCATCATGTTCTTCACCTGTCATAAACAAAGCGAGATACCCTACATACAGTTTAATGTCCTTATTGCTTCATTTTATGCTGTGTAAGTATGGGTAACTCAGCGTTCCTGGGAGGACAGGGAAATAATGCTTTTGCAGAGGGTCATTTGTTTTTTCTTGTTTCAGATACTTCAGGACTTGTTTTGTTTTTCCTGTCCTCTTTATGAAATGAAGATTGCAAAACCCTGGTAATGTGAAATTCCCTAATGAAAGTGCCACTAACACACAATTTACTCAGAGCTCTGCTGCTTCAGAATTTGGGATTTAACTCTAAACAACCAGCACACGAGTCAGTCCTCCTCAAATACAATGTATCCTCATTAATATGAAAATCATAATCTAAATAAAACATTGAAAATTCTAATTTTTTTTTAAGATACCTTTTGGTTATTTGGGTTTTGCCATTTGTTTTTTGAGGCTTCTGAGTTTGCTCATGCCATTTATGAAGATGATGTACAAAGATTTCAAAAGTTAGGACAAAAATATTAAGCTGAGAAAGAGAGCGAGCAAGTCTTGTATTAAAGGAAAGAGAAGTTAGTGGGAATTAAGCTCTCTGATCACCTTTAAGTTATCCTTTTGCAATATCTGGAAAAGCACAGTTTGTTTTTTTTTTTCATGGAACAACTAAACTAAGGCTCCCAACTCACTGCTTGTCTACAGAAGTTTGGACTTCAAGCAAAATGCTAAACAAATGGGACTGATAATAGAAACAAGAAGTGATAAAACTGGAACTTGAACTGCTGCGTTCTCCCACAGTATGCAACTATGTTTAAACTGTCCTCCTCTTCAAAATCAACCTGCCCGTGAGCCTCTGGACCTCACAGTCACATTCAGCTAGGGCAAGCAATGGGGCTTGTGACTATTACTATGTTCTGCCTTTTCTAAATGCGTGACAGCACGTAAATGAAAAAAGGGGACATTTCCTTAGCAGCTTTAAAGTACTTTGTATTTTGAGTGTTGACTGGTTGCCATGGCAAGGCATGTTTAGATAGCAAACACGAAACAGGAACCCGCTTGGCCAATAGCGTGGGGTGGGAAGGCCCCGTGCGTGCAGCAGCATGGTGGTTTTGCCACTTCAAACCTCAGATATGGTCAAGCTGGCTGGGATTTTGTGTCCAACTGCTTTCCTTTTAGTAGCTTCATTTCAGACAGAAGTATCAAGGGTAAATTGTTTCCAAACCAGGAGATCAGAACAGAGGTTTGAATACCATGAGACATTGGCATTGGTGGTAAAATAGCACGTCTTGCTTCCCCGTTTCCCTTACACCCACCCCATATATCACAGCCTCCTTGTTATGCCAATGTAACTGAGGCTGCACCGTAACCAAATCACTGGAATGATCTGGGTCAAACATCTTTTTTGGAGGGCTGTTTGAATATAGGAGGGATGACCAACACTGGCACCTGAAAATCTGAAAATCAGCTGCATGATCTGCACCATGATGCCTTTCCTTGAATGTACAGGGAGCTTAGGGCAGCTTCACTGGATGTGCAAATTAGACACGTTTAAAGGAGGTGTGTTTAGGCATGTAAGCAGCTTTGAGAATACATCCTTCAAAAACAGACAAAAAAAGAGAGAAACATGGCCTGATACTAGATTACAGGAAATAGAAGGGTATAAGCTCAAGAAAGAGAAAAGAATAAAAGTTGGGAAGATAAAGCCTAGAGTCTACCAAGGACCAGCCTTATCCCAAAAATATATCTGTATAGTATGATTCATAGAATAACACAGATTGCAAGGGATATCTGCAGGTCATCTCATCCAGCTGCCTGCTCCAAACAAGGCAAACCTAGAACACATCACTTGGTGCTTTGTCCAGTTGAGGTTTGAGTGTCTCCAACCTCTCTGGGCAACCTGTGCCAGTGTTTGACCACCCTCAGGGTGAAAAAAAAATCCCTTATAGCTAATTGGAATTTCTCATGTTCCAGCTTTTGTCTATTGCCTCTCATCATTTCACGGGGCACCTCTACAAAGAGTCTGACTATATCTGCTCTATCTCCTCCCACAGGCAGTTGAAGAAAGTTGCAGGATCCCCCATTATCTTTCTCTTCTTCAGACTGAACAAACTCACTTCTTTCAGTCTCTTTGAGCCATCCAACATATGCTCCAGCCCTGTGGTCCAGCCCCCTGACTATCTTGGTGGCCTTTGCTGGACTCACTCTTGTTCATCAAAGCCTTTGTAGAACGGGAAGCCCAAAACAGGACATGGTACTCCAGATGCAGTATCACAAGTACCAGATAGAGAAGAACAGGTTTACAGGGTCATTCAGGTTGGAAAGGACTTGGAGAGGTCATCTAGTCCAACCGCCTGCTCAAAGCTGTGTCAATAGCCACCTCCCTGGACCTGCTGCTGAGCTCTTTCTAACACAGCCCAGGATGCAGCTAGCTGGCACACTGCTGACTCATGCTCATCTCACCCATCCTTAGATGTCTATAATGTAGATGTCTCGTTCTCAGCTAGGCACCAAAGGCAGCCTTTGAAAATAATGATAGAAATAGGTGTCTGACCCATTTCAGACATCTGCTTTAGCAGGAGATGAATCACACTCCAGCAATGCCTGTTTCCCTCCACTGACTATAAAGGCAGAGCAGGGTGATTAGTTCTGCTATAAACATCCATACCGGTGGCATTTACTTTCAGCCAGATTAATCCTGCCTCGTAAGTTTTACCACCTCCCCAGATTTTGCTGGAAGATGTTACGTATTTGCAAGTGTGTGTGTGAGTGTGCACTTGCAGGTTTCCTTTCAATCTGAAGAGAATACAATTAACAAGGATATAGCCACACAAAAATGCACTGAACTGGAGGTTCTTGAAAGACCTGATTCACATTTCAATGGCAGATATTCTAGCAAATATCAACCCTACTGGTTTCTTGAAGGTTAGTTTGCTTTAAATATATGCCCGAGATTTTATTTTAAATACTCTAGGTAGCATGAAGATCCTTTCTTTTTCTTTTTCTTCTTTTATTTTGGTAATATCAATTCGATTTTCTAAGGGGAAATACAAAATTCTGCTTTGAAGCAGTCAAGAGTACCAAATCCTGCATGCTACCCACATTGAGATCATCCTTACTTCTGCTTTTTCTCAGAGATGCAAAAAAGGAGCATGTAGTCAGCAAATCTGACTGATTTTAGCTCCTGGTGGAAAGGTCAGATAAAGTTCAACTCCTTTATAACAGAGCAACAATTCAGGAAGTCTTTAATCGTTTGTCCTGTAGACTAGCACGATCATCATCTTTCAGTGAACGTAATGGTTAAAAATTACATTAAACCTCCCCTTTTTGAACAACAGTTCTCCTTTTGACCTCTCTGTAAGCCTGAGTATTATGGCCTATTAGCCAATTTGAATCGCAGATGAGTGTTGCACTTTTTAGATGCATGTTAAATAACCTGCCACTTCCTTCTGACTGAAGACAGACACACCGTCTATGTAGGAAAATCCAGGCAGATAAGGGAAAAAGCATCTCATCCCATTACCAGAAACCAGTCCAGACAAGCAATGTGCGTATTCTTTTAATAAGTATGTTTTGAAATGTTGAGAAACCATTGATCTTTATCTTAAGAGCTGACTTTAGCCTCCTTTCATGTACTTTGCAGCAGCTTCCTCAGAAGTCCACTGCAAGTCTTCCACACGCAGCCTGCATGCAGAAGGGACCAAGATAAATATCTCCAAGCAACTGACTGTGTAAATACAAAATAGAGAAGGGTTTTTTTTATGCTGGTCGGAGCAGATAGGAAAAAACAGTCTGGGAGAGAAAAGACAGGACTCTTCCAAAGTCATTTTGAATGATGAGATTTATTAGCGCCTGCAATTATTACTCTATGGAAATTGGGGATATCCAGCTGCTTGACTCATAGGGCACACCATACAGTATTGTGTTTAGACTACTGCATTAGCAGAGGATGGTCTAAAGATCTAATTCAATGCGAGGAGGTTTTCAAATCACCTGGTTGGGTCTTAGCATAGTGTTGCCAAGCCTTCTTTCAGTGATGAAGTTTTCTGCAGAAATCTCTCTCAGACAGGTCTCTAGAGAAATTCTGGGGGATTCTTGGAGCAACTGCCTTCACAATGGTGAAGGAAGCACAACCAAAGAAGAGTCTGGCCCACTGCCCTAAGAGGTTTCAGAAGTGGAAACTGGTGTTCTCCAGTTGGTTCCGTCTCTTCATGCCTTTCTGCATTCTTATGCTCCTCAAGTTCAGAAGCTGCAGTCAGTTCCTCTCATAGCTTCCTGTTTCTCTGCTAATTTAACTTTTGGCATCGCATGTAACTCTAACCACACAGGAATTTATACCAGGCCTGGGAGGATAAAGCTCCATGTTCCTGGGGAGAGAAGTCTGGGGCTCAGAAATACAGTGAGATTTGTCCCAACAGCGGTGCAATCCTGCACCCTCAGAGACAGGGAACAAGCATTACAGACAGACAACAAATGGACGTGAGGCAGTGCTATGTTCTAACTGAAAAAGTTCACGGCTCCAGACCTCCAGAGAGTCTTTCAAAGGATACATAGACATCAAACATACGTTATGTCTAAGCTGTACATGGACCATATACTCCAGAAACATGACCAGCACTTTGACCACGCTTATCTTGCTATCTGACTGCTGGGGAGTCGCTAATATTATAGCAGAAAGAAAACTATTCTGAAGCAAAAATGCTGTCATTAAGGGTAGCTATTTTAAATAAGCGTCTGTCCTGGTTCCGGCTGGGACAGGGTTAACTTTCTTCCCAGTAGCTTGGGGGGTGTGTGCTGTGTTTTGGGTTCGGTGTGGAAGGAGCGTTGATGGCCCATTGATGCTTTGGCTGTTGCTGGGTGGTGCTTGCACCGGGAGGGGGGAGCACAGCCGGGGTGGTGGACCCAGCTGGCCAATGGGGTATTCTATACCATGTGACATCATGCTCAGTATAAAAACCGGGGGGGGGGGGGGGGGGGGGGGGGGGGGGGGGGGTGTGGCGCGTGACACGCGGTCGGTGAGCAGTTGCATTGCGCATTGCCTGCTTTGTGTATTCTGTTATTGTTGTTGTTCTCACTGTTATTATTACTGTTCTACTTAGTTTTATTTCAATTATTAAACTGTTTTGATCTCAACCCGGGAGCTTTCCTACTTGTGCCCTCCCGATTCTCTCCCCCATCCCACCGGAGGGGGGGGGTAGGTGATCGAGCGGCTGCGTGGGGTTTATTGTTGCTGGCTGGGGTTAAACCACGACAGCGTCTCATATTTTGAGCAGAATCAGTAGGATACAGCAGAGGTTGAGCACAAGAGGACCGTTTTCTACTTGAGATGTGAGTGCTTTAATAATAAATGTGGCCTGAGGATTAAAATTTATAGCCTGGTCTTATGGGAAGTTCTGAGCACTCAGTACCTTTGAAACAAGCCAGCAGTGTCTGCGAGAGGTATTAAATGAGTACCTCTGGGCTGATGGAATCCTCAGGCTGTGAGTGAAATGCTTCAGCCTAGGCAGTGCCCAGCCAGACGCCCTTCCCCGAGGGCAGCGAGCTTGTCCTGAGAACTCCTCCTCGGGCAACCCAGCCCCCATCCGCTGCTGAACCCGCTCGCCCCATGCCTGCCCTGGGGCTTCTTGTCGCTTCCCAGCACGCACAGCCTGCCCCTCGCAGTTCAGTCAGACAGTCGCTAAACCCCTTTTCGAGGTCACTACACCCACTCCATGCACTGCAACACCGGCTTCCAAAAAACGATGTCCCTGTACATTACTTTTTTCTTACTTTGTTGTCTTCTTTTACACCTTTGCACGAAAGTTGTAGGAAATACATGTTTGCACAGCAGGCAGAAGGAAGAAGGAAATTTAATGCAAAGATCAAATAAGCATTTTATCACAACAAACCCCCTGGCAGTTTCTTGTTACTCTCTCACAAGTTCCCTGGCAGGAGCAAAAGAAATGCTAAACGTCAGAGACTTCGTTGTGGAGAAGTCTCTGCTCTTAAAAAAGTGTTGCAAATATACCATTTGTTCCCCAGATCATCCTATTTCACCAGCCATTTGTGAGCAGGGTATGTAATCCTGCTACAGATGTATATGACTGCAAGTCAGGTATTACTTTTGGGCCATTTCAGCAGGAAAGGCAGCAGCATTACGGTCACCTGATGCACCACTATCGGAGATGATCTTGCAGTCGTCTAGAAATGCCTGCTGTCAGCGCATGCTGTCTTCTCTAATGGCTGATAAGGTGTTGATTTTAAAATCTGCATGTTACTTCATGTACCCCTAACTCCAACTACCAACTGAACATATTATAGAGTTACTTAAGCAGTTTAATGCAGTAATAAAAGTCATGTGCCTTTCATAAGCAGTGTTGTTAAAACATTATGCAGATATTTCTATCAATCAAATGCATTCTTTTATGTCATTTGTTGAAGTGAATAAAGTCTCTTGTGAGGTCTCCCGAGCCCCTGATTTGTGTTTATTTGCAAATCTCATATATCACTGCTAAAAGCTACATGAAAAGAAAAAAATACCTCCTTACAGGGAATACAACGAAGGACACACAGAAGGCACAACACACACTCAGCCCAGGGGCACAGCACCCTCCGGGGCAGAGCAAAAACAAGCCCAGATCCTGCATGGGCAGCCCAGGAGCACCTCCATGGCTAGAGGGATTTCTCGAAAGACAATTTGCTCTTCTCTAGCACAACCCAACCTACTGAGGAATGAAACTGGGGGCTGCTGGGGGCTGGAAATGGGTGCCTGGGGGGAGATCGCCATGGCAAAGGGAGTAGGTGCACCCCGAGGGGCTGTGGCTGTGAGCACCCAGGGCAATGTGGGGACGTCCCTGAGGGACTGAAGCCATGGGGGACCCATGCTGATGTAGGAATGCCCCTGAGGGACTGCGGCCATGGGAGAAACATACCAATGCAGGGGCACCCCCGAGGGACTGCAGCCATAGGTGACCCACACCATAGTGGGGACACTAAGAAACAGCTCCATGAAAACAAGTTAGAAGCAAGGAGCAGTAGAGAAAAACCTGAAGAAGCAAATGGTGGCAGAGAAAATAAATAAGCAAAAAGGAACAGCAAGAAACAGTTCCACACATGGCCCTAAGCTGTTAGGCCACCGGAGAAATTGGGACAGGCTAACTGTAACATGGGGTGAAAGTCAGGGAAGTTGAAGCTAGGAAGGGGGTGTGTTTGATTTTAAAGTAAGTCAGGGGAAGGAGGACGAAAGGTGTGTGTTTGTGTCCTTTTTTTTTTGGCAATATCCTATACCAATTTGTGCTGTTTGGAAATAAATTAAATAAAATTTACTTGAGTCAAGGCCCACAACCTCCCTCTCTGTAAGAATTAGCCTGCTCGAGGCTTTTATCAAGGAGCTTCCCTGGCAAATTGGTTGTCTCTCCTCAAAGAAGCGGCCACAGAGCGTTGCCAGGTATGCTTGATGGCAGAGATGCAGTTTATGTCTGCGGACTTGTTTGGGAGGCTGAGGGGAGCGTAGCGTTTTGCTGAAGTTTGTCTGGAGGCCATAGAAGTCTTAGTGCAATTTGCTTTTGCTTTACACGGGTGCTTGTGCCATGTGTGCTAGAAGGAGACCAGGCACTGAGACGGAATCAGCCAATTTCCAGCATTTCCTCCGTGCGGTGGCCACGTTTGCTGTGCATGCGTCCCGCAAACCACCCCAGGCCAGGCTTGAACCAGCAACGCTGCTGAGTGAGCCAAGGAGAAACTGCCCTGTGCCCAGAGTGGTAAGAGCTGAGTAATAGGCCTCTCCACTTCAGCTCTTCTTTAGTGAAGCCTGCCTGGCGGATACCTGATTTCCAGGTTTTTTTAAGATGTACAGACTTTCAATTTAATTTAAGTTCATAAACACGTGGAAATTGCTCAGCAAAGTGGGATGTGTGCATACCTATCTGCATTCCAATTTGGATGGGAATAATTAGCAGCTCTCTACTTTTTTTCCTGCTTAGAATGAACAGGTTATAATCTTCATGAATTCATTTCTTGTTTGAGTTGTTGCCTGTGACAGACCACACGCTCTCCACTAGTGGCCCAGCACCTTGCTCTCTTCCCAAGCACACTACACAATGTGTCTTAGGTCCTTTCCTACTGATCAAATGTGCACGGTTTCCTATTTCGGACCTACTAGCTGCTATCAATGCCACTGACTTAATGAACAGAATCAAGTTTTCTAATATGCCTGACTGTAAAGGCAGTTTCCCTGACTGTTCTGCAGCACCGAGCTAGAGATTGCTCTTTCAGCAAACACTCCTCCTAGTAAATTGCCAAGATGTTTGTGGGTGACAAGCACAAAGATTAGTGTAAGTCAGGGCAAATGTGTTTAAAATTTCAAACATGTTTATTTTTATCTTTCCCCAATATTTGTCCATCTGTCTAATCTTCCTAAGAACTACATAAATTAGGTTAACTCTTGCCCACTGAAAAATTCCATGCCAAGTTCCCATAAGCAGAGCTGGAGGTGGGTTTTTTGGTCACGTCACCCCCATCCTTCCCACACACACACCCCAGCAAAACAGCCCAACAAAATAATGTCTCTAATTTTCACCTTAAACAATATGTTGTGGTAAAAGAAATAAATTTCTTCAAAAATCTAAAATAACTTTTGTCAAAGAAAATGTTCTTCCTCCAATTCTCTCCCTGGTGTCGCCCAGGCTATGAGATTTATCCATGATTTCAGTTATTACAGTCTTCAGCACAAGTCATTTTACCTTTGGTATGCTGCTCCCGTCTCTGCCTTTTCAAAACCGAAATTTTCAGTGTATGCCGGTGTAGAAGCCCTGGACAAAAAAACCCCAAACCTCTATTTCCCTGCATGCAAAAATCAAATTGAAGCTAACCACCTAGCACTGGTATCTCAGAAATACACCCCCACATTTTCCCTTGCTGTTCTCCCACACTGTGCTACCTTACGAGACTCAGTAACTTGGTTCCCAGTCGCAGATTATGCAGAAATATAAATGGCAATGTGAAAAACCCCCACTCCAAACCTCACACCATGCCAGTACACACTGGTTGGCCTAACAGGAGCTGCACACTTGGTGAGCAACTTTGCTGTGTCATTCTAGTAAGGTGTTAAGGAGCCCATGTCCAAGACCAGTATGACACAGTCACTGGACATGGAGCCAAGAATAGGCCATGAGGGTCTTTAAGGGTCTCAGCCAACGCAGCAAAATCATGACAAGTTTGACAAAGGCAAAGCTGGAGTTGTTTCTTGTCTCCTCTTGCCTCTCTTCCTTCTCAACATCCACACAACAGATCAACTTTCACCATGCCCACCGTGGAGGCAATCCTCCAAGGCAGGACTCCCAAACCCTCCATGGGCAGAACTGCAGAGAAGGAGACCTAAGTATACGCACAGAGAAGTCCCATCTGCCCCCAGTACGACATTTGCTGCATGAACTGTGGCTTGCACATCCACCAATGTGTGACATTCAACAAGATCATCCTACCTGTGGCTTAGTAGATGTTACCAACCACAAGTCTAGTCATGCTTTCACTCCCTGTTGTGTCTGTGGGTCCTCCTCAGTGAGTGTGCTGGGATACTGAGGGGGACTCGATTCCTCTAATCAACATACACATGAGCAGATGCCATTTTGCCGCATAGGCATGGGCAGAACAGATAGAATTTCAAGTCTAGCATGATTTAATGTTGGAAGGTTGTAACATCTCCAGTAACACTGCGAAGAACAAGGTGCATGCTGATCTCCACTGGTGAAGAAAATAAGTTTACTCAAAAAAACCCTATGACTAAGTCAGAAAAGGAACCTGGAGTATACTGAGGTTCAAGATGGCAATGACCAGAAGTTGCACCTTGGGAGGATCAGATTGGGCCCTAGGAAACTTCTTAAGCAGGAGAATAATACAGTCCTGGAACAATACATCTCTCCCATACAGAAGGATGGTAGAGTCTTCATCCTTAGAGATTAAGTGTAAATCAGACTAGCCATGGCTTTGTCTGATACTGCCAATAGTCCTGCCTTCAGCTTGAGGGTGGACTAGAGACCTTCAGAGGTCCCTTACAACCAGCATTCCAAAGATTCTGTCAAAACACAAACTAGAATTGAGAGCTGTATACAACTGCTTGATTATTTGCACAATCCCATCCACTCTTACTTGCCTGGAAATTTATCCCTTGCCTACATGTTGCAGCCTTTCTAAAAATACTGCCTACGGTACCCACAAGCAGTCTGTTCTTTGAAGACTCCTGTCTGTCAGGCTGAAGCATCTTCTTCCCTGTGTAGGAATAAGTACAACAGGCAGTAAGGAAAAACGATAACACCTCAGATAAGATAAAAACTTAAAAGCTGACACACTTAATGAAGTTTGTCATCAGGTGCTGCAAATGGATCTGACCTTTCCAAGTATAAACTCTGCATTGCTACACACTGTTGCACATCCATGTCTTTAACCCAGAGCTCATAAATAATGTTAGGTAGATTCATCTCTGATTATACACTAAATTTAATGCCAGAAAGGACTATCTGAACATTGGTTTTAGCCTCTGGAATATCCCAGACTTTTACAGTTAACTCAGCCACTCTCACACAAGGACTACAAGCTTATGCTTGACAAAGTGTGTCTTCCAGAAAAACTTTATTCTTACAGAAATCAAGAAGAGCCATCTACGCGCCCATTGATAGTCAGCATCAATGTTTTTTCGCTATCTCTTAGAAAAAGGTGCCCTGTGACTAGAATTTCTTTGGCGTCAGCAATGCAGCTCTTGGTTCTTGTTCTGTCTTTTTCTGCTAGATCATTTGACTTATATATATATATGCAGTATTTTTTCCTTCATTAAGTTTACAGTACTGACCTCAATCTTTTTCTTTGTAAAACAGAGATTTAACTCTTCAAAATCTTCTATCCTGTGAGTTTTTTGCATACAGTTCTTGAATGATTTCTGTACCTTGAATGATTCCTCTGCATCTTCTCCAGGTTTTCAACATGATTTTCGAAATATGGAGAGTAGATCTGTTCCCAATTTCACTGTACCAGTCTCACCTTGTAATCACTAGGTAAAGAATAGGATTGTGAGGTGCTTGAGTTTCCCAGTGGAGATTCCGTTACGTTGTCAGATGTACCTAACTTTTTCCCAGAGATACCTCAGGAGGCAATAGCTTCTCATTTGCAGGCCTAGCCTTTACTTTGCATTAGCATTGATCTCACTCCCAAAACAATTCAGAAACTTGAGTAGCAGCTCTGTCCACATTAATATTTGCTATCTCACAACCCACCTAAATGTTCCAATATTTCTTACTTGAATACTTCAGTAACAGTGATTCTACAATTGATTCATATTAGATGCAGAAGTGGGACAGCATCACGCCTTGCGCCAGTCAGTAGGAGGTGAATAGAACTGTTGCTTACTTTGGAAAACAGAGGAAGATATACAGAAGGAGATGGGCTAATGCTGCACAGGGAAGCATATTTCTGTATTACTCTGACCCTGCTGGATCTTCCCTGAAAAGATCTGTGAAAGATCTGTTTCCCAGCTGTACTCCCTTTAGTCTGATTTGCCACCCCTCAAGCCCTGATGGAGCAGAATTCACATAAGGAGGCTGAAGTGTTGTAGGAAGGGTGACACCACCACATCGGATTTGTTCCCTGTTACTCAGCAGTTTTCAGCATGCCTTGTTATGATTCTTCACTCCTTATGCAAACGGGCTGAAAAGGTCAGTCATTTCTGAGCAGCGTTGACAGGACTGAATTATAGCAAGGCATGCTCACTAGATTTGCACAGCTCTTCTAAAGATTAAATGTGGTTTAGACAGCTGGAAGGCCCTTCGAGCTGATGCTGTTTCAGGGGAACAACGGTAGCACAATCCAGGCACCTTCTCCATGGTACGAGAGGAAAGATGTCTTTTCTACACCTGCAAGGATCATGCAACATCTATCCTGGAAGGCTAGTTTAAAGTCAAGTCTCTACTTTCCCATGGTTCTGGTTTGTGAAGTTATTCCTTTGTTCCTACAATATCGAGGCAAAGCAGAGCATGTTTAGTCATTTATCTGTTAGAAAAACTGTTGGCTTCAGGCACACTTGTTTATAGATCCAGCTTAATGTTTTTTTTGCCAAGAAGAAAGAAAAAAGTGTATCTTTCTCCATTTTCTCCCTCCTGATTTTATTTTTGCCCTAAAATTCATAAATCCTGCCTGAGTTCTCTCTCATGGCCAGTACATCACTTGGACATTTAATTAATAACTCTTTGGATTAACTGCTTGTGTTAATGCCACAGCTTACATGCTTAGTATTTAGTGGTCCCTCAAGAATCTCTATGCTCCTTCTCAGCTATCTCATAAAATATTTGTTCATGGAGTGGAGTTCGGTGGCTTAAGAAATTGCTAATGCAACACAAAGCTTTCAGATTAGGTTGCTGCTTCAAGAGAGATGAAATTAGGAGTCTATCCGGTCAGTTGGGTTACCTGAAAAAAACTGCCACTTGGCAGGGATGAGGAAATTGTTTTAAACTATACAGCTTCCTGTCTGAAGCCTTCTTTTTTCTCAGCCTAAGTTCTTTAGCTCTTTGTTGCCTAAAAATGCTACTGTCCCCATTCATAACTCCATTCTTCCTGCTTTGGAAAGGAAACACCAGGAAATGGTCACTGTTGCTCTGTCCTCGCAGGCACGTGTTGGAAGCAGGTGGGGCACCATGGGCTAGCACTTGCCTGCAGAACAGTTTTACTTGTCTTCCCTGATGGGAGGATCACTGGAGATGCTCATGCTGCACAGTGAAGCATACTGCAGAGATTCCCCAGGCTACCATGGACTTAATCCCCTATGCACTCACGGTGTGGCACAGCATGGAGGCTTCACCATGAGCAGCCACAGTTTGCATCATTCTTCTTCTCCAGCCAGGCATAGCCAGTCTGAGTCTCCCAGCTCTTCTCTATGCTTACATATTACACAAAAATCTCCCCATACCTTCATTCAGCAAGAGACCCACACATTTCTGAAGTAAGTCAGAAGTATTTACTGTTTTGTGGAAGTGAACACAAAGTCCATGTGCCTGAATTTAGAATCATAGAATCATAGAATCATTAAGGTTGGAAAAGACCTCTAAGATCATCGAGTCCAACCGTCAAGCCAACACCACCATGCCCACTACACCATGTCCCTAAGCGCCTCATCTACACATCTTTTAAATACTTCCAGGGATGGTGACTCCACCACTTCCCTGGGCAGCCTGTTCCAAGGCCTGACCACTCTTTCAGTAAAGAAATTTCTCCTAATGTCCAATCTAAACCTCCCTTGGCACAACTTGAGGCCATTTCCTCTCGTCCTATCGCTAGTTACTTGGGAGAAGAGACCAACACCCACCTCGCTACAACCTCCTTTCAGGTAGTTGTAGAGCGTGATGAGGTCTCCCCTCAGCCTCCTCTTCTCCAGACTAAACAACCCCAGTGCCCTCAGCCGCTCCTCATCAGACTTGTGCTCCAGGCCCTTCACCAGCTTCGTTGCCCTCCTCTGGACACGCTCCAGCACCTCCATGTCCTTCTTGTAGTGAGGGGCCCAAAACTGAACACAGGATTCGAGGTGCGGCCTCACCAGTGCCGAGTACAGGGGCACGATCACCTCCCTGGTCCTGCTGGCCACACTATTTCTGATACAGGCCAGGATGCCGTTGGCCTTCTTGGCCACCTGGGCACACTGCCGGCTCATGTTCAGCCGGCTGTTAACCACTGTTTAACAACCACTGGTAACAACCTGTAACATATGTGATGTTAACATCTAATGAGGACAAGGAGCAACACTTTGGTAAACAAATATGATACATTTTCTATAAAACATTCTCTGGAATAATAGCAGCTTCAATGACAAATACAGTGTGATTCTGCTATTGGGAATGCCTGCAAGGACAGCCTGTGAAAGAGCTGTGTCATCAAAACCACTCCTAAGAGGGAATATTTGACAAAGTGCCTATGAAAGCCACAAAAGTAGCACAACCAAGAAAGCTTGGGAAGCTCAGGTCAAAATTGACCAAAGGTAATGATGTAAGTGCTTCTCCAACAAACACTATGGCAGAAGCACTGCTTCAGGACAGAAAAAGAGCTGTGAGTCTAGCTACCATTCACTTCCAGGGGTGGGGAAGAGAGCTAAGACGTGGCACAGAAAAAGGATAAAGCTGTAAGTTATTGACCTGAAATAACAGTTTGCTGGTTTTCCGTTTGCTGAGGTTTTTCTACAAAGAGATTTTGATAAACAAAATCAGGCCACACAAGGGGTTATTAAAACCAATCAATTTGCACTAAAAGCCCCAAGGTGCAGCAGTCTGTGAGCTTCCGCAAGAACGAAAAATTCACTGTAGAAGGCTGGACTGTGCCAAAGCCAGGTAGCAGGTCAGAAACGCGTGGTGTGAATGGCAAGACGCAACCATTCATGGAGAGAAAAGAAGAAAAAGTATTGAATGACAAGGCAAAAAAGAAAACCGAAAAGGCTTGAAGCCCAGGCATTTTTGATAAATGTCACACCTGCTCTTGCCCAACATAGGATTTGTATGTGGAAGAAGTGAGGAAGTAAGTTTGTGACATTTGTACCCAGAAGATCTTAGCTCCAGGCTGAGAACCATTCCAAGAATGCTTTGGCACATAAAATCACACAAAGCTGGTGGGGATAAAAGTATCAGCAGAATTGCTGACTTAAGGAAGATCAAAACTGATCTTCTGGATTCAGGAACGATGAAGTTGAGGTTGAAACTTTCAAAATCCCTTTCTGTTTGATGGTACCAGTACTCCAAATGCAAGTTGGTGTACTGCAACATGGTTACTTCATTGAAGAGCAAGATTTTGATGTGTGCATTTCAGAGTTTTCATCCAAAACTGGAGTCCTTGGTAACAAATATTTTTACAGTTTAAGAGTCCAAATATGCATGTAAACTAGGCTTCCAGATAATCATGGGAGATTTTACCAACGTATAAAAATATCTGATGGGAGGGTGTAAAGAAGACAAAGCCAGACACACCTCAGTGGTCCCAGAGACAGGAAAAGAGATAATGGACACAAATAGAAACACAGGAAATTTCTGAAGATAAGAAAAATCTTTAAATGTGAAGGTGGATGAACACTGGAAGAGAGTGCCAAGGGAACTTGTGGAGTCTCTGTCCTCGGATTTATTCAAAACCTGACTGCACAAGGTCTTGGGCAACCTCCTCTAGCTGACCCAACTTTGAGCAATAGGGGTTGACTAGATGATCTCCACAGGGCTCTTGCAACCTCAGACTATGCTGTGATTAGTCTCTTCACTCACTTCAATGATCTGAGAGCTTATTTCCTGTAAAAGGATGAAGAGATTTGTACTGTGACAGAGACAAAAGACATGAGAGTTGGCCCATGCTTGCAGTGTACTGACCACTGAGTAATATTTACGATAACGAAACAGCTTCGGTTATGGCATAGTCCAGGAACTTCCTAGTGACAGGCCACAGGCTTTGTGTTGGCTTGCACAGTGCCATGTCTTGGGACTGGGGTGGGCTGGTGGTAGACTGGCTCCACTGAGGTCATCCTAGCTGCACTGGCAGTTGTCAAGGGCTTGGCTGACAGTTGCTTGCTCAGAGACCCAGGAATCCTGCTCAGGGTTTCCTGATTAGAGAATGTGGACTCAGGGTATCAGTCTCCTTTTAGCTCCTGGGACAAAGAATCACAGCTGTTTGTGGAGGATTTGAGGAGGCTGTGAAAGCAGTAACTGAACCAACAATACTTCCTTAGATCCACAGATGAGGAGGTTATCCTTTGCCTTTTTGAAGATCTGGCATGTTATAGGGATGTCTGATACCTGGGGAATGAGATTTTTGCCCGTCTTCATGCACTCTGTCTCCTACTTAGATCTCCTGGGGTTCCTGATCCTGGTGCTCAGCTTCTTCCTCCTCGTGATCTTGGCCATGACAGAAGTATTTCGTAGTGAGAGTACCCATTGTTTTATGGGAGTGCAATGTCCATGGGCTTGAATTGATCTGGTGATAACAGGTAATGAACACAAGTAGCAAACTTGCCGTAACAAACATGCAAGCACCTAGGGAAATGATACAGGTTGTATACACCGTTTGGTGAAGTATCCTGCCACCAATTGATAATCACTGGGGAAGTGATGCGGCCATTATGAATACCTCTGAGGAGGGGCTGTGAAACAGCTGCGTAATCAAAAAAGTCTAAGGGGGAATTTTCAATTAACGACCTTCAAAAAGCAAATAGTAGCATAACATCATATATTTGGCAAACTTTTGCCAAAAAGGACCTCAGTGAATGAAAAAGTAAGTGCTTCTCCAACAAATGCTGGGGTAGATGCACGACTTTGAGACAGAATATGAAGTTAACAGATCACATGGGCTGGCAGCTACCTGTAGACGAGGAGCAAGGAGCAGAAGAGGCTCCCCACATTGGCAGGGCACAGCCTTACACACAAGGCTTATCATAGCACGCCAGCCAGGGAGCAGGGCAAGCATGGGACTGGTGGGGGCAGCCCCAGCCACAGACACTGGACACCACTCTGGGGAGGGGGACAGGCGGAGGCCGGGTGGGGCTCGAGAGGGCCAGCAGGCAGTTCATGGGCTCTCGGAGGGGCAGCGCAGGCCAGGACCTGGGATTTAGCCCTTCCTAGTGAGAGGCCAGAGGCTTTGTGTGGCCCTGCACAGGGCCAGGTCTCGGGATGGGGTGGGTTGGCCGTGGGCCAGCTGTGCTGAGCTTGGTCCAGCTGTGCTGGCCGTTGTCCAATGCTCGGGCGACTGTCGCCTCCCTCGGTTCAGCTCAGCTCGGGGAGGGTCTTTTCCCCGCATTGTCCCTGCATCACAAACGTTGCCGTAGCTGAGTGCTGGTGACACCAAAGATGGTGATAGAGTGAGAGCCCCGTGTCACGCCTGCATCACAAACACGGGCAGAATTTGTACGTGGGGCTGAGCGAAGCCAGGCGGCACTTTGCCTGTGACCTGATGGGTGAAGCGAGAGGCTCCTGAGCTGGGAAGGAAGAGCAAGTGAAGTGCGAGCTGGGTCCGGCTGCTCCTCCTCAAGCTCTCCTTGGCTCTCTCTGGCACGTTGCAGGCATGCCTGTCATGTCCTGGGAAATGAGCTGGTTCTCCAGCCTCGCGGCCTTTGTCGCCTTCTGTGCTTTCCTGGAGTTGCTGCTGGCGGTGTTTCTCTACTGCCTCACACCGACCGTGGCCATGTCCCAGGTAGGAGTCAGTGCTGGTGCTGAGCCGAGCCCTGGCCGGCAGGGTGGGGGGTCATCAGGGGCCTGGGAGCAGCCCCAGGGGCGGGCTGGAGGGGCCCTGCCTGGCAGGGGAGGCCGTTTCCCAGCCTGGGCCAGGAGGCTCGGGGCAGGCACAGGTCTGGCCCTGGCGGGCTCTGTGTTTTTGCTGGTGCCACTGAGGCTGCTGGGGACATTCCCCTCTCACCCGCTGCTTTCTGTGCCTGTGTAGGAAGGGAGACCAAAGAAGCACCGGTGCAGAGGCAACAAGTGTGATGGCAGAGGTGAGCAGCCCCTGGGCAAGGGCAGGTGCCCTGCAAAGACACCCCCTGTCGTGGTTTAACCTGGCAGGCAGCCAAATACCACGCAGCCGCTCGCTCACTCCCCCCACCCCCCCAGTGGGACGGGGAGAGAATCGGAAGGGTAGGAGTGAGAAAAACTCGTGGGTTGAGATAAAGACAGTTTAATAGAACAGAAGAGGGAAAATAATAATAATAATAATAATGATAGAATATACAAAATGAGTGATGCACAATGCAATTGCTCACCACCCGCGCTGAGCGATAACCAAGTAGCGATCGGTACTTCCTGGATCACGCCTACCCTTGATATACTGAGCATGACGTCACATGGTATGGAATACCCCATTGGCCAGCTGGGCTGGCTGTCCTGATTATGTTCCCTCCCACCTTGTGTACCTAGCTCAGTCAGTAGGCATGGGAGCTGTCCTTGGACTAGGAGGGCACTTAGCAACAACTGAAAACATCAGTGTGTTATCAACATTCTCCTCATACTAAATCCAAAACACAGCACTAGGAAGAAATTGAACCCTATCCCAGCCGAAACCAGCACACCCCCTGGCCCCACGTGCCCACTGCCCTGTCCGAGGATGCCCCATCCACTCACTCTGTCTCCTCTGCCTGCAGCCTTTGTCCTCCTGGAGACTTCAGAGTCCTCGAGGATACAGTAAGTGGAGCCGTTCCCCCTGGAGCGCGATAGCCCCCTCTGGTATCCCCCCACCAAGGGAGGTCCCGCTAACGCTGACCTCTGCCCCTCTGCAGCTGCCCCATACACCCGCACCCTGATGGCCCATCAGGGCCCCCCGAAATAGCCCATCAGTTCAACAGGACCATCGAGGACCTAACAAGATACCTGGACACGTGAGACCACTGAGGAGGGGATCGGGACGGGGGACATGGCTTGGGCCAACTGCCTGGGGAGGGCATGGCGAAATCCATGGGACTAAAACGTGAGGGGTGGTGATCTTCTGGAGGGATTGACCTCCGTGGCGCAGATCTGGCGGTGTCCCCCCCTTTTCCTGGGGCAGAAGGAGATGCTGTGCCCGGCGGGCAGGGAGAGGGTCTCGGGCACACACTGGGTGGGAGCCCACGGCAATGACACAGCCTGCCACCTCCTTCCCAGCAGGAGGGAGAGCTCCAGGGTGCTGGTGAGTGCTGGGCTCAGGCTTCCCCTCCTCCTCCTCCTCCTCACAGGCTCAACAGGGACACGTCTGAGGGTAGCAACAACTCCTGGACTTCCATCACGGCCAGTGAAGTCGGGTCCTCTTCAAGTGTCTCTCTGTCCACTTTGAGAGAAGACTCCCAGTCCTGCCGCATGGCGAGCGAAGCCAGCTCCTCTGCAGAGGTGTCTCTGTCTTCTCTGAGTGACAACTCCTGGTCTACCATCATGGCGAGCGACATTAGCTGCTCTTCACAGGCATCTCTCCTCACTCTGGAGGATGGAGCAGACATGGCTGATGCCTCCAGTGTCAAGCCTGGCCTGGGGCATCCCAGTGCTGCCCTGGAGGAGCAGCCTGTTTCTCAGGGGGATGTGCACGGTTCTTCCCCTTCTGGGCAGGCACAGCGGGCACCACTGCAGAGCGAGGGAGCTCCCCAAGGGCAATCAGGCCAGGTGTCTGAGAGGCCCAGCATCTCCTATGGGGACGTGGGGCCACCAGAGCTGCCACTGGAGAACAGTGTCCCCATGGGAGAAGCAGACGGCTCCCTGGAAGGCCACAGCAGCTCCACTGAGGACCTGGGGACACCTGAGCTGCCATCAGACTTGACAGTTCCTCCAAGAAGCAGCTCCCCACAGATACAACGCTTCTCCAATGGGAAGACACCATCAGCTCTGCCACCGCCTCCAGACACTGCGGGGACCAGCCTTCAGATCCCCCATCTGGAAGAGCTCCTCACAGCCCTCACTAATTACTACAGGACCAACCAAGCTGCTAAAGACCTGCAGAACCAGCTGCTGGCTTCATGGCTGCAGCAGCCCACAGACAATGCGGGGCGACCGACGACAGAGCTGGCAGCGGAGCTCCCCGGTGCCTTGCAGACCCGTGGCCATAGAGGAGCAGAGAAGGGCAAGGGAAGTGCCGAGGACACAGCTGGCTCCAGGAGACTCTGCCCCAAGTGCAGCAAAGCCCCACGCCACAGCCTGCCTGGCAGTGAAGGCTCCCAGACTTGGGCTCCATCTGATGCTGCAGCCCCACGCGCAGGAAGGGAAGGGACAGTGGGAGAAAGGCGTCCACCCGAGGACAACGCCAAGAGGCAGCAGGGCCAGAAGAGGGCTGCTGCCACCCGGCAATCATGGCGGGTCCATGTGTGTGGGTCCACCGTACGGATCCCTCTATTTCGGCATGGGTGGCTTCTGCCGCAGTGTGCTGCTGCCAGGCTTGTGCCCCCACAAGAGCAGCTGGACACAGGAGTCGGCCAGGCAGCAGCTGCTGTGTGCTCGCCCTCATCCTCATTTGAGGCTAGACTGCCGGCACCAAGCTCCCAGGCACAGGCAAGGCCCAATTTGGCAGCAGCAAGGAGAGGAGAGGAGAGGTGAGGAGAGCAGAGGTGAGGAGCCCCAAGGGAAGAGGACAAAGGGGATGGGAAGCAGAGCCTCAGTGCCCACCAGGCGCCAGGCTGAGGGCACCACGCTCTTTGGGTGGGTGGGTCACCATGGGGCTTGGGGATCAGCCGGGCTCCTGCGGGATAGGGAAAGCCCACAACGACCTTGGGAGGTGATGGGGAAGGACTTGGCGGGATCTCGGGGTGAGGCTTGCTCTAGTGGCAGAGACAGGTACCATCAGGACATGATGCCAGCGAGGCCAGGGGACAGCAAGGGGCAGAGCCAGGGTGGGAGCAGCCCTGGGGACAACGGCTCCTCTTGTCTGTGGGGAGCCTGTCCGCGTGCTGCTAGTTAGGAGCGTGAAGAGCAGCCCGACCCTCGGAACGTGACCGTGCTTTTCCCCTTGCAGGTGTCCAGGGGCAGCAGGGCCCAGTGGGGTATGGACCCAGTGAGCAGCAGATCCCCTCCAGGCCCTACCAGGAGCAGGAGCTCTCCCAATAAACATGGGTCTCTTGAACTTATCTCATGGAGTCTCTTCTTTCCTGGGGAGGAGCAGCGGCTCCATCCCCTGCTCACTTCTCACCCCTCATTGCACAGCCAAGGCAGGCAGCAGCTCTGTTGGTAGCTTCTGTGGAGAGGGCCACAGTGGCCCTCAGCCAGGTCCTTGAGGATGAGGACCTGGGGCTTGCCTTATGCCTCAGGCTTCCAGAGGCAGCATGGGCTGCCTGACTTCCTGGAGGTCCCCTGCACACTGCAGCTGCTTCAGTGCCCTTCAGTGCTGGGAGCAGCGCAGGTCCTTCAAGGCAGCAAGTGGCAGAGAGCAATGAAGATTGGTGTCCACCATGGGACAGAGAAGATGGAGGCCCCAGCGCCTGTTCTGACTGCACTATGACAGGCAGTGATCCTGGGAATAGCAGATAAATGCCTCTGTGGGCACCACTCTCCTCCTTGATGTGGTACGGGGTGGGTTCATCTCCTCCAAAATCCGTGCCTCTCCCTTTCAAGGAAGGTCAGGACTGTGGCATGGAGGTGACCTGGAAGCCCTGGGAGAGTGGCAGGATCACAACCCTGAGTTCTGGGGCTCACTAGGACCTCTACATGCCCAAGCACATATTGAAGCGAGAAAAAGATTGAGGAGGAGGATGTGAGCAGGATCCCCCAGTAGGCAGAAAAGAGCAGTGAGGGTTGGCAGGCGGGAGTGTGACGGAACAGCTCTTGCAGGGTCCCCTGCATTTCCTTAAGTGTTTAAATCACAGAATGGTTGAGATTGAAAGGAACCTCTGGAGGTCACCTGGTCCAAGCCCCCTGCTCAACCAGGGCCACCTAGAGCCAGTTGCCCAGGACTGTGTCCAGACAGCTTTTGAGTATCTCCAAGGATGGAGACTCCACAACCTCCCTGGGCAACCTGGGCCAGTGCTTAGTCACCCTCACAGTGAAAAAGTTTCCTGATGTTCAGAGGGAACCTCCCATGTTTTGGTTTGTGCCCCTTGCCTCTTGTCCTGTCCCTGGGCACCACCAAAAAGAGCCTGGCTCCATCTTCTTTGCATCCTCCCTTCAGGTATTTATATAAATTAATAAGATCCCCCTGAGCTTTCTCGTCTCTAGGCTGAACAGTCCCAGTTCTCTCAGCCTTTCCTCATATGTGAGATGCTCCAGTCCCTCCATCATCTCAGTGGCCCTTTGTTAGGCTCTCTCCAGTATGTCCATGTCTCTCTTGTACTGAGGAGCCCCGAACTGGACACAGGAGCCAGGTGTGGCCTCACCAGTGCTGAATAAAGGGGAAGGATCACCTCCCTCGACCTGATGGCAATACTTTGTCTAATGCAGTCCAGGATACCATTAGCCGCCTTTGTTGGAAAGGCAGGTGTCCTGCAAAGACACCCCCTGGCCCCACGTGCCCACTGCCCTGTCCGAGGATGCCCCATCCACTCACTCTGTCTCCTCTGCCTGCAGCCTTTGTCCTCCTGGAGACTTCAGAGTCCTCGAGGATACAGTAAGTGGAGCCGTTCCCCCTGGAGCGCGATAGCCCCCTCTGGTATCCCCCCACCAAGGGAGGTCCCGCTAACGCTGACCTCTGCCCCTCTGCAGCTGCCCCATACACCCGCACCCTGATGGCCCATCAGGGCCCCCCGAAATAGCCCATCAGTTCAACAGGACCATCGAGGACCTAACAAGATACCTGGACACGTGAGACCACTGAGGAGGGGATCGGGACGGGGGACATGGCTTGGGCCAACTGCCTGGGGAGGGCATGGCGAAATCCATGGGACTAAAATGTGAGGGGTGGTGACCTTCTGGAGGGATTGACCTCCGTGGCGCAGATCTGACTGTGTCCCCCCCTTTTCCTGGGGCAGAAGGAGATGCTGTGCCCGGCGGGCAGGGAGGGGGCCTCGGGCACACACTGGGTGGGCGCCCACAGCAATGACACAGCCTGCCACCTCCTTCCCAGCAGGAGGGAGAGCTCCAGGGTGCTGGTGAGTGCTGGGCTCAGGCTTCCCCTCCTCCTCCTCCTCCTCACACAGGCTCAACTCAGAGACGTCTGAGGGCAGCGACAGTTCCTGGACTTCCATCACGGCCAGTGAAGTCGGGTCCTCTTCAAGTGTCTCTCTGTCCACTTTGAGAGAAGACTCCCAGTCCTGCCTCATGGCGAGCGAAGCCAGCTCCTCTGCAGAGGTGTCTCTGTCTTCTCTGAGTGACAACTCCTGGTCTACCATCACGGCGAACGACATTAGCTGCTCTTCACAGGCGTCTCTCCTCACTCTGGAGGATGGAGCAGACATGGCTGATGCCTCCAGTGTCAAGCCTGGCCTGGGGCATCCCAGGGCTGGCCCGGAGGAGCAGCCTGGCCCAGCAACTCACCCACCCTGCTGGGAGGAAGTGGCCAGCTACCTCGAGGCTGGCAGCGTGCAGCAGATCCAGCTGGGTGCTCCCACTCTACCTCCAGAAGTGTGCGAGGTCCACCCCAGGGAAATGGAGACACCTCTCCACCACTACAAAGGCCAGGAGACCTTGAAGGGCCTCATCCCTCAATGCAAACTGGAGCAGGAACTGGCAGCTAATGTGGATGAGACTCTGCAGAATGTCCCCAGCCTCAGCTCCTCCATCACCTCAGCAACGAGAAAAGCGTGATGTGATGGTAGTTCCCATTGTGCAGGACCTGCCCTTCCTGGATGAGGCTGTGAAAAGGCAACTGGAGCATCACATCATTGTAAAAATGAAGATATAGAGGCGCTATGGGCTGCAAAGGAGGATCCTGGAATGTGAGCAGAGCTTTGAAAACCTCATTTTGAGAGGTGCAGAGGCACCCTGAGCTGCCCTCCTGCTCCCCCTTCCAGCATTGGAACATGCACACTCGGACCAGGAAGCCAGCAGGACACCCCCCTGGACTGCAAGAAGAGTCCACAGACCCTGTGGACGCATGCCTGCTAGGGATGCAGGCTCCGGTCCACTCTGGGCCAGCAGCGTGGGGGAAGAAAAGGAAGCGTGGGGGAACAGCCAGCAGCAGCACAGCCAGCAAGGAGACCTCACCGGGTGCTGATGGGAAGAAACAGGGCCCTGGAACACAAGGGGATGCGCACGGTCCTTCCCCTTCTAGCCAGACAGAGTGGGCAGTGCTGCAAAGCGACGAACATTTCCTGTTCAAGAATGACCTAAGTTTGTTGATTTCCTGAGCTCATATAGATAATCTAAAGGAGAATAAAACATACAAGTCCAGACTTGGGGCCCCAGCAGTCTGTCTATGACTCGAGTTGTTCTTACTCTGGACTATGAAGCGTTTGGAGGTGGCTTACACAAATGGTACTTGTGTCTGCCAAGAAGGGAAACAGGAGGCAGCTTTCCAAGAGAAGTTACATATCAAGACAGAAGAGAAAGTTTACAATCCCTGTTTTCTCAAAGGGAAACCAAAGGCTATGGGCAGAAATTCTGAGCTGGTTTAAGAGGTTTCTGCCCCTCAGATCTGCCAGGACCACTGTGCACATAGTGTCTTCCTCAGTTCTGTCAGAAGGTTTCAGGTTTCAAAATATACATATTGAAAACCTTTAGGCTGACAGGGATCATTTGACAGGACCAGGCTAAGGAGCATGTAGACACAAAATAACACCTGCAGATTTGAGGAGGTAGGAACCCAAAAATTCTCACCCAAGCTTTGTCAATAGGAAGCAGAAATGGACTTGGGGCAGTAACCTCAAAACTCACTTCAGCCACATCATTACAAGGGGTTGGCCATGTCTGCCTGAGGCTGTGGTATCACCTGAAAGGCACCCCGAGCTGAGTACAGACAAACTTATACTACATCAAGCAGTATGTAGGTTATATTACCTGGAGGTGGTATGTAGGAGTCCCTTCAGGAGCTCGGCTAGTTGGTTGGTGCTGCAGCATGGTGAGGCAGCTAGTCTGCTCTTAGTTCCAGAGAGCCTGTGGGCTCTGCACGATGTTGTGTTGTACAGGTACACTCTATTAGTCCTAAACCCCAAAAAACCAATATGGAAGTGACAGCAGCTGAAACTGCACAACAGCACACCCATCTGTCTGCATCATCCCTCCCTCACAAACTAACCCACATCACCGCTGCCTTAGCTGGCCCTTCTGTGAGCTCCTGATTTGTATCCTTTGTCCCAGGCATTCATTTCCAACATAAGCAGTTGATCCCACTAAGTCTAACACACGCAATGGCTCGTGGGTTCCCTGGGCTGCTAAACAGCCTTACTGCTCTGTCCAGTCCTGGCGCTTCCTGGCAGGCTGGCGGAGCACAGTCGGTGACATTAGTATGATGGCCCCATTCCACAGGGAAAAGGTTGTAGAGGCTGCTCATGCAGAATGATCCTACCGTCCAGAATCCAGGGGTGCATTTTCACCTCAGCCTGGCAAATCCTTCTAGGAACCCTCCAGAAGCCTTACAAAACAACTGCTTGCTCATTTGCCTGGATAGCAGCTCTCAGAAGAGTGGAGCGAGGGTTGGCAAGGATATCTTTTTTGCTTGAGGGTCAGTTTTACTGCAGGGGAAGCATCGTTCCAGTCGGGCCTGAAGGCAAGCCATGGGAGAAATATCCCATTTCAAGGGCTGGGTTGAGGGAACAGACAGCTGCACTGCTGGTGGGCAGAGCGCTTGCAGAGACAAGGACTATGTTGCCAGCATTTAAGCTGCCAACACCTCTGGTTCTCTGGCATTCGAACCAGCTCTAGCAAGGAGGGCAAACAATGTGTCAGTCACCAATACCTGTGTTTACACGTTCAGAGGAAGGATCTGTCACCACTTGGGGGAAAGGCAGAACAAGTACATCTGAGGTTGCTGACAAGCAGGTGATCGCAAGCTAATCAGATCCTGGTCATTAAAGCCAGATCTCCCCACGTGCTTAGAACTGCATGGCATTCAGTGTGTTGCGAGAATTAGTTAAAATTCTTGGATGTGATCAAACAGCAATGCCCAATAAAATAGCCAGAGCACCTGAAATGGGACATAGAAACACGATTAAGGAACTGACAGTCCCATAAGAGAGAACAAACTTGGTCTTCTGCTAGAGGGACTGAACTGGGAAAGTGGAGAATGAAGCCAGGGTGTGGGTGTTACACCTCTCTCCAGCTCATTGAGCAAAGTAAGTCTGCTCTGCAGCTCAATTCCCCTCAAAAAATGAGAGAAATCTTCCTTACCTCCATCTCTGCCCTCTCAGTGCCATCTACTTAAGCCTATGAAGCTCTCTTGCATTGCATTCATACGCTACACTAGTAGCTGAGGTGGGCTTCATCTGACCAAATGTATCCACTTTAGTCATCCAGGAATCCCTCCACGGCATGTTTAGGATTGTTCACCTCATCCTAAAGGAGCCACCTATACTGGGTCACGTGAATTGTTCCCTGAAACACTTGTTTCTCTCCATTGGCAAAGAAGGAAACCCAGGGTGGTATCTCAAATCAGGGGAAAGGAATTACATTCATTTTCTGGCTTTTCTAGTTCTCAGCATGTAATAGTAGCAGAGGTTCACATTTCACAGATACGTGAATGGTCATGAGGAGTAAGTTGCAACCCAATAGATGAATGCCTAATGAGACAAAGAAAACTTTGCCACCAATTATGATTTAGCAAAACAGTCTACCCTCATGGCAAGGAGTCACAAACGCTGCATTTCCTCTCCGGATAACGGAGAGAGAAAAAGCAAAGGACGAGGAGCCATCTGCTGCAAGATCCGAAGAGTCCATGCCAAATGGGGTAGACAAGATGACTTTCAGCCTTCAACCACCCTGTGGCGTGGATAAAAGAAGTCCTGATCAAGCTCTGTCATGCTGATCTGAGAGGTTTCATGTCACAGTGTGGCAAATATAAGAGGTTCTCCTACAGCTTTGAAAACTTCACTGTCATTGCTTACAAAAGATGTGACTTTTCTCACAAAATCCTCCCCTGCCCCCCAGAAATGTCACTGCACCAGAAAAACACAGCTTGCTTCCAGAAGAATGACATGACTGAAAAACAAACATTTCACACTAAGGCAAGCCAGAAATATCCTTGGGCTGGCACACAAGGAACATGATGCCAAATGGGGACAGGATGATGATGGACAAGATGAATGGCGTCATCATGACCTGGCACCACTCTTGCACATGTTTGTGGTTCGCTAAAAGGCACTACAGAGGGATGGAACAAAAGCACAACACTTTCCCGGTGATTTAGTCTCACTGTTGAATGAACAAAGGCATCTTTCAGATTCTCAGGCTTTTAACTATTTGCAAAAATATCAGAAGAGCAGCCTGACAATTGAGAAGAGGGCTGGCTTCAAAGGATATTAGGAACAAGCAGGGAGTCTCTCAGGAATGCAAAAAAGGAACTTGCAGAGTCTAAAACACCACACACCAACGTGGGCCAGATCTCGTAAACAAAAAGGGACAAAAGGCAAAGAAAGGGTGTGGAGTAACATCTGGGGATAATTTAGGTAAAGCCTGAAAGCAAAAATAATGCTTTATCATGTTTTAACCAGGATGCCATGGTTCACTGTGTTCAAGGCAAGGTGGCTAAATGGGAATAAGCACAGGACTGGAAAGGACAGCATCTGAGGGGAAAAGCATCTGAGGAGTTTGATGCACTTGAACTAAATGACCTCTATCCCAAATATTATAGGTATGCATATTGTACAGGAAACCACGTCTGGTAGCAAGTTTGTCTGAACAAATCTAGCAAGGAAGATGGCTTTCTGGGTGGCATCCAGAGCTTGGCTTTCTAAGCCTAGGAAACCAGAGGCTAAAAAGGTCTGTTAACTGCTTTCTATAAATACAGCAGGGAGGAAGGGGGAAGCAAACAGAGGAGAGGAAAGGATCCATTTAACCTAAAGCACAGCGTTGGCAGGAGAACAAATAGGTAGAGACTGTCCACAAATATACTTAGGCTGAAAATTAGAAGGCGTCTTGCCTCTAAAGTAATCAGGATCTCTTCCAAAGGCAAAAAATAACATTTCTTTGAAAACAGACTTTCAAGCTGAGTTCTTTCAAAAGCTTATAAAAGAGATTTCTGTGATAGCAGGGAAGTTGACTAGTAAGCTGAAAAGTGTCTTGTTTCTAAAAACAGCTGTCTAGATCCAGAATAGTTATAAGAAGGTGGTTTAAAAATATTTATTTTGCATGCTTAACGAGAAATCCTTCAGCAGGCAATTATGCAAAAGCCCATTGGTCCCTCCATTGACTTCAGTGAAGTCAAGCCCTGTTTGTGAATCTCCAACTCACCTATTGCTACTTCAGCTCCCTGAAAGCAAAGGAAATGGGGAGAAGAGCCCCACAGAGCTGACACAAAAATCGACAAATGCATTTCTTCCCCAAGACCATATGGGACAAGATAGAAAAAAGATCTGGCCTTCGTATGTTCTACCGTGGAGCAGCAGAGCTGTTCTGAGAGTGCCGCTGACACCTTGGTTCTTCCTAAATCAGCGTCTGCACAGAGTTACTCCAGTGCAGCTGTGATGCTTCAGGTTTACGCTGCACCTTATTCTGCAGTAACCTCACTCGGTGCCGAAGTCTGCTGGCGTTGGCCAGTGGTACCTGCTAGTCAGGTGCCCCTGCCTGCTGTCTGAATATTGATGCTGCGTCAAGGTACACAGAACAAAAGCAGGGAGGGACGCATAACGTATGCAAATCTTTGAAGCTGCAGATGACTTTGAAACAAAACCACTAATCGTTAATTTGCCAAGCGACAGCAGTCAGAAGGCAAAGCGCCAAATTTTCCTTGCGTTTCCCGTGGAGCCCAAACTCTTTCCCAAGGCAGCAGCTTTGGAGGGGGATATAGCTAAGCGTCTGACACATGCGCTAGCTTGGGCAGCAAGAGTTGTTAATAGCTTTTGGAAAAAACAGTCCACTAACTTTGCTCCCCGTTCCTTTCCAGCCATTTTCACTGCCTTACTTGCTGTGACTTTTTATTATGATAGAACATTTCATGTGGCACATTCTGTGTGAGATATTTTAGCACACTGTTCAAGACACAGCACTTTGCATTTGAAATAAACGCTGTGGTCTACTTTTCTGGATTTTTTTAAAATTGTGGCAGATGGCTGACCAGGGCCAAGCTGCACTTTCTGCACTTTCTCAGAGCATTTCTTAGATCTGTATAGGATGAGACATGGTGGCATGTAGTTTGTACCTCCGGCCATGGACAGATATCCCATTCTTTAGTAGAAATTCAGAAATATCTTTTTTTCACATGCGGATTTCCCTCAATTCTAAACACCACTGAAGCAGTGCCAGCACCATGGCCCACTATAGGCAGCAGAAGCTGCAATTGGCGCTGGAGCAGTTTCTCCTGCCACGCAAGGTGCCACTTTCCTGATCTACACCAGCAGCCTGTCCTCAGAGAGCTCTGCCTTTTGCTGAACACAGTGCTGGAGCTGGGACAAATCTTTAGCACGAAAACCTGCAGCAGGAAACCTACCACAAACACAGCTACTTTGGGGATCTTGCCAAGGGGAAGCAACGGGCAGAGCAGTCAGAACACCACTTCTGCGGGGAAAAAAACGTTCCAGATTGGAAGTTATTCCAGATCAGCTAAGGGTGTTCTGAGTGCAGCCCTTACCTGAGTCCAGACTCATTTCCCTGTCTAAACAAGCTGGACTGAGCTCTCTGAACCTACACGCTGTGGAAGCCCCAGGAACAAGAGGTCTGGATTTTCTGTAATCTCAGGCATTCACCCACTGTCTGCCCTAGGCCAGAGCGGTTTTGCTGAAATAAATGGAGCAGCTGGAGCAGGCTGATCCTGCGGGGCTGTGAAGGGGCTGCCAAGGGAAGGTGAGGGCCACCAACAGCTGTCAGTCCTGGCCGCTTCTGTGTGGGAGCCCTAGGTGGTGGGTGTCCGTTTTGGACCTGTTGTTCTGGCTAGGGTGAGGGGGTAGGTGAGGGTGAGGGTTGGGTGGTAGAGCAAGTACAGAGCCCCCGTGTTGGTGGGGCTCTGAAAGGGCTTTCCAGGATCAGAAGTAGAGACTTCCTGGTCCCAATTTCACAGAGTCTCTTTCTTCCCTGCTTTTAAAGATGGATGCTACATCTGTCCTTTCCCAAGCTGCAAAGGTTGTCCATGTGCTCCAGGAACCCTATAAAATAAACCCTAACAGTTTAGAAATTCATCTTGCTGGCCCATAGGTATCCTAGAGTGCATTTCATCAGACCCTTCCGCATCTGAATCCATCTAGCCTGGCCAGGTTTAAATATGATGTCTTAGATCCCTTTCAAAAGCAGAAAGCTTTCAGTTCCTATGCAGTGCACCACTGACTTCAGGCTAGTTACCCACAAACCTGTATTTCTTATTATCATCAAACTGAGATAGAGGACCATTTCAGAGTCATATCAGCATTTGAAAGAGCCTGAAGATCCTGAGCAGAAAGGATAAATTATCACTCTGAGTGAGAATTTTCACTTTTGTAATTTTTAACAGACTTTACTGAATCAGATGCTCCAAATCTGTCCTATTTTTACTGGAAATTACTATTTATTTTCCTGTAATTTCCTGATCTATTGTTATTGTCTATTTGCCTTTAGCACACCAGTCCAAAGGCTGTTTATTATGGGAAGCATGCACAAGACTCTTCCCCATTCAAATTGAGTACTTCAGGCATTGTTTAGAAATGCTGGGCAGCAGATTTCTGCCATTTCAGGTAGTATCGTAAATGTCTCTGTGTTCAGAGTCCGTGAGAATTTGTTGTAATACCTAATTCACTGCTAGAAGGTGCTCAAAACAGAGCAGATGAGTCTGATATAAAAGTCAACATACAGCAGAATCAGCAGTATAACTCTACTGTAAGAAATTGCAACTTGTTTCTATTTGAGTAGAAGTTCACGAGAAGAAGTTAGTTACTTGCTCAGCTTTGAACAAACTTTTAAGTCAGTCTGCCTGCTTTCACATGACAGAAATGAATAAAAACAAAGGTAGCCCCCTGATGTTTTGTAATGTAAGATGCTTTCCATAAAGCCAGGACAAAATTATAACTTGTGTGCAATAATGCTGAAGACCCTTGTCTGTGGCTCAGTATCCCATCGCATTACACAATGCACAAAAAAAGCAAAACCACTGTCCTCCTGCAGCTCACCATTCACTCGCTTACACCTCTTCTGTGTTCTCCGGCTTCCCCTCAGGAAATCTCACTGTGGCAGTGTACCAGGGAAGGAGCCAAGGGACCAGACTTGGCTGCAATATGGGCTGAGCTGCACGAGGGACTCGACTGAGGCACTGGCCAGAGTGCGCACCAGAAGGAAGGACGTACATTTATGTCCTAACCCAGGTCTCGTTGCTCTGGGGCAAGACCAGAACCCGGGTTTCACAAGATAGGCTGCTGTACTTCATAGAAAAAGCATCACCTGCCTATTATTTTTCTTTCAGAGTCTTTTTTAATACCCAATTTATTCAGCTGGGGGTCATGATTAAAGCTAAAGTTAACAACCTACTTAAAAATATAAAGTTACTACATTGAGGCAAATGGATGAGCTCTCAACTTTGAGACGGAAAGACGTTTCTCCAGACCATGGGGATTGGTGACCCTGAGCAGGATCTAAACACCTCTTGCAAATTTGCTATTCAACAAGCACTGACTTGCAGATTAGCAGAACTGCAAGTCCTGCTTGGAGCACATGAGCAGCAGCAAGCACTTGAGTTACAAATGTACATTTTAAAACGTTTAACAAAATGGCAGTTCCGTGCCATAAAATGGTGGCCAGAACAAAAGCAAAGTGTGACTTTTGCACAAGTGCTCCTCCACCAAGCCATGATAAGCACTGCACCCACAAAGGGAAACAGTCTCAGAAACCTCTTCGGAGCCTCCAGCAAGAGTCACGCACCTGCCACAAGAGGAATACGCAGTATGACCCTTGACAGCCAATGATGCTCCAGGCTTAGTCCTGTCCTGTCCTGTCCTGTCCTGTCCTGTCCTGTCCTGTCCTGTCCTCTCCTCTCCTCTGCCTTGCCTTGCCTTGCCTTGCCTTGCCTTGCCTTGCCTTGCCTTGCCTACCCCACCCCATCCCACCCCACTCCCCAGGAAGTTCTCCACACTGAGCATGTTCTGTTGCTCTCACTTCAGGCTCAATTTGCCTTTATCACCAATAACTTTCACCTGATCCAATGCACAGAGGCAGCTTTCTTCTCAGCTGCCCAACCTCCACCCATTAACACAACAGGAGAGCTAACATACAGTAAATTTTTTCCATTGTCCACCAGTCTGATTCATGAAGGGTTTCCAAAAGCTTACATGCAAAGGCAACAAATACCCTTTCTGAGCGTTTGCAAGGTAACACATTGGCTTGTGAATTCAGGTCATTTAAAAAAAAAAAAATCACTCCTTTTATGGGGAAGTCTCATTCTTTTCCCTGGTCCTCCCATGCACCTGCTAAGTTTTGGCATTTGAAAATTGGCTTGGCTAAGGACAAAAAAATGCCAGCCAGGCTTTTCCAGAGGGTGCCATATACACTGTGAGAGCTATTTCAGACTCACATGAGGAAATCTCTGCATGGTGAGTGCTGTCCAATTAGCTAGTGCTATCATTTCTGTGATTGCCGCTAATCCTGACAGCTGAACAGAAAAATCTGGGAGCCCTCGTCTGTGCCATAGACAAAGTATACTTCTACAAAAATGTTTGGTTTTCATTTATAGAACAGGGTATGTCATGTAACTGTCCTCAAAGGCCTTTTATGATTAGCTGGTATACCAAACTTTAAAATGTGTACTGTGGCATTCTGCTTTAGATCCAGTATTACTCCATATTTCAATGAACAGTTTGGACAATGAACAAGATGGTATACTTTAAAAATTTGCTGGCAATAAGAACATTCCAGTAGATAAGTTCAGAGATCAAAAAGCTTGAAAAAAAATCAGAAATTAACCAAACTCTGCAAGATTTAATTCAGCACATACACATGCAAAATACTAAACTTGAGAAGGATGAACCAGAGGCACAGATGCAAATGAGGAACATGCAGGTTGGCAGCAGTGCAGCAAAAGAGGGCCTAGAATGGATCAGAAAATAAAGATGAGTCAACAATATGAGGCTCTCTGTGAGACAGGAGATAATTACTCTGTTCTGGCCTCAACTAGACCACTGTGGCTCAATTAGAAAGAACATAGATGAACTGGGGAGACTAAAGCATGGCAGCCAGAATGATGAAAGGATTCAAAACTATGACCTACAGGCAAAGGCTGAAGAACTGGGGTTTGTTTTGTCTAATTAAGGGGTTAAAAATTGGAGCTTTCCATTATGTAAAAAGGGCAATACTGAGTTATTTCCCAGGTAAAGTGGGAGAAAGATAAAATTATCTTCACAGCAAGAGAAATGTGGGTAGGTTATTGCGTACCTGTACAGCCATAGACCCCTTGACATAAATGAGAGATTTCAGACAGACCAGATATCCTTAATCCCGTGTCAGTATTAATTATGATCAATCCCATTCACAGGGAGTTGCACTGCTGAGGCTATGCCTGTCTAGATTCATATCTGAGCCTGCACAGAGCACAGCACCCTGAGCAGACTGAGTTAGTGCCGGACAGCCGAGAGGGACTGGGAGTGAAAAGCTGCGGTGATCTGCACTGGATGTGTGTGTGTGATCCTCCGCTCTGCTAAAAGCAAAGCTCATATCTAAATCCTCTATCTGATGGGGTGGAAAGGGGAGCACGCGCCATGCAGGAGCTGTCTTGGCGACTTACAGGAAGGTTTCTTGGCTGTGCTTCTGGGGAGGGAGAGTATTTTGTTGTGGGATAGGTGAGTGAAAAAAAGCAAGGAAAGGTCTTTAAACCAAGGAGATTGCCACACCATGTAGGCAAATCTCGGTTTTATAATGCAAGTAACCATTTGAAACAAGGCCACAACTGTTCTTAGTAACACTGGTATTTTTCTATAGCAAATAGCTACTTCCAACAGTATCCTACTGTCCTGGCATAGCCAAAGCATGACATACAGCAGTATTTATTGAATTTATGTCCTAATAACCCCCAAGAGCTTGAAATCTGCCAGGGTAAGAGCTTACTAATACCTGCAACACACTCCTACTATTGCTGAAAGGAGTTAAAAGGCTTGAATCAAATCCACCCTAAAAGGCAGCAGGTATAACTTAGGTCTTCCTGCTGGAGTTGCATCCAACTGTGCTGCATCGGGGACAGAGAGTTGTCTCTGTCCTACATTGCCCTGTCCCATGCAACAGCAAAAGACTCAGACTTTCAACCAAGTCAAGTGATCAGCTTCTGTAAAGCAGTTAATTCTAGTGCAGTAGCCTTGATCTCCGTGAGCTGTTGGCATAAGAAGGGTTTGGCTGTGTGAAAAGGGATAAAGAAACAGGTCCTTAAACACTTTGTCTGAAACAACCTGGGAATGTTCCTCCATGCTGTGAGCAACCCCGCACTCAATCATCTGAAGTAGCTGCTCTGACAGGATTTTAAGTCCCCATAATTAGGTCTTTCACATAAAAATCCAAAGCACAGCCTTTCAGTTTTAAATAGTTCTCGCCTGTATTCACCCTGCTGCCTGGGTTTTGTGCTGCTCTGCCTTGTGTCTGTGGAGGCTGTGTCATTATCCACCCACAGCAGCAGCAGAAAATTTTCTTGGGCCTGAACCTAACTTTTGTTTTAGTTCAGTTTCTGACACCTCGCTCCCACTCCTGCCCTCGGGAACAACTCCCAGAGAGGGTGAGTCATTTCACAGGGTTGTGAAGATGGAAATGAGAAGCTTGTTCTGGCTCCAGCACCTTCCTAAAATGGTTTGCGCAGTCTCAGGGCAGGTGCAGCCCCTGGAGCACTGCGGCCAGCAGAGAGACCTTTCCGTATCTCTGACTGGGGAGCCCAAAGGAAACAGGCTTTGCAGAAGGTCTCGAGCATTTTCCCCTATTTCCCCAGCACGCACACACAAACACAGACCGCGTTCACTCTTCCATGCTCTCTCCCAGCTAAGGTGCCACTGCAAAAAGCAAGCATAAGCCTGCGGGGACGGGCAGCAGGCAAAGCGGCAGCTGATGGCTGCGGGAGCTGTTGGTGCCTTCTGCTCTGGCTTTCACAGAGCTCCTTCCCTCTCCCTTACCCGAGCTTGCTCAGGTGGTTTCATCCTCTATCTCTGTCCTAGAGGTCTCCTCGCTGCCATGCTCCGCATTGCTTTCCTGGCAGCATCTCAATCACAGAGAAGTCCCAAGACACGAGTACCCAGGAAGGTGGCGATGGTGCTGTTGACCACCTCTAAGCCCCTGGCATGGTGAGAGGATAGTGGGGAGGTCTCTGGGTGGCAGCTGCCAGCTGGGAACTTGCTGTGGACAGAGGAGGCAGAGAACTGGCAGCTGATAGATAGCTCCACAAACAGAAGTAAGCTGATTTTAGAGACTTTTTAAAGATTGGAGAGAGTTAGTGATAAGGTCTAAACACAATCTGCCATTCGAAGAAGAGCTCGTGTTCAGAGCAGGAGACTTTTGGACAACTTCAACAGCAGATAATCATGATTCTCATCCTTGACACACAAGTTGTTGATGTGTCTGAGCTTCAGGGTGCTTCAAAGAGAGGTGAGAATTTAAATGTCCTAAACACACATGAAAATGAGGATTATTCACTGAAAAATGACATGAGGCTAACCTAATTGACTTACGGTGCCTGCAAGATTATTTGTCTAGTGATGGGTAATTGTCAGAATATTTAGAATTATGGTTTGGAAAAGCATAAGAGATCTGCACATCAGTCTGAACCCTCTGAACGCTCTCTTTGCAAATGAAGGCTGACAGCCTCACACAACTGGGCTTTCCTGTTGAGTCCCCTGGCACTACCGTGTGTGTTCCTGGCTAGACATGCCATGAGTGGAACCTCTCTTGCGTGAACGTGGCAGCCGTGCTTGCAGTCTTAGCCAGGAAAGCAAACAAAACTGAAATGCAAATGTTATCTAAGCACTTCTAAACTTCAAAAGCATTTAAGGTTAAGCTGTGATGTTGGGATACAGATACGCATTAAAAAATAGCAGCAGTTGGAAGGGCAGAGAAAAGAAGCTTCCTGTGGTTGGTTTTTTTTTTCCCAGACTGGCTTTCCTGTCCAAGTACACCCAGCATCAGGAGAAAGGCACAATTGTGTCGATCAGGAGGAAGAAAGTCAAAGACGATCCCTGATGAGGTCTGAACCAGTAGGTGCTGTGGGTATGACTGAACTCCAGGACTCTTTTCGCAACCTCAGCCTGGCACTGAACGTGCTCCAAGCAGTCCGTGGCATATGATGCCTGTCATCGAGCCCTCTGACACACGGGCATTTCTTCACAGGCACTTCCCCAAGCATCTTCTGTGCCACACGGACCTGCCCATTACTTACTGTTGTACATAACCAAGTAGGAGAGACTGAAAAAAGCACAGTGAAATTAGGCACATGTGTTCAAATTGCCATGTCAAACTATAACATGACATAGATATTGAAGTTAAATATAGAAGTTTCATTTTCTTAACCCACCTACTTGGTTTTTTTCTGCTCAAACTCACAATTCAGGTATTCTTTGCCCAATGAAGCATTATGCAACTTGTTAATTAAAGGGGGCAGAGACTTTGTAATCCTAAATTCTGCCTGAGAGGCTCTCCTATGGCACAGGGCTCCCCTGGGCTCCTAAGGGCAAGCGACCGGCTTTGGCCATGCCAGGAGCAAACATTGCCCATCTTCCACAGCAAAGCTCTCCGTTACAGCATTCCCATGGCAACAAGGGGATTAATCTAATATACTTGCAGCCATCTGACCCACAGAAGCAGGAAAGTCAATTTTGTTTGAACTCAAACTTTTCTTTATGAGTGCAAGGTCACTAAGGGATATTTTTTGCCAATGTACAAGACTGGCAATTTCTGTTTGCAAAGAGATCGTGCAGTTTTCTGCGTCTGTGCTGAGTGAAAGGCAACTGGTCTCAGGAATGAGAGCACATGCGACTCTTTAGGGCCGGTCCTTCCTTGGCACATCCACTCAGAGTCTCCTGAGAGCTCAGCTGGGGCGTTGGTGGCACTAATTTGGTGGCAACAGCCCAATCTCCAAACCAGGCAGCACACAACAACCTGCAGCTGGCTGTAAATTGTGTTGGGAAGGTAGGTGCCCTCCCTCATCACTGCACCAAGCAGTCTCCATCCTCGGGACACGCACTTGGCAAAGCTCTCATCATGTGTTACCTGCGCCTACAGACAGGGCTCACGTAAGCACAAATAAATCAGCATAAATTCAGCAGCTCACAGAGTTGTGTAAGGCATCTGTTGGTCCACTTGAGTGGCATCCCGAATGCATGCAACAGCAGAAGCGCTTTGGCTGGGAGGAGACTGCTTCAGCAGACCCAGACGGCAGAGGATCAGTGGGCTAGGACAGCCAGCACTCCTCTAAAGCCTGCAGGGAACCTAGAGATGGGAACAATCCCATGTAATTGTGACCACGTGACATTACTGCCTTGTCCTGGCAAGATGGAGCTATCTGCCTGCTGAGTCCACCATGGCAGTAGGCAAATTCATCCCTTACAGGTGTACATATAGCTAGCATCAAACTTAGTGACTGTGTGGCCACCCAAAGGTGGAGATTCAGCCCTGAATGCATAAACCTAGATGTTGCCTTGAAACGAAGCCATAATTTCTCCCCTTCTTAGGGGAGATGTGAACTTTGCCACGGCTGACAGCCCTGTCTTGTCAGAGGGCACCTTCCTCTTGTTTTTTGAGCTAAGAGGCTCAGCTCTGTCCCATTGCCTCAAATGAGTGCTCCTCCTTGAAGGCTCATGGAGGGTTGAGCCCGGAGACCTGGATGGTTTAACCTCCAGCCTAGAAATGCAGGGACTAAGAGTGCAGTGGGGCTGACAGCTCAGCAGGCAACAAAAGCACTTAAAATTAGTTCTGTGGGTTTTCAGGAGCAGGTATGAAGGAAAGGACATGTTTTAGGGCTGCTGTCAGAGAGGGAAAGGCTGCTTTCATGTCACCTTAATGCTGGAGAAGCCTGACGGGGTTTCATCATTGCTCTCAGCACAGCACAAAGTCTGCCGCCCTGCCCAAGTGAGAGATGGTTATTCATTCACCAAACTTCAAATGCTAGAGGAAGGTCATTTAGCACCTGAGCACACACACGTAAATCATCAGCCGTGTCAAAGAGTCTGAAGAGTTTTAAAAGGCACCCTGCCTCCTCACACAGCTGCCTTGGTGCACCAGCAAAGGCACCACCAGCCTTTGATAAGGGAAGCAAAGCAAGCAATGACTGGCACAGGCAAAGAGCTAATTCTTGGCTACCAGCTTCAGCCCTGGGTCCCCACCTCACAACACGCTTCCTTCTTCAGCCTGTGGAAGCAGAAAGAAAAGAAAACCAAAGTGTTATTCCAGTTTTAATGATTCATTGCTTCAAGCCATAGTTTGGGGGAAACAGCAGACTGAAGGTAAAGAGCGTGGAAAACGCAAGGTGTACCTTTGGGACAAGGTCCCCAGCGCATGTGTCTTTATGACTGCCTGCTCTTGGCTCATTTGGCATTTAATTGCTAAGGCTACTCTTGCTGAGTTCTTCTGCATAGCAGAAAGTAAGGATGGTCTGGAGAAATTAAGGTCACAGCTGGGTAGCAGATATCTCTGCCACTTAAAGGCTTGGTAGATGTGAGTGGGGACGGCAGGGTTAGGGAGAGCCACAGCATTACAACACTTTCCCTCATCCAACACAGAACTTATCAGTCAGAATAGCATTGCAGCTCCCTTTGCCTGCTGGGAAAAGGACCTCTGCTAAGAGGGATCATTTTTGCAAGGGCCAACTGCACTGGTGCTGTTCCCATGTTGGACAGCCTTGAAACAAAGGGCAAAGCCAGCACCAAGAGAAAATTGTTCTATCCCTATACACAATCCCAAAGGCCCACTGCTGAAAGCAGGGAATCCCTAAAAAGCCTTCTGCAGGTTTGAAATAAGGGATTCAAGGGATGGAGAAAGGGGATGTTTCCATGAATCAAGTTCTCCCTGTTACGTGAGCAAAAGGTGAAAGATAAATCTCCATTCATGGCACAACTGCCTCCCGGGCACCCCTTCTTTGACTAGAAAGTCAGCCCTTATGGGGCTTGGATTTGCCAGTGGCTGAGAAGAAAATAATACAGAAGCACAGCAGGATGTCCCTGCCTTCCAGCTGGCTTACAGCAGCCCAGGGCTATTGCAGGAGATATGAGGGTTTTGTGGATCAAATCAAATCCTGCCACTTCTTACTCAAGGTAACAAAACATCCCTATGCTGAGCGATGGAGAGAAGTCCCCAGATGGCCAACTCTTGGGCTTCTTGGGAAAATCTTGCCTATAGGAGTTCATTTTCCCCCACAATTAAATTCATCTCCTTTTTAGTTTAGATGTCATTCCCTGTAAAAGTTTCAGAGGACTGAAGAGGAGGGGAGATTAAAATAAAATTAATCCCTCAGGCCAGGAAGGCAGCCATTAATTCATTTGCAACCATGGTTGTGTGACTGCAACTTTCTCAGCACAACCACTTGGGTCTGAGGAAGGTCCTCTAGACGGAAGAGCAAGAAGTGCTTTAATATGAGTGTGAGACTTTGGTCTCTCCAGCTGCACCCTTGCAAACCCCAACTCTTCCAGCTGGTAAACAGGGCACTCGTCCCCATGGGCAGAGAATACAAAACAGGGCAGCAAAGCACACCCTTTCTGAGGATAGATAAGGCTTTCTACACTTTCCTTTTCCCCTCTGTTAAGAACAATCCAACCTAACAGAGCATCTGTATTTGTGATATATTGTTCCTAGATGTCCACCAAGAAACCAGACGTTGGAGCAGCATTGCCCCATCACAGAGCGTGTTTAACACAACGTGTCAGAGCAACGGCAAGCCTGCGAGTCCTTCCTGAGACGGCAAGGGAGTCATTTCAGTAGGCAAAGATGATGCGGCGTATATGGGAATCAGGCTCCAAGGACGGGGCCGATAGAGAATTAGGCAAGCGCTGCAGAGGCTGAGCAGCGTTGGATAGTCACGGCGTGGAGACATCACTGCTGCACCAGCCCCTGCAGCCCACGGCCGCCTGGTCGAGGGCACGAGGCAACCCGGCCGGGGGACACCGTCCTCTTCGGCGCTCGGGCTGCAGTTGCAGGCGGTCAGGGCTGGCCATCTGGCTCTGCCACCGCACTGTTCGAGGCTCGCCGCAATATTCGCAGCCAGACAGCACAGTCGCGTTTCCATGGCTTTCATATTTGACATTAAGTATATATCTAAATACCTCAGCTGAAGAGAGGTTTTTCTTCCTGTCTGGCTGGCTGTGTACATTAGCAAAGGAAAGCTTAACTAGGCCTTTACAGATCTTCATTTTTCTGTTACACTTGCCATATCACAAGTTTCATCACTAAACTGAAAACCAAGGCATTTCTTGTGGCATCGAAGCTGCAAATTGGAATGTCAAGTAAAATGAAGACTTATAGGGTTGTAATTCCCCAGGAGAAAAGAGGGGCCGCTTCTATAAAACACTTCTGTCAGCTCCTTGGAAATCTTTCCAGCAGGTTCAGCCTCTGAAGGAGGAATTTACAAGCTGGCGATGATTAAAAGCCAGGATTGTGAAAATGGCTAGCAGCCCTTGCTTAAAGGCTGCTTTGGTCCAAGTCAATAATAGCACAGCTAATGGAAAGGCAGTAAGTATTCAAGACATAATTTCATCCACAGTCACAAATGCAGGGTGAAACTCCACCACAATCCTGGATATTTGTTCTGATCGCAAGTTGCAGATCTGTCACTTTGCATCAGCACCTAAAACATCTCAGATTCCCTTCCGAGAAACATTTGGGGCCTAGCACGAATCTAGTTAAATGCACAAAAATGGGCTGAAATCCAACATGAATGGCCACATTCTGCCTTCCTTATATTCGGGTCAGATTTCGGCGCTGAGCAAAGAGGGCAGAATCTGGCCCTGAGGTCCCAAAGATATTGCGAGCCAAGGCAGAAGAGGCTGCGCTGGCTCTACCCACTGCTAGTTTCCTTCTCATGCGCCTCCAGTCATGCAGTATTCCCCAAATAGACGTTCATACCTTTTCACCTTCAGAGCTGGCCTATTTCTGCTCTCTGGTATTCAGAAATAAGTCTCCCTCTCTCCCAGGAAGGAGCCACGCTATAAATATCTCCATGCAAGTTTCCTGAGTCCTAACGTTTCTTGCAGAAGAGTGCGGCTCCTTGTCCAGCAGCAACAAGCCTGGCTGGTTTTGCAATGCCTTTAATAATGTCTATGTGCTGCTACAGTTCCACGACTGCAGATGAGAAATGGAGACGCATGCAGGAGCAGTAGCGTTGCTGTAGCCATGGTGGTGTAGGCACCAGCGAGACAAAGTTAGATAATCTCTTCTAACTTTCATATATCAGCTCATTCAGGAGGAGGGCTTGATCGTTAAAAGTGCATTAACTCACGAGTATTTTCAACTGTGTTTTCCATTGGGCCTAAGGCCCTCAAAAAGAAAGACACCAGTTTTCTTAGGTTGAACTGATGGAAACAATAAGAATTGTGCGAGGGGAGAGGGGGCCTGAAGGGATGAATGTTTTGCCCGAGAGAATCAGCAGCAGGCCCAGGAGCAGAGCAGAGGGCTCCTGACGCCATGCAGCAACGCACTAGCAGGCCACGCTTTTCCTGCCTGAAAGCAGCTTATTAAAAAAAAAAGCAATGGCAAACTGCAGGGTTTTAGCTGCCTTACGATGCCTGCCAAGCAGGCGTAATTGTTGCTTCAACACAACTTCAGGCCGGCAGTTCTGCAATAGAGCATTTTGGCAGATGTTGGCACAGCTGAATTTTGCCTTTAGGAAAAGGAAAAGTCAAGGTTTGGTCTGGGAAAGGGGGGGAACAGGGAAAGAGAGAGACCTGCAGGGAAACCCACAGCATCAAGGAGCAGGGAAGTGAGATGAGCCTGGAGTGTTGCTGGTGCTGGCTCTGACCATCCCTGCTCCCCAGCTAAACCCTCGGCTTCCTTGGGCTGGCGCCCTGGGAAGGGAGGCAGCTCGCGGTGGTGGTTCTTCTCTACCCCAGGTGCCTGCGCCTGAAGCAGCCCTTGCTGGCAACCTCTGATCCCCATCAAGAGCCGGGAGCCGAGCAGCAGCTGCCACTGCACCCCGTTAAACTCTCGGGACACAAAGCCAAGGGATGCAGAAGAGACTCAAAGTGGAGGAGGAAATGCTTTCTACCTCGTGCATAATTAACTCAGCACCACAAGTGTTTTGAGTCAGGCTGCCCGCCTTGTCTGCACACAAAAATTGGCACACCAAAAGAAATATAAACCCTGTAATGCAGAAGCAGTGATGCAGGCATAAATGCACTGTAGCTAGTCCCATATGGGAGGGAGACAAACTAACTGGTGTCTAGCACCTCCGCACTCTGAGCTGCACTGATAGTGCTATTTCAGGGGATTTCTAAATCCCCTCCATGTCCCAAACAGTTTTCCCATGAAACTAATCCCAGAAGTGCGTGTGAGCCAGGCCTGCCCAGGGGGATGCAGAGCAGAGCAGATGTTCGGGGTGGCTGAGGGTATTAGGCACAACCGAGCCAGTAATGAGAAATGTTTATAAGGAACATTAGCCCTCTGGCCTCAAGGCATGAAAAGATTGAGGGGGCATCTCATGCACAGCTTATTTCTCCTGAGAAAAAGGTTTTCATCAGAAAACCCCTTCTGAAGCATCAAACCCTCCCACCGACAGCCCAGTGCGACCTGCCGTGGCAGAGCCCGCGGCTCGGTGACAGCCCCAGAGACCCCGAAACCAGCTGCTGGATTAAATGGACTGTGTAGAACCCCCAAATTTGAGTAATCCCAAGAAATACAAGCTCTATGACTAAAAAAGTTGCTGTCAGACTGTTAAATATTTAGCTGTCTGCTGGGGTTACTGTGGAGAAGGGTGGCTCTGTGTGTGTTGTGTACGGTAAGGAACACCGAGGGCATGATTTGAAGAGCCTGAAAGGAAGAAGAGCAGTCGAGACAACAATACATGTAAGTATAAGACAGACAGATGCAAGTCCAACACCTTTCAGTCTGTTCATTTGATGCCCTGGTGATATCTCCTTTATCTCAGATTTTCTGGGTCTTGTAAACAACAGGCACTTGGTCATCAAAAGAAGAAGAAGAAATACCAAGAGGGGAAAAAAAAACCAACTTGTGAGTCAGCTATAAACGAACATGAGGAGAGGGAGGAGAGTCAGGTGTCCCTGGGACCTCCTCAGCCTCCTTCTTATCTACAAGGGAGAAAATATGAGCAGGGAGAGCCAAGAGTTTCCTCCACCGTCCAAAAATGACACGGGTGAAGGGCACACAGGGTGCAGTTCATGTCTGCGGCCAGGTGAGAGCTGTGCAGAGATAAAGGTGACATTTCGTATCCAGTTATCAGGCAGTTTGGGAGTTTGGCAGGCGTGCCACATGTTTGACGTGAAAGGAGGGGACTCTCCACACCTCTGCCCCGGCTGCTCGCTGCGGGCCCAGCAGTGCCTGGCTGATAATCCTCTCCAGCCCGGGAGGAATACTGCTGGCTTTGGAGGGGCTAAATATTTTCCTCTGTTAAAAAAAAAAAAAAAAATTAAAAAAATTTTTTTGTTAAGAAAAAAGCTCATACAAACTGTTTCTAGAGCTGATGAAACCACTGAGCAAGCTTGAAAAGCAAGCAGTGCCCTACACACACTTAATCCACGAACTCACCTTGGAAGCATCCCTTCGTTACGCTAGTGACTACAGCCTGAGCGGGGAGAGGACGCACACCTCAGGCTTGTCGGCGCAGTTTTGTGAGAGTAATTTGTTGATCTCGCAGTACGAAGCTGAGTTACTGAAGGTGTAGGAGGAATAAATGTTCTGCAGGCGCAGTCTAGCTCCATCAGTCCTAATCACTAATAGGCGGTTGCAGGCTTTCACCGCCGTTTTTCCTTCCTCATTTAAAACAGAAAAACAAAGCTGCTTTCTATGACTGACAGCTATGGGAAATAAAATCAGTTGTTTTGGCCACAAAAGCATGCGAATCGGCAGTGACGCAGCTCCCTCTCACCTTCCCCACTTCTGGTTTGCCTCGCTGCTGGCGAGAGGCGTCCGTCGAGGGGCAGGCAGCGCGGGGGCCTGGTGCACCCTCAGAGGGGGTCTCCGCGCTGCAGCGATCGACACCATGCCGGTGCTGCAGCGACCGATGCTCACCGGTGCTGTGTCCTCACCTGCATGTGCCCTTGGGTCTGGGGGGGGACAGCCTGCAGCTCCCTGTGCTGCAGCTACCTCAGTTGTCCCCCAAAACTGTGACTGAGCCTGGTTGCCTTCCCCCGTGGCGGGGGAGTGTGCTATATTTGTGTCTGTAGTGTTCGCCGTGACAAAAGCTTCATCAAATGCAGGTAAGATGGTTCCGCATGAAGCCAAAAGAAAGGCTGGGGGTAACACTCAAAATTAACAGTCCTTGCCTGCTCGTACTTACACTGGGAAATGTTGCACACGTGCTGCTGCATCTCAGGGACAATGACTCTGCCCTAGAGATGCTCAAGAGAAAAACAGGGACTGAAACATCTCCGTAGGCGAAGTCCAGCTGAAAATTTTCCATCTGTAAAGGTGGGAGCATGCATCAGGCTCCAGTTCTTCCAAGAACATTTAGGAAAGGATCAAAACTCAGGTACCTGACAGGACAAAGGACATTTACCTTCCTTCTAAAAAAGTCAGACTCCTTTATGAAGAGTGGGATGAGGGACAACAGTCAGGGTCAGACAGGAATGACTGGGAAGTGCACAAGCAAGACGTGAATCCCAGTGACAAACACGACCTTCTCAGTGCAGTCTTAAATGCTTCCCATTTAAGAACAGACAGGAAATACATGTATTCAGTAATTCAGCAATATGGTTTTCCTATACCAGGGAAAAGGTTCATTAATCTTGGCATATTAATAAATGGGCATCTATTAGCAACAAATAGGCTGGAGATCAGATTTCAAGTGCAAGGAGGTGATGCTCAGAACAGCTTCCTGATGCCAGAAGTAGAGGTCAGGGGAGGAAAAAAATTAAAATCTGACTGACCTCCAGAGGGATTTTGATAATATGGGAAAAATCACAGGGGATTAGCATGCCCCGGGGTGGGGAGAGCACACAGATACCCCAGGCGGGATCCAGCCAGGGTCTGCAGCCAGGACCGGGGCTCTCAGGTGCAACGCTGGTTGCGAATGTCCATGCAAAGGGGCAGCGCCTGGGACACCAGGGTCAGCTGTGGCTGGACGGGAAGGGGCTGCCGGGCTGGCGTGTGCCCACTGGCGTGGTGGGTGGGCTGGGGGGGGAGTCCCGACCTCCGCATCTGCTGAATGGCTGATTCCCGTGTGGTCCTGTCCTGCCGAGGGCACAGCGCAAGAGCAGGAGCCATGGCTCGAGCACACGGATCCCTGTCCCGATACGTATGACAGCCGGGATGCTGTCAGCACTGCACGTTGCGTGGGGAAAATGTGAGGAAAACAGTATTGCGTGGCAAAGCAGCAATCGAGTGAGACTTCGTTGGGTGCCGTCGGGAAGACAAAAGCATCGTGCAGCGTGTCTCAGTTTGTCAGCAATCAAACCAGTATTTACTGTTACATTGGCAATGGGGGGGTCACTCGGGCTCTTGCTTCCACCAGAAATCAGCATGCTGCTGCCGGCCGCGAGGGGCCTGAGCAGCTCGGTGGGTCCCTGACCGCTGGCAGGGCACTGTCAGCTGCATGGGCTGTGGAAGAGGCTCCGGCCGCAGGCATGGACCTTCCTGCTTCACCTCTCCTGCAAACACTGCCTGCTGCGACGCGTAAGCACACAGGGTCCCTGGTACAGCTGTATGGAAATGGGTGCAGGAGCACATGCCATGGAGCGATCCCAGCCTCAAACCCCAATGGTCAGTAAGGAAATGTCCTCTCAGTGCAGGGCTGGAGAAGCTGAAGCCCTTGTCCATGGACAGAGCAAGCTGGTTGAAGGTCCGCTCCCCTGCACTGATACCTCAGTTCACTCATCTCATGTCCCACATGAGATGTTGAGGACTGGATACTCCGGTCCTCGTTTCACCTGTGAAACTCACTCAAAATCCCTCAATTTAAATAATGCCCTGAGTTTAGCAGGATGGAAAGAGGTCACTTTTGATCACGTGGGCTTGGTGACTACCCACGTAAGCTGTAGGACAGTCACCATGACATCAAAGCTGTCCCTCAAAGAGGAGAGATATTTGAACATAGGTCTACCCAGGGAAAAATGGTGAAAGATGAGCTTAACCCCCTCCCAAGTTTGTGAGTGACAGCTAAGCCTCGATGTACAGAATCAGCATAATTTAGGTTGGAAGGACCTCAGGAGGTCACCTGGTCCAAGGGTGGGCTAACAGTGGCGTTAGTTCAGGTGAAACACTGGCATGAATTTCTTCTGAATTCACAGGCGGCTTCTGGTTGATCAAACCTCTGCTTGGTGACAAATAACTCATCCTGCAAAGAAAAAGAAAAACAACAACCCTGGCTCTCACCATGGGCTGGGCTTTACCATTCAGTGCTCTGCTCCCCAGAGACACAACCCACCGTCTCGGTGAAAGAGCTTTGGGTCACAGGGAAGCGAAGGGGTTAACAAATGCCTCAGCAAATGAAGCATCATTAGAAAAAGCAGGTCTGCTACTTTCTAGGATCTACAACCCTTAGCCAAGGGACTCAACTTGCTGGGAATCGGTCCCAGAGCACCGCCGTAGCCCAGACAGTGCGGCTGAGTGCTGGCGTGATGCCTTTTGCACTGGGAGATTTTTGCTGAAAACATCTAATGGTTTCTTGAGAACTGTTTTTTGTGGGTTGTTGTTTTTCTTTTTTAACTTCAGGGCTATTCATTATTTTTATAGCATCATTTTCAAGCACAACAAGAGTTGTCTAATTGGAGCTGTTTAAAATATAAAAAAGGCTGAAGAGCTTTATGAGAGATGTCAGGAAATTCTACAGAACAGTTATGAAAGTCACAAATTCTGGAAAATTAAATTCTGCCAATATTATGGATGAAATCCCATTAACATAGCTATTTGCATATGATTTTGCAGACCTTTTGTCCAGAAAAATATCGCCTGTGTTATCTACAGTGTTGCTGAGACACCTCGATAACCCTATCTGCAACAGTTCCCTCGCCCAGAAATACATGTTAGAGTCTCAAATCCGCCAGGGCTTTACCCTGAGTGGACAAAGGCTTAAGATATAATTAGGTTGCATCTGCCCAACAGACAGATATTATTTATATAAATATATATTTTTTTTAAAAAATTATATTATATATATTATATGCTATATAGACCGTATTATTATAATTTCAAAAAGACTCAAATTAATACATTGTCCAACAAATGTTTCCGGACAGGAAAGCAATCTTTTCGCAACCTTTACTTGAATTTGCTTCAGTTTGTTGGTAGTAGGTTTGAGAAGCTGGTAATTGAAGCCTGGATACGGCCCCCGCTTCGTTTCACAGAGCACGCAGCGATCCTCAGTGCCACCCAGCAGTGATGCCAAGAGGCGAGTCGTAGCCAGTGCACTAACCGGGGCTGGAGAAGCCCCCGAGCCCCCCAGCCCGGCCCCACTGCCGCTGCCTCCCCCATTCGTTTCATCTACCAATCTGGCAAATTTTGGCATGTGAGCACTTTCTAGGTTGCTTTTTTTTTGTTGTTAATTTTTAAAGCACGGCCGCTGGATTGCCTTGCAAAATCAACATGTGAGAATGCATATTTTTCTTGGGTTTCTTAAAACCATTCATGTACAAAATTAACATGGTCTGACAGTGGAAGAGCTGCAAGTTCTGAGACCGGTGTGTGACTACTTTATAAAATAGCCATCTGGGAATGCCTAATAAACAATTGCTTTTAATTTCAAACATCTGTATCTTTAACAATAAGAGCAGCTGATGTGGCCCTCCATCAGTCCCGGGCTCAAGCTTTAGTTGAGTAAGGACCGGCTGCAGCCTGAAACCTATCTTGTCTCACCCTGCTTCTTCACATGCCAGTAATTCTAGCCCTCTGTGGCTTGTCCTGGCTGATTTTCCCCTGAAACTTGATCCTTTTTCAACGGATCAAAGGAGCAAAATGAGAAACAAGAAACTTTTGCAGTGAAATTTCAGCCACTGCAGCTTGAGCTGCGTCTCCAGTTTAATCGTCGCTCCCGGCCAGCCGGCTGCTGCCTGCGGAGGAGCGTGCTGGTGTTTCCACCCTCGTGTCTTCATCCCGCTGGTACAGTTTGCTACACGGACACTCCTGCTTGGAGGGGACTAACCTGCAAAAGGGCAGCGTTGCTCCTGATCGCACCAGTGCAACAACAGTTGTACAATTATGCTGATAATGGGATGATTAAGCTGATAAACTGAGATAAACCAGTAATAATCCCAAAGTTTAACAAAGAGTTCACAAGCTTAGTATCACCAGCAGAGTGAATCAATACGTTATTTACACCTTGTCTGCTATACGGTATAGGGGAACCCCGCCTCCCTGCGAGGGGCTTGTGCAGCAGCCCCCCCATCCCTGCACGGCAGCGTGCCCCCAGGGAGGAGTGGGGCTGGCACCAAATGCACCCTCCATCAGCTGCCCGGAGGCAAGAGCACGGCAGCTACCCTGGGCCCCCCTTCAGCAGGGGGTAGGTAGCAGTCAGTTAGGGGGCAAGCTAGGAAAGAAACCTTCAATGGGCTTTTTTGCAGGGGTGTGCAGAGGAATGGGGGTCCCTAAACCTGCCAGATACCTACACCGAGCTCAAGGGCCAGGCTTCGACTCCTTTAAATGATCGCGGATACCAGTTTCTCATGATCAAATGGGAGAAATATGTCCGGCTTACTCCTTTGCCTAGTATGTGACATGTAACATTGCAGAAGTTTATGTTTCAAATACATGCTTATGCTAAGGGGAGTAAAAAGTGGCTGAAACCGATGTCACAGAACACATAGTACCACTGCTATAGCCATGTCAGTCTAAGCATGCAAGTGAAGCCTCCTGTCATCCTTAGCTGCTTCCCTGGCACGGTGAAGAATTAAGAACATTCCTAGATGAAGAATGTGCAGACGAGGAATGGCTTTTTATTAAACCCAATGGTACAGCCGGAAAAGACAGAGAAGCCTTCAGGCACCAAAGCCCTTCTTCCAGTCTGAAATCTTCCCAGCTAAATATTGGCTGAGAACAGTTGCTCTGAATTTCACACGACAGTGTTAAATCAGTGAGCCCACCCAAGAGGAGAGGCCACCGGTGTGTGGGAGCCGAGGGGGCTGTTAGCAAGGACCCCAGGCATTAAGCACACCTTTGCTAAATTCCTAGCTGCAGTTTTGCTTCCCTTTTTACCATTGACTAATATATGTGTGTCTTTGTCATGCCAGCATCTCATTCTAGTTAATCCTTAGGAGTGTTTTGAGTGAAATGCAGCAATCGCCATCAATGCAAAGTGTCCTATTACCATCAGGAGGGACTGAGCTCATTTCTGTCCTTAGCTGAAGGGCACCTTGTTTGGGAACACACCGATAAAGAGCAAACATGGGAGCGACACGCATCTTCCTGCCCATCACCTCACCATGGGAAGACAGGTTGGTACAAGGCTGTTTTGACACCAGCTCTCTCCCATTTATTCTCCTTGGTCCTCTAGATGCTGGCAGCTTTAGTGTTCCTCCCACCTGACTATCAGAGAAAATCAAAAGAAATTATGAGTACTTTTAGAGTAGCCTGAAACTTGGGAGTTTCATCCAGATGTTTATGAGGGAACGGCTGGTTTAAGACCAAAACATACACATTATTTTCCCCTAGGGATTTAAACAAAAGAATATATTCATCTTTCAGCATGTCTGTATAACTTCTAGCACTGACGTTCAGTTACATTTGCACACCAGGCAGTGATGTTCCTTGATATCTTCAGGGATGATGAGGCTGAAAATACAAAGCACCCATTTACTCCTATAAGAATTTTGAATGCAGAAGGCTGGATTTTCATCTTTTTTGATTTTTATGCAGATAGTGTGACTACATCTAGCTATGCAAATGCATTATGAAAAGCCCTGGTCTAAAACTCACTCTGTTTTCACGGGAGGAGAAAATCGGCTGTCACCAGGAAGGGTCAGACTGCTGCCACCGAGCCCCAGAGAATCCTGCAAAGCAGGACCCGATTCTGCAGTCCTGGCTTGTTCTGCTGAGGTCAGAAGGAAGAGCCCCACAGAGCAAGGACTATAGGGTCATACCTCATTGTATTAAAAAAAAACCCCACTGCACAAAAGCTTAGGAGCAGGAGAAAAGGCTCTTCCAGGGCTGTCCCCTGCCAGTGCCTCCCTCCTCACCGCCCAGGAGCCCTCAGCAGCTCCCTGAGCTGCCACCACCCTCCCCTTCCTGGGACCCGGGAGGGAAGGGGATATTATCATGCAAATGAGCCCACCAGGAAATCCACTTTGTTTCCAAATTCCTCTCTCCAGCCCTGCCACATCAAGCTTTGAATGCAAAAGAGGATGAATGGTCTAAAAGCAATGGAATTAAACATTTAGCGCAAAATCCCACCCACTGGTCCCCTTTACTTGGAAGTAAGATTTAGCACACACACAAAAACCACACAGACTAGCAGGCTAGGGGAAAAACGTACACATACATTTAGTATGTGCTATGGGCACCAATCTAATATTCTTCCTGCTATGCCGCTCCAGCTCAGGGTAGGTATCACATCAGTGCCTCCGGTTTCAACCCCCACTCTTACACCCCACCTTTTAGCGTGAATTCGATGTAAGAAAAGCAGATATGCCCATAGTTATTATTATACCAAATGGTACTTGCTGCTGAATTACGGATGGATAATACACTGCTGACATGTATAGGCACCTAGCTCCCGCAACCGCAAAGCCTCTCGCTTCATGGACCCCCTGAAGAACTGGAGAGAGGTCTGTCCTTCTGCACAGGGCATGAGCGTCTGGCCCCAAAACTTCATCTACCTGGCTGCTGCTTATCACAGACTGTGGCTTACCACTGTCACTGGGAGAAAACTCCTTGCTTTCAACAAGAACTTGGAAAAATTCAAGAGGTTAGGGGATAAGGGGGAAGAGCAACTCATTCCCTTCCTCCAGCAGCATTGAAAAAAATGTTTATTCATTACATCCGGCTACTGAAATCAAGCCCTTAAAGACCCAGAATCACAGAATGGTTTGGATTGGAAGGCACCTTTAAAGATCATCTAGTCTGACCCCCCTGCCATGGGCAGAGACATCTTTCACTAGATCAGGTTGCTCAAAGCCCCATCCAACCTGGCCTTGAACACTTCCAGGGATAGGGCATCTGCAACTTCGCTGGGCAGCCTGTTCCAGTGTGTCTCATATAGTTCATATAGGTATATACACACGGTCTCCCGATCCTAGGCTTGATGATGTTGAGGCTACAACCATCCTCACAAACTATCTCACCTTAATCTGTCCTCTCTGGAGTTGCTTACCCAGCTGTAGCAAGTTGCTCAGACTCCCTCCCTAGACAACGCTTCTCCCACACCTCCCTGCCTGCCCCGGCCCAACGCCAGCACCAGCGCTGGATGAGCCCCGCACTGATCCAGCTCAGCTCACCAGCCCAGCGGAGAAACCGCTGCTTCCCTGCAGCAGTGGCTGGATGCGCCCAGCCACACGTGGGCCCATACCCTGCTCTTCCTGCTGACTGACCAGGGCATGGAAACAGCGCCTGTAGCCCAGACACCTCCCTTGTAGTCAGGTAAAACTGGAGGGGGTGAATGCTCCTGGTGGGAATAGACCTGCAGCGGTGTGAGCCAGCCTGGTGGGAGGCGAGCAGGCAGTGGTGTTGGCAAAGCCCATATCACACAGCTTCACCTGCAAGAAGGGTGAGGGTGATCCAGAGGGTGAGGATGCCCCTTCTCTGCAGTGGAGAGAGGTCCTCTGGAGCTGCCTGTTTCTGCCTGCTAGCTATACGGGGACCTTGGACAATTAGTTTACATGAGATATATAACTTGGAGACTGCTGAAGTGAGCTGAAATCCTTTCCTCCCTTGGACTCCACATCTAAAGATGTCTACAAGGAGCTCCCCAAGATTTCAAAAAGACTCCTCCAGCAATGGATCCAAGCCTTTCTTCAAAAGCCTCCTTGAAGTAGATGCTTATCAGCTTCCTCCACCCCTCCATCTCTGCTGGCTGCCTATCTGTGAAGAAGGCTTTCAGTTGCTGACCTGGAGCGTCTGTATCTTCACGCACAGACTGGGTTAGCCAGACCTGCTAACAGTTCTTTGGACCTGCTGGGGCGAATGCCTTTTCTTAGATATAGATTTTTTAAGTCAGCTCAATGAATTATTAGTGCGATTTCTATTGATGAATAGATTTTGTTCACAGAACGAGCAAAACCAAAAGAACTGGATTCTCTGGTGCTATAGTCCACTAAAATCTGAAGGATGAAACTGGGCATTTTTTCCTTTCTGAAGTCAAGGAATAAAATCTGTGAGTGAATTAGTTAGTGACACTAATTCTAGTAAAATAATTGTGGACTTCCTCAAAGTACTTTTTTTTTCTTATTGCAACGAGTTTTTGGTTGATTCTTTATTGAATTGCTAAAACAGATTTGCAACCTGTCCGACAGGCTGTAAGGCAAATGGATTAAGTTATTGCTGCAAAACCAGAAAGCCATATAAGAGGACACTGCTTCAAATTCTGCTCCCGCTTACACTCATGCAACTCCACTGTAGTATGTGGAGTTGCATGAAAGTTTAAAAAAAAGAAAAAGGCAAAACCACGCAGTTTAATTTCAATGCATAATAAGTGCATTAAAAACCATTTTGACAAAACAACCAAGAATTTTTACTGAAGTTTTTCTCCCACCAGAGATGACTTATCCTTTTTTAGGCACACCTTACTGAGAATGGGTTCTAAACAGAGTCCCCGTTTGATCATGCAAGGACTACTCACAGCTGCTGTTGCTGCATCTCCAGAAGGGGAGAAGGTGGTACTGACCTTCCCTGGGTGGCTTCATTTTCAGGCTGCCCAGATGAGACACCCTCACACTGTCAGAAGGTCCAACCCAGTCTCGGGGTGGGAGTGCATAACTGGTCTCCTCACTGGAACTGAGAACAACGGAGACAAACGGGCCTTTCAGTGAGGCTTTTCTACATTTTCAGGATTTGCTGCTGAGGTTGCATTGGATTATCACGGGACAAACTCCCCTGGTGGAGCTCTGGCTCCCACCAGAAGAAACACCTTTTGCAGAGGTTGAACTTGGTCTGAACAGGAAGGGAAGGTGCAACCTTTCCTCAGCTGGGGACATCTGTGCGGGCATGTGGACACAGCCGGGAAAGTCTCTGCGTGCCCAGCAGTGTGCACAGGGACTGTGAGATGAGTTGGTTGTTGACCTTCCTTTGATGCTCTGACCAGCTTGCTCCCTGTCACCTCTTCTCCAGTCATAAGGCTACAGAAGACAGACTGGGACTAGATGAACACGAGCTAGGGGACCAGATGAAGACAAGCAAGGGGAGGTCCACATGAAACCAGTCCTTTGTCTGAATGCACGGTGTGGGTCGTGGGGTGCCCTGCCCCGAACTCGGGTGCCCGGCTGGGCCCGGCAGTGGGCAGACCCTCCGTGTTAAACTGGGGCAGATGCAGCCATGGGGTGGAGTTGGTCGGTGCGACATCCTCACGCTGCAGCGGTGTGGCCGTGGGGCGTCAGCCTGGCCATGTCAGCCCGGCTGAGTCAAGGAGGGTGGGATGAGCCACGCCTCGTGTCCCCCTCCACCAAAGCGGTGACGCTAACGAGCAAGCGTAGAAATGTGGCACAGAGCAAAAGGAGTTATGGCTCTGATCCCACCCTCTGACCCCGACGGGTGGACTCCCACACGGTGATCTCACTCTGACGGCTTACTCACAGCTTCACAAGTAGCAGAGAAAGGTCACGCTCAGTTAAAACTGAAATGTGTTTTCTTACAGTTTTTCCCCCTTGGGCCAGATGCTGCAGCCCTGACTTGGGCAAAGGTCCAACTGGAAATAATGAACGTAATTGTAAGCACCTTAGTGGAAAATACTAGTATAGTTAATTATACAGGGATGCAATGCTAACTCATTTCCCAGTGTTTAAAATATAAATATCAATGCTTTCTCCTTTGGGGTTTTTAGAAGATTAGTTATTGCTGCAGTCTAACAGAAGTTATAAGTTTTACAGCTATTGCAATCAGTTTAAGGAAAAAGTTTCCAATGCTGATTTTACCATCACTGGCTGATACTGCGCAGAACAGCCCTACGCTGCACCGAACCAGGCTTTTGAGTGCCTTTGCAAGAATGAGGTCTGTGGCCGTGGCCCTTTAAACATCCAAAACTTAGATTTTTTTTCAAAGGATGTTTTAGGATCAAAAAGTGGTTTTAGGATTCTCAAATTGAAGATAAGAAACTCACCCTCTGAATATCAGGAGAATTGAAATCCTTGGAGACAGATATCCAAAACCTGGGACTTAGGTACCTTTTCGGAAATCCTGGCTAAATTGTCTGAGTGAAAATGCCACTATCTTTCATTACGGATCATACAAAGCAGCACAATAAACTCACAGCATGAACTGAGCGTGTACTCTAGCATTTGAAGTCTTCCAAATGCAAACCCAGGTATTTCCACACTATTTCTGATGACTTTCCCTTTGTCAAACAAGGAGCCCAATATTTCTATGTTAGTCTGTTGAAAAAGCCCCATTGCTTTCAGCCGGCAGCTGGCAGAGCCCTCTATGAATGAACGAGCAAAAGCCACTAAGTGTGTTTTGCTTGCCTTGGTATTTGTTAACATCTCTGAACAATCCAGTGCGCCCTAGCAGATATTCATAGGCTAGAAAAACAAAAGGGTGAACTCCTTTCTCACATCTCTGAAAAAGGAGTCGAGAGGATTTACAAAAATATAAAACTGTCCTGAGGTTTCCCTTATAAGTACCTACGGGAGTTTTTCAGGAAAAAAAAAAAGGGAAAAAAAAGGGAGACGAGCACTTTGGGCATGGACCTTACCGTTCAGCAAAAACCATACAATTTTGCACCAGGCCACTCTTCTGCAGGAGCCGCTGCTGCGGGCAGCACCCGCAGGGCCTCGTGCTCCTGCCAGCACCCACCCGGGCACCCAAGCAAGGGCAGGGAGCACGCCTGGAAGCACAGAGACGGCGAGGGAAGAGGCAGGCATGATGCCCTGCCGGGGATCCCTGACGTGGAGGGGCCCAGACTTCTTACATTGTTACGGGAATTAATGCGGCCAGCAATTAGGAAATCTGGCTAGGCAGCTTAAGAGACTTCTGCGGTGCAAGCGTAGCCTCCTGCTTCTGATTCAACAGCAAGCCAAGCCTGCCCACGTGTCCTGCTGCAGCGAACAGGGGTGTTCACACCAAGCGAAGGGGAGGTCACTAATAAAAACTGCTTTTATCTATATATTTTGTTTGAAAAATAAGCCCTATTGCCTCTGCTACTTTTCAGTTCTCTGCCTGTTTTGTTGCTGCACAAGCCCAAACCTCACCCCAGCCACCGACAGGCAGTAAAGGGAGCCTGAGCCCAAGCTCACCACGCACAAAGCTTCTTCTGTTTAGCAGCAACAAGGATGGATTAATCACCACCTTGAATTTTGAGTACACTTCCACGTGCCATCTGTACAGGAAAATTAAGGAAGCAGCACCCCCAAAGGAAAATAAAACCACCCTTCCCCTGAAAGCTGCCAGACAGGTAATTTGACCAGAAGAGAAAATATAAATAGGACCGCATGCTGGCAGCGGGCAAACTCTGGTTGAGTTCAACACCATCCAGGTGTATTGTTGTTGCAAGCGGAGGACAGTCTCCGTAAATCACAACATCACTTCACAAGTGTCAGCATAGAATCTTTTAATACTTTACATAAAAAACTGCATACACAGTTCATAATTTTATGTAAACATCATATACATCTCAGTTTTTGCCATGTCAGTTTATTAAAAACAAAAACAGAAACAGTCTCAGTACCACTGTTGAGGGAAGAGGAAGAAAAGTAAACAAACAAATGGATACATTTGTTCTCTGAACCAGAGAAACACAAGATTATTTTCACCCAGGTTGGCTACCCTGTGAAAATAAAGTTTTAAATAAACCTAGATTCTTTAAATTGCCCTTTAGTATTAATGTCTGATATCCTCACTGCATAAGGAACAGTGCTTTCACCCATTTTTTCCAAGGCAAAAAGATACAGTGGTTTTATTTTGTCTTGTGTTGAAATCACAATTTAAAACAAGACCCAGATGAGGTTACTGAGTAAGAATGTTTTCAATGCTACAGTGTTGTATGCAGATGACAAGTGCATTGAGTGTTTAATTTAAAAAACAAAAATCCACCAAGTTGTGCAAAGTAATTTCTTTTGAAAACAAAACTTTTAAATAAACCCAAATCAACATACTTGCAGAAGACAACATTAAAGGAAGGAGCAGGCACCAAGATCATAATATGGCAATATCATCCCCTTCCCCCTTGCTCATCCTGCCTTGTCCGTCAGGAGGAGGACGTCCAGCACGAGGACAGAGCAGTTCAGCTTTACTTTCCAGCCTGGTGGCTTCTGCAGCTGGAGTCAGGTCAAGGCTCGCATTATCAGCGGGCGTCAGTCACTCGGGGCAAGTTCCTTTGCACAACACAAGTCCCAGCTGGGCACCCCCTCCCCACCTCACTTTAAATAAGCACCCCCTGCACCACCCCCGTTTGCACAAGACAGAAAAGGTAAGATATATACAGGCTTCGCTTGGGATGACCCTCCCCTCCCAGTCTCAGTCTTCAGGGCACTAACTTCCACAGCGGGTCAGGCTCAGGCCTAAACATCTGCGGGAGAGGCGAGGATGCTGCAGGCAGCGCGGGAGATGCAGCCCCCTTCCCCAGCCCGCCCGGGGGGGCAGGGTGCGGGGAGGCACATGCAGGCAGGAGGCAGAAGTCCCTTCGAGCATCTCGGCTCCACCGCTCTCCTCTTGCAAAAGAGAGGAGGCTGTCTGGGAGCTGGGAGCAGCAGGTGGTGGGCCAAGGGGAAGAGCCGGGTGCAGTGTTTGCTCAGTCCAGTCTCAGCAGCTTTTTGTTGTTGAGAGTCTGCAATTAACTCGCAGGGGCCGGTGGTGGGAGAAGGCTTCTCTCCACTTTATTCCCAAGATGCAGGGCATGCAATCCCCCCCTCCCTCTGTCCCCACAGCTGAGCCAGCTTTCGGCCAAGGCTAAGGGAGCATGCTCCCTCCCTTAGCCCTCACCCCGACTCATCGCCAGCCCCCAGCGGAGGGGAAAGGCAGATGCCGTGTGTGCATAACCCAGCTCCTCTCCGCCTGCCAACAGGTGACCCAGGCGCTGTGCCCAGCGCCATGCTCCAGCCGCGCCCTATAGGACTTTGCAGCAGTTGATGCAGCCGTTTTGGGTGCCGTAGCGCTTCTGCAAGGCTGCCCGGGTGGCGGTCTCGAAGACCTCCCGGACACCCTCCTTGGTCTTGGCCGAGCACTCCAGGTAGTCATAAGCCTGGATGCGAATGGCCATGGCGCGGCCATCCTCGGTGCGCACCGGCTCCTGCTTCATGCGGGCCAGCTCGTTGCGCACGTGCTCGTCGTTGCGCAGGTCTTTCTTGTTGGCCACCAGGATGATGGGGACGTTGGGGCAGAAGTGCTTGACTTCGGGCACCCACTTCTCTGGGATGTTCTCCAGCGAGTCCGGGCTGTCCACAGAGAAGCACATGAGGATCACATCAGTGTCCGGGTAGGAGAGGGGTCGCAGGCGGTCATAGTCCTCCTGGCCAGCCGTATCCCACAGGGCCAGCTCCACCTGCTTGCCATCCACCTCGATGTCGGCCACGTAGTTCTCGAAGACAGTGGGCACGTAGACCTCGGGGAACTCGTCCTTGCTGAAGACAATGAGGAGGCACGTCTTGCCACAGGCACCGTCCCCCACCACCACCAGCTTCTTGCGGATGGCGGCCATGGCCAGGCTCGCCAAGCTGGCCTTGCCGTGCAGCAGGACGATGGCAGCGCCCTCCTCCCCGCGGCCGCCGCCTCCCTCTTCCTCTCGCTTCTCACAGGGCACCGTGGCGAGCCGGGCCCGCGCAGGCAGGCGGGCGCGCCCTCCTCTCTCCCCGCACCGGCACCGTGCCTCCGTCCCCTGCCTCAGGGGAGCGCTACGGCCGCAGCAAGCGCCGCCGGTCCCGCCCGGCTCGGCCCTCCGCGAGGGAAACGGGGCTGCCGCTCTCCCAGCCGCGCCGCGCCGCGCTGCCACTGCCGCAAACTGCGGGCCGCAGCCGCTATTTAAAGGCGCTCGCGACTTTCTTAATATAGCCGGCCAATGGGAAGGCAGGGAGTGAGGTCATCCCCGGCGGAGAGCGTCGCGATTGGCGGGGGGCTGCGGGCGGGAGGCGGGGCGCAGGGAGGAGGGGGGGAGCTGGGCGGGAGCGGCGCCCGGCCCGCGGCCGTGGCGGGGCCGCGGCGGGGGGCGGCCGCCGGCAGCTGGAGCTGCCTTGAGGGGCGGCGGGGGGTGACCGGGCCGGGCTGCGGGCATCGGGACCGGTGGTTGTGGGGCGGCTGGAGCCGGGCTGGGGGGCGGCGGGGCAGGTGGTTGTGAGGCGGCGGGGCCGAGCAGGCCGGCCTGGGGGGCGGCGAGGCCGGGCCGTGAGGCGGCAGGCCGGCCTGTGAGGCCGGCGCCGCAGGGGTCTCACGGCGCTCGGCGGGCAGCGGTGCCGCACCTCCGGAGGGGCCCGGGGCAGGTCCCCCGGCCGCGCCGTGCCGCCAGCGAGGAGTCTCCCCCCACCCCGCTTTGTGCCCCCCTCCCGGCCCCGGGGTGGCGGCTTCGCGGCAGCGGAGGGCAGGGCAGGTCCGGTCCCTGCCGTGGCCCCGGCTGCGCCGCCGCCATCCCCGCCGCTCGGGATGACCGGTCTTAAAAGTCTGGGCGAGCAACCGAGCGAAACAGAGAAGGGAAATAGCTGCGTCCCAGAGGCAGTCTTTAAAGCCCAAGCAAAGTGGGACTGAGCTTATTGCCGGCGATTAAATAAAACAAAAGCCTTCGCTGGATATTACTGGGAAAACGCAGGACTCAACCACTGCCCTTCCTTAAAGGAAAAAACTCATCATGTTCGAGTCTCTCTCCTGCCAGGTTTTGGCCAAAAGGGAACAGAGGAATTATAAACTGGGAGAAGTAGCAGACTTGAACTGAAGTGCTCTTTTGGTCTCAATTTACAGAGATACCGGAAGTCACAGTAATGAAAAAATGAATGTGGAAAATAAATGAGCGCAAAAGACTGGAGTTTCAGATGGCTTGGAGGATGGGGTGTAAGTACCTTAACATAAACAGATGGCTCACGCTGGGAGCGTTAATAAAGCCGTGCATTGTAAAGTCTCACACTGTGAAATTACTGGTAGCGATTCGCTGTGTCCCTGTCGCAGCTATCGCTGTTTAACTGGGTGTTGTCTCAGGCTCTTTCCTTGCAAGTATTTTCACCTTAACGACGTCCTCTGGCTACTGCCTCTCAGGGTTGGATCCAAAGTGTCCTCTTTTGCTAGCCAGCACTGGCAGTGAATAGAACAAAAATGAGTGATTTGAACAATGTGATTGTTATTAAAAATTGTATTTAAAAATATCCACTTGAAGACCAAATGCACCACTGAGTATATCAAATTTCCTGATGAGTTACTTGTAGTGGACTGTTACAGAAGTGTGTGTCAATAGGGCCAATGGTTTAATTATGGTTCACTTAATCCTAGACATTGAAATATTATTCTTCTTCTGTGAGATTTTTCTAATTCCCATTTCTCCCTGTCAAAAGAGCATGTCCCTGGATGGTGGTGGTTGGATTTGTACCTTGATCTTACGTAGTTTGTACAGCATATTTTACGTGAAGTTAACATAATAAATTCAAACTGATGTTTGAAAAAACCCAGAAATAAAATGTAGTCATAGGCATCAGTGTTCTCCAGTTCCTGTGGCCTTTTAACAGGCTAAATTTCTGATTTGCATTGTCCCTTTACATCTGTTGTCACTACTCACAGTTTTAAATTCTTTATGAAACAAAATTTTGTTACCTATGTGGAAGTCTTCCCCATGCTGGCATGTCCTTCTGGTGGATGGAGCATTGGCGGCTTGTAGTTATTTTCTCTATAAGTATATTCACAAGCATGTCGAACCATTCTGATAGGCATTTAGAGTTAATCTGCTGTATAATGCAAGTCTTCTAAATACATTTGCTGTTGTCAGTCTCTTGAAGCTCTTCAGTGATACTAAACTGATGGTGGATTTTTCGCTGGAGTTCAGAGCCACCTTGCGGCGACCCTGCCGGCGTGGATGCCCGCGTTCCTTGCGGCTCCAAGGCTGGAAAGCTCCAACTCTGGGGTGGCAGCAGGAAAAGCTGCAAGTACTTTATAGATCACGAGAGGTGCTGATTAAATATGCTTTTGAATCCGTTTTTATTTGACTTTTGGGTGGCGTGAAGAATCATGTCTGCCTATTTGGTTTTGTCTTTTCATGAGCAAAACACTTCATTAAATAGAAAAAAGAATCATCCGAATGAGCAATTATCTCATCTGTGCTGTGCCTTGAAAGGTAGGGAAATATGCAGCTTATTCATTTCAAAGCACACAGCTCTGTTGTTCACCCGTAGTGCTGCTAGCAATTATCCGTGTGCCTCAGCATAGAGAAAGCAAACTAAGTGGCCCACATTCATACTCTTTAACTCTTTTAGACTTCAAAGCAGGGTGGCCTCATCCAAACTATCTACTGGTCCCAACTTCCAAACTATGCTAAGGAAATACTCTGCAAAGGTCCAACTAACCCAGATCAAACCCATAGCAAGGGCTCTTCTTGTAACTGAACAGCACAGATACAGTTGCAGCACCCACTTATGGTCTGAGCTGTAACTGCTTAATTTTCTAGTGAAGTCTTGTATCTGTAGTCTTCTACACAGTTACGCTGAAGGCAAAGAGCCTGATGTTTCATCTCTCACCTTGCAAGAAAGAGTGCATCAAAGTCTATGTAATTCCTAGGGTTTCAAATGCTTTATATTTTTTTTCACAGGTTTTACATCAGGAGAGCCAGCCCTGTGACTTAGGCTGAGATCGCACTCGTTTCACTGTCCTAGGGTACACTGCAGCCACAGACTCTGTAGGGAACATCTAAGTCACTTTGGCTATCACACATTTATACTTAAATGTGTAATACCTGGGACTTGATCATGGCCTGGGTTTCATACTTAATGTAAATTTGCTACATACCACCTTTCTCCTGCAGTGGATTTAGCCCATAAATATCAATGCACTATGTGGTACCTGCCCTGAGCTGTCTAAGTGGAAGTGAATAGGCCCTTAATTTATATTATCTTTTCAGTTATATCTATTTGCTTCTCTTCAGCATTCTTTCTTCAGCTCATACATGAAATATGAAGTGAGCCAGTTTCAAAAACAGTGGAAATCAGGAGTAGAGCTGTACACAGGAATCCTTTTCTCTTCTTGCTTGGATCGATGCATCAGGGAAAATGGGAATCTGACCGGCATGGCAGTGCTGTGAGTGCAGCAGAAAGAGGAACTGCAGCAGTACTGTAAATGAGCACAGTGGGTAATAATCTGTGGAAGTGCTTAGGCTTCCTTCTTGGGGTGGTGACTGAGAGCAGAGGTAGAAAACCTGGAAAGAAAATAATGAAAAGAGGCTCTGGGATGAGGTGGCTTTTTCCTCTCCTGAGGGAATTTTGTACAGGACCGATTCTGTATTCAAGCATGGTCGTGGCCTGGAAAGCACCAGGGAGTGTAGCCAGCTCACATATTTTAGGGCTGAATTTGAACTTTATGTTGTAATTTTTATATTTTCTGATCAAATTTGCATGTTATACTAAACTATACTTCTTTAAGCAAGCTGAAACTTCACTTCCAGTAATCCCTAAATGTGCACTCTCGAAGCAGAGCATTAGTTCTACTGCACCACATATATCTGTATGATTGATGAAGAAAGTATGAAGTAGGAGAAAGAAGACACCACTTCTTTGCTTTCATTGCTTGTGCTGGTGGTTTTGAGATTAAAACTCAGCCTTTTGTTTTTTACTTGATTTAATCCAATTGGCATTTTTTGTTGCTGAGAAGGCAATTCTAGTCAATTACTGGAGATTGTTTCCAGATTATATTCCCCCCCTGCTCTTTTTGCTAAACAGATTTTCTAAAGGGCATGTCTGTAACTCAGATAATTTGTGTTCAAGCATAAATCTGTACCAAAAGCGTGAAAGCTCAGTGGGGAAGGTAATCTTTCTCCATTTTGTCAATAAGTAGGCAAGTAAGTACATTGCCTGCTGTGGCATAACGTGCTGAGGGAGCCGTATGTGCCAGTAACAGCATACTGAGTCCTGCACGCCGACTTGTACTGTAACGCTAGCAACAAGCATCCTGCGGTCCTCATGCAGGCAAAGCTTCTCAGTGAAGTAAGGAAAGCAAGAGCTAGCTAAATATGAGCAGCTTACAGGCTAGTGCGAAAAAGCTCTGAGTAGATGTGGGAGGACAGGCAGAAACGGTAAGTATCTGTCTTTCTAAGCTGCTAAGAGTTTGTGGCATATACAGGAACCAGACCACTTGTTGTGTGTCACAGCAGGTCCATTGCTTTCCAGTGTCCCTGAAGAAAAACAGAATTTAACTCTCAGATCCCCTTGTGATCACTGCTCTCGGCAGAGAAGCCAGACTGATCTACCGAGAAACTGGAATGCCAAGGCTCAAAAAGAGAAGGTGAAAAAGACCTGTGTATTTTCATACAGAGGTTTAGGCTAAGTACAGTACAGGTGAAAGCACATCATCCAAAACAAGAAATGCCTTCATGATTCTAGAGCTGTATGGGACCCACTGGCATTGCTTTTCTAAGGAATAAGCGGGGCTAGTCAGAAGCTGATGACTTTAATTTTGTCAGGTTCCTATGGCAAGACTATCAGATTCATACTTGAATAGGAGTCAGGAAATGTGGTCTGGCAGAGTAAAATTAGACCACCACAGGAAACTAAAGTGGCCTCAGGTCTCCAGCTGACTTCAAATTAAACAAAAACAAGTTCCTCATCCTTAGGCTAAAATTTTTAGATCTAAAATCCCTCATCTCAGTTGAAGAACTCTTCTGTAGCTGTATGAAATAAATGGGCTGACTACATAACTATACTAATCAGCAGTTACGTATCTGCATCACCAATATTGCCTTTGGAAACAGTTCTCTCTGGAGAGAGACCAAATTAATCCCTTTGTTCTCAGTTTTTAGTGGTTGCAGACACCTTGCAGTCTTTGTCTACCAGGAAAACTGAGACAGAGAGAGTAGAAATGATTTTTCCCATGCCAACAAGATAGCAGGGAATTCAGTCTTCATCTCTGGAGTTCAAGATCATATCCTTAATAGTGGACAGTTCTTTCTCTTTAGACTCTCCAGTTGATAGACTTCATTTCACTACCTTGAAGATGATCAAACACTGGAAAAGGCTGCCCAGTGAGAGACTGTGGAGTCTCCATCTTTGGAGATATTCAAAACCCAACTGGATGCAGTCTTGAGCAGCCTGCTGTAGTTGATCCTGCTCTGAGCAGGGCAGGGTGGACTAGATAATCCCTTCCCACCTCATCCATCTTTGATTCTGAAATTCATTTCTCTACGATGCCTCAGCAGATCTGAAAAGGGGTGTCTTGAGGGTCTGTCTGGCAGGTCTGCTGCTGTTTTATACTCTAGTACTGTCAGCCCCACACACAAAAGTAGTTCGGCACACTCAATACTGAAATGCTCACTCAGGATGAGTCTTTTGCAATAGGAACAAGGAAATTTCTAAAGTAAACATGCTGTGATTTGTTAATGAATTGCACAACTTCCACTTGCCAGTAAAGTAGGTTTCTTTAAAAAACAATTATGTCATCAGGTTCTCTTTGTAGATTGGTTGGCTATATTAAGAAACATTGACCTATCCCTTTAAATACTGTTGTGATCATGATAGTCTTTGAAGAGTGGTGGTAAGTTCTCTCTGCAGGGAAACCAGTGACCTAAGGAAGCTGAGGCAGCAACAATATTAGAAGAAACCAATCTAATACTGAACATAAGAAAGAGAAGAGGGTTGATGCTGGAAATTACTATCCTGTAAGTCTAACAAACTTCTATCTCATATAAATATGAAGACTGAGAACACTTTCTTAACTCCCACATGATAACAGATCTATGAGCAAAAGCAGCATGGACTTACACAGGATAGCTATTGCCATTGGTAGAATTCTGCTAGCAGACCATGGCAGGAAAAATGTAGTCAATAAAACCGATTTGGATAGTTGTTCAGTACAGTGTTTTATACTCCATCTCACTCACAACATTAAGTCATTCAGTCTAGAAAATTAAATCTGTTTTGGACCGAACACTGATCATAAACAATGTCTGAGATGATAATACAGAAATATAGGGCACTGCAGGAATCTTGGTTACATCCAGACTTGGTTTATACCTTCATGTTTTGATCTATAATAATAGTCAAGAGCAAGGTACTCACAATTTCAGAGGATTCTGATACCAGAGAAATTAAAAGGGGAAAAAAATAGGGAATGAAGGTAAGACAGGAGTATTGAGGAAAAAAAAGAGGTAAGTGGAAGAATTCCAAACTAATGGGATTTCTCTCCTCCTTCTACCCTCCACAAAACCTAAAAAAAAAAAAAAAAGGCCAGCATGGGAATAATCCATTTTGTATATCATCTTGGTTTTCAGGGGATGGCTGCTCTTTGGAGAAAGGTAACTGTAGTTGGAGATGACCGCTGTGGTAAGACCTGCCTCCTCTTTGCTCTGCGTCACGAACAGCTTCCCAAGTCCTACGAGCCAACTCTGTTCGACGTTTACACCATTGACACAAAAGTAGACGGGAAGGAGATGAAACTAATTCTCTTCGATGTGGCAGGGAAGAATGAATTCAGTTACCAAAATCTCCGCTCAGTGTTCTACAAGGACACGGACGTTATTTTAATGTGCTTCTCTGTGGACAGGCCTGACTCACAGCAAAACATCCTTGATTTTTGGGTTCCAGAAATCAAACTGTTCTGCCCCACAGTACCTATTATTCTAGTGGCTACCAAGACAGAACTAAGGAGTGATGAAGGTATTAAGAAGAAACTAACTACTCCAGGCAACGAGCCAATTAACACTACAGAAGGAAAAGCTTTAGCTGCCAGCATGGGGGCATATGCTTACCTGGAGTGTTCTGCCAAGACAAAAGGTGGTGTTGATACAGCCCTGGAGATTATTAGTCAATGTGCATTAAATGAGAAAAGGAGGAGAAAGAGGCACTACAGGCGCTGCCGAATTTTGTAAGAGGAGTGAACATTATTTTGTTGTTGGATTTCATGATGTGGAAAGGTAAGTAGATGTCTTTGTTGCTGTTGTGTGGGTGCTATAAGGGCTGCTTTTATGTTGTAGGAGGAAAAAAATCCCTTATGTCTGCAAAGTGTCACACTTGAAAAGTTGGATTTGTTTCCTTCTCCACCTCCAAAACAGGCTGAAGAGCACAATTCCAGATTTGAGCTGAGTACTGGTCT